>NC_086171.1:93501126-94101126 GCF_023053635.1 Elgaria multicarinata webbii
CCACATACACAAACTCACATGAACATTTGTCACAGCCATCACTAACTTACTTGTTCTAGTTTTATACATAGAATCATGGAATAGCAGAGTTGGAAGGGGCCTACAAGGCCATCGAGTCCAACCCCCTGCTCAATGCAGGAATCCACCCTAAAGCATCCCTGACAGATGGTTGTCCAGCTGCCTCTTGAATGACACACACACACACACACACACACACACACACACCATATAATGTCCCAATCACATACTTACATGTCAGACATTTGTATATTTATTTATTTATTTATTTCATTTCTATACTGCCCAATAGCCGGAGCTCTCTGGGCGGTTCACAAAAATTAAAACCATTCAAAGTATAAAACAACAGTATAAAACCATAATATAAAATACAATATAAAAGCTCAACCAGATAAAAACAGCAGCAATGCAAAATTACAAATTTAAAACACCAAGTTAAAATTTATTTATAGACTGTTAAAATGCTGGGAGAATAAAGAGATCTTCACCTGGCGTCTAAAGGCATATAATGTAGGTACCTTTTTCAACCTTGCTCTACATGAAGACAATGCGCAGTCTTACACATCTGCAGGTGACAGCTCTACCCATGAGACTCCTTCTGCAGAGATAAGCCTGGTATATTGCACAACACAATGTCTCTTTAATAAGGATTTGTCTATGTCAGCTAATTGCTGGAGGTGTAACACAGCTAATATTTCTTTTCAGCATTTGTTTTGTCAATGCCCAATATTGTATCTTTTTGGGAGAAGGTAGATAAGTTATAGATAACTTTTATATTGGAACACTCCTTAATATTTACTGATGTACATGATCTTTTAAATTATCTACCTGCTTTCTGGAAGTTAATACATAGTCAGCACAAATAGATTGTCCACGCCGTTCTGACAGCTAAAATACTGATATTACAACACTGGAAGGATAAATGCACACCTACTATAATGCAATGGACTGAAGATCTTACAAATCTTTCAACATTTAAATGGGTAGTATATAGACGCCCCCTGCGAATGGATACTTATTTGGATATTTGGTCTCCTTTTGTTGAAGTTTTTGTATAGCTCTTAAAAACCTACATTTCCATACGTATGCATTGAAATTTATATATACTAATCTATGCATTCAATTTTTCTTTTCTTTTTTGCTTTTCTTTTGAAATTTAAATCTACTGTCCATGTGGTTACTGGTCCATGAAAAGTGTTTGTTTTGAAAGTGGAAGAGAACCAGCAAGAGAGACTGTGGTAAGGAAACACGATTTCCCACAATTCCTGCCCCCCCACCCCCTGTCTGATGAGCCCCTCCATTGCAAAATGATCCATTCGCTTTATGGAATCACTATTTTAGCAATTTAAATTTCAGGTGGGGGCAATCTAGCCTGGGACTGCAGCAATGGGGAAGGGTCCATGTGCATCTCCTGCTCCATTTGCTGGTTTTCCCATTTTAAAATAAGCCTCAGAAAACCCAACTTCCATCAAAATAAGTGGAGATTTTTCAGTATTTCCTGCGTGTGCAGGAAAGTTCCACTATAAAGGATGCTGTTCCCATTGTTCTATAGGGGCCACGGGGTCTCTGCACACTTCCCCGTGTAATTTAAGCTCACCCCCAATGCAGAAGTGAAATGGGAAATAGAGTAACTACTACACGGTAGGGAAATGTGATTTCCCCCTGTCATAGTCTGCATCTCTTGTGTTTGGTGCATTTGGTGCCACTATTAACATTTCTCTTGCTCTCTCTGCCCACATAATACATATAGTACGGTGACTATATTTTGGAAACCAAAAAGGAGGACAACATGTCTGGCCTCAGGGGGCGGGTCCAGCACTTAGGGGGCGGGTCCCACCTGAACATAGCCTTGGTCACGTCTGATTTTATGGCACACAATTAAGACAATTCTGTTCTACATAACGTCTTAATGTTAAAATCACTGAAATAAACAACAAATGAGACATTCAATGTATCTGAATAACTTCACTCACTTCTACTTTTGTAGCTTTTGCTGTACTTTGAAGCTTTTGCTATACTCTGTGTGATACAAAGCTCCATCCGATGAGCATTTTATTGCAAACTCATTACTGGGCACTCGTGGAGTTGCTCAGGTCCCTCACATGACATTGTCTGCCTCCCAAGCGCCTTCCGCCCCTTCTGGCCTTCCTTGCACGACAAAAAAAAAAAAAAAAACTCATTAAGTCCAGTGTTTTTTTAAACTTGCATGCTCTCTCCTGCTGTGTGCAGGAGAAGCAGCGCCATTAGAACAGCGGACTGAATCGACCTCTTGCTCGTTGGGTACTTCCTCTTTTAAAAAGAGGAAGGAACTGAGGAATGAAAACATGGGCAGAGAAGTGAAGGTAGGGAGTGTGTTAACCCCCAGTGTGATGGACCTTTCAGTCTCCTCTTCCCACAAATATCTTTTCTGACTGTACCTTCACTCTGCTGAAAGCTGCTGCTGCTGCTGCCGCTGTTAACAGGGTTTGCTGCTGGCTAGCCAGTTGGCTGGCTTTTTTATTTTTAAATTTCATTGTTTTTAAACTTGTGTATGACAGTCACAAGTTTCTCTACACTAACATTAGGGTGGGTGTTGTGGGTGTTGGACACTACTTCGCCCATTCACACTTCTCACTTATATACATGAGCTTCTCAAGACTTGTGTGTTGGCACCACTTTGCACATCCAGACTTTGAACTCCTGTCTACTTCCTGCACAAACATGTGACTCTGAGACCCTCTTTCTAATGCCCTGCATTGCATGCCAGCACCGTGGGGCTAAGTTACAACAAGTGTCTCTGGGTTGTCTGTGCAGCCTCTGTTCTCTCTCTCTCTAAGTCAATGTAGCCAAACCAAAGCCTCAAATAATCTCCATCTCCCTCTCTCTCACTGTCCCCCAAAGTCTCCCAATGGTCCTGCTGGACTGTGCACTTGAGGCTGGGGATATTGCTTATTGCACCTTATTGCTTGGTCATGTCCGGTAACTCTTACTTTAAAAACCAGCCACCTCCACCTCCTCTCCTCCTGCACAACCGCTCGACTCTGATGCACTCTTAAAACACTCTGGGTGGCAACCCAGCCTCACAGGGCCAAGCTGCTGGTCCATCTGGGTTGTCTTCTGCCTCTCTCTGCCTTTTGCCAGCCAGCCAACATATCCAGCCTCAAACAATCCCCCACCCCTCTCTCTGTCAAAGTCTCCCAACAGTCCAGCCAGGGTGCACTTGTACCCTGTGGCGGGGGGTAGGGTGACAGCTTATAGCTTGGTTGCATCCACCACCGCCAGCCGCCTCTGCCTGCACCAACACTGGACTCTGAGACGCTCTTAAAAAGGTTCTGTGTGGCACACCAGCCTCTCAGGGCTCAGCTACAGCCAACTCTGAGTTATGTCTTCAGTCTAACTCTGTCTCTAAGAGATATGCCAGCCAGCCAAAGCTGCAAATCTATCTGTTTTTCTCAGACACACACTTCAAATGTTTTGCATTGCATGCCAGCAGTGAAGACAGAGCCTAGCTCACAAGTGAACAAAGTGAAGTAGAAGGGAAGGGGTAGCGAAGCAAAGCAACGACATGCCAGGTTCCAACATCCACAGCAACAGGACAACTGCAAAAATGAGAGCCTCTCTCTCGACTGGCACCTCAATGTTGGTCATGAGAGTTTTTCTCTAAGGATGAACTTTAATCGCCCATGATGTGGAACTCTGAGAAAAAGGCCTCTGGCCTGTTCTGTTTTGCCCTGTGGGATGCTTTGACTGACCTCTCCTTTCCCACATTTTGATCTGTGGATGCCTTGCCTCTGCTGAGCTCCAGGTGCCCACCTGCCCACCAAATTTCAACAGGAAAAGTGCCCTGCTCACCCAGCACTTCTTAGCTAAAAACTGGATATCCCCCTGATGCCAAGGGCTGAAACTGCTCAAGGTACAAAACCCCAAAGAGGAGGTTTGACAACCTGAGTTTGAAGGATATGGTTCCAGCATTTTTAAAAAACAATAATTTTAAAACCTTGAACACTAAAAAAAACACACCTAAAACTCAACAGATGAATGGATATGCTTCAAATTTGATATGGCTAAAGCCCTAACTAAAAGCTATCATGGTGCCAAGTGTCATCTCCTTGTTAGGAGTCTGATGTATTGCACTCCCTCAGAGCATGCGCAGAATGCAAGCACACGTCAGCAGAGACAGAGGTCACTGGCAGCAGGCAGATGTTCACGAAGTGAAGGAATACTTAGACACAGTAGTATTTTGAACTACTAATCTAAGTTTACAAGTATTTACATAGAGCATAACATAGTTGAGGAACTTTACACAAAAGCTCCTCACACAAACTCTCCACACTCTTCAATCACATGTCACATATTAATAGCCTTGTGAGCCAATCATAGTGTCCACATGCAATATGAACACCAGATTGCATCACCAGGATTGTGTTGCTATGCCTCCAGAAAAAAAAACATGGGCAAACAGCCTTGGTCAGAGAGCCATCCAGCTGCACATCCTGGCCGCTCTCAAAGACCTTGAGATGACTATCTCAGAAATTATCCACTTTGTTCTTCAGTTCCAGAAAAACTTCCACTTAGATATAAACACTTTCAAATCAAATACCTAACACCTTATCTTTAAAAATGATGGGTTTTTTAAACATAATTAATTTTAAACCTGTAATTTTAAAACTGCATTTTAAAAAAAATGGTAAAAATCAATGGATGTACGGATCTGCTTCAAATTTGGTATGGCTAAAGCTGTCCCTAAGAGCTATCATTGTGCCATGTTTCATCACTTTATCTCTTACAGATGACATAGATATAAGCATTTTTGTTAATTCCCATTAAAGTAGAAATGCTCTTTGGCTGGGGAGGATGGGGGGAAATCTGGATTTTTCTTCAAATTTCATAATTTCCCCCCTTCCCAGATTTGTTACAAAAAATCCTGACAAATCTGGGTTTTTTCAGTCATATGGGTTTTTTCCTGTCATACGGTCACCCTACATATAGTCAAATGAAGTTAACATTCCGTGCATCTCATCATGAAACGGACTTTAGTCCGGGGCGGGCAGAAGCTAGATCAGGATAATTTGCACTTGAGTCCAACCCCTAATTTAGTAGGAAATCCAGAGAGCTTGTGGAGGTGGAGAAATTATGTTGCCTCCCCTTGGCTTACACACAAATCTTTTCACACGCCAATCTACTCCCAGATGAGTCAGGTGTCTCTATCCTGCACTGCTCACATCCAATGGGAGAATGGGTGGCAAAGGAAGGGGTTTGCCCAGGGTTGGGTGCTGAGTGCAGGGGAATCCCTTTGTTATCACTGATCTCTGATCCCCTGGGAGGGCAAGCAGCATGCAGGGAAATCCCCTTGTTATCTCCTGTCTCCAGATCAGACACTGGAGGTAACATGGGGGTTCCTCCCCCCAGCACAGGGCTTGGGGAGGGGGAGGGGCTCGAGGAGAGGAGGCAGAGCCCCACGGAGGATGCTGAACCTTCTGCAAGTTGCATTGGGCAATATCTATGGGGTGCATTAGATTCACAGGCCAGAGGTTGTCCTCCACTGGTGTAGGCCAAGTAGAATCATAGAATAGCAGAGTATGTGCTGAGGGACTTGTTCTATATTCCTAGGTCTACTTTCCTGAGCCACTATCTTGTACCTGGACTTCAGCATATTTTTAGATCCAATATGTCTAAAGTTGGTCTATAAAAGTTTATGCCATAATAAATCCAATAATCTTTAAGATGCCTCAAGATGCTATGTTGTTTTTAAAAACAGGATAAAAGCCTGCCTAGGGATGGACACCTCTAGAAGCTCACAGGTTAAGGATGATGAACATAACCATTTATTAAAGTTTGCCTCGGCGTCTCCTACCATATGCCCTTGCCTGTGGAAGTTTCATTTTGATATCATGGCTAAGAATTGGTGTAATTATCCATTGCAAATTAGACTAAACGTTTTTAAAGCCATCTGAACTAATGTCCATCATAATATCTTATGGCTGAGAATTTTATAAGTGTGAAGACGTGCTTCCTTTTGCCTGTTCTGAATCTATTACCTGTCAATTTCACTGTATGCCCTCCAAATCTAATAAGCTTGTGAGAGAAGCACAATTCAAGAAGGACGCAGACAAGCTGGAGCGTGTTCAGAGGAGGGCAACCAGGATGATCAGGGGTCTGGAAACAAAGCCCTATGAAGAGACACTGAAAGAACTGGGCATGTTTAGCCTGGAGAAGAGAAGATTGAGGGGAGACAGCACTCTTCAAATACTTAAAAGGTTGTCACACAGAGGAGGGCCAGGATCTCTTCTCGAACCTCCCGGAGTGCAGGACACGGAATAATGGGTTCAAGTTAAAGAAAGCCAGATTCCAGCTGGACATCAGGAAAATCTTCCTGACTGTTAGAGCAGTACGACAATGGAATCAGTTACCTAGGAAGGTTGTGGGCTCTCCCACACAAGAGGCATTCAAGAGGCAGCTGGACAACCATCTGTCAGGGATGCTTTAGGGTGGATTCCTGCATTGAGCAGGGGGTTGGACTCGATGGCCTTGTAGGCCCCTTCCAACTCTGCTATTCTATGATTCTATGATTTCTGTTCCCATCTTCAGCACCTTTTTCTATCTCTATGGTAACAGTTTTATGGGGCAACTAAAACCAAATACAGTATTCTAAATAGGACCAAAAATATACTGTTTACAGTTTCAATCCCTTTCCTAATAATTCATGACAATCAATTTACCCTTTGCTTTGCTCCCACTCTAAATGGATGTTTATAGTGAGCTCTACACATTATATGACTCTGAGTTCTGTTTCCACAATGGTCAGAGACAGAGGTCTTGGAGTCATTGTGGCACTGACATATGCACCAAACCAAATGTGTGTTTTAGAGGGAGAAGCAGCAGGGTGGCTATGGAGTCATGTGTCCCAAACGATCCTGAAATGCTCTCCCTTCACAGTAAATCACACACGCAGACTAGCTCCTTGATTAAGAGCCAAGCTACAGGATCAGCAAGATTGCATGATGCAGTCCAACCGCACAGCCCCACTTTCCACAACAGATGAAAGTATCACATATGAACATACAAAGTGGACTTATACTGAATGATACCATTGGTCTATCTAATACAACATCATCCTACTCTGGCTGACAATAATTCTCCAAAGTCCCTGGCAGGATTTTTTGCAGTTCTGCTTCTCAAGATCTTTTTAACTGGGATAGATACTGGGACCACGGATGTGAAAGCATATGATCTACCACATGTTTGAATGCTGCCCACCTGCAAATGAAAAACCAAAGTATTACAGAGAAGAGCTCACAGCCTATACTGATTTTCTATATGCAGTGAGTTTTTGGGGGGGTGGGGGTGGAAAACCATTACCATCTCCTTACCTAGATTCTGAAGAACTGAAGAGCTGAATCACACATATTTCTGCTGATCATGCACCTTGTCTCCATTTGCCGAGGCTGGATGGTCATGACTACAGAGTTGCAGAGTTTTGACCAGCCAATTCCTTCACGTCGCCATTCTTACTCCCTCTCCCCCATCCCGCTCTCACAGACACATGGGAGCTCCTGCATCCAAACATGAAAGAAGGTCACCTCCATAGAGGATACTTACTGATTCAGTTCAAGGTCCAAGGTGAAGGCTGAGCCAAAGGCATGGATGAGGAAACTCACCTGGGCCAGATGTATCACCTAAAGAGAGCAAAGACAGACAGAGTGGGACCTTCTTTGGCATTTGCCTTTATTTGAAGTGCATAAGAGCAGGGGCATTCAACAATATTGCTTCAACATCTAAGTACAACTACACTAACTGTAACTCCTTGTTACACATTCCTTTCCCCCCACCCTCACCAAGTTTAGTGGGGGCTGCTCGCATAAAAAAACAATATCTGGCAATTTGTGGTAAGAAGGTGCTACTTTGCTCACATTTAATTTAGGCCTATATAAGTCATTTAAGATAGGGACCACCCCAAAAAATTAGAAATCAATTAGAAATCAATATGGTGACCATCTTTCAAAATGGTGGACTCTATCTTAAAAATGGCATAGGTAAGCAGTTGAGGTGTCTTTTATAATTTTTTTTGGCCAAAAAATTCAATGGTACTATTTTAAAGTAGGTATTTTAATAAATTTGCTTAAAAACTATTTTTGATTGCACTAATTAAAAAAGAACATTTTTATTTATTAATTTTATTCTTTAAAAATTCTTCACTAATCAAACACTTTAGTCATCTACCGCTGTTTAAGATAGCTTAAATTTTTGAAAAGTAACAAGTCTTTTATTGTTTATTTAGGTGAACTGATATGATGGCTATGCAGAAGAAACTTAAACTCGCCTCCACAGATGTAGTTCCTTCTGGGTTAGACTGGAATAAATGCTGTTTGTGCCAATTACAAGGTGCAGCTGAAAATCTTAATCCAAAACAACGGAGTGCCAGGTACAAGACACTATCAGAAAATCTAGTGAAATTGAAAGAACTTGGAAGATTACCAAATGATGTAAAAATTGAATATTTTGATGAAGGAAAAGGAATGCAGCATACCTTTGAAAGACATAAGGCAGGCACGTTGGCATAAAAAAATGTTCACTTAAGTATGACACAAAAAATCTGAACCGTGCAGTTAAACGGTCACAGTCTTGTAACCAGGAAGTTACAATTCAAAATGAACCACAATCATGTGGGGAATCATCAACACAGACGCCACGCAAGACACACTGAGCATCCACACCATCTCCAAGATTTACAGACAATTTTTTTTTTAATGTACTAAAGGACCACTTTGGAATCAGCCGCTTACAAATGTTGCAACTATGGCACTTGATAAATATGTTTGTGAAAAAGCATCACTCATTGATAACACTGATCTTCATGCTATAATGGAAGGTACAGATTTAATTGCTTTGGAAGCTAAGTTCCACATCAGATGCATGGCCAACCTATGCCACAAAGCAAGATCTGTAGAAACGCAAAACCAACAGCAACATGTCTATGAAGACAATGTCTGTCAGTCCATGGCTTTCGCACACGTTGCATCATTTATAAGTGAAAACTGGTTTCTGAAGATACAGAGTACATATTCCCTATGGGGAGTATTTTAAAAATGTTCAGGACAAAACTGGTGGAGCTCACAAGATTGGATGCACAACCAGAAGTTCATACAATCATATTTAGAGAAAGAGTTCTCTACCATTTCCCTCAACTTCGGGCCAAGAAGACAAGCAAAGAATAAGTTCTAGTCCGAGATAACACAAATATTTTCCATGATGTAGCACCTGAAGACATTGATGCCGATGCCAAAGCATTCCAAAGATTTATTATGAGGTTGAGAAAAGAGATGTTTCAGTGTAGTACTAATTTCTTTTTCTTTTTTTTTATTTCTTTTTTTATTATTTTTAACTTACAAATTATATGACAAACAACAAATTAATCTTACACATAAACACAAAGTAATAATAACAATAAATAATAATAATAATAATAATAATAATAATAATATGAAGAAGTGCACCCCACCCCCGGGACCATTATTCTACTTTCCAAAATTGTAATGACTCTTGTGAAGGTGTACACCCTTTCCCCTTTATTAAAACAAACTCTACAAATAATCTCCATATCTCGTCAAAATCATTTCGAATCAATAATCCTCTTTTAACTTCAATACAACACGTTAAGTTATCATTGATAGCAATATCCCATACTTCTTTATACCATTCTTCTATTTGATAATCGCCTTGCTTCTTCCATTTTCGGGATATCATTAATCTCGCTGCTGTCAATAAATTTGTTATTAAGTCTTTAATAGCTTGCGTGCAGTTAACCTTATCATAAATTGACAACAATGCTATACTTGGACATACCTCTAAATTCAACCCAGTTATTTCGTTTATCTCCTTAAATACCATTTGCCAAAATTTCTGTATATATTTACAACTCCACCACATATGAACATAGGTGCCAGTTTCCTGGCATCCCCTCCAACATAGAGCGGAATATTTTTTATTGATTTGATTTAATCTTGCTGGTGTTAGATACCACCTCCAAACCAATTTATAATAATTTTCCTTTATCCTTACAGACAGAGTTTTCAAAATACGCAAATCCCATATCCTTCCCCAACTCTGGTTACTTATTTGCCATGTTAAATCCTGATCCCATACCAATTTAAAATACTCTTGTTGATCTTCAATTTCCAGCAACATTTTATATATTCCACTCGTTGTACCTTTTATAACTACATTTTCTCCTTTATCCTCCCTTTGTATAATCATCTTTTCAAATCTTGTATACTCTCTACATTCTTTATTTTCATTTATCCATTTCCTTGTCCATTGTTCTAACTGTACACCATTAAACCAAGATAACTTTCTCCCTCTTAACACCTCTCTTATTCATTCTTTACTATCCATCTTTTCCATCCAATCTTTTAATTTGATTATTTTCTGTTCCCTTAATTCCTTTTCCAATTACTTCTTTAAATTTACTGTAAAATTTCCCATCGTCACGACTGGAGTTAGAGGGGAAATGATTGATAACAATTTATCTTTGTACCTTGCCCAAATCTCTAAACTGTTCTTTAAAAGGGGATTCTCAATTTTTTCCAAACCTTTCTTAGTAAACATTAAAAAAATATTTTCCCAACTTTAAATCCAAATCTTGTGCTTCCATCCCTAACCAATTTAAGTCTTCTGATCCTACAATACCATCCATGATATATCTTAATTGATTAGCTATGTAATATAACTTTATATTAGGAAGTCCCAATCCTCCTATTTTTGAGATTTATACCATATTTTCTTGTTAACCCTTGCTTTCTTATCTCCATTACAAAAATTATTAAACAGTTTGCCAATACTTCAGTTCTGCTTCCGATACTTTAATTGGTAACATCCTAAATAAAAAAATAATCTTAGGCAAGATCTTCATTTTAATAATCGCTATTCTACCAAACCATGATAATCTTATTTTCCTATAATCCTCTAATTTTTTCTTTAACTTATTAAAAATTTTATCCTCTAAACTATCTAATTTTTTTGTTATATATACTCCTAAGTATTTAATTGAATCTCTTACCTTAATATTTATTTTCTTACTAGTCCAACCTTGCGCTCCCTCCTTACTATAATTAAACAACACCATCTCTGATTTAGGCCTGTTTATTTGCTACCCTGTCATTTCCCCAAATTCCTTCAAGTGCTGTTCTATTCCACCCATTTTCTCCAAGGGTTTTTCAATCGTTAATAAGGTATCATCCACAAACAAGTTTATCTTAATCTCATCTTTATTCCCAATCCCTTTAATACTTTCATCCTCTCTATCACATTAGCTAAAATTTCTATAACTAAAGTGAATACAATTGGGGAAAGGGGACATCCTTGCCTTGTACCTCAGGCTAGGGAAATCTGTTCTGTCATACCATCATTTACCATGACCAATGCACTATTTTTTGAGTATAATTTATTTATCAATCCCTTAAATCTTTCACCAAATCCAAAAATTTCTATTATCGTTTTTAATGCTGGCCATTCCACGCAATCAAAGGCCTTGAAAATATGCAGGGCCATTAATCCTGCTTTTAACTTACTATTCTTTATTATATCTATTGTATTTAACACTCTTCCAATTAAGTTCGACATCCGTCTCCCTGCTACAAAGCCACACTGATCTCTTTTAATATATCTAAACATAAAATTGTTCATCCTTTGGGCCATTATTGTTGTCAGTATTTTAGCATCTTGATTTATTAAAGAGACAGGTCTATATGATCCTGGATCTGTCAAATCTTTATCTAATTTTGGTATTAATACAATTAAGGACTGTTCCCACAATGGTGGGATCCTATCCCCCTCTAATACTTTGTTATATAATGCTTTCAATTTAGATATTAACATTTTAAAAAATATTTTATAATATTCCAGTCCCAACCCATCTACTTCTGGGGACTTCCTCCCTTTTAGTTTATCAATAACTCCTTCAATTTCTATCTCTGAAACTGGTCATTCCATCACCTCCCTATCTTGCAACCTTATCTTCCAATGCTTCCCAATGTATTCCTTAATCCTTTCCAGGGGACTACCCTCTGATGAATACAATTTTTGATAAAATTCTTGAAATATTTCCAATTTCTCCTTCATCAAATTATAACTTTTTCCTGTTTTATCTGATGGCATCCCAATTAAATTATTTGTTTTTTTTAGATTGTGTGGGTCTAGCCAGCATTTTAGAGTTCCTATTACTATATTCAAAAAATTCCCTTTTCAAATATATCAAATTCCTCTGCACTTTTTCCATATCCTTCCTTTTCCTTCCTTCCCATTCCTTCCTTTTCGCTTGTAGTCATGCGTAAATTTGCTTATCTCTATCTTTTATGTACTTCCAATTCCCTAATTTCTTCCTCCAATCTTTTCATATTTTCTTCTTGTTGTCTTCTCAATTTGCATGACTCTCTACTACAAATCCCTCTCATTACTGCTTTCAACATATTCCACAATACCGCTTGAGTGCATTGTCCCATGTCGTTAATTTCCCATATATCTTTCATTTCTTTTTCAATTTTTTTCCACTACGTTTTAAACACCTTTGTATCCAACCTCCAACTTTTAGCTTCTTTATAATCTTTCTTTATTTTAATATCCATATTAAATAATGCATGGTCAGTTATTTTGATAATCCCTATTTCGGTATTTAGTACTTTTGATATTAAATTCTTTGATATAAAAATATAGTCTATTCTTGAGTAGCTCTTGTGTACCAATGCATAAAAAGTATACTTCTTTTCATCTCCTTTTATCATTCTCCAGACATCTTTCAACCCATTTCTATTCATAATTTTGTTTAAACTTGTAATATTATTACGTCTTTCATCTGCAGTGGGGTTAGATTTATCTTTCTGTTTATCCAACACTATATTAAAATCCCCTGCAATTACTATAAAACACTTTCGGATTTCCTCCATCTCTTTAAACACTTCGCCATAAAATACTGCCTGATTCTCATTTGGAGCATATATTATTATTATTATTATTATTATTATTATTATTATTATTAATTTATTTATATAGCACCATCAGTGTACATGGTGCTGTACAGAGTAAAACAGTAAATAGCAAGACGCTGCCGCATAGGCTTACAATCTAATAAAATCATAGTAAAACAATAAGGAGGGGAAGAGAATGCAAACAGGTACAGGGTAGGGTAAGTAGGCACAGGTTAGGGTAAAACTAACAGTAGAAAGTAACAGTAGAAGTCTGCACAACATCAAGTTTTAAAAGCTTTAGGAAAAAGAAAAGTTTTTAGTTGAGCTTTAAAAGCTGCGGTTGAACTTGTAGTTCTCAAATGTTCTGGAAGAGCGTTCCAGGCGTAAGGGGCAGCAGAAGAGAATGGACGAAGCCGAGCAAGGGAAGTAGAGATTAGAGTAGAGAGTAGAGATATATATTAACCAATGTATATTCTTCTTGTCCCATTACTCCCTGTAATATTATATATCTTCCCATCTCATCTTTTTTTTTACCTTTAATAAATTAAAACCACATTTCTTTTATTTTATTATAATCATCACTCCTCTTGCTTTAGATGGCCCATAGGGCTTCTTATAAGTAGCTGACCATTTCAATTTAAGCTCATTAATCCCTTTTACTTGATGTGTTCCTTGCAAAATATTATATCTGCTTTATCTCTGTTCAGTAGTGCCTCCACCCTCCTCCTTTTTATAACCAATCCCAGCCCTTTAACATTCAAAGTTGTAATTCATAACTTATTATCCATAAAGTTAGTATAATTTTTCTTTGTTGGTCCTTTGGTGTAAAACACACATCTATTCCCCTACTCCACCACTTCCCACTTCACTCCCCCCACACATACAAAATACGTTGGCCAGCCAGTCAACATGTCCAGCCTCAAACAATCCCCCACCCCTCTCTCTGTCAAAGTCTCCCAACAGTCCAGCCAGGGTGCACTTGTACCCTGTGGCTGGGGGTAGGGTGACAGCTTATAGCTTGGTTGCATCCACCACCGCCAGCTGCCTCTGCCTGCACCAACACTGGGCTCTGAGACATTCTTAAAAAGGTTCTGTGTGGCACACCAGCCTCTCAGGGCTACAGCCATCTCTGAGTTATGTCTTCAGTCTAACTCTGTCTGAGATATGCCTGCCAGCCAAAGCTGCAAATCTATCTATTTTTCTCAGACACACACTTCATTCCATGCCAGCAGTGAAGACAGAGCCTAGCTCACAAGTGAACAAAGTGAAGTAGAAGGGAAGGGGTAGCAAAGCAAAGCAATGACATGCCAGGTTCCAACATCCGCAGCAACAGGACATCTGCAAAGATGAGAGCCTCTCTCTCGACTGGCACCTCACTGTTGGTCATAAGAGTTTTTTCTCAAAGGATGAACTTTAATCGCCCATGATGTGGAACTCTGAGAAAAAGGCCTCTGGCCTGTTCTGTTTTGCCCTGTGGGATGCTTTGACTGACCTCTCCTTTCCCACATTTTGATCTGTGGATGCCTTGCCTCTGCTGAGCTCCAGGTGCCCACCTGCCCACTAAATTTGCAATATTGATGCCAATGTCATAGCATTCCAAAGATTTATTATGAGGTTGAGAAAAGAGGTGTTTCAGTGTAGTACTAATTTCAATGGAAGCTTTGGTACTGACTGCCAGAAATCATTAGTTCCCTCCGGTTTGCTTGCAACATTAAATTTATTGCTTTATGGTAGTACTGAAGTGAAAGACAGCAAGTCTACCCAACCAGCTTTAACCATCACTCAACTAATACTTTTCAATCACAACAAAAAGTGGTCCAACTGGAAATGAAGTCTGCAGAAGAAAACGTATGAACCACCCATTTTTATTTATAAGGCTTTGTCTACATACTGCAGAACCCATGATAAAACTCTCATTAATGAAGATCACAGTTTAGGATTGTCCATTTCGCACAACCGTTTGACTGAAATCACCATAGGACTTTGTCAAGATGTGTAAAACGTTCCAAGAAGGAGGGAGTCCTCTGTCCTGCAAATTTCAAGGAAGGGCTATTCACGATGAGTGTGTACGATAATATTGACCACAACTATCTGAAACCACATTCCATGGCACTAACATTTCAATGTACCAGCTACCAACTCCAACTAATGCAGATGCTGTTGACTATACAAATGGGATCTTTATTTCACTACCTAAAAAGCCTTGGCCTTAAGAGACTGTGGATTTTGTATGGTGGTGGCAACCGGAAGCACCATATATCTGTGCACAACATCACAGCGGTTCTAGGGAAATCAAAGGCTGTTGCCTTAAGAGGCTTCCATGCTTTCACCAGATGTGACACTACATTGTCATTTTCTGCTAATGGAAAATGAAGTGCCTGGAATTGCTGGATAAAATTTGAAGATGCTACAAGCTCATTTCTTGCACTTTCAAACCCTATGCCACATCTAATCCCAGAACTTCAGCAGAAACGTCAAACTTATATTGTTCTGCTTTACAGTACAGAATGTGCTGGCATGTCCATCACTGAGCCAGGAAAATGCTGTTTACATCAAAAGGTAGACTGCTAGAAAATGTGCCTCCGACTGCAGCTGCCTTGCAGAAGCACATTCTAAGGGCTGCTTATCAGGGTGGACATATGTGGGGGCAGTCTCATGTTGCAAATCCAGTCTTACCTCCACCTTCAGAGTGGGGTTGGATAAAAACTGATGGCATATGGACACCCTTGTGGACATCTCTTCCAGCAATATGGGAAAGTTGCAGAGAGTTGGTCCGCTGCAACTGTAAATAAGGATGCCAATCACGCTGCAGTTGCAAAAATGCTGGCACCCCATGTACACTGCTGTGTAAGAACTGTAAGGCAAAGTGCTTGAAGTCTACTGACCCAATAGTAGAAGAAGAACCATTTGAGGACACTGATGTTGTATTGTAATATTTAAGTGCCTAAACATCAAAGACAATGATTTAATTTAATTATTTCTTAAATGTGGTTTAATTTACGTATACTTCAATATATACCAATGTTACACATTAAATTTAGAAATGAGGAATACTGTAATAACAGTTAATAGTTCATATTTTTGGTTTTTTCCCCCTATATAAATAAAAAATGATATATTTTAAACATTGGATGGGGCTGTTAAATGTTTGATTAGTGAAGAAATTTTACAATAAAAAAGTATTTATTTTTTCATTTTTCTCATTTTTTAAGCAAATTTAAGCAAAGCATCAGCTCAGCAGAAGGCAGCAATCAGCCCTGGGGGGAGGAGCTGGAGGACGCTGTCCCAGGACTTCCAGGATGGCATCTCCCAGCCCCTGCATCCCCCCCCCCAGGGCCAATCTAGCTTGCTGGGGGGGGGGCTAGGGGATGCGTTCTGTCCTGCAGCTCCCCCCAGCGCCGGAGGAGGAGGAGGAGAAGGAGAAGAAGAAGAGAAGCAGCAGAAGCAGCAGCAAGAAACAAGAAGAAGAAGCAAGCAGGAGGAGGAGGAGGAGGAGAAGCAAGTAGGAGATAAGACTGAGGTGTGTGTGTGTGTGTGTGTGTGTGTGTGTGTGTGTGAGAGAGAGAGAGAGAGAGAGAGAGAGAGAGTATGGGTGAATGGATGTGTGTGTGTGTGTGTGTGTTTTGGAGTGTGTGACCCTAAGTGCGTGTGCGTGCACGTGTGCTGGCAGTGTGTAAGTGTATTCATGTCTGAATGGGATGCCTGGTTGTTTTACTGTGAATGGATGCATGTGTATGTTTGCAGTGGGGGGGGCCTGTAGTTTTCTGTAAGTTGGGATGATTTGGAGGTGATATTCCTATTAAATAATGCATTTGAGACCCACAGACCTTACTTTCCAATTTGCTTGATAATAATTGGCATGACATATATTTTGTGACAATGGCTAATAATTGTTCATCCTTCTTAAAAACCTTTTAAAAATTTAACAGAGTTGACATCATCATCATCATCATCATTTATTTCTCTTTTCTTGCTTGTCGTGGTTTTTCTTGATGAACATGATGGGCTTTGCCAAGTCATGCTGTCTTTTACTGATTCAGAAATTTCTTGACTATTGAACATGTTTTAAGTATGACTGCTTTCTGGATGTTGACATGCATGTATTTTGGTAGGCCTAATTTCTGAAGGGTTTCTGTAGAAAAAAATGATGTGATGCTGGTGGCTGATGTGACTAACAGCATAATTGTAACTTTTTCCTGTTGCCATAGTTCTTTAACTTCCATAGCCAGTGTTGTATATTTTTCTCTCTTGTCCTCTTCCTTTTCTGCAACATTTTTGTCAGTAGGTATTGCTATGTCAATTGGGTAGGTGTGTTTTTCTTGGTTGTTTTTGACTGTTATGTCTGGTTGAAGTTGAAACAAGCTAAGAGGTGCTAGTCTTTAGTCCATTTTGTCCATGGCTAATGTTTGCAGGGTAATAGTAGTTTATTCTCTTTCTGAATGCTTGTTTGCTGGTTTGTTGTACTAGGTTTTTCTGTACTTGTCAACTGCTTCATTTGTTCATTGGTAGCAGAATGCTGAATGTGTGAGTATGGATATGAGCAGGTGATGGGGAAAGACTGTTAAATGTTAGGAAAGCTGAGACTATGGTCATCCAGTAAAGGACTTACAGTCAGAAAAGATATTTGAGGGAAGGGGAGACTGTATCACACACAGTATAGCAAAAGCTTCAGAGTACAGCAAAAGCTACAAAAGTAGGAATGAGTAAAGTTAATTTCAGATACATTGAATGTCTCATTTGTTCTTTATTCCAGTGATTTTAACATTAAGATGTTATGTAGAACAGGTTTGTCTTAATTTTGTGCTGTGCTGAGACGTGTGACCCAGGCCATGTTTGGGTGGGCATGCCCCTTTGGGGGCTGGACATGTTGGTGGGCACACCCCCTTGGGGGGGCGGCCATATTGTCCTCCTTTTTGATTTCCAAAACATGGTCACCCTAACTTATCACCCCAGAGAAACTACATCTCCTATAGCAAAACAAGTCAGAACTCGGGCAGGTCTCCTGGTACAGAAGCTACACCACCTACAAGACTATGTTTAACTTTTGGGGGGGGGGGTAAATGAGATTTGTAATGTATTGCTGGTTAAAATTAAAAAAGGAAAGATGTATCAATAGGTAAGAACTAAGTGAGACACACAGGAAGTCAGATGGAAGAGGAAGTCAAGGACACTTAGACTTTGATTGAAGGAATACTCGCCCAATCAGGAGGTGATACAGCAATCAGTGACTTAGCACTCTCAGGAGTCAGTCAGGGCTGGAGAGAAGCTAGTTAGGAGAGTATATGTTTGTTTGAGGCAATAAAGGTTTTATTTTTACATAATACTGCATTCCTCGTTTGCAACAAACCCATCTTTGAAACACTTAGGTCTAGCTAAGGCCTAAGACTCTATCTTCCCGATTCTGCCTGCACTGGTTCAAAAGTAACTGTTTTCTAAAGAAAGTGTTCTGTCTGATTTAATCTGTACATCAAGGAAATGCTTGTGTAGTGTCACAACCTTTTTCCTTACAGTGATTTGAATTTGGCTAATACATGCTATATTTAAAAACAAACAACCCTAAATTTATCAATATGACTTATTTCAGAATATATGGTTAGGATGGCAGTTTTAGTGTGAGATACGCCATTATTTTTCTTTCAGACATCTTAACATGTGGAATACAGCCCGCCCGCCTAGACTTTGCCCCTTCTGTGTCCCCCTGAATTTTTTTCTGTTGATGCCACTACTCCTGTTCTCAAATTCCTGTGTCAATTTTTGCATAAGAATATGCTTATACATTTTCATTTTATGCATTTGTTTAAATAAAGTTTCAGTTCTACACCTTTTGAACAATCTCCCCTTTGTCAGGAAGATGCCCCAGCAGTATTTCTTAATCCAATAATTCAGAGTTCCTGAACTTCAAATTCTTATTAAGAAAAATATATAGAAAATGTGAGAGATCCAATCATGCATCTTCCACATCACTAAACTGTGTGTCATGGATAAACTGCTAGAGTACGATAGGATATTTATTAAAAACTCCACTGATTATATAAAAGACCCTAAGAGTGTCTCTACACTAATGGAAATTGCATTGTTTACCCTGGTTCTTAGCATGATTGATATGAGATGATTACATTAGAGGAGAGGGATGACAAGACGGAAGATCCTGCTGCTTCCTGGGGCTCCTTTAAAGGTTTGGATCCAGGGATGGCCTCCCTCCCTGGCAGGTGTGCAAAGGAGGGGAGGGGGTCTGCTGTACTGTTTCCTCTCAGCCCCCAGAAAAGCCAGGGCTTACTTCTGAGTAGACGTAAGACCCTCAGCATACTCATTTAGGAGTAAGCTCCATTGAACTTAAAGGGATGTTCTGGATGGGGTGGGGGATCAGATCCGCCTCCCTTTGTTGTAGGGAGGCATTTTACCCTCTTCTCCCTTGATCACAGATGTTGGAAAGTCCTTCCTTGTCAAGTTCATGGTGCAAGCCCAGCTTTGCACACTGCTGATTTTGCACCATTAGGGTTTATTCCACCTTTGCTTTGATCTATTTTATAACGAAATATGGGGATGAAACTGTCAGAGACGTTCCGGCTGGTGCTGACATGGTCAAAGGATGCACAAACTTTGGGGGGTGGCCAGCCATGAGTGTGCTTTATTTTACTCATGTGAAGAAGCCCTAAGAGTACAATCCTATGCATGTTTGGGGGTGCGGGAGGAAACTCCTACAAGTCCCAGCCAGCCATGTTAGTGAGTTGTAAGACTCTTTTCTGTTTAAACATGCATAGGATTGAACCTAAATATAATTTGTTATTCTGAAGACCCATAAAGAGTAGGCATGTGCTCCGCTCCGATTAGAAGCGGAGAATCAGAAGCGAATTGGCCTGCTCCACCTTGCCCAGAGGCGGAGTAGAAGCGAACCGCGGACCCCTAGAAGCAAGGCGAAGAGAAGCGCCCATTGGCGGAGCGCTTCTCTTTCTGCAGAGCGCTCCGATCGCCATTTTGAAAAATTTCGCCCATAGGATTGCATTGTTGAAACGAATAGGGGATAACTGTGTTGTTTTTTAAGCTATCTTTCTGAAACTTCTTGTGCTTAGAGAGTCGTGGCTGGGGGTCATTTTGAGCCTACTCTCAGCTCTCTGCGTGCTGCGGTTCGCTTGCTAGAATTTTCTGAAAAATCGGGTAAACAAACTGGGACAGCGGGTAAACCGGCGGTTTTTTAAAAAATTATTATTATTTTTGAAGTGATGACAGGCACATTCAACTCCCAATCCTGATGAGAATTGATCACCTCATGAAGCATCCTCCAATCCCAGCATTGGAGGGGGGGACTAAGGCAGAGCCACCCTCAGAGCTTTGAGCTCTCAGCGTCTTTGTGGGTTTGGCGATCGTGGGGAGAGGAGTTAGTTAGGTGCTGCTGCTGCTGTGTTTGTTGGAGGAGATAGATTAGGATTTAGTGTGTGTGTGTTTGTTTGCTTCTTTCTGACTTTTTGCTTAGTTTGCTCTGTGTTTTTCCATTTCTTTTATTTAATATAAACTTTATTTTTAAATTTTGGAGTGTTTGTTTGTTTGGTTGGTTCCCCCTCCCTTCCCTCTCTTAAAGCCTGACTATGTTTCATCTTCCTTCTTTCTCCTATATACAAAAAAATACCAAAAAAAAAAAATTCTCTATTTCTTCTCTCTGTTACTTGGACTGTGTGTGTGACTGTTATTGTGTGAGTGTGCTGTGTGCACTGTTTGTGAAGTGCAACAGCCACAGATTGAGCATTTCAAATCCTGTTTGGGCAAAGCATACACACTTCTCTTGTCCCATTTCCCTACATATAGTATTAGTAATATTCTTATACATATTATTAGTAGTAGTAGTAGTATTATATTCTTATACATATTAGTATTAGTATTAGTATATTCTTATACATATTATTATTAGTATTAGTATAATATCATCATGAGAAGAGGGAGCAGGCGCATGTCTGTGGCGGGGTGTGCTGAAAGCAGTGGTGGTCAAGGGAAGGCTTAGGCTGGTGCCAGTAAGCAGGCTGCCTCTCCTGCTGTGAAAATCAAACGGGTAACTCCTTGGCAGGCTGCTCCTCAACAGAAGCAGGAAAAGCAGCAGGCAGAGGCACTCTCTTCTGCAACTTGTGCCCAGCGTTCTCTCTTTGAGGCTGGGAATGGGAAAAGTGCCCCTTTGCAAGAGGCAGGTGGCAGCAGTGCCATTAGAGGAGGAGGAGGAGTATCCCCAACTCTTTCATTATTGTTTGAGCCCACGAGCCTGCTGATGGACCTGTCTCCAGACCTCCTAGACGAGGTCCTCAGCACAGTAGAGGGGCAGCAGCAGGAGGAGGAGGAGGTCCTCCAGGATGTGGGTGCTGAGGAGGAGCAGAAGCAGGCCGAGGCTCTCTCCGCAGTCTCATCCCACACCTCTTCCGCTGTAACCCCTTTCTGTGGCGACACCAGAGAGCTCAGGCGGGCAATTGGTGTCACCACGGAAGCGAAAGACAAGTATAGTGTGGGACCACTTTGAGGTGGGAGTGGATCCGCACTTTGCTGTCTGTCGCCACTGCAAACTCACCCTAAGTAGGGGTTCAGCTACAGGGCATTATGGAACCAGCAGCATGAAGATGCATCTTCAGAAGCAGCACCAGTCGATCTTGCTGGGGAAAGAGGCGGGCACTTCCAAGGCGACTGGTTCCATGGGAAAGCCAAAGGCTGCAGCTGCTGCTGCTGCTGCTGGCAGTGCCACTCTAAGCTCTCCATCTCCCATCCCCACGACGGTTAGGCAGGCAACCCTGGAGGACATGGGGCGGGGGAAGTATGGAGCCACAAGATGGTGTTTTCCAACGCCCACCCAGATCACCACCTGCATCGGTGAGATGGTGGCGTTGGACGACCAGCCATTCAGCCTCGTCGACAACGCAGGCTTCAAGAGGCTGATGGCGCTTGTGGTTCCATACTACAAGCTGCTGTGTCGCACCACCCTGAGCAGGCGGGTGGTGCCTTCCCTGTACCGTTCCTGCAGGGAGTTAGTGCTGGGTCGTCTGTGCCAGGCAGAGGCACAGATGGTGCACTTCACCTCGGACATTTGGTCCAGCGAGGGCGGAGTGCACGCTTACCTGTCCCTGATGGCTCACTGGTGAGCAGCCATGGGGCAGGAAGCATCCAGCACTAGAGGGACTGGCAAGGAGGGCTACTGCTGGGCCCTCCTCCATACACAAGTGATGGACCAGTCCCACACGGCAGGGGAGATTACGGAGGCCATGAACCGCATGGTGGATGGGTGGCCAGCTGGGCACAAGCTCACCCGCGGTTACATGGTCATGGACGGGGGAGCCAATATGGTTAACGTGGTGCGTGACGGCGGATTTGAGGGCGTCCACTGCATCGCGCACGTCTTGAACCTGGTGGTGAGGGATGGCCTTGGGATGGGCAGCAAGGCCAACCTCGGTCCCCTGGCCGGTATCTGTAACCTCCTGGAGAGCTGCAGAAAGGTGGCAGGGCATTTCCACCACAGCGTCAAGGGCAGTCGATTGCTGCGGGAGAAGCAGGAGGAGTTGAATCTCCCACAGCACAGGCTAGTGCAAGACGTGGTGACATGCTGGAACTCCACCTACATCATGCTGGAGCGTATGGTGGAGCAACAGCGTGCCATCCACGACTTGTTCAGGGTCAGGGACATGGGCGTCCACCCAGCCCTGGGCAAGCAGCAGTGGGACGCCATGTCCCAGCTGGTGGTGGTCCTCAAGCCGTTCCTTGAGGCCACCGAGACCCTGAGCACTAGCTCTGCCCTCCTCAGCCAGGTGATCCCTGTATGCAGGCATCTCCAGAAACAGATGGGTGAGTTTCTGGAGTACAAGAATCCCGTCACCGGCAGGCACTTCGAGCCCGAGGTACGCAAAGCAGTGACTAGGCTGAGGGACGGCCTGACGCGGAGGCTGGAGCCCATCGAAACAGAGAGGGTCTACATGTTGGCAGCCATGTGTGACCCTCGTGTGAAGGATGGGCTTTGTGGGCCAAATACCAAGCAGCACTGGGTGGAAATGCTGGTGGGTGAAGTGTGGGCGGCACGGGCCAAGAGGGTGGGGCAGAGGGTGGGGCAGAGTGAGGCAGAAGAGCAGGTCACCACTCCCCGCAGCGGCAGCAGCAGCAGCCTCACCTGCATCCCTCCCAGCAGGAGCACAGGCCAGGGGTTTTGGGCACAGGCTCTGCACGCCGTGGTTGGGCAGAGACCCTCCCCAGCCACCGGCCTGGATGACGCTGCAACCGCCGTGCAGCGTTACCTGGCAGAGCCCATGGAGGAGTGCACCACGGACCCCCTGGCCTACTGGTCATCCCGCTGCCAGATTTGCCCGGACCTGGCCCGGGTGGCCAGCGATCGACTCAGCTGCCCACCCACCAGTGTTCCAAGCGAGAGGGTGTTCTCTATAGCGGGCAACATAGTGGCCCCTCACCGCTCTCGCTTGTAGCCGGACTTGGTGGAGCAGCTGGTCTTTCTGAAGGGCAATCTGCCCCTGCTGGGATACCCCACCCTCAAGCCCTCGTGGGAGTGACAGGCAGGCTCCCCTCCCTTTAATTCCACCCCTCCTTCGGTTGGCAGGCAGACTACAGTTCAGGCAGGCAGGCTTTTTCTTTTTAAAAGTGGTTGTTGTAATTATTATTATTATTATTATTATTATTATTATTATTATCATTTCATTATATTTAGTGGCTGCGTTTCAGTTCACAACATCAACTCTGAATCATTCGATTCGTCTCTTTCAGTAAGGTCATGCCTTCTTCGTCTTACATACAGGCAGGCAGGCTGTAGTACTTCTACAATTCAGTTCACTACGTCAAATTCAGGCTATCTCTTCCTTACTACCACAGTAGACGTAGCAGGCACTGCCAGGCTGAATCTTCCCCTAAAGGAGAATACTTCCTGCCTGGTGGGCATCATGAGCCTCTGTGCAAAAGCTGTAGGCAGAGTTCGTCATTGTGTGTGGTTGTGTGTGTGACTGTGGCTGCCTGTCTCGCTGCGAAAATGAAACAGGATAGTCCTCGCCTCACTCACCACAATGAGTTAGTGTTGGCTTTGAGAAGCGACCTGACACTGCAACTCATGGAAGTCTCATCCAACCCCTCTTCCTCGGTAACGTTCATGGCTTTGAGAAGCAACTTGACACTTTAATTCATTCACTTCCCCAATTGCGGGAGGTAAACTGCAGCAGTCCACGGGTCACCCTTTGGAGTGCTCTGGGAGTGGAAGAAGTACTCCTGATCCAGAACTATGGTTTTGAGAAGCAACCTGTCACTTCAACTCATGAGCCTCTGTGCAAAAGCTGTCATTGTGTGTGTAGTTGTGTGTGTGACTGTGGCTGCCTGTCTCACTGCGAAAATGAAACAGGATAGTCCTCGCCTCACTCACCACAATGAGTTAGTGTTGGCTTTGAGAAGCTAACTCACACTGAAACTCATGGAAGTCATTGACTTCAGCACAGCCACTACTGTGGAGGCGGTGGTCCTCCAGGATGTGGGTGATGTGGAGCAGCAGCTGGCCAAGGCTCTCTCTGCAGTCTCATCCAACCCCCTCTTCCTCGGTAACATTCATGGCTTTGAGAAGCAACCTGACACTTAAACTTATTCACTTCCCCAATTGCGGGAGGTAAACTCCAGCAGTCCACGGGTCGCCCTTTGGAGAGCTCAGGAATCAGATGGACTACTCGACCAGTCTGCTGATATTGTGAAGCAACCTTCTGCTATGTGCAGGAGGTAAACTCCAGCAGTCCACGGGTTGCCCTTTGGACAGCTCTGGGATTAGATGTACTATTCGTGATCCAGTCAGCTGATATTGTGAAGCAACCTTCCGCATTGTGCAGGAGGTAAACTCCAGCAGTCCACGGGTCACCCTTTGGACAGCTCTGGGATTAGATGGACTAGTCGTGATCCAGAAAGATGGTTTTGAGAAGAAACTTGTCACTTCAACTCATTGACTTCCCCTGTGAGAACAAGCTAAGCTCCAGTAGTGCACCAGTCGTCCTTGGGACAGCTCTCATAGGAGAAGCTGCAGTGCATACGCACCAGTGCCATGGCTTTGAGAAGCCGAGACCCGTCCCAGTCCCAGGAGGAAAACTCCAGCACTCCACGGGTTGCCCTTTGGAAGGTTCTGGCTGAGGCTTGGTTTTTCCATGTCATCCGACACTTCCACTTTGCATCCAGCAGCAACGTTAATGCTCCAAGCCTGCACACAAATCTTCCACATTCAAAGTAACTGCTTCAATAAGTACTAGCTCCTTTTTGCTCACCGGCCCACGCCTGCCTGCCTGCCTGCCCATGTCCACCTGCCCAGGAGCCGTCCTTGTGAGGTAGCTGGATCTGCTGGGACTCACTCCCCCAGAGATCTATGGCATACTTGTGCAAGGTACCAGCTCCTTTGTGCCCACCGGCCCATGCCTGCCTGCCTGCCCGCCCGCCTGCCTGCCCGCCCGCCTGCCTGCCCATGTCCGCCTGCCCGGGAGCCGTCCTTGTGAGGTAGCTGGATCTGCTGGGACTCACTCCCCCAGAGATCTATGGCATACTTGTGCAAGGTACCAGCTAACGTTGTCCCTATCTTCAAAAAGGGCAAAAAGGAGGAACCTGGGAACTACAGACCAGTCAGTTTGACATCCATCCCTGGGAAAATTTCAAGTTTAGGGTGAAGTGCACAGTTTAAGTTTTCTGAGTAGTGAACTCCCTCCCAGGAGGAGCACAGTCCAGGGGTATTGGGCACATGCTCCATCTGCACGCCATGGTTGGGTTGGGCAGAGAACTGCCACATCCACCGAGAAGATGCGGAGAACTCCAGCACTCCACTGGTTGCCCTTTGGAGGGTGCTAGCTGAGGATTGATTTCTCCAGGTCATCCAATATATACATACACTTAGAGATGGATCATCCAGCAACGTTAATGCTCCAAGCCAAAGTATGGTTGATTGCCTGCATCATCTGCCACACTCAAAGTAACTGCTTCAATAAGCTATAACCTACCTGCCCATGCCCGCCTGCCTGGGAGCCGTCCTTGTGAGGTAGCTGGATCTGCTGGGACTGACTCCCCCGGAGATCTATGGCTTACTTGTGCAAGGTACCAGCTTCTCTGGGCCCACCAACCCATGCCTGGCTGCCTGCCTGCCTGCCCTCCCTCCCGCCCGCCTCCCTGCCTGCCTCCCTGCCTTCCCCCACCCAGGGTGCTACTGTGGTGGGGCATCTGCCAGGACTGACTCCTCCCCAATACTAGAGCTATGACATCTCTCTGCCTGCCCCTCTGCTAGCCTGTCCTCCTCCTCGGTGACCGACTCGCTGGGATGGTTAGCGTTTGCAATGCGTGACTAACTGCTGGCTTAGAAACCAGCCATCCTTGCCTCACTTCCTTGTGCCTCCAGAAATGCCCGCTGCCTGCCTGCCTGCCTGCCTGCCTGTCTGCCCTCCTCCCCGGGGTGCTGCTGTGGTGGGGCATCTGCCAGGACTGACTCCTCCCCTGCTCTGCCTGCCTCTCTGCCTGCCTGGTGCCTGGGAGATGGGCTTTGCGGTTCGTGCCCAGCACCCTCCGGCACGCTTGCTCCCAGTCATCCTCCTCTGTGCCCCTCAATGCGTAACTGCTGGCTTAGAAAGAAACAACCAGCCATCTTTGCCTCAGTTCCTTGCGCCCGCTTACGGGTTGGTTTGCTATGCGTTAGTGCTCAAGCCATCCTTGCGGCACTACCTTGTGCCCCCAGAAATGCATGCTGCCTGCCTGCCTGCCTGCCTTCCCTCTCTTCTCCCCTTCCCGCCTCGCAGGGATGGTTTGTGTGTGTCTTGCTTTGACTCAGGGGATACGTCCTTCCTGCGCTCACTTAGACTTTTTCAAGTTCAAAATCCATTTTTCAAGTGTGGAAAAAGATTTAGGGTTATCTCATGGCATGTTGGGATTTCCTTTGAACTGGCCCCATTGAGCTGTCTGCATTGCAACTTTAAATCCCAGAGATACTGGAGTGTCCGATTTTCATAACTTCCCCTAACATCAGGGGATGATGGGATTGGCTTGAAACTTGGCATCCATGTGGACACATGGATAAGCTGTCATGGGACCGAAGGTGAGGTTTCTGACATGCAAATTGACATAGTTGTAGCATGGGACTCAATTTGGGGTGAGTTAAAAGGTTTAAGCCCCGCCAAAAATCAGGGGATGATGGGATTTGCTTGGAACTTGGCATGATTGTGTGTCTAGATGGCATCTGTGAGGGTGCCCACTTCCCTTTTTTTATCTGTCAAAACGTCTGAGAACAGTCCATGTCTGCAAATGGGGTGTCCGATTTTCATGAATTCCCCAAAAATCAGGGGATGATGGGATTGGCTTGAAACTTAGCATGCATGTGTATCCCTGGATAAGCTATTAAGGTGGCAAGTTTGAGGTTCCTAACGTGCAAATTGACGGAGCTATCGAAAGGGGTGTGAATTGGGGTTATGGGTGGTGCGTTAGAGGTTAGAGCCCCGCCAAAAATCAGGGGATGATGGGATTTGCTAGAAACTTGGCATGATTGTGGATCTAGATGGCATCTGTGAGGGTGCCCACTTCAATTTTTTTTATCTGTCAAAATGTCGGAGAAAAGTCCATGTCTGCAAATGGAGTGTCCGATTTTCATAAATTCCCCAAAAATCAGGGGAGGCTTGGATTGGCTTGAGTCTTGGCATGCGTGTGTATACGTCCATGAGGTGTCATGGTGCCAAACTTGAGGTTTCTAACCTTAACAGAAAAAAAGTTGTATACTTTTTTAACTTTCAATGCAAGCCTATGGGGGGAAAAGCGGAGCTCCGATCCGGATCCGGAGCTCCGCGGCGGTGCGGAGCGGACTATAGGCGGAGCGGGGGCGGAGCGAAGCGGCCCGATCCGCAAATTGTGGATCTGGAAGAGAAGCAGATTGGGGGGTCCATGCACACCCCTAATAAAGAGCAGCTAATCGATTCCACCTATATTTTTGTCTGTAAAATTGGTGTGTAGGGTGTGTGGGGGGAAATATACTACCCACTGCCAACAACTAGATTTAAATTCAAAACATTTTTCTTTGTCTTTTAAAAAATGATTAAAAAGAAATCATTTTCTCAAAACCCTCTCCCCAGTGGAGGCTGCCTGCTGCATCTCCTTATGATTTCCTACTCTGGACTCAGACTCCTTTAACTAGCCTCTTTTGGGGTGCACAATTCTGCCAGATCTCTGCATAAAAAAGGATTGAATGATCTGATACAGGGAGGACACATGGAATAATTATTTGCCTTTGGAGGAAGTTGCCTGTTGCTTTTATGTATGAGACACTGCTCTGGAATAATTCCCAGAACAGGGAGTCATAACGAAACAAAGAGGGTGGGTCTCCTCTGAGGGAAGGGCATTCTTACTCTTATAGCATTGGATGCAGACTAAGGGGGTGTTTATATGAGGGGAAAGCCCCAGGGTGGCTCTGCAGTGGCACTGAGTCATTTATATGACACAGCAGCCATTGCAGAGCCATTCTGGGGCTTTCCCCCAAAGTTCTGAATTTAAAAATTCAGATACTTACCCCAACATTTTCTGTGAAGCAAGGCGATGACAGCACATCCACATCTGTTGCCTTGCTCCGGTGTTGCAGCAGAGGTGTGGCCATCCGATGGCGACCATTGGTCAGACAGGAAGGAGGGGTGGGCCAGTGAGCCAAATAGCTGCCTCCACACATCCATGCCTCCTCCGGTGTGGGGAGAAGGGCATGGAAAGCCCGACGAGGGAGGAGGAGGAACTTGTGAGGGATGTGACAAGGCTCGTGCGGTTCTTGTGTAGCGGAGCACAGGGCAGCAGTGGCTCTTCTTCCCCCTCCCATTAATGGCTACAAACCCCGTGCTCACTCCTTGGCGTGGGGACAACTCCCAAGGAGGTGAAATGGTGCCAATGCGCCCTCATCAAGACACCCCCTAAGTTAGTTGAACTGAATTGTTTCTCATTAAGTTAACAGCGCAACTCATAACTAGTCTCTCCCATTGTAGTCAATGGGATTTAAGCTCAATTAACTTAGTCTGGATCCAACCCTAAGTCAAAATTCTTTTTTCTGAAATCTGCTTTGGTCCATCAGTGCCCCCATCTATATGACAATGGGACTGCTCCTCATTGAATATAAACCTGAATTTTCCTTGATTCGAATCTAGCAAAGAGTGTCACACTGCAGCAGCAACAGCGATTTATCTCCTGATTTTTTTATAGTGCAGTTTTTAATGCGCACATACAATGCTGTGGAGGAGAGAGGAGCGAAGCTATACATTTTATCTGTGGACCTCCACAGATTCACATAAGAGAAAAACCAAAGGGGGGGGGGGAGGAACGAGGCAGCAAAGGAGGATGTGAGAGGGGGGGGAATACAGAGCATTGAAAGGACAACACTCCAAAAAGAAAATGGAGGCTTTTCTCCAAGGAGCTAGATGGGGACTGAACACGTCTCCTCCCTCTGGCTGCCCGTTCCCCCTTCTTTGTTTTGATATTATAAGCTCTATCTGCAGAGGTCCACAGAATCATATAATTTAAAATGAAAATGGCAGGAAGGAACAAGGGAACCAGAGGAGGACGTGATAGGTGGGAAGGCGGGAAATTGGCCAATCACTTTCTCCTGCCCTGAAAGCTCTCCCAACATGTCAAAATGCGATTTAACTCCTCCCCCAACAACATATAATTATAATGTGGTGCAACCTCGGACGTTGATCCAAAAGTCACGGTAAATCGCAAATATGCACATTATCGCATTAAAAAAACAGCACTACAGCAAATGGATGGCTGTGTCATGTATCCAGAAATGCGAATCTGCGTGTTTAGGTTGGGGTAAAGAACCTGTATAGACAACCCCAGTGGCATATGAAGCAAGAAAATCAAAGGATGCACTACTAAAACCCATCTTTTCTTGATTCCTGTGCAGCTCATGGGTCAAAGCTGATTTCATCATGAAAAACATCATCAACCTTGTACATGCTGCTCAGTAAATGAGGGAGTTGTTCCCTGCCCCTATCAACACTCCCCTGCACAGGGAAGTTTACTGGAAGCGCTAAATTAAGCCTCTGTAATTTACCCCACACTTCTCTGCTCTTGCATCCTTGTGAAAAAGCAAACCTTGATTTCATCTTTCCCAGTCCCAATCCTAAATATAATAGTTACCTGGGAGTAAGTCCCACTGCCCCCTGTGAAATTTACATCCATGTAATATCCATTGAAAAATGGGGATCCAGCCAGACTTTATAAATCCCCACACTGACACTGCATAGGAGCTAGATTTATTTCTTACTAGGGAGAGAAACTTACTTCTGAGTAAACATGCACAGAGGAGAGCAGTTTGACAGGGACTCTTGGAGACTAACTTCTTACTGGGGGAGCAAAACTTACTTCTGAGTAAACATGCCCATGGCATGTTTGACCGCAGGCTTCCTTTCCCAGTTTTTTTCTCTCCCTCACAAGACCACATTAGTTAGCCTTTTTGATTCCTGAATACTAGGGTGCAGGGCATCCAAGACGAAAAGAAAAAGAGAGAATAATCTCGGGATGTTGCAAACAAATTTATTGCTGAAAAGCCCGACACATTTTGGCTTCTTGCTTTTTATTAAGCCTTCTTTAAAGGGCTGTAACAATACATATATAAAGCAAGAATGAGAGAACACAAAAGTAAAACATTTTTTCAATTAAAAAAGCACATTGAAATCACAGCCTTTGCATACATGTAAACAACAGCATAATTTCAGTACTACATATAAATGGCACATAGCAAGTAAATCCTGTGCATATATTTAATTAGTATAAACAATAAAAATATTACCTACTCACTTGTAACAATGTCTGCAGAAATTATTAACAACCAATTGTCTTGTGTGATAAACAATAGCAACTAGATGGGATGGGATGAAAGCTATGTTTTTTTATATTCTGTTAGACAAGTTTTTTTCTTTGAGTTTCTTGCAGGTGTTACCATCCTAGGGCAATTCACTCCAGGTCTTCTCATATCTAGACTGAGCTCATTTAGCCCCTGTGGCGGCAAGGAGTGCTTTCAGATGGGGGAAATCGTGTTTCCTTACTGGCACTTCTCTTCTGCATTTGAAACAACAAGCTGAATTACATGGGAATAGACTAGTGACTACGTGGCCTGTAATTGAAAACCTCCTAGCTCATATAGTTGAATGGGAACATCATCCTCTAGTGGGAGTTTTATAGCACAACTTTTAGAAGAATCTGGTTTTCTTAGGTTTGTTTTTAAACATATTAACTGGGAAAAGGAGTGGGAGACACACTCACAGCATTGTCAAAATGACTTGCAAACTTCTGTGAGTGGCCAGTGATGAGCATGCTATAAATTGCTCATTTGAAGAAGCCCAGGGTATTTAATTTCAAAATCCACTCCTATTCTTTTCTCAGCATCTGTTTCTCATCCTTGTGGTTAGGTTTTCCCAGCGTTCCAAACTTAAAACCTGTTAAAAGAAGTTTCTTCCCCCAAAATGGCATACTAGTAGAGCCCCTGGTCTATTGTTTTTGATAAACACAGGTGTTCCGCTATTCATTTTTTAAGGTGTCTGATGGATTTTCTCACATAAATTTTTGGACACTTACATTGTATGGCATAAATAACAAACACTGCTGCAAGTGAAAAATGACTTAAAGTATATGTTACATTATCAAATGGATTTTTAAATGTGGTGGTTCTAGATGTATATTTGCAATAGCTACGATGTCCACATGGGTGATGGCTTCTAGGCAAGCTTGAACCTGCTAAAATGTTATGTAGGCATTCCTAGCGTTCACTGAAATCACTCCTGACCAGCATATCTCTAATATTTATGGTTCTTCTAAAAGAAGCTAAAGGCCTGTTCTGATAACTGGAGATATGTTTTCTTATGCTCCCTTGTAGGTGGTTAATGAAATAACTGAATGTCAAACTGCAGTTGATCTGCTTTAAGAGTGTTTTTTTATTGTTCTCTCAAAATATCAGTTCATTGCTGTTTGTTTTTTTATCTGCCTTGTTAAAATTCTGGTAAATCATTCTTGCTGGGTAACCCCTGTCTCTTAGTTGTTTGGAAAGTGCATGAGATTCCTATCTGAAATCTATGTCATTGGATCAGTTATGCCCGAGTCTTAAAGACTGCCCATATGTGAGGTTTCTCCTAAGTGAACTGGGGTGAGACCTGTCAAATCCCAAATATGCACTGATATCTGTAGGCGTTTTATAAACCAAGGGCTTAAACAGTTCCCCTGCTTTTCTGACCTTTAAATCCAAAAAGTGGTTCTCCAGGATGTTATAATGGATGTCAAATTTGATGTTAACCCATGAAGTAAATGCATATAAGTCCTTCTTATCCCCTCTCCAGATAGTGAAGACATTGTCAATATACCTCAGCCATACTAAGAGATGTTCAGCAAATGTCCCCCTCCCTGCAGAGGACACAAGTTCTTTCTCAAATTCATTCATATATTAATTGACTCCTTAATAACCCTTTTAGTCTGCCAATAATAGCTGTTACTAAATTTAAAATAATTCTTTGTCAAAGCTATGTCTAAAAGAGCAAGAAAGAAATGTGTATGGGGATGTATTTCTACTCTCCTGTCCAGTGTGTCATGAATAATCCTTAGGGCATCTTCCTGAGGTATACTCGTGTAAAGCGATGACTGAAATATCTCTGTCTTCGATAACAATGGGTGTTATTTTATTAATAAAATCAGAGGAATCATGTACATAGCAAGGCAACAAGGGTATGAAAGTTTTTAGAAAATAATCTACAAAGAAAATCTTGTCTAACAGTATATAAAAAACATACATCTTCATCCCATCTAGTCGCCACTGTTTATTGTACAATTTGTTGTTAATAATTTCTGCAGACATTGTTACAACTGAGTAGGTAATATTTTTACTGTTTTATGCTATTTAAATACATGCATAGGCCTTATTTGCAATGTACCCTATGAACCATTTACATAGAACTGAAATTATGTTATTGTTTACACGTATGTGAAGGCTGTGCTTGGAATGTGCTTTTTTCTTGCTTTATACAGCAAAAAAATCTGTTTCAGGTATACTGGACCCCACAACGCCTTTTCAATAAGGGTCTATCAAATTTACATAATTGTTGGTGTAATGCACCTAATACTTCTTTAATTCATATGTTTTGGCAATGCCCAGTAGTCTCTCCATTTTGGGAGGAGGTTATAATAAGGATAAATTTTGTACTGAAACTATCTTTAATATGGAATGATGTGCACCTCCTCCTAAAGTACCTACCAGCTTCTTGGAAACTAACACAAGATCAGCGCAAATGGATTTTCAGAGCCTTTTTGACAGCTAGAAGACTTATTGTGTTCCAGGCAATACTAAGAAGGGCCTGTACTTCCTCCTGCCAATTTTGGTAAGAACTTGTCAATCACGGCTGCCAATACACACGGAGCTTTCTGAACTTGGCTAAAACCTTTGAAAAAATCACTAAAAATCAGCAGATGGGCCTATGTGTTTCAAAATTGCCATGAACCAATATGCTTCAAAGTTGGGGTGCCTAAGACCCTGTTTAGAGGCTATCATGGTGCCTAGTTATGTTTCTTTACCTTTAAAAATGACGGAGATGAATGCATTTTGGTACAGGGGGAATGGTAAACCCTTTAAAAAAATCACTAAAAATGAGCAGATGAACCTATGTGCTTCAAAATTGCCAAGCATCAAGCCCTACATAGGTTCTATCACGTTGCAAAGTTGCAGGTGTGTATCTAGAAAAATGACAGTGTATTTTAAAAAAATAATTTTAAAACCTCAAACTTTTTTTAAAATTCTAAAAATCAGCAGATGAAGCCATGTTACATGTGTGTTCCTTGAAAAAATAGGAAGTTATAGCACTTTGAAATGACTGGAACTCACATTTTTAAAAATTCATTGCAAGAAAACTGATGGACATCTGTCTAAAGTTGGACACACATAAGCATCTCCAAGGTATCTGTAAGCTCACCAAATTTCATTTTTCTATCATTAAAAATAAAGTAGTTACAGGCATTTCTTTCAGACAATGCATGTCAACGGGGGAAATGGCGCCCAAATAGTGTTCCGGAGGTCCGAATTGTTCTTCGGATTCGGATCTGAAATGAAACGGGGGGTGTCCTGAAACGACCCAAAATGAAATAGGCCCATTTCAGAAAGTCCAAAATGGGGTCCGAAACGAAACGGGGGGGGGGGGGGTCCGTGCACAGCCCTACTTTTAAGTGCCAAGTGAATTGGGGGGGGGGGGATTCCAAGGACTTTTAACTTGCTGAGATTTTTTATGCTGCTTTTTTTTCTGTTATAACTAAACCACAACTTTCCAAGACAGATGCAAGAATTACTGAATAAAGTTTATGATTTTTATGTAAAAGCCAGACTTTACTATTGAAACAGAAGAGTGAATGGAAGAATGACTGACAGCTGAGACTAGAATGAAATGGTGGGCGGAGTTAGTGGCAGTTGGAGAAAATCAGTTAGGAGAACAAAGACAGTTAGTGAGTGGTCAGGAAATCGGGGGCTGAGTTAAGACTCAGAGATAGTGACATGCCAGTACTACACCTCCCAGCATGCCTTTGGCAGCCCTCAGGTGTCCATGTCCTCAGCTCTTAGTGGATGCCCACAACTCTGGCCAAGTCCTGCTGGGACTGCCTCAGCCCACACTTCTCACCCACAAAGTGCTCCATCTGGAGCCTGTACTGAGGGGCCCAGACTGGGGTGGGCACTTGCCCCCATTTGTCAAGCTTGTTTCTGGGCATGCGCAGAGTGATTCCCTTTCCTCTCTCCCACTTAAGGGTGAAGGCTGCATGTGAAGGCTGAGAAAACAGTGATATCAGGATGGGGTGCCTTTGAGCATGTCCAGAGTTTGGCCTCTCAAAGACACGCTGTTGTATCTAGTTATGATTTTAAAACCACACATGGCAGGTAGCACCGCGAATGGATGCAGCCCATTTATGTGGGTTGTTTCCTTTTATATGGAATTGGGTTGACTGACTTTAGGAATCACAATGGCTGCCAAAGGCCAGTAAGTCTGGCCTCCCACCCAAGGCGTGCTGGGAGTTGTGGGTATAAACCTAGTTTTATTAAATTCTTTTAAAAAAATACTTAAAACCCCAAAATTCATGTTTTTAGATTTTTTCTGATCCATGTTCATGAAGACCTGCCTGGGTGAACAGCATTAAGGCATTTACCCACTTCCCCACCATATGGGGAAGTGGGTAAACATTTCAGGACATATATGGCACACACATACTTTCTACTTTATAGGTAGATATTACATTCCCTTGAAGAAGGCCTAATAAAAAGCAACATGCTGAAACACGGCAAGCTTTTCAGCAATAAATTTGTTTGCAGCAACCTGAGATTATTCTCCCCTTTGTATTCATAAATAGTAGCCTCTATTTAAGTCATTCACAATCATGCAATGGTAGAGTTTCACCCCTTCAACAGACTGCATTAACCTTCATTCAAAAATACTAGCATCCCTGGTTCCTTCGCTCACAGTTCTGGTGTGTCACCCCTTCAACAGAGCGTATTAACCTCATTCAGAAATACTAGCCAGTTTCTTCTTGTGTGTGTGTGTGTGATTTTCCTGCTTGTGTATGGAGGAGAAAGAGGAGGAGTCTTTCTTGCAGAAACAAAAGTTGGGGGCAGGTGAAGCAGAGGTGGCAGCAGCAGTAGCTGCCCTGCCATGCACTAGCAGAGGGAGGCAGCAGCACTAATAATGATAATAACAGCAGACACTGCTGTGGCAGCGCCCCTAAGCCCGGTGAAGTAAGTCTCAGTTCACCTATCCCTACTTCTGAATAAGCATGTTACCTAGCGCTCAATGAATAAATATTTAAAGGGAGAGGCCATGATTGAGCAGTTTTAAGAAAAAGTGATGGCAAAGGAGTTCTCCTGCCCCCTCTGCTCCTGTAGGCAAAGTGCAATTTGGGGGCAATGAGTTACTTCCAGGTAGACATTTAGCCTTCTGCTCTCCCCAGTCCCTACATGACTTTTCCTTCTGCCAATCAGCACCACTTCCACCAGCCCACAGTGAAGCCAGCTGAGGTCAAACGGACTGCCAAATTGCACTGAAGTGACGGGGAAATTGTGACAAAATGAGTATGGAAAAAAACCAGATTTAGAGCACGAAACACCCTGCTAGCTACGTGCGTCATCTGATATGATGGACTTGGGGGCAGAGTAGAACTGGAATAAAAGCCTTGCGTAGATATCCCCCAGGTTTTGCAAGAAGTCCACTTTGCATAGGGAAGCAAGACAAAAGTTCTACAACTGTTCCACTGTATCTATCTTTCCTCCCAGAGCACTGAGTTGAGCTCCCAAGTTATCAACTGTCCAACTTGTTACAAGTAGAAATTCAAACTCAGCAAATCAAGAAACAATTCAGCTTAATATGCCAATATTCTTTCCTCCAAATTTCCCCACAACCTCTCACTGCTCAAAGAAAGCCAAGACAAACAACATTTCAGAGAGCAGCAATACTCCAGAACTCATTTTGTGGTTGAGAGAAAAACTTTGCAACCCCATACAACTACTTTTCCTAACCCAGCCTCCTCTAGAAGTGTTGGAATACAACTCCCTTCATTGGCTAGGGGTGACGGAAGTTAATCCAATGCATCTGGAGGGCATAGGATTGGGAAACACCGCCATGCAACAGAGGATGTTCCTGAAAAGGGATACATGAGAAAACTCAAGACACAAAGGCAGATTGGAAACAATGTTTGGCAAACCTTTTAAATCTGGGGAACAACCAAAACATGACATAGGGATTTTGAGATACAGAATGACCATGCATGCACATTTGAAATATGAGGAGCTGAGTGATAATTTCTAGGGGTGTGCACGGACCCCCCACTCCGCTTCTCTTCCAGATCCGTGATTTGCGGATCGGGCCGCTTCGCTCCGCCCCCGCTCTGCCCATGTCCGCTCCGCTCCGTTGCGGAGCTCCGGATCCGGATCGGAGCTCCGTTTCCCCCCCGCATAGGCTTGCATTAAGCTAAAAAAGCTCTGTCAATTTGCATGTTAGAAACCTCAAACTCGCCACCATGATAGCTTATCCAGGGATACACATGCACGCCCAGACTCAAGGCAGTCCCATCATCCCCTGATTTTTGGGGAATTTATGAAAATCCAACACCCCATTCACACCCCTTTCGATAGCTCCGTCAATGTGCATGTTAAAAACCTCAAACTCGCCACCATGATAGCTTATCCAGGGATACACACGCACGCCCAGACTCAAGGCAGTCCCATCATCCCCTGATTTTTGGGGAATTTATGAAAATCGGGCACCCCATTCACACCCCTTTCGATAGCTCCGTCAATGTGCATGTTAAAAACCTCAAACTCGCCACCATGATAGCTTATCCAGGGATACACACGCACGCCCAGACTCAAGGCAGTCCCATCATCCCCTGTTTTTTGGCGGGGCTTAAACCTGCAGACATCTCAATGGGGCCATTTCAAAGGAAATCCCAACATGCCATGAATTGGGGAGTAGAGATAAACCTATGAATCTTCTTCCACACTTGAAAAATGGATTTGGAACTTCCAAAAGTCTAACTGAGTGCAGTTAGACTTTTGTGCTACTAAAAGGCCATAAGAATGCAGTGGACCTAAGCAGCTCCACAGAAGAGAGCAGGGGGTCCCAAAACTACCTATAGTTGGCAGAGGTAGTTTCTCCAAGCATCCCAACAGCCGTGATTTGATGCATGCCTCATATCAATGGCCCTGCCTGCAAAATGGCAGAAATGTGGAGAGAAAGGCACCGTAGACCGATGGCAAAGGAGGAGTCAGACTCTAGTGCTCAGGACAGAAATAGATTTATTATGATCTACACATTTCGGAGGGATTGCCTCCTTCTTCAGGAGCTATAAAACAAAGAAATTAACCATAAGAGTTAACATGTTTTCACTACTGTTAAGAAATTTGATAGGAGAAAAAACGTGGGAACAATGTATAAAAAGTGGGAATTCATGATTATTATTATTTTAAAAAAATTAAATTCTTTTTAAAGTTGTATTCTTTTGTTGAAAAGTCCCTTAAAATTTTGTTTAAAAGAATTAAGGTGTTGTCAACAAGATACTACTCTTATGGTTAATTTGTTTGTTTTATAGCTCCTGAAGAAGGAGGTAATCCCTCCAAAACACGTAGCGCATAATAATTTTCTGTCCTGAGCACCGGAGTTTGCCTCCTCCTGTGCCACCTGCCTGTAAAACGGCCAAAATATTCAATGAATGAATTGGACTGAGTCAAACAGCACCACAGAAAAGTTAAGGAGCTCTAAAACTGCTCGCAGGTACACCAAGGAAGCAGCCCCGAACATCCCAAGTGTCCGAATGCCTCGCATAAACCCTAGAAATGCCCCTCCTTCGAAATAGCCATAATATTCAGATGTCATTCTGAATAATCATAGGAAAGCATTGGACTAGTAAGCGGCTGTGCAGTAAATAGCAGGAGCCAATATTTCATATAAGTTTATGGAGACAATATCTACATATTACCCAAATTGTAATATGGAAGTGACAGCAGGAAGAATCCTGCAAGGAGCTCTTATGCAGCTTACCCCAACCTGGTGCCCTCCAGATGTGTTGGACTGCAATTCTCATAATTTCCCAGATGTTGTCTAGGAATAATGGGGATTATAATCCAACACATCTGGAGGACTGTCTTTGGGAAGACTGAATAACAGCTTCAGTCTTTCATAACTCATTTCTTGCAAAGGGGTTGAGAACTTGTGAAGTGTTCTTGTTTGATATAGTAGTTTGCCAAGTTTACCTTAAATTACCAATAATATTACTTCAGGAAACTTTGGGAAATTAAACTGGCCAAATTTAAACTCAGGAGATCAGATATTGTAGTGGAAAGTAGGAATCAGTCACAACTGTTGATGTTCCCCATTTAAAGTGGGACAGTTGGCAAGATTGCACAATTAACTGGTTTCCTCGGATACTATTCTGTTTTCTCTATTCTCAATATGATCTTCATATTTCTGAACCTTCCTCCTTAGGATCAAACTAGTGGGACCCGAGTAGCTTGATCCTAAGGCATTGCTTACTCTCTGCCCCAGCTGTGTCTCTCAATCCATGCTAAGTGAGCATCCTAATTAGGGATGTACAAGAATTTTGTTCCACTTCACAAATCATGCAAACATGCCCTGTTTGCAACCCTAATGCAAATAAGAAGTGTAATATTCAGGAAATGTTCACCATTTCCCAAACTTGCATTCCCAATAGAAATTGCACATTTGTGTAAGTGCAAATTCCAAAAATGTGCATTTCCCCTTCAATGAGCTCAAACGTCACTCATTCTCCCATCACTAATCCTGACTTCCTGCTGACTCTTACATTTGGGGGAAGAACTTAGGTGCATTACACCAACAACAATATCCCAGAATGAGAATAATTAAATATACTGCCAATTCCATGCAGTCACTGGGTACAGAAAGTATGTTAAAGTTGTATGCAACTGCAGGAGGAGCAGCCCAACCAGAGCTGAATGGTTGAGGAGAGTGCAATCTCTGCCTGCTACACAAGGGCAACATGCTCCATCTTGAACCTTCCCAAAGCCAGATAGGCAAATGCACTCAGATGCACCTCAGGGCAACGAGAGAAGGGAAATGCCAGCAGATGTGTAGCTGAGCAACTCTCTGCATATGATACTTCTTGCCAACTTCCTGGACAAATTCTCAGACTGTCTAATAGGCCAGTTGGCTCTGCTATGTTACTGAATAACAATATCCTATTTAAAAGTTAGAAGTAGTTCTTGCCACCCAACTATTAGATGTGCATACCATCTGGCTTCACAGAACAGTTTGGAATCTGCTCTCCCCGCCCACCCCCACTTTAATGCAAGAAACATAGCACAATGTTGGGAGTGGGAGGGAAGCAGCTTGTGAAATGGGGGGATAGGTTCCTGAGGTTCTCTTACAGGGCTTCCTCCTTTTTCGCCTCCTTCTCCTCTGCGGTTGCCAGCTTTTCTCACCCTTGTGTCCAACTGATGCTTCTGAATTTCGCCTCCAGAACTCTGTCCCATTAGCCTGGTGGGGTAAGTCTTTTCCGAAACACCCCATCTTTTGTGCCAGCTGGCATTTGGAATCCACCTCCGCAAATCACCAGGTTGTGTATCTGCCTTAACAAAAACTGCTCCAAGAAAGAAAAAAAGAAAGGAAGAAAGGAAGTCATCATAAAAAAGGAGGAAGGAGCTGGTTAGTACAGATTTGTTTCTAAGGTGAGCAGCTAAAGCTTTTCAGTTTGCCTGAAGTCCCCTTTCTGATCTGGTTTCTAAACCCCAACATGCAGAGGGAATAGTGACCAGCTCTGGTCACCCAGTGGCGAAGGAAATATATTCTGAACATGCTCAGATGTATTATTTTCTGGATGTCTGGTTCTCTTGGGCTATATCTCTGTACAGGTTTGGGGAATAAATTCTGGTGAGTCCTTATTCAAATCAGGCCACAGATGATACAAAAAGAATTCAACAGATTGCAGTAAGGCCAACATACAGAAATAAGGGGAACCCAACCATTGTAGAGGATACAGATGGTGCCCCTTCAACAATCTCAGCATCCACCTATGCACTCCTCCACATTGCCAAGGGAACAACCCTTTGTTAGGTCCACTAAGATTTGTTTGGGGCATTTTTTGTCATTGACTTACTTGCTTCTGGACTGAGCCCTGGCTTATTTGCAAGCATTTCAATAGCTAGATTCCCAGCTACCCAATACTCTACAATTCATTCATTAACTGCCTTGTCCAAACCCACATCCCCTAAAAATGAAAGCCTGGGCTGCAAATGCCAGGGGATCACCATTCCCTCAACTAGTCATCCCACCCCACCATTTCCAGACAAAACTGACAAGACATTTCACCCATCCACCCTAGCTGTTGCTCAACCATCTTCACCCTTGGGCTGGCAGGAACTGCAGAAAAATGTGTCTATGCAGCAGAAAAGACTGCACCAGTCACAGCACTGGCAGGGTGAGGTAGTACAAATATGTGTATGGGGAGGGGATGGATGTCCAACTAAGGAGATGTTTATATTGCAACCACTGCACCCCCTCCCAGTTGCCCCATTCAAAAAAGCCAGGTGGAGTAGTGGTGGCAAATGATGATCTAGTCAGCTCTACAGATGCATGCTTAGCGACTCCCACTCCTTCCTCCATCCTGCCCCAGCTTCCCACCCCATATGATGCCCTCCTCCCCAAAGTTATGCAAGAAGGGGAGAGAGGAAAAGTAAAGTTGGGGGCCCAAAGTAAAAAGAGGCTTCCCTCACCTGAATGACAAAGCAGCAGAGAGAGGAAGGCTGTCAACACCCAGTTCTGTAGCAGGCAGCTCATAATGTCATCATAATCAAAACTAGGGTTAGCACCAGTTGGTACAGCATGCAAGGAAGACAGATTGCAGTGCTCTTTCTTTTTTTTCCTTTTGCTTTGCATTGAAATATGAGATTCTCACTGGTCTTTTCTTCTTTCTTCTTCTTCTTCTCCTTTCTTTTCTGAATTGTTGCTGAGGGAGAGAAGGGAGAAGAGGAGCGGAGAAAATGAGAGGCAGAGATCAGCGGAGCGTTTTTGCATACCCAAAGCAAAACCAATGAAGAGCTTAGAATGGGCAGAAGGAATCCTGAAATTTCTCCACCCTGGTTCTGCAGTGATGGATATAAGAGCCTAACATGGCGTGCGTGCGTGCATGCGTGAGAGAGAGAGAGAGAGAGAGAGAGAAATGTAAAGAGCTGGGGAGATTGGAGGCAAAGGGGGGGAAAGAACACGTGAGCTACAAAGATCCCTCCTCCTGCCTTTTCAGCATGGAAAAGCTGTCGCTCCCCCCCCCCCAATCCTTTTGTATGTACAAGGATTAGAAAAACCAGCAGAAAGCAGCAAAGGGGCAAATAATTGGATGGATGGATGGATGGGTAGATAGATAGGTAAATAGATAAGGGTGACCCTATGAAAAGGAAGCCAGGGCTCCTGTATCTTTAACAGTTGAATTGAAAAGGAAATTTCAGTAGATGTCATTTGTATATATGGAGAACCTGGTGAAATTTCCTCTTCATCACCACAGTTAAAGCTGCAGGTGCCCTGCCCTCTTTTGTATCTGGTCACTCTAGTATAGCTCCTGCACTTTAACTGTTGTGATGAAGAGGGAATTTCATCAGGTTCTCCATATATACCAATGACACCTGCTGAAATTCCCTTTTCTAGGCAACTGTTAAAGATACAGGAGCCCTGTCCTCCTTTTCATATGGTCACCCTAAGATAGATAGATAGACAGATCTCTCTGCACATGCACATAGACAAATCAGATTCTTTTATTCCAAGTGAATCAAACTAAAATAAAACACATTCTTTGTAACAGGCCACCAGGACTCATCGGATCAAGTCATCCTTCTCTTGCCAAAAACACCCAGGCAGAGAAATAGCAGGGTCTGAGTATGAAGTTAAAATGGAACACTGCCTGTGGAGGGCTTGAGCTGATATGGGAAGCACACCACAGCTGGGGGAGGGAGGAGTGAAGCCTCAGCAGCAACAGCTGCTCTAAAGCTCTTGGAACAAGCTGGGTGGTTGGGAGAGCAAAATCTGGGATGATAGGCTGGTGAAAGTGCTTGCAAGAGTATAGACGGAGAATCACTGCAAAGGAAGAAGCTGGAGGGATTCCTCCCTTGCAAGTCCACCCCCCAGGGCTTCCTTTGCTGGGAGAGCTAGAAATTCCCAGTTAGCAGCCAAAGGAAGGCATGTCAAAAGCTGGGCTTAACACTTCTCTTTCTCTCTTTCTAAATCACTTGAAGAGTCCTATTCCTTGGTCTGGACAACATTCACTGAGGGAAAATCATGAAGTGTTGCTACCTGAATGGCTAGTGCATCTAAAATGGAGAATTGAATGTTTTCATAGTTTAAAGGGAGGGAAGTTGTAAATCTATATGATGAGTTGTAAATCTATATGCTTAATAGTCATCAGTGCTGTAATGAGAGGGAAAGACTTATAATAAAGTGCTGACTGCACCTACTTGTGGACTCCTGTAATTATGAAGGCAATTGAAGACGATGGGTTTAATATGCCCCTTCCAGGGGACCCGCTCACACTATTAAATATCTAATACATATAATAAGGAACAGCTGCTGTTGTGGATTGGGCCAGTTTCTCTCTTTGATCTAGGCCTTGTGTTTAATACCCTGAATTTAGCCCTGGAACATGTGAGGGTAAGAATACCTCTCAGTACGTTCTGTGCCTCCAATCATTACTGGGTAACCCATAGCTTGTGTTTAAATTAGGATGAGCATATGGAAAGAAGAACAGGGCTGCTGTATCTTTGACAATTGTATAGAAAAAGGAATTTCAGTAGGTGTCATTTGTATGCATGCAGGACCTGGGGAAATTCCTTCTGCATCACAATTCTTAAAGCTGCAGGAGCTCTGCCCTCTTTTGTATCTGGTCATCCCCTTCCCTCAACCCATATGATTAAGGATTTTCCTGTCCCATTTAAAAGAAATTAGGTACTGTATGGTAGGGCTTTCCGATCTGGTGTGAACAATGCTATTTATATACAAAATGCAGTGGCAAGCCAAATTGGTTAGCAGGTGTGTTTCCAATCTCCTGTAGCATATAGTTCTATTCGCTTGTGTCACCAGGAACAATTTGCTCTGCAAGGTACCTTTTCTGGAGGGCACCTGCTTATGATATGTAGTGGTCAGGATTGTGTGGGTTGATCATGAATGTATGTGTTGATCTTGCCTTGCAATGTGGGGAAGGGTTTAGAGAATAATAATAATAATAATAATAATAATAATTAATAATAATAATAATAATAATAATAATAATAATAATAATAATAATAATTTTTATTTATAACCTGCCTCTCCCTCTGGAGCGAGGCGGGAAACAACACCAAATAAAATATAATACATAAAATTAGTTAAAAGAGCATATAAAACCAATTCAGTATTAAAATAACAATCACAACATTTTAAAATTCTTAGGTTTAAAATTCATCTGGGTAGGCCTGCCGGAAGAGACTAGTCTTTACAGCTGTTTTAAACTCAGAGAGAGCATTAAGCTGATGAATCTCCTCCAGCAGGCCATTCCACAGTCTGGGGGCAACAGAAGAATAGGTCTTCTCCGTAACAGTTGCCTGCCTTGTTGTGGCTGACAGCCCATTACCACCTCTAATCATTCATTCAGAGAAAACACACTATCCTTAGCTGACGCTGTTGTCGAAGGCATAGAGAAATACATTTGGGTGTCATCAGCATACTGATAACACCCCTCCCCATGCCTCTGGATGATCTCTCCCAGCAGTTTCATGTAGATGTTGAACAGCATGGGGATAGGATGGCACCTTGTGGTACGCCATATAACAGCTCCTTCTTTGAGGAGCAGCTATCCCCAAGCATCACCATCTGGAACCTACCTGAGAGGTAGGAACGGACCCACTGGAGCACAGTGCCCCTGATTCCCAATCCCCTCAGGCGTTCCAGAAGGATACCATGGTCGATGGTATTGAAAGTCACTGAGAGGTCCAAAAGCAACAACAGGGACACACTCCTGCAATACTCTTGTGAAGATCATCCACTAAGGCGACCATATCAGTCTCATCTCCGTTTCCTGTTCTGATGCCAGTTTGAAATGGGTCTAGAAAATCTGTATCATCCAATACTGCTTGGAGTTGGAAGGCAACTGCCCTCTCAATCACCTTGCCCAAAAATGGAAGATTTGACACTGGTCTGTAATTATTAAGGTCCAGGGGATCCAGGGAGGGCTTTTTAAAGAAGTGGCTGTACTATCGCCTCTTTTAAGCATGATGGAAAACTCCCCTCCCTGAGAGATGCATTAATAATATGCTGTAGTTGTTGTCTAACTGCATCTCCTCCCTGGACAACGAGCCACGAAGGACAGGGATCGAGAGGGCAAGTTGTCCTCACTCATTCAAGCAGCTTGTTCATGTCCTCAGTACTCACCAACTGAAACTGATCCAGTGTAATCCGCAGAATTCCTGGATGCTCCATTGTCAGCTTCTGCTATAATGATGGCTCTTACCCAAGAGATTTTATCTGTGAAATTATCATTAAAGACATCACAGCGAACTACCGAAGGCTCTAAAATTGGGTTCAGAGGGTAAGGTGTCTGAGTTAGACCTCTCACCACCCTAAACAGTTCTGCTGGACACAAATTCGCAGACACAATGCATGCAGAGAAGAAAGCTTTCTTCGCTGCACGTATTGCTACCCCATTGGAATGAAGATGTTCTCTATGCCGTGTCTTGTCGGATAGGAGTCAGGTTTTCTGCCATTGGTGCTCCAGTCATCGTCCTTCCTGCTTCAACTCCCTGAGATCTTCTGTATACCAAGGTGCCTGGTTAGAAGCAGGTCGGAGAGGACGTTTGGGGCAGTCATATCGATAGCCCTAGTTAGGTCTTGATTTCATCTATTGACCAGGGCTTCAACAGTGTTGTCGACGATACCAGCCACAAAACCCTCCAAGAGGATCCATCAGCCTTTGGGGGCGGACCATCTTAATAGGTCCACCACCACCCTGCAGGGGTGGATAGTAGCCGTTATACTAACAACCAGAAAATGATCTCTCCATGACAACACAGAGGAATTTATTACCTCCGTCCACAGTTCCATCTGTTCGGAGCTGAAAACAGCATCGAGGGTGTGACCTGCAGAATGTGTGGGTCCAGAGACCAAGTTTGGATAGGCCCATGTTTGTCATGGATGCCATGGACTTCTGAGCTGCACCTGCCAAACTGGTCCCGAATGGGATGTTGTTGTTGTTTTCAATTAATATTTTTATTTTCTACACTATATAAACATACAACATTACAATAATAATGATAATAAAAAAACATCAAACAACTGCTACATACATATTGAATAAATGTTGAGCACATATATGTTGAATACGTATTACCTATACATTATCATACTACAACATAATCATTCTTAACATAGAAGTGCACCCCCCACCTCGGGATCTATTCCTGAATCCAAAATCTTATCATTTCTTCTGCTGGCGGTTTCCCATTTCCCTTAGTAAACACAAATATTAGGAACTGTTTCCAGATTCCTTCAAACTCATTTATTTTAGTTACGCCTTTTCTCCACTTAATAGTACATGTCAATTTATCATTAATGGCTATATCCCATCCTTCTTTATACCATTCTTCAATAAAATATTCCCCTTGAATCTTCCAGTTCCTGGCTACCATCAATCGTGCTGCAACCAGCAAACTCGATATCAACTCTTTAGTTTCTTTTCCACACTTTATATCTTCAAACAGTGACAGTAATGCAATCTTTGGTGTTTGTTCTATTTTCATTCCCACTATTTCTTCAATTTCTGAAAACACCATCTTCCATAATCTTTGTACATATTTGCATTCCCACCACATATGTAAATACGTTCCTTTTTCCCCACAACCTCTCCAACAATTTGCTGAATGCTGATCATTTATCTTATTCAATCTAATCGGGGTTAGGTACCACCTCCACAAAATTTTAAAATAGTTCTCCTTTATTCTCACTGACAAACTTCTCAACACTCTTTGTTTCCATAGTCCCTCCCATCTCTGTCGCCCTATTTGTACCTTCAAATCTGACTCCCATACCATTTTCTCTGAGTTCTCTCTAAACTCCTTTTCTAACAATATTTTATATATTTCACTCATTAACCCTTTTAAAACTATACTACCTCCTTTACCTTTTTCCTTATTTACTATTAACTCTTCAAACTTCGTCATCTTTCTGCAAACTCTATTATCTTTAATCCACTTTTTATTCCATTGTTCTAATTGCCCATATTCTAACCAGGATAATTTTTTCTCCTTTAACAAATTTTCCATATCTTCTCTTGTTTTTATATCTCTTAACCAATCCTTTAGTTTCATTTTACTTTTCTCTTTTAATATTTTACATAATCTACCCTTCAGATCCTCTGGGAAATTCTTTAACATTATTATCGGTGCTAAGGGAGAGTTGCTCGGAAGCAACTTCCCTTTAAATTTACTCCAAATTTCCCATTGAGTCCTCAGGAGTGGATTATCTATACTTCCAACCCACTTTCTCCCTCCATCTTTAAAAAAGACATTATCCAAACTCATCTCTACATTATTTATAGTTTTTTCTTCCATCCAATGTAAATCTCCTACTCCTATAATTGCTTCTACAATATGTCTTAATCTATTTGCTGCGTAGTATAATTTTATATTTGGGAGACCCAATCCACCCTTTTTTTGGCTTAGATACCAATTATTTTTATTCACTCTTACTCTCTTTTCTCCATTACAATATTTATTAATAATATTTTGCCAACTTTTTATCTCGGTTTCTGATATTTTTATTGGTAACATCCTAAACACAAAATTAATTTTAGCTAAAATCTTCATTTTTATTAAAGCTATTCTTCCAAACCAAGATAAATTTAGTCTTTTATATTTCTCCAATTTCTCTAATACCTCTTTCTTTAACCTCATTAAATTTTCCTTTTCAAGATTTTCTAAATGTTTTGTAATTTTGATTCCCAAATATTTAATCTCCTCCTTAACTCTCATTTCTATTCCCTTATGTTCCCATTCCTTTTCTTCCTTCGTAGTATAATTAAACAGCATCATCTCTGATTTAGACCAATTTATTCTTAACCCTGTAATTTCTTCAAATTCCCTCAACTGATATTTGATTCTTTCTATTTTTCTTATTGGGTTCTTAATGGTCAATAAGGTGTCATCCGCAAACATGTTTAACTTTATTTCCCTTACCTCTCCAATTCCTTCTAACTCTTCATCCTCCCTTAGTGCCTTCGCCAATACTTCCATAACCATTACAAACAGGACCGGCGAGAGCGGACATCCTTGTCTTGTACCTCTGGCTAGTCGTATCTTTTCAGTGAGTCCATCGTTTACCACCACTACAGCTGTATTTTGGGAATATAACTGTTCTATTATATTTTTAAATTTATTTCCAAATCCCAATTTATCTACAATAATCTTTAATGCCTGCCAGCTCACACAATCAACGGCCTTAAAAATATCCAATGCCATAATTCCTGCCTTAATATTTGATTTTTTTATTACATTTATTACGTTTAAAACTCTTCCCACTAAACTATGCATCTGCCTTCCTGCCACAAATCCACATTGATCTTCTCCTATGTATTCTGATATAAATTTATTTAATCGTTTAGCCATAATAGATGAGAAAATTTTGGCATCTTGATTTATTAACGAGATAGGTCTGTAAGAATCAGGACTAGTCAGGTCATTATCTGGTTTTGGAATTAAAATTATCAATGAGTGTTCCCATGATTCAGGTATCTTCTCTCCTAATAATATCATATTATAAAGTTTCAGTAATTTTTGAACTAAAAATTCTTTGAAAACTTTATAATATTCTGGTCCCCCGAATGGGATGTTGAAGTCACCCAGGACCAAAAGTCTGGGCGACTCCGACACCAACTCCGACACCAATTCCATGAGCTCAGCCAGGAAGTCTGATAGGTAGCAGGGTAGCCAGTAGACTAACAGAATCCCCAGTCTATCCTTGGTCTTCAGACTCAGGTACACACACTCGATATGATTCAATTTCCGAACAAGTTGTGGTCAGGTTGGGATTGTCTTTGTAGACCACAGCTACTCCGCCCTGCCCCCCCCCCCGCCCATTTCCTCACCTGCACGCTAACACAGTACCCAGATGGGAGGGCCTGGGCTCATGTCAGGCCACTGTCATCTCCCAGCCAGGTCTCTGTGACGCATGCCAGGTCGGCCTCCTCATCTAGAAGAAGGTCATGGATGGTATTTATTTTGTTTTTAACCAACCTGGCATTGCATAGGAGCAAGGAGAGTGTCTGTGGGTGGCCTGGTTCATTCTCCAAGATCACCGGGGCGGCAGGGTGACCGGAAGGTAAGATAGGTGTTAAATATCTGTCTCTCCTTCCCTTGTAATGGCACTTCACCCTGCCATCACCATATCTCCCTTTGCCCTGCACAATTCGTATTGCTGCCCCATTTCCCTTACACATTATGCTCTACAATAACACAAGACAATACCCACAATAACAAATACAATACAATACAACACAACACAACACAACACACACACACACACGATGAACTAAATGCCCTGAGGTACCTTCTGATATAATTCTGTGATGAAATCCCAATGTTCAGTTAAATAGTTTCAGGAAGTCTGGAAGTGAATTGAAATATGCAGGTGCCAGTAAATCCTCCAACCTGTCATTTGGTACTACTGCCTAATTTCTAAAGTGAAATATTCAAGATTTCCCTTTTATTAAAACTATCCTCCCCACCCCCACCCAAGCTAGGGAGGAGCTGTCTGTGGGCACAAAAGGGTAACGGGGAAGGACTTTGCATATACTCATACATTAATTTATGACTGGGAGATAGAACCATTTGAGACGATCTATACTAGTGCTCCACTACTTTGGATGGTGTTAGATGTAGGGTTGCATGCCCCTTAAAAGACCAAGTATGCAGTTTAGGGGCCCTCCTGGATTCTGAGGTAAATGGGGAAGCCCAGGTGGCTGCTGTGTCCAAGAGTGCATTTTACCAGCTTAGGCCAGTATGCCTATCTGGAGAGGATGGACCTTGCCTCAGTTATCCATGCACTACTCATGTCCAGGCTTGACTACTATAATGTGCTATACATGGGGCTGCCTTTGAAGATGGTTTGGAAACTTCAGCTGGTGCAGAATGTGGCTGCCTGAGTATTGGTGGGGGCAAGGCGATCTGACCATATAACACTTATACTGCACCAGTGGCACTGGCTACCTGTTTCCGAGCCCAATTCAAAGTGCTGGTTTTGACCTTTAAAGTCCTAAACGGTTTGGGACCAAATTACGTGACTTACGCCTTCACCTCTATCAGCCTACCTGCACTTTAAGATCAGAAAGAGAGGCCCTTCTCACCTGCCCACCAGTGAGAAAAATTAGGTGGGTCTCCACTTGGGGGAGGGCCTTCTCAGCAGTGGCCCTACACTTGTGGAACGAACTCCCACCAGCTGTCTGTCACACACCATCCTAACAGGTTTTTAAGAAAGTCATAAAAACATTTTATTTTACTATGGCCTTCTCATAAATGAGTACTGTTTTGCTGCTACTACCCTTGTTGTTTTTATTGTTAGGTTTTACTGTGAGCTTTTATTGTTTTTAACTGATATTTTACTGTCTGTGCTTTTAATGTATGGTTGTAAGCTGCCTTGGGAGGGCTTCTGCCCTGAGAGGTGGCTAAGAAATTTTTAAATAAATAAATGAATAATTTAATGGATGTTCCATCTTTCACTTCCCCAACTCTCTCTACTACCACCACCACTGATACTGTTGTCTACTGAGTACTCAAAATACCTTTGAGCTATTGATTATTTACCTCTATCTCATGGGAAAGTTTTTCATTCATGACTGATTTGTTTCTTATGAGGGATGGGGAACCAGCAATTATTGAGCTTGTATTGCTTTGAAGTAGAGCTGTGCACTGCTTCGGATGAGCTGAAGTGGGGTGATTTGGACCAAAGCGATTCCAGATTGGTCTAAAGTGGGTCAGATCAATCTGAATCACTCCAGACCAATCTGGATGAAGCAGAAGTGAAGACAGACTGCTGGCCCCCTGTCAAGCAGCTGCCCCTGCTCGCAGAAGCTCTGAATTGGCCTCCAAAACAGGTGTGGGGGGGGGTGCACAGCCATACTTTGAAGTGAGTTTCATCTCACTCCCATTTTTGTTTTTGACCTGTTTTGCTCATTCAAATGGGAGGAATGCATTTCAAATAGGAAAAATGCATATTTCTGTGTGTATTTTTCAAGTGCACACTTCCCCATTGACTAAAGTGCAAACACTCATATATATATATATATATATATATATATATATGTGTGTGTGTGTGTGTGTGTGTGTGTGTGTGTGTCATGCCCTGCATGGAAATGGAGACGGGAGATGAGGGGGAGCTGGCAGAGGCTGGACCCAGTGCAGAGGGGCCTGGCTCAGGTAATGAGAATAGACTGGCAGAGGCTGTGGCAGAGCCTCAGGGAGAGGAGCCAAGGCCAGCAGGAACCTCTGCCAGCTCTGAGGGCCTGATGCCGGCAAAGACTCTGGAGGAGCCGCAGGGATCTGAGGAAGAGACGGAAAAGCCCGGTTTCAGCCAGTTATGGGTGGAGAAGGCCACCAGACGCCGGTCTCGCCGTCTCCAACAGAAACGCCAGGCAATCAGAGATCAGCTGCGGAACGCTGACTCAGCACTCTGACTGAGGATAAAAGAGCAGCCGGGAGCCCTGCCAAATTGTCAGAGATTATCTGAGCATTCTGGTGGAAGCCTTTGCTCTTGGATCTTATGACCTCGTGCCTTGTTCCTGAACGCCTGGATTCTGATTCCTGTCTTGATTCCCGGACCCCGTGACCACGTCTGCCTACTCTGGATTCCTGCTTCGACCTTAGACTGCTTTTGACTACGTTTTGCCTGTGCCTGCTCCCGTGACTCCTGGACTGTATCTTTGGACCTTGCTGACCGTCGGCTGTGCTTGACCTTGGACTGAACCACTGTGCCTCCGCTTTGCCACGTCCCCTGGACTCTGGACTGAACCTGGACTTCGCTGTAAGCCTGAACCTTGCCCTACTACATTCCTTTTGCCCCAACTTCTCAAGCCCCATTTCCCCTTGCCTGCTTTCCAAGTTTGTACTTGCAATAAACTCACTGTTGCTAAGATACCAGCTGTGCTCATTTGTCTTTGTCAAGCCATTTGGCGGCTTTCCCGGACAGTGTGTGTGTGTGCGCGCGCGCTTTACAAGGTGCACATTTTAAAAAATGAACATTTTTTCTAATGCAATTGCAAATTCAGGCATTTGTGAACATTTCTCGAAAGTAAGAGATTCTGCTCATATTCATATTCGGAGCTGCGAATGGGATATGTTTTGCGAACAGAAATGAAATTCTCATACATCCCTACTTCTGAGTGAGCCAGTGCTTTTCCTTGGAACCAGCAATTAGGCTAGGCCTGGTTAATATAGTAGTATGTTTTAAATGGTTTTTGAACAATATATTATATATACCTAGGCCCTAGTGGCAATGTGCTTTAATAATTTATTTTGAAAAAGTGTTTCAATACTATGCGTTGTCTCATTTATAATTTTTATTATTATTAGTGTTACTTATAGCCCCCTGAAGGAGGCCTCAAAACAAGGGACAGGTCAAAACACGTTGGGGGTTTTGTTAATAAAGTTATTCTTGCTTCCGGAGAACTTGTGTCTCTTCTTGGTGTGTTAATCATCCACCAGGCCACAATTTGTGTCTGCTGTACTGCATTTGCTTCAGTAGGTCACTAGTTCAGCAGGGGATTTGAATTAAAAAAAATATTCATTTAGGACAGAGGTGCCCAAGACTGTCATCATTTTTCAAATCTGATTTGTGATTATCTTTTTTCGCTTAAGTCTCTATTACAGTGTCAGCCTTTCGAGGGTGTATCAGCAAATACAGGAGTTTTGTGCCTTTAATTAGAATCTTTCTCCTTTATGCTTTGTCATTGTCATTGTTTCTTGTTTAGCAGGCACACTGGATTACTGAATTATCCCGTAGAAGTAGTACATTCCTGGTCCCTAGCGGGAAGAGTCTTCAATTACTTGTTCCTTTCATCATTTTTAAAATTGCACGATAGTGTTATTAGGCATTTAAGAATGTAAGAAGAGCCATGTTGGATCAGACCAAGGGTCCATCTAGCCCAGCATTCTTTCCACACAGTGGACAACCACTTGCCGACTTGGAATCCACAAGCAGAACAAGAGTTAAATAGCATCCTCCCATCTGTGTTCCCCAGCAACAAGTGTAAATAGGCATATTGTCTCATATACTGGAGTTAGCATATAGACATCAGGAGGAGCAGCCATTGATAGCTTTCTCCTCAAGGAATTTATCCAACCCCTTTTTAAACCCATCCAAATTGGTGGCCATCACCACATCTTGTGGTAGTGAATTCCATAATTTAATTATGTGCTGGGTGAAGAACTACTTCCTTTTATCTCCCACCAATCAGCTTCAAGGGATGAACTCAAGTTCTAGTATTATGAGAGAGGGTGAAAAATGTCTCTCTATCCACATTCTCCACACCATGCATAACTATCATATCTCTCCTTACCCTCCTTTTTTCCAAGCTAAACAATCCCTACTTTTGTAACCTTCCCTTATAGGGGAGATGCTCCAGACCCATGATCATTTTAGTTGCCCTTTACCTGCACTTTTTCCAGCTCTACAATATTGTTCTTTAGGTGTGGTGACCAGGACTGTACACAATATTCTAAGTGTGGTCGCAGCATAGATTTGTATAAAGGCAGTATGATACTGGCAATTTTATTCTCAATTCCTTTTCTAATAATGTCTAACATGGAATTTGTCTTCTTTTCAGCGGCTGCACACTGGGTTGACATTTTCATAGAGCTGTCTGGCACAACCCCAAGCTCTGTTTCTTGGTCGATAACTACCAGCTTAGATCCCATCAAGTTATACTTGAAGTTGGGATCTTTTGTCCCAATGTGCATCACTTTGCACTTGTTTCCATTGAACTGCATCTGCCATTTGGATGCCTATTCTCCTTTTGGATCTCCTCACAACCCCTTTGTGTGTTAACCACCTTAAATAATTTGGTGTCATCAGCAAACTTGGCTACTTCACTGCTCATGCCTAATTTCAGATCATTTATGAACAAGTGGAAAAGAATTGGTCCCAATACTGATCCCTGTGAGACCCCACTACTTACTTTCCACCATTGGGGAAATTTATCATTTATTCCTACTCTCTGCTTTCTGTTCTTTAACCAGTTACTGATCCATAAAAGGACCTCTCCTCTTATTTCCTAACTGCTAAGGTTGCTCTAGAGTCTTTGGTGACAGACTTTGTCAAAAGCTTTTTGGAAATCAAAGTAAACAATATCCATTGGATCACCCGTCTACATCTTTATTGACACTCTGAAAGAGCTCTAAAAGGTTGGTGAGACAGGACTTACCTTTGTGGAAGCTGTGTTTATTCTTTTTCAGCAGGGCTTGTACTTCTATATGCTTCCTAATCTTGTCTTTAATAATGCTTTCAATTTACCTAGAACAGACATTACACTAACTCAGTGGTTCCCAAAGTGGGCGGTGGGATTGCATAGGGGGGCGTTAAGAGGCAAGGGGGTGGCAGGGGGGTGCTAAGAGGCAAAGGGGTGGCAGGGGGGCGCTCGAGGTGGTCTTTTCCAAGGTCTTAAAACCCTCAGAAGGTCTTAAAACCCAGGGACATTTTTATGGGAGAAGGTAGTTTGGTCCCAAGCCATATAGGGGAAGAATCCGCACATGTATTTAAACCGTTTAAGAAGAGTCCTTTTAACGGTGAATTGAAATGTTTCAAAAACACCAAAACGCTAATGAAGAGACATAGCCTGCTTTGGTGTGCCCCACCACGGCGGCTGCAAAACAGAGGCATTCGCTCTCTTTTCCCTCCCTCCCTCGGCAAGCCTGCAGCAGGTGCTTCCCATTTAAAGGGGCCATTCTCAGCTCCTCAGCTCAGCTCCTCCACCCGGCCGCCACCGTTGCTCAGCCCGGGCGCCCAGACCAGCAGGATTCAGAGGAGTGCGGCCCCTTTAAATGGGTTTTATGTGGTCTGCCTACTTCTCTCCAAGCAAAGAAATTGACTCCAGGTTACTAAACGTGGTGATTTAAGGCTCATGTTAAGCGACTTTAAACCAGACATTGGGAAACTGGTATCATTTCATCAAGCGCATCCATCACATTAAGAATTTACAGAATAGTGAGGAACTCTACCCTAGTTACTAAATGTGATATCTAATATTCTTGCTAAATGACTATCAGACTTTGAAAAGATGATACCACTGAATCAAGTTCATCAATTATGTTTAATTGAATAAATTTAAAAAAATGTAATTGGATTTTGAATATTCAATTAATTGTTAGTTTTGAATTTTATTGTTATTTATTTATTTATTTTATTTATTTAAGTATTTTTATGCCGCCATTCAGCCAAAAAAGGCTCTCATGGCGGCTTACAAAAGTATTTCTTGACATTATTATTATTATCTTCCTTAGTTGGTCGTTGAAAACTGCTACTCTGAATAATGATTTTTATAGGGTAGGGGGCACTGGGCATGAGTTTGTGGAACCAAGGGGGCGGTTACCTGAAAAAGTTTGGGCACCACTGCTCTAGTGTCTTCTAGTTCTTCTGCTCCTAACTGTCACCCTATTCCAGGGAGTTTCCTCTTCATTGGCTTTCCTCACCTCAGCATTCTCCACTTCTGCTTCAACTTGCTGTTTCTCTTCCACCTCCTGGGCTTCTCTTTGCTGTTGTAGTTCCAATATTCTGAGGTTCATCCAAGTATGCTGTTGTTCTGGATTATTATTATTATTATTATTATTATTATTATTATTATTATTATTATCATCCCGCCTTTTCCCCAATGCTGGCCCTCAGTTACCAGTAAGTTAGTTACCAGTGCATGCACTACCATCTTTAGGTCTTCCAACTCTAGTAAGGGGCACAGGTGGCATATCAGCCGAAACTGATAGTAGGCACTCCTGGCTGTCACATTTATCTGAGCTGTCATTTGGAGCGACGGATCCAGAAGCACCCCAAGCTGTGAATGTAGTCTTTTAGGGGTAGGATAGGTCTTCTCCGTAACAGTTGCCTGCCTTGTTGTGGCTGACAGCCCATTACCACCTCTAATCATTCATTCAGAGAAAACACACTATCCTTAGCTGACGCTGTTGTCAAAGGCATAGAGAAATACATTTGGGTGTCATCAGCATACTGATAACACCCCGCCCCATGCCTCTGGATGATCTCTCCCAGGAGTTTCATGTCGATGTTGAACAGCATTGGGGATAGGATGGCACCTTGTGGTACACCATACAACAGCTCCTTCTTTGAGGAGCAGCTATCCCCAAGCATCACCATCTGGAACCTACCCGAGAGATAAGACCAGAACCATCGGAGCACAGTGCCCCTGATTCCCAAACCTCCCAGGCGTTCCAGGATACCATGGTCAATGGTATCAAAAGCCGCTGAGAGGTTCAGAAGCAACAACAGGGACACACTCCTGCAATACTCAAGCATAGATCATCCACTAACGTGACCATAACAGTCTCATCTTTGTATCCTGTTCTGAAGCCAGTTTGAAATGGGTCTAGAAAATCTGTATCATCCAAAACTACTTGGAATTGGAAGGCAACTGCCCTCTCAATCACCTTGCTCAAAAATGGAAGTTTTGACACTGGTCTGTAGTTATTAAGGTCCAGGGGGTTCAGGGAGGGCTTTTTTAGAAGCGGCCATACCACCACTTCTTTTAATCACGGTGGAAAAGTCCCCTCCCTGAGAGATGCGTTAATAATATATTGTAGTTGTAATCTAACTGCATCTCCTCCCTGGACGACCAGCCAGGGATTGAGAGGGCAAGTCATCCTCCTCACTCTTCCAAGCAGTTTGTCCATGTCCTTGGTACTCAACAACTGAAACTGATCCAGTGTAATCCTACTCATGGAGTTGCTGGACACTCCATTGTCAGCTTCTGCTATATGACGGTGTCTAAGTCAGCTTTTATCCAAGAGATTTTATCTGTGAAATGATTGTTAAAAGCATCACAGCGAACTACCGAAGGCTCTAAAATTGAGATAGACCCCTCACCACCCTGCACAGTTCTTCTGGACATGAATTCGCAGACGCAGTGCGTTCAGAAATTGCCACCCCATTGGAATGAAGATGTTCTCTATGTCATGTCTTGTCTGATATAAGTCAAGTTTTCCGCAACCGGCACTCCAGTCATTGTCTTTCCCACTTCAACTGCCTGAGATCTTCTGCATACCAGGGTGCCTGGTTAGAAGTGGGTCAGAGATTCTGGTCTCTATTATAAGAAGTCTGAGGAGGAATTATTGCAACTGCTACAAGCTACAATGAATGAGTGGATGAGTGGAAGACTGCATACATAACACTCATACCAAAGGAAGGACAAGACCCAACCATGACTAAGAACTATAGATCAATATCATTACTCAATAATGACTACAAACTATTTGTAGCAATTTTGGCAGAAAGACTTAAGAAAGTACTACAAGGTCTCATCCATGAGACCAAGTGGCTTTTTACCAAAAAGACATCTGAGAGACAACGTAAGAGTGGTGATAAATGTAGTGGAATATCTGGAAAAACATCCCGAAAAACAAGTGGCATTGATCTTCTTAGATGCAGAGAAAGCATTTGATAATCTTAATTGGAGCTTTTTGTTCAAGACACTGACTTTGGGGAGAATTTCATAAAATGGGTGAAATCAATTTATAACCTACAATAAGCCCAAGTAATTATCAATGGAGACTTTACCAGTCCATGTGACTGTCAGGATCTGTCCTGCAGCACCACTTGGTGGCCACAGTGCAACTTGCCGGCTGCAGAGTAGTTGCAGGACCCAGGCCCATATCAGCAAGCACTCCCAGATGGGCTTATGCACACTAGCTGGGAGCAGCCAGGAAAGGGCTATATAAGAACGGCATTTCCACCTCAGCCTTTGACATAGCAACATGGTCATCTGTGTCTGCTGTAGCCTGTTCCTGTCTTCCTGCGATTCCAGACCTTGCCGTGCCTGACCTTCTGCTGCGCCTGACCACGCCTTTCACCTCTGGCCCTGCTTGAACCCTGTTGCTCCTGGACTCTGAACCTTGCTCATCTCTGGACCTTGCTTTTCGCCTCCAGCCCTACTTGGACTCTGTTTGCTTTGGTCTCTGAACCTTGCTTGCCTCTAGACATTGTCTTTCACCACCGGCCCTGCTTGGACTCTGCCTTTGGACTCTGAACCCTGCTTGCTCTTGGACCTTGCCTTTTGCCTCCGGCCCTTCTCCGGCCTTGCCAGTTCCACCACCATCCATCCCGGCCCTGGCTTTCTTGCGCTGAGGCCTTGCCGCCCACGCCCCAGACTCTGACAGTGACATCCAAAGAGGGACAAGGCAGAGCTATCCATTATCACCCTTGTTATTTATTTTGGTGTTGGAAGTTCTGAATCGAGATATAAGACAAGAGCAGCGAATCAGTGGAATAAAGATTTTAAAAGAGACCTATAAATTGAGAGCGTTTGCAGATGATCTGGTCCTTACGCTGGAAGATCCTTTAAAAGGAATTGAGACCTTGATGAGTAAGTTGAGAGAGTTTGGAACAGTAGTGAGTTTCTAGGTTATCAAGCAGAAAATGAAAATAATAGTTAAGAATATGAAACCTCAAGAACAAAGAAAATTGACAGAGAAGACAGGTTTTAAAATAGAGAAGAAGTTAAAATATTTGGGAGTTGTCCTGACAAATATGAATTGTATGCTATTTCACAACAATTATGTTAAAGTCTGGAATGATGTTAAAAATAACCTACCAAATTGGGATAAGTTTTGATTGTCTCTTCTGGGAAGAATTGCCACTATAAAAATGAATGTATTGCCAAGAATGTTACTTTTATTCCAAACAGTGCCTATTGTAATAGGGGATTCACCATTCAAGCAATGGCAGAGAGAGAGAGAGAGAGAGAGATCTACATTCGTATGGCAAGGGGGAAAGCCAAGAGTTAAACTTAAAATATTAAAGGATGCCAAACAAAGAGGAGGTCTGGGGTTACCAGATCTGAAACTGTATTTCTCTGCCTGTTGCCTGGTTTGGATGAAGGAATGGGTACTGTTGGAAAACAGACAACTATTGGAGCTTGAAGGCCATGAACTGAGGTTTGGGTGGCATGGCTACCTGTGGTATGAGAAAGCTAAGGGCAATGTGGAATTTAATTATCACTATGTTAGACGTGCAATTCTAAGAGTATGGAATAAATATAAACCTAGACTCTGTCAGAAAACACCAATGTGGGTATCGGCCCAGGAGGCCTTCTTTGGAAGAGAATTGTCTCATGGGCACAAATGACTGAAGTATAGCAATGTATTGGAAGTGTCTCAGGGGGAGTATAAACTAAAAACAAGAGAAGGGTTGTTAAAGGAGGGCCATATGTTAAAGGAGGGCCATATGCACTATATGTTAAAAATACCTATCCCTGCACAGAAATACAGGCGGATGAGACTGGGAGCCCCGTCGAGAGCGTCTGGATTAAAATAAATGGGGCTAGGAATAAAAAGAATATGATAATCGGAGTCTACTACCAACCACCTAATCAAGGAGAAGACGAGGACGAAACTTTTGAGGAACAAATTGCCAGTGTTTCAAGGAAGTGTGATATAGTAGTGATGGGGGACTTCAATTACCCTGACATCTGTTGGGAGACCATTACTGCCAAAAGCGGACCTTCCAAGAAATTCCTGACATGTATGGGTGATAACTTTCTCCTACAGAAAGTGGAGGAAGGAACTAGAGGATCAGCATTCCTTGACTTGTTATTGACCAATAGGGATGACTTAGTGGATAAAGTGGCAGTTATGGGAACTCTGGGGGAAAGTGACCACGTCATACTTGAATTCTTGATTATGAAGGAGACAAAAGTCGAGCATAGCCATACACGTACTCTGGATTTTAGGAAAGCTGATTTTAATAAACTCAGAACTATAATAAGTAAGGTCCCGTGGTAAGGGAGCCTAATGAGAAAAGGAGTGCAGGATGGGTGGGAGTATTTAAAAAATGAAATTTTAAAGGCACAGTTACAAACAATTCCAACAAGAAGAAAAGATAGAAGACAACAGAGGAAACCAATGTGGCTCCACAAAAAGCTTAGAGATGACCTGAAAACAAAAAGGGATACATATAGGAAGTGGAAGGAAGGCCAGGCTACAAAAGAAAAGTACAGACAAGTGGCGCAGAAGTGCTGAAATGGCGTCAGGAAGGCTAAAGCTGTGAATGAGCTGAGATAAGTGAGGGATGCTAAAAGCAATAAAAAGGCTTTCTTCAGATACGTGAGTAGTAAAAGACAGAGGAAAGAAATGGTGGTTCAACTGCTTAATAAGGATGGCAAATTGATAACAGACGACAAAGAAAAGGCTGAAATGCTCAATTCCTACTTTGCCTCGGTCTTCTCCCAAAAGCGGGTCTATGACCCCCCTGGAAAAAGTGAAGCAGAAGTTGAGGGGGCAGGATTGCAGTTGAGATTGATAAACAAATGGTCAAAGAACACCTAATTTCCTTGAATGAGTTTAAATCTCCAGGGCCCGAGGAACTGCATCCAAGAGTAATGAAGGAGCTAGCGGAAGAACTCTCAGAACCTTTGTCTATTATCTTTGCAAAATCATGGAAGACAGGTGAGGTGCCGGACGACTGGAGGAGGGCTAACGTTGTCCCTATCTTCAAAAAGGGCAAAAAGGAGGAACCTGGGAACTACAGACCAGTCAGTCTGACATCCATCCCTGGGAAAATTCTGGAGCAGATTATAAAGAAGTCAATCTGTAAACACTTTGAAATCAATGCAGTGATTACTAGAAGCCAACATGGATTTGTCAGGAACAAATCCTCTCAGACTAATTTGATCTCATTTTTTGATAGGATAACCTCCCTTGTGGACTGTGGGAATGCTGTGGACGTCATATATCTTGACTTCAGCAAAGCTTTTGACAAAGTACCACATGACATTCTGATTAACAAACTAGCTAAAAGTGGGCTAGATGGAACAACTATTAGGTGGATTCACAGTTGGCTACAGAATCGGACTCAAAGAGTACTTATCAATGGAACCTTCTCAAACTGGGGAGAGGCAACGAGTGGGGTGCTGCAGGGCTCAGTCCTCGGCCCAGTGCTCTTCAACATTTTTATTAATGATTTGGACGAGGAGGTGCAGGGAACGCTGATCAAATTTGCAGATGACACCAAATTGGGTGGGATAGCTAATACCCTGGAAGACAGAAACAAACTTCAAAGTGATCTTGATAGGCTGGAGTGCTGGGCTGAAAACAACAGAATGACATTTAATAGGGATAAATGCCAAGTTCAACATTTAGGGAATAGAAACCAAATGCACAGTTACAAGATGGGGGACACTACTACAAACGAGAAAGATCTTGGAATTGTTGTAGATCACAAGCTGAATATGAGCCAACAGTGCGATATGGCTGCAAGAAAGGCAAATGCTATTTTGGGCTGCATTAATAGAAGTATAGCTTCCAAATCAAGTGAGGTACTGGTACCTCTCTATTCGGCCCTGGTTAGGCCTCATCTAGAGTATTGTGTCCAGTTCTGGGCTCCACAATTCAAAAAGGATGCAGAAGAGGAGCGTGTTCAGAAGAGGTCAACCAGGATGATCAAGGGTCTAGAAACAAAGCCCTATGAAGAGAGACTGAAAGAACTGGGCATGTTTAGCCTGGAGAAGAGAAGATTGAGGGGAGACATGATAGCACTCTTCAAATACTTGAAAGGTTGTTACACAGAGGAGGTACAGGATCTCTTCTCGATCCTCCCAGAGTGCAGGACACGGAATAACGGGCTCAAGTTAAAGGAAGCCAGATTCCGGCTGGACATCAGGAAAAACTTCCTGACTGTTAGAGCAGTACGACGGTGGAATCAGTTACCTATGGAGGTTGTGGGCTCTCCCACACTAGAGGCATTCAAGAGGCAGCTGGACAACCATCTGTCAGGGATGCTTTAGGGTGGATTGAGCAGGGGGTTGGACTAGATGGCCTTGTAGGCCCCTTCCAACTCTGCTATTCTATGATTCTATGATTCTATATATGTCAGTGGTTCTCTTACCTACAGATTACGGAGAAGTTTAAGACATAAAAGAATGTGGATTTGAGGAAACAAAGTCAATGTTTGAAGTAGCCCTATGTACTAACGATGGACATGTTATCTCTAAGGTATTTATAAGCTATTGTTAAAGCTCAAGACAGAGAATGAACAAACAAAGGACTGTATGATAAAATGGTATCAAAACTTTGGGTATAATGTACCAATGGGACTAGGGGGAAATATATGGGTAAAAGGTTTAAAATTTACATTAAGTACCAGACAAAAGGAGAACTTTTACAAGATGATGTACAGATGGTATATGTCTCCCTCAAAATTAGAAAAAATGTACAGGTTTTTTGGGGGGGAGATAGTTGGAAATGTGAAGAACAAGAAGGAACTTTTTACCATATGTGGTGGTCATGTAAAAAAGCAAAACCTTTCTGCACTCAGATCCATTTGTCAATGCAAAAAATATTAAAGACAAATCTACAAATGAAACCAGAAACATTCTTGTTGGGACTTATGGACGATCAACTTAAAGAAAAAGGAGGAACACTGTTTTTGTACATGACAACAGCTGCCAGGCTACTCTATGCACAATACTGGAAAAATACACAAGTACCAAGGTTTCGGAGCTGGCCAAACTTATGGCACTAGTAAGAGAAAAATCAACAACCTCATTCGTATTGGACTGGAAACCTCTGATAGAATATACAAGAGTTACAAAAGAATGATGCATATATCTGTGGTTTTTACATATAACCCTAACCCTAATCCAGACTTTCCCTGCTCCAAAAAGAAACAAAACATGGAGGGGAGGAAATGAAATGAGTGCAGGACGTGGATGACATCATGTGAGTACCGGGCTGCAAAACTGCATACGAGGCATGACAAGTGTGCGATAATATCACTATCTGATATTCAGAAAGATACACTACATATGGAGGTTCTTTAGCTAACCTAACTAATACCTGTTGATTAATCTGAATCCATGGATTGTCTCCCTTTTTTGCTATCCAAGCTAGTTGCTGCCACCAAGGCTTGCATGTTCCTTATGCATTGTGAAGAAAGTATTTGATTCTGATTTTGTTTCTGGAATTTTCCCCTGTGAAAGCAAATCTAAAATGTAAAAATGTAAACGTATAGTCCACTTATTTCAAAGAAGGTGGTTGAACTGTAAAACTTGTACTTAGAGAAAGGGATTAATTGAGCAATAACTTGAAAGGTCACTTGTTCCTTTTCTTTTGTCATTAGAAGGGGAGAAGAAAGATGCATAGACCTGAGTAGGCTTGTTTTGTGTCAGGTCGCTGGATTTTTATTTATTTATATATATTCATACATCTCAAATTCTCTGCATGATTATTCAGAAGTACTGAAAGTATTTATAGACCACATTTCTATAAAATCAAGGCAGCATTCAAGTAAATTTCACTAAATTCCAATAAGACTTTACGTCACAATCAGGTACATATGTCTAATCAGAACTAAGTCCCATTAAATTAAATAGGACTTACTCCCACGTAATTGAGTATATAATTGCAGTTTGACACCTGAATATTTATTTATTTATTGCATTTCTATACCGCCCAATAGCCGAAGCTCTCTGGGCGGTTTACAAAATTAAGACAATTCAAGTATAAAACAACAGTACAAAACCATAATATAAAATACAATATAAAAGCTCAACCAGATAAAAACAGCAGCAATAAATCAGCAGGAACACACAGAATTGCCCCAGGGTTTCTAATCATATTTTTTGTCCTGACAAAAAAACCTTACAATCCAAACTGTCTGTAATCACAATCATGAATCCAAGTTACAGTGCAAGAATATTCTTTTCTACATGCACCCACCCATTTTCTTATCCATAGAAATAAAAATATAAAATTAGTGTGACAACTCAGTTTTTTTAGAGTGGACTTCCTCGTACCTTTGGATGCCAATCTTTTTCCCACAGAGGTTAAAAAAAAAAGAGACAAAGCATCTCACAGAACTAGAACTGGTGGATGGAATTGCAGGAAAGCAAATTTCAGCTAAACTTCCTAATGGTAACAACAGTTGGACAGTGGAACAGATTGCTTCCTGCCAGCGATGTGGGGATATTCAGATATACACTGGACTATCATGCTGTATTTGTATTCTGCATTGAACTGGGGACTGGACTAGATTCCTTCTCACTCTATGATTCAAGAGTCAGAGTGGTGGAGTGATTAGTGTGTTGGACTGGAACTCAGGAGATCTGGTTTCTAAACCTACTTGACCATGAAGCTCACCGGTTGACTATGGGCCAGTCACTGACTCTCCACAGCCTAACCTACCTTACAGGGTTGCTGTGAGGATAAAATGGAGAGTAGGAGGACCATGTAAGCTGTCTTGGGTTCCTTGTAAATGGAGAAATGGTAAGATATAAATGTAATAATAAATAAATACACATGTCTCTATGATCCAAGGGTGGGTGTGGTTGAAATGAGAGCTTAAGAAATCAATGGAGAATCCAAGATTTTAACATAACTGTGAATGGGCACTAGTGTATGTCCTGTTCTGCCCCACTCACTCGAAACGTTGCAGTCAAGAGAGAAGTTCCTCTTTTCTAATACACGTTTTATTTTGTGCAAAACTTAAAAAAAGGTTCTAAACATCTAAATATAGCTCTACCTATGCAAATTCCAATGGCAATACACCCCCGTATTGCAATATTATGCCCATATTTCAAGGTTGAGAAAACTGAGGCTGAGAAAGCGTCTTGAGACAGCTCTGCAATGCTGCTAACATTGCAAGTTGGTGGCTAGGTGGACTGATAATAATTTGCAATAAAATGTTGTGGTAGCCCATTGTTCGTATTACAAGTTGGGTGTTAGGTTGCCAACCTGCAATGTAATCGATTGCTAATATTGCAAGACAGAAAGAGGAGGCTGAAGCCAGTTTGGCTTTCAAGTAAAAAAATCCCCATTCAAAATACCCCACAGATTGCAGCAAAGATTATTCCAGTGTTTTGGGTCGACAACTCCCGATCAGCCCTAGGGATGATGGAAGTTGTAGAGTAGACTAAAACATCTGGGTGGCCGCAAGTTCCCCACCCCCACGCTCAAGACTCTCTGTAGTGTTTATTTGTAGCTACAGTGAAATCTTGGATTTCTCAACTGCTTTCTATGGGGAGCTTTCACTTCTGGGTGACATTTAAAAATAGCTTCTGAATGTGTTCCAGGAAATAACCTATATCGAGGGGGTGGTTCGTACTTCCCACCTCTGTCTTTCCTAGCAGTTCTCCACAGCAAGCGCAGGCGGCTTCTCCGCCGCCGCAGCAGGGCTGCGCATGCGCGCGGAAGGCGGCGGGCCTGCCCGGACGGGGGACGACTCAAGATGGCGGCGCCCTGCGCGTTTGAGCCGTGGCTGGAGGGGCGCCTGGAGGCGCTGGGCCTGGACGGGGACGTGTACGGTGGATACATACGAGGCTTGTTGCGGGAGGCGGAATGCGACGCCGAGAGGCTGGAAGGGCTGGTGGGAGCGCTGGCGGCGGGAGAACCGGTGAGCGGAAGAGCGCCTCGGACTGGCCCTGGCTGGGATCCGTACTCCGTCCCCCATTGCAACACGAGGGGACTGAGAAGGGGGCTCAGGCCAGCTGCGCCGCCTTTCCTTGGCTGGTTTCGTTTTGCCCGCGCTAATTTCGCTGAATACGTCGAAACCGCTAAGGAAGAGTTCGTCTGTTACGCAATCTGGATAGCAGTTGACTCGGTTTTCTCCCGTCTTTCGTCTGAATAAAGACTGCAACCAGCATGGTGTAAACTTAGTGTATAAGAGGCTGAAGTGGGGGGTGGGGACGTGCTTTTCCAATCTTCTATCTGCCATTAACTCCCCAGCTTAGCTCACGCAACCTCTCTCGTCTCTCCCCTCCCCTGCATCTGCAATATGGGGCTAAACATGTTGTTCTACTTTACAGGATGCGTGTAAGGATTTCAATAAGATTATTGAGGACAAGGGCAGGTTCTACACTACTGCTTTAAAGCCGTTTATAACAATTTTGACAACTGTTGGGCCCCAGGACACACTGCATATAGTTTTCAAAGTGCTTTAAAGCAGTAGTGTAGAAGTTTGAACAACTGACAATGCAATCCTGTACTTGTCTACTCGAAAGTAGATCCCATTGAGTTTAATGTGGCTTACTCCCAAATAAATCTAAGGGATTGCAACCTTAATTAACGTTTGGGAAAGATGGACTTTGTTGTTTTTACTACTTAATAATCGTGTTTAGCACTTCAGCTTAAAAATGTCCTTCTATTTTCCAGTCCTTTAAAAAATAATTATGATAACACCTGTAATGATATGTTTCACAAGTTGATTTTGTGTTAAGTTTGCAATTGTATATCCACTTACCCCAGCCCCCCCCCCAAATTCAACACTGGAGATCTACTTCAAAGTAAACAGTGGGTTCTACTTCAGATTGGTAGACTAATCCATGAAGTCTAAAAGTACTTTCTTGTTTTTAAAAAGAAAAGCTATCCATGGCTTTTAACTCTCTTGTTCTGTGTTCTAGAACAGGTGGACTTTTTTTTGTAATTATTAGGAGCCACCCTAGTCTTCAGATAGTCTGTTGTCTCAAAGTGTAATTTGCTTCATGAACTGATCGCGTCACTGAATGATCAGGCTCCAAAATAAAATTGGCATTAATTAGCATTAAGTGCTTCTATTTATGGAGTTACCTGTTATGCATAGGATAATATTTTTATCATTTTAATTGTAATTTTCAATAAAACAAAATCAATAAAACAAAAAAGTCAACATAGCATAATATAAATGTGTACACTTACATACAAAAACAGCAATAGCATTAAACTGTGACTCTCGTACAATTTTAAAACAGTTTTGCTTTCCTCTAAGTGAAACTGTAGCCAAGCTTTTTACTATCCCTTCATTAAACCTTGCTAGGGGTCATGATAAAATTGGCGGGGGGGGGGGAGGGGGGAGCTAGATTCAGCCTTCAAGCCTCTGATTATAGAATGTCTCTACAAAAGCACTCAGAGCTGTGTACTTTGTGATGGGCAATCCCTTCTCTTTTCAACTGAAAAGTTTTTCCTTTCTTAATCAGGATGAAGATGTGTTACAAGACGTTTGTGAGGAAATAGTTAAAAGATGGTCAGAGACCCAAAATGCTGGAACCAATGAGAAAAAAGGAGGTACTTCATGCTATTTCTTTTGGCATCACCAGAGTGGCTGCTGGGTGCTTTCATCTTCCTCATCTGAAACTTTAGGGACTCTTCTCCCCTTAGTATATCTTCTTTTCAGTTTCTCATTTCCCTATGTATGTTTCTACCTTGATCTCTGACCTGCTTCCTGTAACATTAATAGAAGATAGTTTAGACAGAAATAAACAGTATTTTTATATAATGCCGACAATGTGCATGGCATTTCACAGAGCAGCAAAACACAAGACAGTCCCCCACCCCAAGGAGCGTACATTTTACAATTTGACACAGGAGAGGCAATGGAGGGAGGATGAGATGATGGAGGAACAGACAAAACAAGATGCATAGAGTTCATTTGCATATACTTAGGCTTTGTTTCACCTGGGGTGAAGTCTGAACTATTAAGTCCAAGGCTTTAAAGAAAATGTGGGTTTTGAAGGGGGATTTTACAGAAGATAGAGGCTGTTGTCATTGCTGTTCTGGAAAGGAGTTCAGGCACAAGGAGCCATGAGAGAGAAGGGCAGGCAGGAGGGAGCAGGAGACTTTGGGATGGCTGAGGGTGGTTAACCTGGAGGAGTGGAAGGCAGGGATATAATAGGATATGGGAGCAGAGAGATGTGGAAGTAAGACCACGTAAGTAAGAACAAGCAGAAAGGAAGGCATAGTACAGATTTAAGGGGAATTACATGATCTATGAGAAGTGAAAAAAATAGCAGCAAAGTTCTGGATAGACTTGAGAGAGCCAAAGTGCGACAATGAAAGGGCAGAGAGGGGTAAGGTGGGAGGTAACCAAGGTGTGAACTTTCACTGAAGGGATCAGAGAAGAAGCATTGTATTTTCACAGTGTTGAAAAGGGAGAACCTATTTGACTTGACAACAAACTGAATACAGAAAGAAAAATAGAAAGAAGAATCAAAGATAGTATCAAGACTTTGTATTTAATCAACAGGATGGATAGTGAGGGTTGAGAGGAAAGCTGAGGTATGTCTTGGACATACTGAGTTTAAGGTAGAGATTAAACATCCAAGCAGAAATTGAATGATGGGGGAAAGTTCTGCAATAGAGGGCTAGATCTGGGCATCAGTGTATAGACGTTATTGAAAGCCAATTGTGATACTATATTGTAATTACCAAAATGTGATAGAAATTGTTTGGTTTAATTGAATACAGAAGATGGAGGTTTCGCAGACTATTAAAACTTTTTAAAAAACCCTAAAGGGCCTGACATCACTGCAGAACACTACAATTTCCCCTCAGATATATTTTCATTACATTAATAGGACCAATAAAGAAAATGATTTGCAGATTCATGAACAGAATCTAATGTGATATAAGTCAGCAAACTGGGAAAATATCTCTTCTCACCTTTGTCCCCTCACCTTCATTAAACATTCTGCTGCTAATGACCCTTTTCAGATGACACGTTAAGCCACAGAGATTAAGCATTTGAACTAAATATTATGGCTTAGCTTGTCATATGAACCATTCCTAACCATGATGGCTACATAATCACGGTTTAAACACACTCAGTAACCATTTGCTGCAAAAGCATTAGCGGCCTAACCATGGCTTAGCATGTAGTCTGAACAGGACCAATATATGCAGGTTGCTTACTTGTAACTGTAGTTCTCCAAGTGGTTATCTGTGCATTCACACATGGGCTCTGTGCTTGCGCAGGGCCTCGTTTGGGAGTTTTCCAGAGCTGAGGCTCATTTTTGGCAGGAGCCCTTCCCCATCGTCCTACTGCGCATGCTTGGAGGGGCTCCCACCTTCCCCTTGGTTCCTTGATGCTGCATTCAGCCTCAGAATCGAGGAATAAACAAAAGTTGCACACAACCTCCTTGGTGCCAAATAACAGTGATACCGAAGAGGAGACGGTGGGTGAGTTGTGTGAATGCACAGATTCACTTGGAGAACTACAGTTACCTGCATTTCTCTTTCATGGTCTCTGTGCATCACACACATGGACCATCAAATTTATAGGGGCAATTTTGGATGCAGAAGCCAGCAGAGCATACTTGCCAAACAACAGATCCTTCACCATCAGAGCACTGGCTTCCAAAGTAGCCAAAAAACGGATGGTCACAGAACACACGATACAGAAGTTATTGGGACTCAAGGTGTCGACGTACCATGGTCGTACCATTTGCTCGACTCAAGATAAGATGCCTTCAGATCTGGTTCAATGCGGTATTCAACCCTCTCCAAAATGCCAGACGTGTTTTCTTCTTACTGCCAGCAGGAGTGATCAGATCCCTGATGTGGTGGGCGCATCGTTCAAACCTTCTCGTGGGGGTATGTTTCAAGCCACTGGCCCCAGTGAAGTTGATCACAACAGATGCTTCCCTCTGGGGGCGATAGCTAATACCCTGGAAGACAGAAACAAACTTCAAAGTGATCTTGATAGGCTGGAGTGCTTGGCTGAAAACAACAGAATGAAATTTAATAGGGATAAATGCCAAGTTCTACATCTAGGAAATAGAAACCAAATGCGCAGTTACAAGATGGGGGATACTTGGCTCGGCAAGACTAGAAACGAGAAGGATCTTGGAATTGTTGTAGATCACAAGCTGAATATGAGCCAACAGTGCAATGTGGCTGAAAAAAAAGCAAATGCTATTTTGGGCTGCATTAATAGAGGTATAGTTTCCAAATTGCATGAGGTACTGGTTCCTCTCTATTCAGCTCTGAATATTGCGTCCAGTTCTGGGCACCCCACTTCAAGAAGGATGCAGACAAGCTAGAGCGTGTTCAGAGAAGGGAAACAAGGATGATCAGAGGCCTGGAAACAATGCCTTATGAAGAGAGACAAACAACTGGGCATGTTTAGCCTGGAGAAGAGGAGATTGTGGGGAGACATGATAGCACTCTTCAAATACTTAACAGATTGTCACACAGAGGAGGGCCAGGATCTGTTCTTGATCATCCCAGAGTGCAGGACATGGAATAATGGGCTCAAGTTACAGGAAGCCAGTTTCTGGCTGGACATAACTTCCTGACTGTTAGAGCAATACCTTAGACTTAAGCTGGGACTGCCGTGGTTTTTGTATTTTATATATGTATTTTATTGTATGTTGGGGTTTTCTAATATTGTTGTTGATGATTTTTTCTGCTGTGCTGGTCTATGACTGAAATAAATAAATAAACAACAGATCAGTACAATAATGGAACCGGTGGACAACCATCTGTCAGGTATACTTTAGGGTGGATTCCTGTATTGAGCAGGGGGTTGGACTCGGTGGTCTTATAGGCCCCTTCCAACTCTACTATTTTATGATTCTATGTCTGTTAGAGCAGTACGACAATGGAACAGTTGTGTGAAAAAGAAAGTACACCCTCTTGGAATTGTATGATTTTACATATCAGGACATAATGTTCCTTAGCAGGTCTAAAAATTAGGTAAATACAACCTCAGATGAACAACAACACATGACATATTACACCGTGTCATGATTTATTTAACAGAAATAAAGCCAAAATGGAGAAGCCATGTGTGAAAAAGTAAGTACACCTTATGATTCAATAGCTTGTAGAACCACCTTTAGCAGCAATAACTTGAAGTAATCGTTTTCTGTATGACTTTATCAGTCTCTCACATTGTTGTGGAGGAATTTTGGCCCACTCTTCTTTACAACATTGCTTCAGTTCATTGAGGTTTGAGGGCATTTGTTTATGCACAGCTCTCTTAAGGTCCCGCCACAGCATTTCAATCGGGTTGAGGTCTGGACTTTGACTGGGCCATTGCAACACCTTGATTCTTTTCTTTTTCAGCCATTCTGTTGTAGATTTGTTGGTATGCTTGGGATCATTATCCTGTTGCATGACCCCATTTTGGCCAAGCTTTAGCTGTCGGACAGATGGCCTCACATTTGACTCTAGAATACTTTGGTATACAGAGGAGTTCATGGTCGACTAAATGACTGCAAGGTTCCCAGGTCCTGTGGCTGCAAAACAAGCCCAAATCATCATCCCTCCACCACCGTGCTTGACAGTTGGTATGGGGTGTTTGTGCTGATATGCTGTGTTTGGTTTTCGCCAAACGTGGTGCTGTGCATTATGGCCAAACTTCTCCACTTTGTTCTTGTCTGTCCAAAGGACATCGTTCCAGAAGTCTTGTGGTTTGTTCAGATGAAATTTTGCAAACCTAAGCTATGCTGCCACGTTCTTTTTAGAGAGAAGAGGCTTTCCCCTGGCAACCCTTCCAAACAAACCATACTTGTTCAGTCTTTTTCTAATTGTACTGTCATGAACTTTAATATTTAACATGCTCACTGACACCTATAGAGTCTGAGATGTAACTCTTGGGTTTTTTGCAGTTTCTCTGAGCATTGCACGGTCTGACCTTGGGGTGATTTTGCTGGGACGTCCTCTCCTGGGAAGATTGGCAACAGTCTTGAATGTTTTCCACTTTTGAATAATCTTTCTCACTGTAGAATGATGGACTTTAAATTGTTTGGAAATGGCCTTATAACCCTTCCCAGATTGATGGGCATCAGCAATTGCTTCTCTAAGATCATTGCTGATGTCTTTCCTCCTTGGCATTGTGTTAACACACACCTGAATGCTCCAGACCAGCAAACTGAAAAAACTTTGGCTTTTATAGAGGTGGTCATTGCCACGACACAGGCTCTGAATACCAGACCTCACGTCTGCCACCACTTCTTATGGGGCGACACAGGCTCTGAACACCAGACCCGGCCGAGGCTACTCCCTGCTCAAGCCAAGCACCACCACTTGATACGCCTAAGGCAAGGGATAAGAACCACCTTCCTCCAAACTATGTGGAGAAAGGGGTTTAAAATGGAGAAGGATTTTAATATATATATAATAATGCGCTGTGAGTTATATCTGTTTAGGTGAATGATTGTCAGAGTGGGTGCTGAATGTGTAAACTTAAGATGATAAATGCCAAACAGACACGTGGGACTTTTGTGGTAGTTTAAAAACAAAACAATCAAAATTTATTTTTAAAAGTTCATAAGCTTTGTTTCAAATAACAACATTTAAACACCTTTTAGAAACCTTTCATACAATCCTGTCACTCACACATTCGCGCTTTCCTTTTTCTCACACAATCACTCTTGAACTTTCTTTATTCTAAGTATTGATTAATATACTTCCACTACGTGCACACCACACTCTAAAGACACCACTCACTACACTGACCCTCAAATTTCCCAGACCTTAAGTACCATAAACACAGAGAGCACTACAGACTCTAAGAGTACCTAACAAGTCTCCCTGAAAAGGTTCCCTGAAAAGAACAAGAACTCTCAATCCCCTCAGTCATTCCCTTGTATATCACTCCTCCTCCCCCCCAAGACATTCTAACTCCGCCCACTCAGGCCAACATTCTAAAACCCACAGATTTACAAACTGCAGACATACATTTGGAATTGACTTATGGGGTGTAACGCCACAGTCATACTTGCTGATGATCAATTAATCACGGGCATTTGATTAGCAGCACCTGTCTGCTACTTAGCATCTTAATTCCTATGGAAGCAGTAAGGGTGTACTTACTTTTTCACACATGGCTTCTCCATTTTGGCTTTATTTCTGTTAAATAAATCATGACACGGTGTAATATGTGTTGTTGTTCATCTGAGGTTGTATTTACCTAATTTTTAGACCTGCTAAGGAACAGATGATTGTTATTATGTCCTGATATGTAAAATCATACAATTCCAAGAGGGTGTACTTTCTTTTTCAAACAACTGTATGCTTTAAGGTAGATTCCTGCATTGAGCAGGGGGTTGGACTCGATGGCCTTATAGGCCCCTTCCAACTCCACTATTCTATGATTCTAGGGATCATGCCGATTCGCTTCAGAATCATTTGGACCTTCTGATCTGTTTCAAAGCCCTCAGAATCACCCCGATTCCCCTCTGAATCAGGATTCAGATCTGAAGCGATGCACAGCCCTAATTTCACTATATAGGTAGTTCATTCTAAACACTCATACTGAGCAGCTTTGATTTCTCTGTCTGATCTAGCTGGGGGAGATTTATTATTATTATTATTATTATTATTATTATTATTATTATTATTAATCCCGCCTTTTGCCCAATGCTAGATTTGACAAGTTTTTCTCAAGGAGAAATGCCTGCGTCTTACTAGTGTATAGTTTTCATAGTTTGTAAGAACTCCTTACTAGATGGAGAAATGGCAAGAGTTTGCTTTTATGCAGTCCTTTTGAACTTCACTAATTGAAGGTACTTTTATGCTTAACTTTAGACCAGTTGCCTTTAATAATTATTAATACCAATTTTAAAAAATAAGAAACAGGAATTAAAATTGACCAACTGTTGTATTTTTTCAGATGTTCATTAGAGGCAATATACAAATCAGTGTTTGTGCAATATGTTTCCCCTAACTGAAGGTATTTATAAATTCCAGTTCCATAAAATTTATTTAATACACTGATACTACATTACTGAGTTATTACCATTTCAAGGAAGATTATTACCCAGTGGTTGTTCAAGACCGCCTGCAGTTAAAGTGTCAAGAGTGATCTTATGAAGATACAAAATAGCTATAAATATCTGGAGTAACTGTTATCGTACACTGTTGTGTACACCACTTTGACTATTTGGCATTTATCATTGTATTTATATGTTCACAGTAATTGTTCATTGTGTCATAAATAGTGTCACTTACCACAATCGTTTTTCATGTATCATCAGTACCTTTTGATTCTTTTGTTCTTGTTATTGACCCCACTCTATGGAAGGGCGAACATGGACTCCTCTTGGACTTGCTTATTCATCCTTTCTTTGTCCTCTTCTGTCCCCAGATGAGATCCAAGCCATTGCCAACATAATAGAAAAGCAGGCACAAATTGTGACGAAGCCCAAGGAAGTATCAAAGGAGGAGACACTACAAAAAGCTGCCCTCCTGGCACAGTATGCTGAGGTGACAGATGAAGAATAATATCCTTTCTGTGGTGAAAGTTCTGAAATTCTGTTAGATCTTCTCTGGTTGGTTGGTCCAATGACTCAAGTGCTGGAGTACATGGGTTCCCTTTTTTGTTTATAGTCCACTCTGTCCCTTGAGCTGGAGGTAAATTACAAGGGACACGTGTATTTATAGATAAACTCCTGTCTCTGAAAGTGCCGCTTTGGATCTGAGCAAAAGTTCTTTAAGAGTAACTAAAGAACTCAACCTGTCCTTTAAAGCAAGGTTATACTTGATTGCCAGATGCTGGGAACGAGCAAAAGTTGGGTATCGCCATCTTTCCCACCTTATCATAGCAAACAGAGGATGGAAAAGCTGCAAGCAAGAACCTTCGGAGTATTCTGGCATTCAAGGGAGTAAACTTTAGTGCCTGTGCAGCTTCACAGGCCTTTTTCAGGGCCTATAGTCATGCTGTCTCTTACCCATAACTTCTGTCCTTATCCTGAATATCCAATCCCTTTAACTCAGAATACTGAAACAGATGCACAAGATGACCGTGGGGCAGCAGCAGTGACCATCAATGCTGAAAAATGTATCCTTTCAAAGATGGTCTTTGGAGGTCACGCTTGGTCAGTAATGTGAAAAATGGAATGTTGACTTGTTTGAGAGCAAGACTAGTATTAATTGTTATACAATACAATTAGTATTGTGTCTGTGGGGTAGAATTTTAATATAGTATGAAATCTCTTGTAGAGCATGTTCTTAGGATCTTGAGAGGGTTGGGTAGAAGTGCAATCCCACTGTTTGTTCTTGGTTTGCAAGTTGTAGGCTGTGAGTTGTAGGAAGGATTTACCTGCAATTCAATGCTGGTCCAGCTTTGTTTCATTCGAAGCTCAAGCTTTTAGCAGCTTGGGAAGGAAGAAGGCAGAGGGATGAGGTAAATTAATCCATATGTGCCACACTGTGCATGTATTGTAACATGTAACACAGTGTGTGTGTGTGCACATGTAATAATGCTTAGTCCTGGGAGCTCTTTGGGTATTGAGCCAATGAAAGGACAGGCACAAAATGTTGGGAAAGGGACTGAGGAAAAGTCTGTTGGTGAAAGTTAGCATAGGAAGAGAAGCTGGGGAGAAAGAGCTGAAAGGACCCTAGAGGGAGGAGAAAGGAGGGGAAATTATCACATGTTTTCAACCTCAAACTTCAAGAAATGGTCAGTGATCTTTTTTTAAAAAAAAATGTTTTGCTTCCACCTTTGCCAATTTATTTGTATTACAGTTATTTTAAAAGTTTGTAGTTATTTCAGTCACAAGGGAAACAAACATATTTTTATCCAATCATTCCCAGACTACTAGCCCCACTGGTGACATGGGATTTGCACTAGTGATCTATATAGTGCCTTCTAATTCCCAAACTGCTCTGTAGTCTTCATTGTATTTCTATCAGAACAAGCTTGGTAGGTAATGTTTTCATTGTACAGATGAGGAAAGTGAACCTGAGCTGGGAATTGAATGCAGGAGTCTCCCATCCAAATCCACCCCCACCCCCAGTGTATCATACTGGATCTGAGTCCTTACAGCTCTCTATTCTGGTCAGGTGGCTTGAGGCTTCTGTTATGAGGGAAATGGTATTATTGACATGAATTGAGAATTATCTCTGTGTGTGAGAGAGAGTGAGAGAAGAGTTCCTTGTTCTCCTCAGCTCCCTTGTCAGCTTTGTTCAAAAACACAAACCTGGAGGATGTTATAAATGCCCGGAAGCTGGAGAGGGAGCATCTGCGTGATGGGTCACAGAGGAAGAAGGAGCAAGACAAGCTTCAGAGGGAGAAAGACAAGTTGTCTAAGCAAGAACGTAAGGAGAAAGAGAAGAAGAGGACACAGAAAGGCGAGAGGAAGCGATAGCCAAGACAACTGCCAGGCTTTTCTCCTTTCTGCTCTCCCCACCCCACCCCCACCGCCCTCAGCATGTGCACACACACACATGTATACATAACATACACATAACATGCTCAGCAAAAGGAACCTCTTTGAACATTTCAGGGGGTGATTTTAAAGCAGCAACAAATTCTAGGTGAGGAAGGGGGCGTTTTTCTAACTCTAACTTGAAGTACTGAAAGAAAACTCTGTGTATACACACCTTGTTGAGTGATGCCCATCTTTGGTGGCTTTTTTTTCCTTGTCACTTTCTTACATTTATTAACCACATAAGGGGAAACTAAATTTGAGGAAACGAGTCTGAAATTTCTCTGCATATTCACTGAAAGGTTGCTTTTGATTGGTAGAACTGAGCAAAAACCAGTTTCCCACAAACATAAGCCAGGTAGGGTTAATACCTCTTGACAAACTTATGAATTAAGTCTGCTTCACCTCACTTACTATTCTGCACTTAAAGTGACCCAAAGTGATTTCCCCTGGTTGGGGCTTGGTTAGTGTAACTTCAGCAAGGCTTTATTATTGCCATCTAAGTAAAGTTCTGTGAATTTAATTTGAATTAGATTTGTTTGAATCCTTGGCTCCTGCAGTTCTTAATAATGTATTGTGTTTGTGGGGGTGAAACCTCTTGGCACTGCCTGAGTTGGAGTGAAGGAATAGATCATTCAAATTACAGGCAAAAAATTTTAGCAACAGATTCTGTGGAAAGGGTTCCTTCAGCTGCCACCTGAAACAGCTCCCTTACACTGCCAGATGACAGCCCCACCTGAAATGCATATGCTGCCTTCAATTCATAAGTACTGTATTTGATGCAATATAAAGATACCCCTTCTTGCCATGGGACAGAGTGCTAACTATCCTTTCATTTGTATATATCTTTACCATGAGTATGTTACCACCTTCTCATCATACTGTTCCTGAGAAGCTCAGACATACTGGCTTTCACATTGTTGCAAGCATCACCATGACACCTTGTCTATTTTTTTAAATTGTACTGGAAGACTTAGAGGAGGCAGCTTTGAGACAGCTAGGAACAAAAGGATCTATAGTTAAGTGCATGCAACTAGTGCCTGATGTACTTGAAGTACATGATCTATATTTGTTCTCTACTCTAATTGAATCATTTTCCTCGTATGTGCACGTAAAGAATTCTAGGTATATGGAAATGCTTACCTACCAAGTTGCCACCACACCAAAGCCACATGAAACTCGACTTGAATTAGCCAATCAAACTGTTGGCAAGAAATATCCCCCAATTCTGAAGGGTCCCTAGCTGTTAATATTTATTTATTACATTTTTATACCGCCCAATAGCCGAAGCTCTCTGGGCAGTTCACAAAAAATAAAACCATAATAAAACAACCAACAGGTTAAAAGCACAAATACAAAATACAGTATAAAAAGCACAACCAGGATAAAACCACGCAGCAAAGTTGATATAACATTAAAATACAGAGTTAAAACAGTAAAATTTAAATTTAAGTTAAAATTAAGTGTTAAAATACTGAGAGAATAAAAAGGTCTTCAGCTGGTGACGAAAGGAGTACAGTGTAGGTGCCAGGCGGACCTCTCTGGGTTGCTCATTCCACAACTGGGGTGCCACAGCGGAGAAAGCCCTCCTAGTAGCCACCTGCTTCACTTCCTTCGGCAGGGGCTCACGGAGAAGGGCCCCTGTAGATGATCTTAAGGTCTGGGCAGGTACATATGGGAGGAGGCGTTCCTTCAAATAACCCGTCCCCAAACCGTTTAGGGCTTAAAACACCATTGAGTTCTCTTTCATGGCCCCTTTTGTTCTATGGACTTCCATTTATTTGTCCTTTGAAAGCATGACATTTGTAATACATAATTGACAAGCCCAAATTCAGTCATAGAACCAGGAGTCTTCGGAAGATTCCTATTCACTTCAAGAGAAACTGCTGGGTCATTTATTTAATCCCAGCCTAAGCACACCCATACTCATTTCCTTTGCACTCCTTGCCTGTACTATATAACTGCCCTTCTGTCCACAGGACCTAATGCACACAGACTATGGCCCTGTTCAGAAGACACTTTAAACCACAGCTTAAACCATGGTGAATGAAGCCTTATTCACCATGGGTTAAAGCCATGGTTTAAGGTGTCTTCTGAACACGGCCAGGCTTTTTGGCTTAACCACCATAGTTAAAGCCATGGTTTAAGGTGTCTTCTGAATGGGCCCTGTTGCATGAATCTGTGTTTTGGCTGGGGTTTGCCTGGCACACTGCCTGTTCCTCATGACCTCCTAGCATTATTCCTCATGGGTTGAACTCAGGAGTGCTTTGAGAAAATGAGTTTATTATGCCTGGTTTGTAGGAACACAGCTTGTAAAATAAGCAATTACCCTCTGCAGTGTGGCATGTCATGTGAGCCTAGCTGTAGGTAACAAGCCATCCAGAACCCATGAGGTGTGTTTAATGTTCTGGGTGGCTTGTTACCCATGGCAATAAGCCATCCCTGCTGGGTTCACACAACATGACAAGCTAGGCTGTTGAGGATAATTATGCTAACCCCTGCCATGTCTAGCACGTGCAGAGTGGGTAACAAGCCACAGTGGCTTATTAACCACCCTGCAACATGCAAACCAGGTCCCTGCCTCATCCATGGAATTATACAGAGTCCAGACATCTTCCACTCATAACCCTCCAGGGTTTCCCCACTAGTTCTTCAGTCTTCTTTCTTTGTTTCTTCCATTAAGGAAGATAGGATAGTTCTTTCATTTATTACATTTCTATACTGCCCAACAGCAAAAGCTCTTGGCAGTTCACAAAAATTAATCTAAAATACAACATGAAAAAACATAATATAAACCTTTAACATACAAAAGTTTAAAGCAGTTTAAAACAGCTAAAACAACAATAAAATACCAGAACCCAATAAACAGTTAACATTAAAAAGGCCTATTAAAGGCCTGAGTTTTAACCTGGTGCCAAAAAGGTGACAACGTTGGTGTAAGTCTGATCCTCACTTGAAAGAGCATTTCACTATCGGGCAGTGGGGAGGCATCATTGAGGCATTCTCCCTTGCCATTCTCTGAACATCCCTTGGAGAAGGCCCTTTGATGTTGATTCTTGCGTATGGGTAGAGGAACTATGCCATGGGAGTAAATAGTGGAACTGTTGGTTTTTTTTTGGCTTTAACCTCAATGGTTAACCCTTTTTGTGGGCCAAGCTAAGAGCCAAGAGCATTTGGATGAGTGCATCCAACACTTAGCTAACCTCCTTCCTTCTCTTGCGTCTTTTCCCCAGTTCTCTTGCCTCTTCTCAGTGTTTGTTATTTTCTTTGGGTTAATTAGAATCTCAGGAAAGGCATTGCTTCTCTCCGCTTCACTTTGAGTTCAACTTCTCTAATTGCATTCCACATGGTGCAGGGTTCAGTGGTTCCTAAAAACTAGCCTGTTAGCAGTCTCCAAGCATATTTATTTATTTATTTATTTAATTACATTTATATACCGCCCCACAGCCGAAGCTCTCTGGGCGGTTTACAACATTTAAAAATAGTAAACATTAAAAGTATACAATTTAAAACACACACACACACACACACACACACACACACACACAAAAACAGTATAAAAACAACAGTATCCATTTAAAAACAACAATTGTGGGGTCCATTAAAAACAAACTTAACGTTGTTAAATGCTGTTAAAAATGCCTGGGAGAAGAGAAAAGTCTTGACCTGGCGCCAAAAAGATAACAATGTTGGCGCCAGGCGAGCCTCATCGGGGAGATCATTCCACAGTTGGGGGGCCACCACTGAAAAGGCCCTCTCCCTTGTTGCCATCCTCCGAGCTTCCCTTGGAGTAGGCACTCGGATGAGGACCTTAGATGTTGAGCACAGTGTACGGGTAGGTTCATGTCGGGAGAGGCGTTCCATCAGGTATTGTGGTCCCAAGCCACAATGCTTTTTTCTGGAAGTTTGTGGATAATACCCATTGCCTTTGTGTACCCCTCCCATCCTAAAATGCCTGGTTGCTATCACTTCTTTTCTTAAAAACAGTTGCCAAGGGAATCTGTTTCCAGTGTATAGCTAAAGTGTTATAAATAAAGGTTAAAAGGAATAATGGAAGACCCATCACAGGTGGATTGTGGGGTGTACCACAATTGAAGTAACATCCCTTTGTAAGGGAACGTGGGGCATGTAATCCATTAGAGAAGATACTTCACACCTGAATAACTTAAAATATTGATATTTACATTTTTTGATATGGTATAGCCTACAAGACTCCGGATAGTCATTCATTGATAGTATATGGACTAAAGCTATTCTGATTTAGAGATATAAACTTCTTTCTAATGTGACTATCAGAGCTTGGCAAGGTGAGAAATTCTTTAAAAAGCAAGCTGAAAGTGTTGCCTTCTCATAAGCTAGGTAATGATTGACTATATCTCTAGTCAACCTTCCCCAACCTCCAGATGTTTTGAATGTCAGTTTCCAGCATTTTTTACCATTGGCCACGCTGGCTGAGGCTGATGAGAGTCGAAGTTCAAAATATCTGTATAGAACCAGGTTGGGAAAAGCTGTTCTAGAAGACAGCTAATCCCATTAGAAAGGCTTAGGAGAGGTAAAATATTATATAACGTCTGCCAAAACTCCCTATTTAACTTCAACAGAAATATCTGTTTACAAAAGATGATCACACCAGACTTTGTTGAGTCTTCTGAAGGAGTTCCATAGTTGTGGGTATTACTAAATGGCAATCTTAAAGCTCTAGATCTAAGAGTCTTCAAACAATAGTAAGAACGCACACATGTATAAATCAAGGGGGGGGGGTGTTGCACCAAAATCCAATTTATTGAGAGTAAAGCTAGTACAGTATTTATTTCCATAACTTCCAACATATCAATTTCAAAACTCAACCCATCTTTGTGCGGTAGCTACTATGGTATGTTGGTATGAGTCTGCTGCTATCAGCAGCTTACTTTGGCAACACAAAAAGTTCTATCAGTGATCAAAATAGTCCCTTAGTTTCTCCTGCAATCTCAATCAGTTCCTTACATCATCTAAAGGCAATTTATGTGGTTTGTTCGTGCTTTTTAGCATACCAGGATTTCTAAAAGCTGGAAGAACACAGATACATAAAATATCTCTATCTAGCCAAAAGTAGATCAGTAAATTTTATTCAAACATTATATAGCTTATCTTCATGCTAGATTGTTAAAACCCAAGATCTTCTGAGCCACATAATAACATGCTAATTTAATAAATTACTCACATTCAATAAAAAGTTATTAATAGATAGTAAGAAAAAAAACAAGCATTCAACAGTGCTAAAGTATGCAGAAGCGAACTAAGAAAACAAAATATACACCAAACAATTTAAAACCAAACTGGCTAAAGAGTAACTAGAAAAACTGCACTTCAGAACTTCTTAATACCCTCCTTACAAGTAGTACACCAAGGGTATTAAAATAATAGTAATTTCAATTGCAGTACAACTGTTGAAGACTCAGATTACATAAATGTAATTTTGCTTACATGTAAATACTTTGAAATAGGCAATATTTTATTGATATTTTTTAAAAGAATAGGTACGAATGATTTCAGAAGGTGTTTTTTTTAATGTTCCCTAACATGCATGGTTGGATACTGGCTTTTTGATAATATTTTAAGAAAATCTGGTCAATTTCTTTACTTAAATTTAGATTAAGATTTCAAATCCATAAATACGTTTTTTTAAATATTTTCATTTTTTAACTTTCATACTGGGTGTGGTTAGCTTTTTCTTTCTGTTTCTAAGTACTCATTGTCTAAAGAATTTCTTCTATCACAATCAAAACTTGTCTCACTAGACTGCACACAGTAGCATGTGACAGTAATTCAAATTCATTATTTGAAAATATTTACTAAAGTAATCCAAAAGAACTTATTACACAGGCAAAATTCTTATTGCATATGCCTGCATTGTGGAGTGGATTTAAATTCTATTTTATCAGTGTAAAATATTCTGATTAATTTAACCTAACATGTTAATCAGTCTCATCTATATATTGATTCTGAGAGCTGCTAACGTCATAGGCTTCTTGTGTTAACAGCAATTCATCAGGTGCTGGATTTTGGATAGGAAAATCTCTTTAGTTTTAATTTGGACAAAAAGCTTTAAAAGAGCATTTACACTTTTTAGTACAGTGCTATACTACATCCATGTCTCATCTTTCTTTTCTCAGGTTTTTTTTGTTGCTCCTCTCTGGATCGTAGGGTTGCCGTTATTCATCTGTTCAGGCTGTACTAGCTCTTGTAAAGCTTTTTCCACTTCAACAGGTCCAGAAGTAGAGGTTGTTTTTGGCAAGGTCATCTGAAGAGCACACCACAGTGTAGTGCGAGCTTTGCGTGTTGCTATGCACATCTCTTTAATAGCCAGTGCAAGAGCAAAAACATCTGTGGGGCAGGGAAGAGAACTCTTTATGAACTCTTATGCCTTGTTCAAAACCCCTACCACTTAGGACTCAAAACCGCATGTTTTCAGTTAATTTCACTGACATTTGCTCAAGATACCTTGAACTACAAGATGTCTGAATCATAAATATCAAATATACCTATCCACCCACCGCTATCTCAATGGAATAGAACTCACATTCAAAGATCTACTGTAATAAAAGGGAGCTCTTTAGTTCACATTTGCACTTTGGCCAACCACCCATTACTTCAAATTACATACAAAAGAAGTTCTGAGATTATTCTTGATATTTTTCTGAGCTAATTAATATTTTGCATACCATAAGCCATGCAATCAATAGATAAGAATTTGTGAGAGATAATGGAAGTTCAGGAAATCCTACTGTTGTTAGGGCCTAGAGCAGGGATGTGGCTCCTGAGGGTTCTCCATCCTGCCACAAGTTGCATTTTTCAGTGATTGGTGGTAAGGGAGTGTTTATAAGCAATTAATCTTTAAATAACACGCAAAATAATTTAGATGTGCTCTTTGCAGGCATGAGAGCTGTTGCACTAATATTTCCTCCTTAGCAGACTTGCTTAGAATTAGGCTGTGTCTTGTATGCTTGGTGGGAAAATGTTCAAATTGGTCAGAACTACACATGGCCTTGCTAGCTTTGCTTTCTCTACCCTTGGCCCCATCTTACGCCCGTAGTCCCATCCACTGCTGGAATGTGGCCCCTGAGACCCTTCCCATATTAGAATTTAGCCCCCTGGGCAAAAAAGTGTTCACAACCCTGACCTAGACTAAATGCTTTATGAAGGTCCCTTGTAACTAGTGAGGGCTGAAGACATTATGAGAACAAGTTCTTTTACCTCTTGAAGGAGTTTGTGAAGGGGAACCCCTCATTTTTTCCTAATATGAGTAGTGATTTTGTATGTCACTAACCCAATGAAGAATCTGCCGCTGACTGCTGTTTCAAATCTGCTGTTTCAAATCTGGCCCTCCTAGGGTTCTAATCCAGCCATCTGATGTTCCTCAGATGGCATGCCCCCTTCCCACCAGCCACCGATCATTGGGGGGGCTTCCCATCTTTCCCCTCCCCACTCCATTCTGAAAGATCTCTCTTAAGGCTCGCTCCTCTCCCTCTAAAAGTACTCCGCTAGATCCTCGAAATCGAGTGTGTAGTGAGAATTGCAGGGTGGACAGAGCATGGAAGAGAGGATTCCATCTATGCTCTATCCTCTCTGCATTGGATAATCTTTAGCCTCTGAGTTTTATGACTATCCTGATAGGATTGCGCCCTTAAGCTCCAATATGCTCGATTTTTTTTGTATTCTGGGCCCTTCGCCTCTGGTGTTGTCCAGGTCACTGGAATGTGGCCCCATGAGCTTCTCCAAAACTGGCTCATGGGCTGACCCATTATTTCAAATAATGGGTCAGAAAGGAACAGGGACTATAATTTTATATTTGTCGAGGTACATGATGCAATACCATTTATGTTCACTCCTAAATTCCAGAAAAAATCCTGACTGAAATCATTACAGTAAGTCATTCCAAATCTGAATCTTGCACCAATGTTCAGTACTAAAACCCCTGAAATGCCTGCACAACCTTGTGGTTTGTAATGGTATTGCCTTAGCAGTCAGCTTCAGTACACACTAGATTTAATATTTGTTGGTACTTTAGTCTTATAAACAACTGCTCTGAAGAAATGTTGGCGAAACCCTGCTGAATCCAACACTAATTTGGAAATCTAGTATTAAAAATACAAAAATGTTTCTTCTGTGCCAACTGTGTAAGTTGCAACCAATATTAAATGTGACCCTTTTCTTTGAGACAGAATACTTACACTGCCTGAAAAAGAAAAGGAAGCTAACTTATTACAACTGGAGAACAACCATTAAAATAGTATTTTTAAAATGTGTACCTCTATCATCTTGACACCGGGGGGCTCCTTGTCTTTGCCGATGTGAAGCATTAACAATTTCATCCTTTCTACGGGACTGTACAATGTGAATTGCTTCCAGGTGCTTATCAAGGGCAGTAGAGATGTTAGCATGAAGAGGAGAACTTCGAAAACGTTCCATCTTTCCCAACAGAGTCACAACCTACAAGTATTAAGTGGCAGCAGTTTACAACAGTCAAGGATAAAGGTTGAACTTTCCCAAAGGCAACAATAAAGTCAAGTCAGCAGTGAGGGCCTTGTTGTAAATCTACAATTAGAAAGTTCTTAAACATCAGAAAGCTTTCAAATGACGAAATAACAAGTTTCTATGATCCAAGACTGCTGGTGGATTTGTGTTTTTCAGACATCCCAATGTCCCCATTCCAGCTGTCTTTGAATCTAAAGAGTTTCAAAACAGTTTGTGAAAATCACGCTTAAATAATTATCTAAATGTGTACCACTAAATACCGAAGTTGCAAAATGACAAACTAAAACTTTGATCTCCATTGATTTCAGGTCTAAATCTGGTCTTATATCCTTTTGGATTTGTGTTTTTCAGACATCCCAATGTCCCCATTCCAGCTGTCTTTGAATCTAAAGAGTTTCAAAACAGTTTGTGAAAATCACGCTTAAATAATTATCTAAATGTGTACCACTAAATACCGAAGTTGCAAAATGACAAACTAAAACTTTGATCTCCATTGATTTCAGGTCTAAATCTGGTCTTATATCCTTTTGGGATTTATGTGAGGTACTCAATTAATGCTATCCAGGCAGTGATTAGCCTAACATTTTGGTTAACTTTAATAGTATATTGTTTAGGACTGTAGCCCTAATGCAGAGGCCCCAACCTTTCATTTGAAATCCTGCTAAAGTGCCATGGGTACTAGTGACAAAATGGCCACCATGTGGGGGGGTACTCATAAAATGGCTGCTGGGGGGGGGCAAAGACTACACTGCAAAATATTTCAAATATAAAATAATTTAATAACAAATAACTAAAACAAATACAAACATCCAAACATCAACAAATAATTGATAATGGCCCCACCACCACCACAAACAGCAAACAAACCAACTGGGTAGAGCAGCCAGTGAGCCAAGAAATCAAGCACACACAATGAACAAAAATAGCACGGGCATGTGAACGAGCATGCGGCTAAATCCTTAACTTTGCACGTGCTCCCCACATGCATCAAACAACATCCAGAGTGCCACTGAACGGCCATAGCAGGCAGACATGGGAGAGAATGGGAAATGCCCTCGCATCACCATCACCCGAAACACAACAGGTCCATCACACCTACTTTTTTAATCCAGTTTTCACCTGCGGTTTCCCCTTCTGCTTCCTTAATGAGTTGAGCACTGGGCACTTTCATGTCTATGCATTGTTGTGCTCTTTCAGCTCATTTATCTTCTCACCTGGAGTGCTACTAAGCCAGTGAAATCTCCCTCCCTAACCCTTGGGAAAGGTTTACAGGAGAGAAGGTTTGTTTTGCTCGTTTCAAAGGGACGGGCAGATGAACAATCATTTAAACTAATTTCTTTTGTAAAGATTGTCAGGTCCCCTCTTTTGCTCCAAGGTAGCCAAAATTCTTACATCTGCATAAGTTTTAAAGAGATAGATATCAAAATTGGCACAATGATAGCTCTTAAGAAGGGCTTTTAGCATTCTAAGTCTGAATCAGATTGGTTCATCCCTTGACTTTTTAGGAATTTTTAATTCCCCCCCCCCAAAAAAAACTTTTTCTCTTAGTCCACCAGTACGAAGGATCGCTTTTCCTTTCCTTTGATCATGCGAAGCTGTGCATCTCCAAGTTCATAAACTACATATCTGCTGGTTCCTACTCAAGAGTAAATCTCATAGATTTCAACTGCATTTACATCCAAGTCATTCTAAAATCAGATGCATGCTTACCTTTGAGTAAACCCCACTGAACAGAGAGAGACATACTTCTGAGTAAACAGAAGTAAGACCTCAGAAGTAAACATAGGGTTGCAGAGAGTTTCAGCTATTGGCTGGTATAAAAATGCAATAAAATAAACAAACATAAAATCCTTCGCACTGGTGGACTATGAGGGAAAGGGTTTAAGAGGGGGGAAATAAAAAAAAATTCCTAAAACATCAAGGGATGAACCAATCTGGCATATCTTCTATACAAAGAAATCACCATGAAGGTGCAATTAAAGGCCTCAAGGACACACCTGCATGCTTGGAAGCCCTGTTACGGACCCCTGTCTTAATGTATTGCAGAAACTTAATTTAGTTTATTTATTTATTTACATTTATATACCGCCCCACAGCCGAAGCTCTCTGGGCGGTTTACAACAGTTACAGCAATGGTTTAGTTAGTGGCTAGTTTTAGGAACGAATAACAAATTAACGTAGCACCTGTATATATCTATCAATCAAAACTATAATCACCAAGGAAACAATCATATTGCCTAATGGATTGGTTAAATTAGTTTTTTCCTTACAAGTGACCCCAAGATCTATTTTTCTATAAGACCCTGAGACTTAGCCAGCAAATTATATGGGAAGCACCTTCTTGAGAAGTTAAAAAGCGGGGTGGTTTCAGAATTTTTTTTGTCAGATGAACAAGCAGGTTTCTGCCAATGTAGATCAACAGTTGACCACTGCTTCCTCCTGAATCACCTGGTTAAGAAATATATGTCCCTGCTACATCACTCTCTATGCTGCCTTTGTAGATTTTGAGGCTGCTTTCAATTCCATATCTCTATCTCATCTTTGGCACAAACTGGCTCTTTTAAATATGGATCATAGGTTGTCAAGAATTCAAGGGTTGTATGCTTCAGGTGAGAGTTTAACAAAAGTCGGGAGTGCATCAGGGTGCCCATTGCCATCACTTTTATTTAATTTGTATATAGTTTCCTATTTCTGGTATAGAGTCCCCACCCTCCAATTAAAAGAAAGGAGTGCTTCCATTCTGTTATATGCCAACAATGCAATTTTTGTTGTTGTCATACACCCAGTTGCAAATGCATAGACCTTTGAGAGCTTTATGTTCATATTGTGCTAGGGAAGTTTTACAAGTTAACTATTTCAAAACTAAAATACTGATGTTTGGGAAGAAAAAGAAAAAACATGTTGATGGAAATTGGATAGCCAGTTGCTGGAGCATACTCATAAATATTTGGGCGTGACCACTGAAAACTCTAAATACTGGTCTGCTCCTACAAAAGTTACTGCACTGGTGGTTAATGCTTTTTTTATTGCTCTGCTGGATCGGGGTGGGGTGGGGGAGTTAGTGACATCCCTCCATGAACTTTATAAAACCAAACTACTGGTATGGGGCATTGTGTGGCTTTATTCAGATATTGTGGCCCTGGAATTAGAGCAGCATAAATGTCTGCCTAGAACCCTGGGTGTTTCTAGATCCAAGACAATTGTCTGAAGGGAGACAACCTGTTGTTCATTGGGAACTTTAGATCAGAAGGCAGCTATTTATTTATTTTGACCCAATTTTTCAATAGGACTCCCTTATTTATTTATTTATTTATTTATTTATTTATTACATTTCTATACCGCCCAATAGCCGGAGCTCTCTGGGTGGTTCACAAAAAATTGGGCATTTGAAGGCATGAGGGCAGAATCATGGGCCGCCAAAATGCATGGCATGCAAGGAGAAGACAAGGATCAAACGTTTGAAAAGCAAATTTCCAATGTTTCAAGAAGATACAGAGTAGTAGTAATGGTAGATTTCAATTAACACAATAAATGTTGGGAGACAAATTCTGCCAAACATGGCCCCTCCAAGAAATTCCTGACATGCCTGGCTGATAACTTTTTCCGACAGAAAGTGGAGGAAGCAACGAGGATCGGCTATCCTTGACTTGATTCTGATGAATAGAGATGACTTAGTGGATAAAGTGGCAATTATGGGAACTCTAGAGGAAAGTGACCACATCATAATTGAGTTCTTGATTTTAAAGGAAGCAAAAGCTGAGTGTAGCCATACATGTTTTAGAAAAGCCGATTTTAATAAACTCAGAACACCATGGCAAGTGACTAATGAGAAAAGGAGTCCAAGTTGGGTGGGAGTTTTTAAAAAAGGAAATTCTAAAAGCACAATTACAAATAATTCCAACAAAGAAAAAATGGTAAAAACAGCAGAAATATACAAAGTAGCTCCACAAAAAGCTTTCAAGATGCCTTGAAAGCAAAAAAAGGACATATATAGAAAGTGTAAGGAATGCCATGCTACAAAAGAAGAGTACAGAAGGTAGCACAGAGGTGCAAGAATGGCATTAGTAAGGCTAAAGCTGAGAATGAGCTGCTAAGGGATGCTAAAAGAAACAAAAAAGTTTTCTTCAGGTATGTGCATAGTAAAAGACAGAAATGATAGATCAACATGCAATGTTGGTGGAAACCTAGGTCAATAGGTTATTATTATTTATTTATTTATTTATTTATATAGCACCATCAATGTACATGTAATAGGTTCTGGGAGCCGGCCTGGCTGGGCGCTTGGCAATGCGCACTTTCCGTGGCATCCAGAAAGTGTGCAATTCCCCCAGCACGCCATTAGTGCCACTGCCGTCAACTGTCAAACAGAAGCACTCAGGGCCTTAGCTGAGGTATTCCAAGGGGCTGTGCATACGGCAGGTGCTACCTCCCTATATGCCTGGCTACTGTTATATGCCACCACAGCAGTAACTGCCTGTTGCTCCAGGCCCTGGATTTGGTCCCCAGCACCCTCTGGAGCAGTACCTTGCACATGTCATCAGGGTCAGCAACAAGAAGAGAAACATGCATGGATTCCACTCAGTGGGGTGCCCATGCACAGTGGGGGCACTGGACTGTGAGGTGCACATTCTTGGCCCTCCTGCCACTGCACAGAGCAACAAATACTACAACCAAAAACACTACTTCAACAAGGTTCTGCAGGTGATGGTGGACACAAGCTGGAGGTTTCCAAATGTCTTCGCCGGGGGTCTGGGTCGAGCCATGGTACAGCCATCTTCTGGAACTTTCTGTTTGCTGATAAACATGCCACGGGCAGATTCTTTAGGCCATCCCATGTGCCCCCTGGTTCTAGCTGATCAGATGTTCATCCTTCAACCATGGCTGATGGCGCCTTACTGCTCCCCCTGGACTCCCCTTCAGAAAAACTTCAACTACTACCATAGCCATGCAAGGCTGCCTGAGGAGCATCCTTTAGGATGTCTCACAGCGTGCTGGAGATCCAATTATATGCTTCTTGATGTGGAAGTGGACCTTATTCCAGACGTTATCATGACCTGCTTTATTCTGCATAACATCTTCAAGTTGCGGTGGGATGTATTGCTGGAGGACCACCCAGACCTTCTGGGACCCAGTGCAGACAGCAATGCCATTCTAGTGGACAGGAGTGGATGCCGCCCATTCCTGCGCCCCAAAAATTCAGCTTCTGAATGGGTATCTCGCTCAGGTGTGATGGTGGCACATGCAAAGATTGCACAGTGGATCTGGGCCCACTATCCACATGTGGTGTGCGAGTAACTGGAGTAATTCCCCCAGCACAAAACAGGATGAGACTTGAAGAGCACTGGGCCCAGGACTGAGCCCTACAGTACCCCACTCATTACTTCTCCCCAGTTTGAGAAAATACCATTAATGTGGTGCTGCCTCTTGGTGCACTTGCACCCCCAAAGAGCATCTAGAGAGTGTGAGCAGGCCTCCTGGACAATGCACACTTTGCTATTAGCCCGCTTCTGCTGTTGATGCTCATGTCTTCGTGACTCTCCCTCCTTACCTCCCCTTTCCCCCCCTCCCCTCTACCCCTGCTTGTAACCAGACATAAATGTCTCTGGCCGGAGTCCATTTCCCATGCTATGCTCCTCTGTTCACCCAATCCTCTTGCCAGACACTTCCTCTCCTCTTCTGCTGGTGTATGCCCCATCCCATCCCAACCTCCCCAGCATTCCCACTCCCAACCCACCTCCCTCAAGTCACCTTTGGAAATGGACATCAAGGAGGCTTCCATTGGTGCTTCCTTCCAACTTTTGCTTCCTGCAGTCATGGGTGAAGCTGCAGATGAGGGAGAGGAGGACATGCTTTGGGAACAGGTAGTGGGAGGGTGCACTTCACCCCATCCTTCAACTTTTTGGTGATGCCACCGTAAACTTGGCTGAATCTGCTGCAGCCATGGCAGCACTCCTGGATTCATTCAGGCCTTGTTGCACCCACAAAAGGGTGAGTGTGACAGCATGGATGGTGGCAGCTAGTGCATTTGTGGACTCCAACAACAGGATCTCTGCAATGGTGACAGGCCTGTTGGAACAGCGCATTGTGGTCCACCGATGGGTCCTTCCGCACACCCAGGCTGTTTGGACAGAGATGCAGGATTTATCTGACTGGGATGATGAGCGCTTCAGAGGCAGCTTCCGCATTACCTTTGATCTGATAGTGGCCGAGATCACCCTGATTTTGCAGACAAAACATGGTAACGCACAGCTGCATTTTAGTGGACTGTTGCCTTGGCTTTCAAGTTGCTTTCAACATGGGCTACCTTCCCCTTTCAACCATCTTCGGGGTTGTGAAATTGAGTGGCTGTGAAATTTTCCATGACACTGTTCGTGTTCTGAATGAGCTGTACATTGAAGTGTCCGGGATTGGATTTTTATTGTCCATAGTTTCAATGTCACCCAAGCTATTGCAATGAGTTGCATCAGCCACTTTAAAGGTCAGAGTTAATTGGTTAACGACTTGACAAGTGTGGCTGATTGATTGAGTAGTTGGAAATTGATAGAGAGAGATACTATTCTGTATATAAGTCTTCTGTATAGTGCATGTATTCTCTCTCCTGTGTGAACATGACGTTTTGTGTGAGTATTTTGTAATATATTGTACATATCTGATCTTCTATGCCTTCTAACTCAGTAAACCATTTCTGAAGAAAATACTGTTGCTGTGTGTTATCTCTGTGGCTTATTTTGCTTTCTCTGAACCCGCCTCTACGCTGCATACTCTGCTATGTCTCCACCCGGAGAGGAAATTCTTTTCACCCATATCCGACAAGTTATGGGCCCAGGCCGCGGAGTCCCAGGCTGTGGAGACCCAGACTGTTGTGAGCTGAGCAGTGAGAGCTGAGGCTGTGGAAGACAGAGAGCGGTTGCCTGGAAAGAGATTTAACAGCAGGAAAACAGTGAGTGTTTCTCAGCAGGAATCAGCTAGGACAAGCCATGGAAGCCGACTTGCTGGTAAGGCTGTTTGCCTTAAGGAGTTGGTGCGGTGGTCTGGATGCTGAGCGGTGAGGATAAGGCGGACGCCGACTTTAAAACCGAGGTTTCTGGAACTCAGAGCTGGTCGGAAGAAGGAGAGTCAAGCGGAGAGAAGATTGGAGAGATGGCTCAAAACGTGGGTACAAACGTTCCTATGGAGCTGTTAACGGACGTCAATTACCTAGCATGGTCTTTTAAAATGGAAATGGCTTTGAAAAAAGACGGTCTGTAGTATGCGGTTGCTAATCCACGTCCGGAAGCATTGGAGAGAGACAACCAGAGCGAATGGGATCGGCAAGCGAAACGTGCCAAAGCAATGATTGTTTTATGTTTGCGTAATGACCAATTGTCTTACATAGATCGCTCTGATCCTCCCAATGTGATTTGGACCAAGCTAAAAGCCGTATACGTGAGGGAAACGGCTGGGAATTGAATTACCTTGACGAGGCAGATTTATCGTGCTAGGTTGGCTGAGAACGGAAGCATGACAAAGCATTTGCAAACGATGAGAGAATGCTTTAACCAGCTAAGTGCCAGTGGTATGCGATTATCTGATGAAAACATGTGTTATATTATCTTGTCAAGTTTGCCAAAATCTTATGATGTGTTAGTGACAACTCTTGAGAATATTCCAGTGCAAAATCTGACGTTGAATTATGTCTATGGGAGATTGCTTGGAGAAGAGCAGAAAAGGCTTGAAAGGAGCGCTGCTGAAGTCCAGGATCGTAAATTGGCTGAAGAGGAAAGAGTTAACACATTGCCGAGAGGAGAAGCAGCTGGAAGTGTTTCTGTCGGTGGCAAAAGGAGAGAGAGAAAATCTAAGCCAAAGTGCTATCGTTGTGGCAAGCTGGGGCATATGAAATATGAATGCCGTGTGAATCTAAAGCCTGATACCTCTTGTGTGGAAGTCCAAGAAGGGAAAGTTTGTTTTCTTTCAGGTGGAGAGTCCAATAAGCGTGGTGGAATATGGTTAATAGATTCTGCTTGTAGCCGAACAATAAGCAATCAAGTGGAAAAAACATCTTTAAAGGAAGTCAGTCTGGCAGACGGGCGTGTTGCCAAAGTTGTTGGCAAGGGAACCTGCACTGTGAATTCTTTGAGGATGAGGCTGGCGGATGTTCTATTTGTGCCGGAGTTAAAGTATTGCCTGCTTGGGGTGTCAACGCTGACGGAGCTCGGTTTCACGATGAAGTTCGTGGGAGACAGATGTTTTGTGGAGCGTGACGGAGTGGTGCAAGGAACGGCAGTGAAGAAGAACGGTCTTTTCCACATGGAGCCAGGAGATGAAGGGGAAATGCCGTGCGTGGCGCAGACAGATCGTTTGGCCAGCAACTTACCACCTCATGATGGCTGTGTGCATTTGATGCACAGGAGAATGGGACATATTAATTTTAAGGCACTTAATAAAACTGTTGAGTGTACTGAAGGGCTTAAACTGAAAAGCTGTGACAAATTTCTTGATTGTGCTATATGCAAAATGACTAAATCAAAGATTGCTAATATTCCAAAGTCCAGGGATTGGAGAGCAAAAGAAAAATTGGATTTAGTGTACATTGATTTATGTGGACCTTTTCCAACAAGTCTTGGTGGGGCCAAATATGCATTTGTATTGGTGGATGATTTTTCCAGGTATTCTTGGGTTTATTTTCTCAAGAAGAAAAGTCATTGTTTGAAATCTTTAAAATCTTGGTTAAGATACGTGGAAAGATTCTTTAAATCCCAAGTACGTGTTCTGCAAAGTGACCGTGGAGGGGAATTTGTGTCCAATGATTTTCAAAAGTTTTGTGATAAACTTGGAATTAAGCATAAATTTATTAATGCAAAAACGCCTTGGCAGAACGGGGTGGTAGAAAGAAGGACTGGCTATCTCCAAAGTAAGAAAGATTGTCTAATGGAAGACAGTGGTGCACAAAAAGGGCTGTGGGCAGAAGCTTTTAGGGCTGCCAATGTATTGTGTAATCTGACTTGGAGCAGTGTGATTAACAGTACGCCCTATTATTTGATGCATGATAGGAAACCAAGGTTAGATCATGTCAGAATTTGGGGAAGTTTTGCTGCAGTAAATATTCCTTTAAGTTTAAGACGCAAAGGAGGCATCAAAGCAGTAAAACTCAGGTTTGTTGCATATCAGGAGACCAGTTGGAGGTTTTTGCAAGAAAATGGCAAAATCCTAATATCAAAATCTGAACAATTCTTTGAACAGGATTTGGGGGGGGGGGGGATTCATTCAAATCCAAGTGTGTTAATGGATTTAAAAAGCAATGCAAAAGTTCCAGCAGTTAAGAAGTTAACTGTGTCTGCTAAGCCAGCAGAGTTGCCAGATAGCAAGCAGCAGGAAATTCCAGAACCCAAGGGGTTAAACAAAGCCTGAAGGGGTAAAGGAATGTGCTGAGGCTAAGCCAGCAGATAGCAGCCAGGAGCAGGAGGCTGTGGGGGCAGGGCAAGAGGAAACTCAGTTACTTAGAAGGTCCAATCGTTCCACAAAAGGAATTGCACCGGAATGTTTCTCTGATCAAACTTTTCTTGTAAAAAGTAAACCCCAATCTAAGAAATAAAAGGTTTCATCTGTAAATAAGAAAGAAGAACAGTGGTGGAGTGCTTATTTTTGTGATGAAAGTGAGTTAAACCCATATGCTCATGTGATGTCTTGAAAAAGTGGCAGAGAGTTCCATTGGCTATTAACTTTGTGTATTGTGAAAATAAAGTAATGTGGCAGACTTGGAAGTCTATGGAAATGGTGAGACATACAGAGCTATGTGAAACTTTAGGTTTCAAGGAAAAAAAGCTGGATGGTGCAAATTGTTTTTTTGCTGTGTATGTATAAATATTGAAACTATTGGCCTAATAAAAATGAAGGGGTGTCCGGGATTGGATTTTTACTGTCACCCAAGCTATTGCAATGAGTTGCATCAGCCACTTTAAAAGGTCAGAGTTAATTGGTTAATTGGTTAACGACTTGACAAGTGTGGCTGATTGATTGAGTAGTTGGAAATTGATAGAGAGAGATACTATTCTGTATATAAGTCTTCTGTATAGTGCATGTATTCTCTCTCCTGTGTGAACATGACGTTTTGTGTGAGTATTTTGTAATATATTGTACATATCTGATCTTCTATGCCTTCTAACTCAGTAAACCGTTGCTGAAGAAAATACTGTTGCTGTGTGTTATCTCTGTGGCTTATTTTGCTTTCTCTGAACCCGCCTCTACGCTGCATACTCTGCTATGTCTCCACCCGGAGAGGAAATTCTTTTCACCCATATCCGACATGAAGATGTGATCAGGGTCGATGACGAGAAGGAAAAAAATTGTGAATTCTGTGCACTGGGCTTCCCGTGGGCAGTAGGGGCACTGGACTCTACCTACATGCGTATCCTTGCCCTCCCTGCGTAGAGTGATAAATACTACAATCAAAAGCACTACTACAGCATGGTTCTGAAGACGCTGGTAGATGCGAAGGGGAGGTTTCTGGATATGTTTGCCAGTAACTCTAGGAGAAGCCATGATACTGCCATCTTTTGGAACTCCACACTTGCTGAGAAGCTTGCCATGGGCTGAACAGGCCTTTGCCCTTCAACCGTGGCTGATTGCGTCTTACTGGACTCCCTTTCAGAGAAACGTCAACTACTACTATAGCCACGCACGAATGCCTGTTGAGTACGAAAGCACACTGGATATCTCTTTACATGCTTCTTGACGTTCAATCTGACATAATTCCTGATGTTGTGACGTGCTGCATTCTGTGAATCATGGGGCAATGTATTGCTTGAGGACCACCCTGGCCTCCCACCCTGGACACCATTCCTGTCGATGGGAGAGGGTGTCCCCCATTTCTACACCCCCAAAATCCAGCTTCAGAATGGACATCCCGCTTAGAGGTGATGGCTGTGCATGAAAAGATAGCACAGTAGATTTGGGCCCACTACCCACGTCTCCAGTAACTGGACAGGGCTTGCATTTAACCGGTTAATGCAGTTTTAGCTGCAATGCTCAGAGAACCCAAAGGAGTTGTGCCATAGCTTATGTAAACCCCAAACACGGCTTTTATCCTGACTTGGAGCTGAGCAGAAGCAGCTGGCTCAGCTGAACTAGAAGCTAGAAAAGGAAGCCAGCTCCCAGAGAGAGAGAGAGCGATCAGAGCGAGCGAACGGGGAGCAAACAGGACTTTGACAGGGGGAATGTAGGGGAAGAGGAGACCAAGGCAAAGGGGAGAAGAGAGGCCTCAAGGAAATTCAGGAGGCTGCCAATTCAAAGAGGCCATGTGCTCCTGAGTGAAAAAGTGAAGGGATGTATGGTGAGAGTTGCTGCAGGGCCTGAAGGGGAAGGGGCCTGGTTGCTGATTGTTCTCAGCAATCAGTGGCCTGATCGCTGTTGATTGTTGTTGGCCTCCCTCCAAGGAATAAGAGAAGACAAGGAGTTCTTAGAACGGTGGAACTGCAACAGCAACAAGAAGTACAAGAGATTGAAGAGCATCAGCCAGCAGAAGTGGAGTATGCTGACGTGAGGAAACCTCCTGGAAAAGAGTGACAATTAGGAGCAGAAGAACTAGAAGACATTCTGCACCAGTGGAACCATTAGAGTTAAGCAACCGCTTTCAGCTACTGGAGGCTGAGACTGGAGGACAGTCTGCAGAGGAAGAATTACAGGAGTCACCATGCAACAGTGAACAAGAGGCAAAAGGTTGGTCGACCAAAAAGAAGAGAAGAGTAGTCGTGGGAGACTCCCTGCAGTGTGGAACTGAAACCCAAGTGTGTCGTGAAGACCCATGGACTCACCAGGTATGCTGTCTCCCTGGAGCACAGATTAGAGATGTGTCTGAAGGGTTACCGAAGTGCATCGACTAGCTCAGCCCCCACCCCGCTCCCCGCCCTCTGCCTTCCCAATGAATAGCAGCGCTGGTTCCTCCTTGCGATCTCTGTCTCTGTGTGCTGCTCTTGACAGCTCTCAAAAGCAAGGTGGAGAGAGAGATCCCTTCGGGAAGCTGGGGAAGTGCCCTATTTCTTCTGTGGTGCCAGGCATGGGGAAGGGTGGGAGGGGTTACTCGCACCCACTTCCACCCTGCTCCCATGCGTGGCATCCCTGCTTCCGCAGAAGAAATGGGGTGCATCAGAACAGGGTGGGTGGGAGGAAGGATTTTAAAGACCCACTTTCCAGCAGAATCCTCCTTTGTGCTGGGGTATGGGAATACCCAAAAGGGTCCCCCCACTGGAGTACCCCTTTCTTCCCCTGCCCCACACTTCCCTACCTTTAAGGAAGCCATTTCCCACAGATGGGGGGGATTTCTCCCACGGCTTGATTTTTAAATATCAAGCCATGGGAAAAGTCCTTTCCCCTGATCTGTAGAATACAGCTTCCTTGGAGACACGGAGGTATAGGGTGGGGAGGAAAGGGGTGCCCCAGTGGAACGATCCCTTCGGATGTCCCCGCAACCAGGCAGAAGAGGATCCTGCCTTCTTCTTGTTGTTCTCAGAAGCCTGGGGGGGGGGGGGAATGACAGGGAATATTAAAAATAATGGGACCAGGTATATTAAAAATAAAGGGGACCCGACCCCATCACAATTGGGCTCACTGGCACATTTCAATGGTGTCCTGCTGGGCAGGAGTGGCAGGGGTTTCTGCCGCTCTTGCTACGTGATTCTGCAGTTACGTGAAATAACCAATGGTACCTGCCACATGACATGATAACCAACGTTTGTGCAAATAGTCAACTCTGCACAGCGTTGGTTATTTGCATTGGTTATTTCAGCCAAATAACCAACCACAGACTGAAAGAACTGGGCATGTTTAGCCTGGAGAAGAGAAGATTGAGGGGAGACATGATAGCACTCTTCAAATACTTGAAAGGTTGTCACACAGAGGAGGGCCAGGATCTCTTCTCGATCCTCCCAGAGTGCAGGACACGGAATAATGGACTCAAGTTAAAGGAAGCCAGATTCCAGCTGGACAGCAGGAAAAACTTCCTGACTGTTAAAGCAGTGTGACAATGGAATCAGTTACCTAGGGAGGTTGTGGGCTCTCCCACACTAGAGGCCTTCAAGTGGCAGCTGGACAAGCATCTGTCGGGGATGCTTTAGGGTGGATTCCTGCATTGAGCAGGGGGTTGGACTCGATGGCCTTGTAGGCCCCTTCCAACTGTGCTATTCTATGATTCTATGATAGTATGAAAAAGTCTCGCCAGATGACACAATACTCAACGGCTGACTATTTAAGCAACAGCTGACTATTTAAACCATCGTTGACTATCATGTCATCCGAACCCAGTCAGAGTAAAAGAAAAAAAGCCTGCCTATTGGAGTGAGTGGGGCCACCGTCAGCCACTAGAAAAAACTCTTGCCTTCTGCTTGGAATATCTAAGGCTAGGTTTTCAACATGTTGTCCATGGGCACCAATATCCTACTGACACCTGTCTTGACACCCACCAAACCCTCTGCCTTTCGTGATTAGATTTTTTTACCTCATCATCATCATCATCATTATTATTGGAGGCTGACATGCTGCAGAATGAAATTATGCCCTCCAGCACCACCTTTATTGGGGTTTTGAAGAGTGTTTTTAGTGTTTTTTAGCTTAGTACCTCTGCTTTGTACTCAGGTTCTTGGCAAGTTACTTTTGTTTTAGTCTCGCTAGTAGTATTTTGTGAGTGGTGAAGCCCATCATGGCAGCCATTTTGTTAGCACGCCCATGACATTCTCTCAAAATTCCAAATGTGTTCACTGACCCATAAAGATTGAGGTCTCCTGAGCTAGGGTCAGAGTTCTGATGTCCAGGAGAGGCAACATCGAAGCAATATATGTGCCAATTTGGGGAACAGCAGGGCCAACCATGACTTGCATCTGGAGGTGCTTATAAAACCCAGTCAAAATATGGTATTTTAGCATTGAAATAACTCACTCTGGCTTGTTCTCGTAACTGATCCACAATTAAACGATCAACTCTAGATGGATTTGATGTCAGTCTTGGAATTGGAGTGTTGTTAGTACTGGACACCTTCTTCCCAGGGTAATTCTTAGCAAGAGCTGATTCAGTCTGAAAAATATAAAATAATTCATCTGTCATGTTAAGATAGTATTTTGTCCTTCGTCATTATAAATTTGTTCATTCTTTTCTTCTGGGATGCAAATCATATCAGCCCCAAATACAGCTGTTAGGCTCCATATGTGAAGCAAAGCTCAACTTTCTCAAACTAAAAAAAAAAAAGCAAAAAACCCTCTTGATTCCTTAACACAAATCTAGAAGATTCAACAAACCATTTCTAATTTTGACAATCTTGGATAGTCCAAAGGGTGTTGAGGCAATTTGGAGGGTGTGGATGGCTAATTGAGTTGAATATGCTGCAGCTGAAGTATCAAATTGAAAATAAAAAACAAATTCTTAATAATTTTACCTAACATAGTCCTAAATAATACTGCATGGTGTTCAGTGTTGATGTTTTCAGAGAATACCTAGCATTATGCAGGAAACATACTATTCTTATTCATTACAATTGATGGGGAGGTTTCTCCACTGACTTAACAGGCTATGAATTGCACTCAAAATCTTCTAAATGCTGCCTGATATAAAATCCTGTGTAGCTCAAAAGACTTCATCCTCTTAGATTAATGTCTGCTGACCCAATAAAAGGTGCAATCTTATTTGTATCTCTCAAATTTGTATAAATCAGACTTGTTTTTCTAATTTTTGACCAGGGTTTTGAGAATTGGTGAATAATATGCAATGTTACTAAGACAACTAGTTTTGAGGTTGAGAATGGAATTGTGGGATTTAAACTGCTGAGAACTTTCTGCTATAAACATGAATAGAATCTTCAGAGGCACTGGCTGAAGAGGCCATTATGTTGATGGGGTACGGGGAAAACAGTGGGTCATCAACAAGCCATGGCACTGAACTAGAAGCCTGAAAACTTGTTGTTTCTTTTTTTTTTAAGGAGTTTTGTTTATTTAATAGATTTATACCCCACTTCTCAGATAAACCATCACAAAGCAGATAACACAATTTAAAGTACTAAAAATAATCAAACTATACATACATATTTATTTTTATTTACTTACTGAAATTATAGACTAGGAGGGCTGATGACAAGCTCAGCAAATTATATGGAAGGCAGTATTCTCCCAAACAGCCTGGCCCGTCAACTACAAAACCTAGAACTCAGTTTGGTAGCGAATAGGCTGCTGCTGCAATTCTTTCAGCTTTGGTGTAATATGTGCATGGTAGGCTGTTCCACTAAGCATTCTAGCCACTACATATTTATTTTTTACATTTATATCCTTCCTTTTTTCCTCCAAGGAACCCAAGGTGGCATACATAATCCTCCTCTTTTCCATTTTATCCTCACAACAACAACCTTGTAAGGTAGGATGGGCTGAGAGTCTGTGACTAGCCCATAGTCACCCAGTGAGCTTCCATGGCCGAGTGGGGACTAGAACCCATATCTCCCGACTCCCAGACCAACACTTTAGCCACTAGCTGCAGCTTTCAAACTGACTTGAAGAGCATCCCACACACAGAGTGTGTTGCAATGATCCAGTGTAGAACTTATTAAAGCATGAGTTGCTGTGACCAAACTGTCTCTTTCCAGGAATAGGCACAGCCGAACTTATTAAAAAGCATCCTAGCCACCAAGGTCACTTAAGCGTCCAGTGACAAACATGGATCCCACCCTCCAAACTATGAATCTACTCCTTTAAGGCAGGATATTGAACCTCTTTCAGCTTGAGAACCAAATTCCATTTCAGAAAAGCTCTTGGGGGCCAAATTTCAATAGTAGCCAAGGCCAAAGGCAAAGGGACAAAATACCAAAAAAAAAAAACCTAGCCTATTTCAGCTTAAAGCTTTTATTGCCAGTAACTAAGCTGTCGAAGAGGCATTTAAACTTTTTAGAATGGGGAAAAACTCCACAAAGGCAAGAAACCACTAAACAATCAGTGGCTGGGGAGAAGGGGATGGAGCCAGGGGTAGGGGACCTGGCCATCTTGGGAAGCCCAGATAACCACACTGGGAATCCAGGAAGGCAAGATTTGGTTCTGCACTCCTGCTTTAAGAGGAAAACAACCCCATCAAGAACTGGGAAACTACCTAAGTTCTGGAACTGAGAAATGCTCACCCACAAGTTTTCCGTCTTATCAGGCCTGAAGGCTTGGGTAGAAAGTGGGGGAGAGGAAATGCAGGTTGCTTACCTGTAACCGTAGTTCTTCTAGTGGTCATCTGTGCATCACACATTATGGGCTTCTGCGCCTGCGCAGGACCAGTGTCGGGAGCTTCAATAGCTGAGTATGACTTTTGGCGGGATCCCCGCCCACCATCCTACAGCGCATGTCCAGGGGGTCCCGCCATGCTCCTCAGTTCCTCGCGTCAATAGAACCAAGGATAGCTATACATATATGTATACCGCATAATAATGTGTATGTGTGTGTGTGTGTGTGTGTGTATATATATATATGTCTATGTATATGCTCAAGCAGGAAGAACAAATACATGTGTGTGTGACAGGTGTCACATTATAATGCAGTATACCTCAAGCTTGAACGAGACAAGAGGGGATGGTGGGTGGGTTGTGTGAATGCACAGATGACCATTAGAAGAACTACAGTTACAGGTAAGCAACCTGCATTTCTTCTGTGTGGTCTCTGTGCATCACACACTATGGGCGAATAGCAAGCTGACTTACCGGATGAGGGTAGTCTCGTTGGTCGCGTTGATGTCACAGAAGTGAAGATAAGACAGCTCTACCGAAATTGGAGTCAGCTCTGGCTCTGACATCTAGTCGGTAGTGTCTGATGAAAGTAGAGGGCTTCGACCAAGTGGCCGCTCTACAAAGTTCTTGGAGTGGGACTCCTCTGGAAAAAGCCATAGAGGTGGCAATGCCTCTGGTGGAGTGTGCTGTCAGATGATTAGGTATAGGTAAATTTTGCAGTTGGTAGGCAAGTTGGATTGTCTGGGTGATCCATACTGCAAGGTACCATACGACTGAGGTGTTGTCGGACAGGATCAGGACGTGCTTGTGTTGGATGTTCGGTTCGAAAGTGATGATTGCTTTGTATACCGCTAAGAGTTCAAGGGCATTGATATGCAGTTTGCGCTCGCTGGTAGACCATTGACCTTGGGTGTTGAAGTGATCGGTGTGGGCGCCCCAACCGAGGTTGGACGCGTCAGTTGTAATTGTGATGTCTGGTTGAGGTTGTCGAAAGGGCATGCCTTGACGGAGATTGCGTGCTTGAGTCCACCACAGTAGGGAGGAATGAACGTCTGGTGGAATGATGAGGTGAGTACGACGTGGATCGGTTGTGCCGTTGTAGGAGCGTATGAGGTATGCTTGAAGAGGGCGCATTCGTAGGCACGCCCACTGTACGACATCTACAGTGGATGCCATGAGGCCGAGGAGGCGTTGGACTGTCCAGACGGTTGGAGAAGGTCGACAGCGAATTGCGTGTGTTTGAGCGATGAGGGTAAGTAGTCTTTATTGAGGTAGATATGCTGTGGAGGTTACTGAGTCTATGTCGACTCCGATAAAAGAGATGCGTTGGGAGGGAAGGAGGTTCGACTTTTCGTTGTTGACACAGAGGCCTAGAGAGGCGAGAAGGTCGAGGGTGTATGTGGTGTCTCGGCGGGCTGTTGAGGAAGATGGAGCCGTCAAAAGCCAGTCGTCGAGATAAGGAAAAACTGTAATTCCTTGGGTGCGAAGATGTGCACACACCGGTGCCATACACTTTGTGAATACCCTTGGAGCAGAGGAGAGTCCGAAGGGAAGAACTGTAAACTGAAAGACGTCGGTTCCGATGGCGAAACGGAGGAGTTTGTGATGGGACGGGTGAATTGCAATGTGGAAATATGTGTCCCTTAGATCGACGGAGGTGAACCAGTGGTTTTCCCGAAGAAGGGGAAAGATGTAAGCCAATGTGGTCATTCTGAATTTTCTTGGTTGAATTGTTGCTGGTAACAATTGAATTTGTCATGATGATGATGTTGCTGATGGTGTTGGTACCTTGATGAAAAGGAGGTTTGTGGGCGATGCCACTTTCTTTTATAAGACGGAAGGAAAGAGGGTTGGGAAATTCCCATTTTCCGTGCCATGAGCTTTTAGAATGGTATCCATCGCTTCGTCGGTGGTGGAATTGAATAGACCCTCACCATCAAACAGAAGGTCCTCGATTCTTGAGCGGGTTTCAGGGGTCAAACCGGCAGCACGAAGCCAAGCATGGCGACGGAACCAATCATAGACTTGGAGGCGCAGTCGGTCAAATGACGAGAAGCGTTGAGTTGGAGACAGGAAATTTTAGCCGCCTCGGCGTGGAAAAGCTGGGCGAGTTCCCTTTGGTCACCTTGAAGGTGTGATGTCAGAGAGGCCATTTTGTCCCAGAGAAATATCTGGTAGCGCGCCATGAGGGCGGTATAGTTGGCTACCTTAATAGTCAGAGCCGCAGATGAATATAACCGTCTGCCTATTATGTCGAGTCGACGAGATTCCTTATCGGAAGGTGTAGTGTGGGTTTTAGTGGAATGACCCTGTGAGGACTCAACAATCACGGAGTTAGGTTTAGGGTGGCTAAAAAGGAAGGAGGCGTCCTTCTCTTGCACCCTATAGAGACTCTCGAGTCGCCTAGATGCGGTACCGAGAGTGGTTGGTGTCTTCCAGGACTGTCGAGCAATATGCAGGAGTCTCGGGAAGAGTGGTATCAATACCGGAGGTGTACTATCCGGATAAGCGGAGTCAAAAATAGGGTCAGAAATGTCATCAGATGGTTGCTGAGCATCTATGCCAAGGGATTGGGGCCATGCGAAGGATTTGTTCCGTAAAATGATCGGTATCGTCGGAAGGAGACGCGTGTTCAGTTGTGTCGACGGCGTCAGTTGGTGATGGTACTGATCTCGGTACCGATACGACCGAAGACAAATCCGATTGATAGTCATTGTCGGAAGGAGAAGGCGATCTGCGTTGATCATTGTTGTATTTGTTGGGAACGTTGTAACGATGCTCGATCCTCCCAGAGTGCAGGACACGGAATAATGGGCTCAAGTTAAAGGAAGCCAGATTCCGGCTGGACATCAGGAAAAACTTCCTGACTGTTAGAGCAGTGCAACGGTGGAATCAGCTACCTAGGGAGGTTGTGGGCTCTCCCACACTAGAGGCATTCAAGAGGCAGCTGGACAACCATCTGTCAGGGATGCTTTAGGGTGGATTCCTGCATTGAGCAGGGGGTTGGACTCGATGGCCTTGTAGGCCCCTTCCAACTCTGCTATTCTATGATTCTATGATGCAAACCTAGGAGGTACCGGCGGAGGCGGTGGAGATTGCGAGCGCGGAACTGGTCTTTCGCGGTATGGAGAACGGTGATATGCCGTGGTGAACTCTTGGTCACGACAGCGGCCAGGTTGTCGATCTCGACGATGATACGAGTCGTGAGGCCCTAACATGGACCAATTGGAATCGGAGCCCAGTCACGGAGTGGAGAACGTGACCTGTACGAAGGAGGGTGAGTGGCCGCTTGAGTAGAAACCTGTTGCTCGGAAGGTTGTGGAATTGGTTGTGCCAATGGGATGGCTCTAGATGATAACGGGGAGTCCCGGAGTTCACCCTCTGACATCGATGCCGTAGGCAACGGTACGGTGATGTGGCGTACCAGTGGCGGTGATGTCGGTGGCGGCGGAGGCGACGGTACCGACGGTATCGGTTGCGACTGTGGAGTTGGAGGGCGAGACGGAGGGCGCAGCTCCTTTTCTCGGCGAGGTTTTTTCTTTTGCTTTCCGTTGTCCGCCTTATGGTCCCTTGCCCTTTTTGAGAGCTTTTTAGCTAATACAAGGGTATGGGATTTCCTGCCCGTAGGTGCCCGTTGTTCCATGATAGGAGATAGGGGCTGGGCAGTCGATGTCGAGGCCTGCGGAATTGGTTCATGAACTGATTCAAGGCCCTTTTTCCAAAGTAGAGCCTTCAGTCGATCAGCTCTATTACATCGAGACTGTTTGGATAGCTTCATGCAGCACAAACAGGCTTCAACGATGTGCGACTCGCCCAAACATAAGAGGCACAAGGAGTGTCCATCAGAAAGAGGGACCGTTCCATTGCAGGAAAGGCATCTTTTAAAAGGGCCTTTGTTAGAGTCCAACATTAGAATGGAAAACGAAAGTAAGAATAGGAAGACGAACAGTGTTGTGGTTTTTTTGTTTTTTTTTAGGGAGAAGAAAGGGAGAAGAAAGAAGGAAGGATAAAGAATACGGATAGAGGTAAGAATGTACGAAATCTCAGTTAAATATTCTCTTTGAAGACGAGCGAAGCTCCGGACATGCTGGTAGCAGCATGGTCGAAAGAGAACTGAGGAGCATGGCGGGACCCCCTGGACATGCGCAGTCGGATGGTCGGCGGGGATCCCGCTAAAAGTCATACTCAGCTATTGAAGCTCCTGACACTGGTCCTGCGCAGGCGCAGAAGCCCATAGTGTGTGATGCACAGAGACCACGCAGAAGAACCTCTGTATTATCTCCAATCTCTAATCAGAGATAAGGGGATTCCATCGTGCACAGTTCAGCCTCCCTTTGTTAGCTTTGATCAGAACTCCAGGCCACACTCTGCACAGACGGGGAAAAGTAGGTGGGGCCAGATGTCATCATAGTAGGAAAAGTAGGTGGGGCTTTGAGGTCGGCCCTGGGCCCTTAGACCAAAAGAGATTGCCCCTGGTCAACCCCAGAGGGCTCCAAAAGCTACTAATCAAAAGGCATTCTGGCTTTTCTCCATTAACAGATTTGGTTTTGGGGAAGAAGAAAAAAAGACATGCTGCGAAAACACAAAAGGTTAACAAATGGAAGACAACATAATTTGCACACTACAGAAAATTCCATAAATGAGACAGGGCAATTGTACAATAAAAGCCTCAACTGGAAACACCTAAAAAGGCATACTTTAAGCAAGGATGGATAGAGTTTAGTCTTGTGAGCAGAAACAACTGGTAGCCAGTATGTGACTGGTTGGGACAAAGGTTGGGTCATCAGAGGCGGAGACATGGGGTCAGCAGAAGCAACTAGGGAAACAGCAACCCATTACACAAGGGAAAATTAAAGTAATTTCGCTATATAAGAACCTGCCCGCAAAGCAGTGTGTGTGACTGTCAGTCAGTGAGTATACTTCTCCACAGTATAACGCAGAAAAACAGTATGTTTAATCAAAATACAACCCAGTACACAAGGAAAAATAGAGATTATGATTGCAAGGGAGAATTTGGGTCTGATCCCACCCCACTAAAACAGATCTTTCCATTCACAGTAGTCTGGTATAGCAGCAACACAATACACAGGAGATCTCTAAACGAGTGATTTATAGCATGCTCATGACTGGCCACTCATGGAAGTTTGTGGGTCAATTTCATGGACGTCGCTTGCCCTTTTCCCCAGCAATCCTGTTTTATTTTAACACAGATTAAGAGCTCCATTATACCAGCGTTTTATCACACTTTCTTCCTGCCTTGTTTACTGCTTTGCCCCGTGATCCTCACATGACGTCGCCCCTGTCCTGCAGTCATCTCGCCTCTTCCTCTCTATTTTCTGTAGTTTTCTCAGGTGGGGAAAGTATGGTATTTTTTCTCCACGTGGGATAAAACCATACTTCCATCTCCATGTTTTGCCTGTCCTCGCGCTATGTCACAGAACGTCCTTTCTTGGGGACATGAGCATTGAAGGGTGATCTTGCTGACGGAAGAGGAGGGTGGGGGGCGGTTCTCCTCGAGTCCTTAGAACTACTCAACCAGGAAAGGAGAGGGAGGGTGCGCAAAGACCCCATGCAGAAGGGAGCATAATCTCACCTCTAAAGGCAGAAACGGCGCCCAGCTGATGAAATGCTAAATTGCTAGAATGCTAGGCAACAAAACCAAAGGGGAGGGGAAGGCGCCCATGCCCATCACAATGTCCATCAACCACAAGAACCAAAGAACTGGAGGGGCAAGATGGGGATGGGAAGAGCGAACAAGTGAAAAGAGATTTCACCGATACAATGGCAATACCAGGAAGACAATGTGAAAGGGACCAGCACTTGACGTTGCTAATGAAATGGAGGTGGAAACTGCAGGTCATACGGGGGGGGGGGGGGGAGTAGGTGTGATGGACCCCAAGATCCATTATTTATTTATGACAGGTTTTTATTCCACCACTAGATTGCTCCATTTTTCTGCAGCCTATTTTTTCCAATCACGTTCCCTTTTCAATTAAAAATCATGTGGTTGCTGTTTGAAGGAGCCTGTTTTGAATGTGAAAAGATCAGAATGCAAAGTAGAGGGATGAGTGATGTCTCTGACCCAGAGAACAGCATCCAAAATCATCCCTTTGAACCTACATTATTCTGCTCCACCAGCAAGCTTATGTGAGCTTCACCACAACTACCCCTCCCCATGCCACAGCACAGTACAAAATGCATGGGCAGGCAAATTCTCAATATCCAAAATCCACATTTTTCCATCGAGCATCCCCACAGCCTCCCCTCTCCATCCCTATGCAGAAGTAAAGGTGAAAAGCAGCACAGTATTAAAATTCATCTTATACATTTCTACTCAAAAGTAAGAAGGACTGGATTACTCAGGAGAAGTAAGTATGGGAGAATGTAACTGCCAAGCTGAGTGTGTATGTAGTCTAATAAAGGATTTTGTAGTGGGCTGAGTTTGTGTGACAGGGTGGTGGGGTTAATAAAGCTGTTTGGGGGGAATTAAGTAAATGTCAAAACAGAAAAAGAGTCTTTAAAGAAAGATAAAAACAAAATCCAAAAGGCAGATTACAAAGACATTAAAATTACCTCGCCACATCAAAATAAATAAATAAATAATATTAAAAAACTACCTTCCCTTGGTGTGTGTGGTCTGAGTTCAATGAGCTGACCTCTCACACACCCACAGAGCCACCCCATTCACATACAATACACAAGCATAAAATACACAAGGAAACAATTTTACAGACTCTAGAGAACAAAGGAAGCACCATAAAAAACAATTCTGATCACACAGGGCAAACAAAACATTTTTTTAACAAATTCCAGGAGACAAGAGAGGCATCATAAAATATATTAGAGCCCAGAGGCCGATTTTTTTTAAAAAAATACAGATCACAGTGGTAATTAATTTGGATGCACAGAGGCAAATGATTTTAAAAAATAAATAAATTGTGGCCTACAGAGAGGCAAATGTTTTTTTAAAGTTAATTTGGCCTCAAGAAGCAAGGGAGAAATTGCCCTGGAAAATTAACTTGGCCCCAAATGATAAAGGAATGCTTTGAAAAATTCTTATTTTTCAGTATTATGATTACTAGCATCATTATTATCATCCCCACTCAGGGCAATAGAGATAACAGAAAAAATCTGGAAAGCAGGGTGGGGGGTAAAGTAAGGCAAAAGAAAAAAAATCCCCCCATTCACCCAGGACGCACAGCAACTTTAAAAACTATCTTTAAAATATGCAGAACAGTGGAAACCACCCCCTTAATAAAAATGAGTTAAGATTACTACAAATCAAACTCAGAATAAAAAACAATCACTCAGTCTCTCTCCCTTCCAAAGAAAATAAATATTTGTTTGGTAACTCTGCTTGTTATTGAGAGAGACAGGACCAATCTAAGCATTCTTGTAATCGCGCATATTGAAGCTATGCATTAGTGGGTTTTTTTTTACTCAAGTGTAAATGCACATGGGCCTGATTTGGATTGGGACTGCAGTACTCCGGGAAGGTTGTTCCTTCTTTCCCTCACCCATTTTTGTTCCGAAATTCCACTGAGCCCACCTGCCCCACTATGTGGGGATTAAAATAACAGGAAAAAGCCCCCACTGACTCCACTGGAGACTCCCCCCACCACTGGAGTCAATGAAGATGAAATTTCAGAAGACAAATGGACGGAGGGGAAGGTTTAATTTCCCCTACCAAAGGAATGTCACAGTCCTGATCCGAATAAGGGCTGTGCATGCTTACGCTATGTGTCCAGTAAGCTGCTCGAGCTCCCCAAAAAAGGGCTCTGTGTCTGCTCTGAGGACAACAGACTCCCAAGGAAGCTAACTGGACAGCTGAAGTTGAGCCAGCCAAAAATACTGAGGATGTGTGGCTGGGCCCTAGACTGACACTCTATCCACTGGGATGGATACAGTCCTATTCTGATTGGCTGCTGCCCTGGGCAGCGAAAAAAACTAAGCCTTTTTTAAAAAACCAGCCAGTTTGGAAGAGCTTGCCTTCCAGGAAGCATTTCTCTGTTACACATGCACAGTTACCTAGAGATGTAAAATTTCCAGGAATTTTGCTGCCATGGGGAAAAAAACAGGATCTCACCACCACCCACCACCAGTGGAGAGGGTGTTTGGAAAACATGAAAATTTGGGGGAGAATGGGAAAACGTATTTAGTATTCTTTACAGATCTAAAGTCACTTTGTTGCTTTAGGACAGCCTTCTACAACCTGGTGGCCTCCAGATATTTTGGACTTCAGCTCCTATCACACTCAGGCAACATTACCAGTGCACAGGAAAGCTGGCCATTGTAATCCAAAATTACAATGCAGCCCACTGTAAGATGGCACTAGGGTAGGAAAGGCTGCTTTAGGAACATAAAACAGCCTCTATGTTCCTCAAGTTATATTACATATACTTTGTTTTGTTCATGGAATTATCATGTTTAAAACATTTTAAAATAAGCTCAGTAAATTTGTGATTATTGTCTGAATATACTATATTTTAAAATTCAGTATAGAAAACATAATTTTTTAAGCAAACCTCCTAGTTATACATAACTTATCTTAGGTTCCTACTTTGTGTCTGACGAGAGGGAACTTCAGCAAATAGACCCAGAAACATTTGAAAGCCAGAAGCTGGAAGAGCTGGAGACAGAGGTAGATGTACAGCATCTGTTCCTGTTTGTAAGGAAATTTATGGCAATTCCTAAACTTGTTTGTGGAGTGAAGGCTTAAAAAACATTTCCATCCCATGGCTTCATTATTTCCAGGCATTTTACATCTCTAATCTTTCTACAGAAGTCTTATTACATAGTTTTCAGAAAACATTTGGAGGGAGTAAAGACTAGGTGACAATATAGAAACACCTTGTCTTAATTTCTAAAAGAAAAGATATAGAATCATAGGTCATAGAATAGTAGAGTTGGAAGGGACCTATAAGGCCATCGAGTCCATAACCTAAAATAAACAGAAGTAGGGCAAGGAAATATAAGTAGTTTGAAGTTTGTTATTATTACCTTTTCTTTAAAAAAAACTTTAATATATAAAATACAATATGGAATGGTAAACCTAAGTTTATTATTAACATAAAATACGTTTTTATTTTATTTTTCTTCATGATTAATGCATACATTTATACTTGTCTAGTTTAGATACAATTGAGATTTTTGTTTCACATATTGCTATGTACAGGCTTTTTTACTTTAATCATAGTTTTATCTTTTGAGTTAGAATCATAGAACAGGAGAGTTGGAAAGGGCCTATAAGGAATCCACCTTAAAGAATACCTGGCTGTCCAGCTGCCTCTTGAAAGCCTCCAGTGTGGGAGAGCCTGCTACCTCCCCAGATAATTGGTTCCATTGTTGTACTGCTCTAACAGTCAGGTGGTTTTTCCTAATGTCCAGCCAAAATCAGGCTTCCTTTAACTTGAGCCCATTATTCTGTGTCTTGCACTCTGGGGTGATCAAAAAGAGATCCTGGCCTTCCTCATGTCTCACCTCAGTCTTCTCTTCTCCAGCCTAAACATGCCCAGTTCTTTCAGTCTCTCCTCAAAGGGCTTTGTTTCCAGACCCTGATCATTCTCAATGCCTTCCTCTGAACACGCTTCAGCTTGTCAGCATCCTTCTTGAAGTGTGATGCCCAGAACTGCATTTGGTTTCTTTTTCCTAGGTGTAGACCTTGCCATTTATCCCTATTAAATCTCATTCTGTTGTTTTCAGCCTTCAAGCCTCTGATTATAGAGTGTCTCTATAAAAGTACTCAGAGCTGTGTCTTTGAGGTAGATAATCCCTTCTCTTTTCAACTGAAAAGTTTTTCTTTTGTTAAACAGGATGAAGATGTGTTACAAGACATTTTTGTGAGGAAATAGTTAAAAGATGGTCAGAGACCCAAAATGCTGGAACCAAGGAGAAAAATTGAGGTACTTCATGCAACCGTATTTCCCGGCATATAAGATGACTGGGCGTATAAGACGACCCCCCAACTTTTCCAGTTAAAATATAGAGTTTGGGATATACTCGCCGTATAAGACTACCCCTCTTCCAACGCACACCAAATAAAAATTAAAAATACATCAGATTTGATTTCAATCCTATTACCTCTTTCTCTGCCTCTCAGATCTCACACACACACGCGCGCACACACACACAGAACACAGACCTCCGTCAGGAGTTGCTCGCCCCCCCTCGCTCTCCTCCTTCCTTCCCTCCCTCGCGCTCTCTCGCTCGCTTTCTCTCTCTCTCTCACACACACACAGAACACAGACCTCCGTCAGGAGTTGCTCGCCCCCTCGCTCTCCTCCTTCCTTCCCTCCCTCCCTCCCTCACGCTCTCTCTCTCTCACACACACACACACACACACACACACACAGAGAACTCAGGAGCTCGCGCTCCCTTTGCCTGCCTCAACCCCTGACACCCTCAGAACCCAAACAGTAAGTTTGGAAGTTACAGCACCCGCCCTAGATACCCGGCGTATAAGACGACCCCCGACTTTTGAGAAGATTTTCCTGGGTTAAAAAGTCGTCTTATACTATGGAAAATACGGTATTTCTTTTGGCATCACCAGAGTGGCTACTGTGTGCTTTCATGGTCCCCATTTGAAACTTCAGAGGCTTTTCTGCCCAGTTCTTTCAGTCTCTAATCATAGGACTTTGTTTCCAGTTCCCTGATCAGGCTCGTTGCCCTCCTCTGAACACCATCCAGCTTGTCTGCATCCTTCTTGAAGTGTGGTGCCCAGAACTGGACACAATACTCAAGATGATTGAAGGAAACAAGCCCGGTTCGGCAACTACAGAAATCGTGTTTGTGTATTTATTAGAAACGCTGTCGACTTGTGAGTTTTTATATATATTTTTAACTTTTTTAAAAACTGCTTTGTTAAATGGAGTTTAATAAATAAAATTATTAAAAATTTCAAAAAAATAAATAAATACTCAAGATGAGGCCTAACCAGTGCCGAATAAGGGGAACCAGTACTTCGCGCAATTGCAAAGCTATACTTATTTTAATGCAGCCCAAAATAGCATTTACTTTTTTTGCAGCCAAATCACACTGTTGGCTCATATTCAGCTTGTGATCTACAACAATTCCAAGATCCTCCTCGCTTGTAGTATTGTTGAGCCAAGTGTCCTCCATCTTGTAACTGTGCATTTGGCTTCTTTTTCCTAGGTGTAGAACTTGGCATTTATCCCTATTACATTTCATTCTGTTGTTTTCAGCCCAGCACTCCAACCTATCAAGATCACTTTAAAGTTTGCTTCTGTCTTCCAGGGTATTTGCTATCCCACCCAATTTTGTGTCATCTGCAAGTTTGATATGCATTCCCTGCACCTCCTCATCCAAGTCATTAATAAAAATGTTGAAGAGCACTGGGCCTAGGATTGGGCCCGGCTGTACCCTAGTTACCTTCCCCCAGTGTGAGAAGGTACCATCTAATATTTGTTCCGTCTTGCCCACTTTTAGCTAGTTTGCTAATCAGAATATCATGGGGCACTTTGTCAAATGCTTTGCTGAAGTCAAGATATATTATGTCCACAGCATTCCCACAGTCCACAAGGGAGGTTACCCAATCAAAGAATGAGATCAGATTAGTCTGGCAGCATTTGTTCTTGACAAATCCATACTGGCTTCTAGTAATCACTGCATTGTTTTCAACGTGCTTTCAGACTGACTTCATTATAATCTGGTCTGTAGTTCCCAGGTTCCTCCTTTTTGTCCTTTTTGAGAATAGGGACATTACCCTTCCTCCAGTCGTCCAGCACTTCACCTCTCCTCCATGATTTTGCAAAGATAACAGAGAGTGGTTCTGAGAGTTCTTCTGCCAGCTCCTTTATTACTCTAGGATGCAATTAATTGGGGTATGGAGATTTTAACTCGTTCAAAGAAATTAGGTGTTCCTTGACCATTTGTTTATCAATCTCAAACTGCAACCCTTCTCCTTAGCGGGTACTTCACTTTTGCCGGGAGGTCGTAGACCCGCTTTTGGGAGAAGACTGAGCCAAAGTAGGAACTGAGCACTTCGGCCTTTTCTTTGTTATGTTATCAATTTGCCATCCTCATCACGCAGTTGAACAACCATTTCTTTCTGCTGTCTTTTACTATGCACGTACCTGAAGAAACCCTTTTTGCTGCTTTTAGCATTCCTCGTTAGCCTCAGCTCATTCTGAGCTTTAGCCTTTCTGATGCCATTCCTGCACTTCTGTGCTACATGTTTGTACTCTTCTTTTGTTGCCTGGCTTTCCTTCCACTTCCTATATATGTCCTTTTTTGTTCTCAGGTCACCTCTAAGCTTTTTGTGGAGCCACATTGTTTTCTTCTGTTGTCTTTTTTCCTTGTTGGAATTGTTTGTAATTGTGCCTTTAACATTTCTTTTAAAAACTTCCACCCATATTGGACTCCTTTTTTCATTAGGGCCACTTGCCATGGGACCTTACTTATCATAGATCTGAGTTTATTAAAATCAGCTTTCCTAAAATCCAGAGTATGTGTATGGCTACACTCAGCTTTTGCTTCCTTTAAAATCAAATATTCAAGTATGACGTGGTCACTTTCCCCCAGAGTTCCCGTAACTGCCACTTTATCACTAAGACATCCCTATTGGTCAGTATCAAGTCAAGGATAGCTGATCCTCTAGTTCTTTCCTCCACTTTCTGTAGAAGAAAGTTATCAACTGCACATTGTCAGGAGTTTCTTGGAAGGGCCATTTTGGCAGAATTAGTATTCCAACAAATATCAGGGTAATTGAAGTCCCCCCATTACTACTACATTGCACTTCCTTGAAACACTGGCAATTTGCCTTTCAAAAGTTTCATTTTCATCTTCTCCTTGATTGGGTGGTTGGTAGCAGACTGACATGTGTCATGTCTTTTAGATTATAAGCCTGTGGGCAGGGACTGTCAAGAAATACTTTTGTAAGCCGCCATGAGAGCCTTTTTTGGCTGAATGGCGGCATAAAAATACTTAAATAAATAAATAAATAAATAAAAAGACTCCCGTGACAGCCACTGTATAGTCTGCTATGGCAATGAAGGACTCGAATAACGTCGCTCATGTCCTGCTCTGATTACACTTTTTTCTGGTCAAAAAAGTGCCCCCAGAAGAACCACTTAAAGTCTGGTTCTTCTGGGACTCCGAACAGCCACTGGGGGCGCAGGGCTTTCAGAGCTAGCAGAGGTACGAGCCTAATGACGAGCAAACGTTGTAAGCCCCCACCCCACCCGAGGCAAGGACTGACAGGCTCCGGCTCGGCCCCTCCACAACAGAGCACTCCGCCTCGGTGGCACACGAGACCGCCCCTCGCAAAACAGCCACCCTGCAGCAAGCAAATTGCAGAGGAGAGGTGGCGCACTCTGCACGGAGTGCCTCTGAGAACAGGCAGAGTGCAACTCCCTCCCTCTCCTCGTGACCGCCAGGCAACATTGGCCAGGCGACCAGCACCCTCTCCTAAGCTGAGAGAGAAGTGGGGGAAGAGCGTGAGTGTGCGCGCTCCTTCTACAGCCGCTCCTGCCGTCTCTCGGTTCAGTCAGTCCGAGCGGCTCTGGTAGCGGGGGGTTGGAAGTTTGGCTGGCGGCTCTGACTCTCCTCAGGCAGCCTGCAAGAGTTGCTGCCACATGAACCCCTGTCTGAGGAGGTGAGCCGCTGCCATGGACGTGAGAGGGCGGTTGCTGTGGGCACTCCAGGAACCGACTCAGGGAGCTTGACACGTTTGTTTTCTATCTGGTGTGATCCCAGCCCCCAACAACAACAATAGTTTTTATACGCTAAAGGAACTAAGTGGGATAATTCAAGGGAAAATGGGTTGGTGTGATGGACCTCTAACTAGCAAGAAAGGGTGGGATTGGAGCTACTCTGGGAGAAGTCAGGGGAAAACAGCTCACAGTAAGTACAACAGCTGTGTTTTCCCCTGATTTCTCCCTACAAATGCCAAAGGTATGGGACATACCAAAGATATAGCAACACAGGGTGGGAGACAACAGAAAAGAAGGGAGAAAGAACATCCCCCCGATTCATCGAGAAACAGCCCAAAGTACCGTGACTGAAGGCCACCTCGATGTCTCACCACTCCTAAATACTGTAATGGGTAACAAAGGAGTCATCCAAAGCCCATGTGGCTGCCCTACCTACTTCCTTCCAGGAAGCTCTGGACTGAAGGGTCCATGCAGTGGAAGCCGCTCTAGTAGAATATGCTAAGGTTCCTGTTGGCTGAGGAGTTGTAAGTCTCTGCAATGTGGGCCTTGATTCACTTAGTAAGGGAGGGGGCTGAGACACTCATGTCTGTCTTGTCACAACCAAAAATAATGAACAGTACCTGATGTACCCTAAAAAGTCTGGTATGGATGATGTAAACTTTAAGAACCCTGGGCAGGTCAAGGGAATGCCAAGCCTTCTCACAAGGAAGCTGAGGAATGGGTAGAAGGAAGGCAGGACCAATGGGTAGGAGGAAGCCAGGATATAGGAGGAAAACCACCCTGTCAGTGGAGAACTGACACAAGGTAGACGAAGTGAACAGTGCTCCCAATTCAGAGATTCTCCTGGCAGATGAAATTGCCACCAGGATGGCAGACTTCAACAAAAGATGGAAAGTGAAGTTGTACCTTACACAAGGGTTTGAAAGGAGATAGAGTAAGGGCTAGAAATGTAAAATTTCCGGAAATTTTGAAGCCATGGATAAAAACAATTTTTTTCAGAGAGGGAAACGGAAATTTTCGGGGAAATTGAAATAATGCAATATTAGCACTGTTTACAGATTGAAAGTCACTTTGTTACTTTAGAAACATAAAATGTAATTACGTCCAAGTTGGTTTGGCATAAAATTATTACATTTGGTATATTAAAACTAGTGTATTCAAACAATTATTACAAATTTAATTTACTTTTTTTACTTTTTTTGGTAACAAATGGAGCTACAAGCTCCTGTTAGGAACACCTGAACTGTAAGGGACCTCTTTGGTCCTGCCAGTTTATGAGGAGCAGGCAAAAAACAATTTTTAAAAACAACTGAAGAAACCACCAACATTAGTAACAAAAGAAATTATTTATGTCTCCGCTAGTCCTCCAGTGTCAAGACATAAAGCCCCAATTCCCATAAAAACTGAGAAAAAGGGCGGGGGCAAGATTCAACGAATATGCATGAAATTTAATCAGACTCATTTTCTGACCTATAGCTATCAGTATTAGTTTCAGTCTCTGCTTCCATGGAAGTGCCCCCTAGAGGCAGAAATGCATCTTCCTCTTGCATTTGAGAGTTGTAGTCTGTTTGCAACCTAGGACTTGCTTATCCTTGGTGCACAGACATTGTAATAATCTGATACTGTACATAGTTTTTAGAAATCATTTGGAGAAGTAAATATCTGAACACCTTGTCTTAAACATTTTATTCATCATGCTAAAATAAAACATCCCGTAATCCATTTTTTCTTCAATTTTTCGGAAAAATACCAAAAAAGGCTTCGAAAAAAATGGGGAAAAATCAGTTTTTTTCCAAATTTTTCCGGGTTTTTTCCAAGCCTTCACATCTCTAGTAAGGGCCTTGAGAACGAACATGAAGTTCCAGATGGAGAATTTATGTAGCATTGGAGGAGCCAGTTGAGAACAGCTCTTGATTGAGAAAGTAAGTGACATGAGTGTGGGTTGTAATGACCTGGGGGCCACTACAGTCCTGTGGACTATTATGTTAGAAACCTGGTACGTGACAACATTAAGTTGAAGGCCCTTGTCCAAGCTGGACTGAAGGAACTGTACCAGGGCAAGCACAGACACCAGAAAGGATGGGTATACCTAAAAGTGAAGACTTTCCAAGTGGCCCCATAGATCCTAGAGATGATGGGGGCCCTGGAGCTGCAAAGGGTGGAAATGACCTTCCCCAAGTACCCAAAGGCCTCTAGGCTGTTGTGCTCGACCTCCACGCTGCCAACCCAAAGGACTCCAAGTTCCAAAGTAGGATGGGGCTCTGGCAAAGGAGGTCTCTGGACAGGGAGAGGTGGTATGGACGACCCACTGCCAGCTTAGGAGACAGGGTGGGGGTGGGGAATGTCTGCGGGGCCAGTATGGGGTAATAAGAATTATTTCTGCCCCCAGAAATTCCACCTGGGTCAGGACCAGTGGTAAGATGGCTAGTGGAGTAAGGCATAAAGCAAGGGGAATGCTTGCAAGACTTGGCCTCTGCCCGGAATGTACTAAATCAGGACAGGGGACAGTCCTGCCTCTCCCATTTCTCAGTTTTCTCCAAGAGGCGATCCTGTTCATCTTTGGTGAGATCTGAAGGAGAGGGACTTGAGAGGTGGAAGACCTTTCCAGCCCTCCCTGCAGAGGCTGGGGATTGAACCCAGGATATTTTGCATCAGAGGCAGGTGCTCTACCACTGAGCCACGGCCCCTTAAAAGGGTGTGTGCCTGTAATGAGAGGTGGGCCAGGCTGGGGTGATGTCCGCCTGAGCCGGACCCATGGTCCCTCTCGTTCAGTTGATTTTCCTTTGGGGGGAGCAAAAGTGTGTGTGTGTGTGTGTGTGTGTGTGTGTGTGTGTTTGACAGGCTGAAGCCTAATGCAGGGATGGAGCAGCAAGCGAAGGCTTCTCCCCCAGAGGAAATTCAAACTGCCAACCTCTGACTGCACTGCATAGCTGGGTTCATTTCCCCACTGTGCTATACTGGCTGTTCGGGAAGAAAGTTCAAGAGCGGTCCATCTAGTTACTGCCGAAACTCAGCCCTGCTCAAGGCTTTGAGCTAGGAACAAAGCCTAAACAAAGCCTCAAAGCAGGAGGGCCCCTCCCCCACTGTAAGAAGTGTGATGGCTTGGCACCAAAAAACAGAAGCCGCTCCAAGACTTGATGACTCACAAGAAGTCAAGTATGTGTTGTGGAAGTGCTGAGGAGGGAGCCACCTGCATACCCAGAGCCAAGGCCTGCCTGTAGGAGAAGGTGTGTGGGTGGCAGTGAAAAGTGGAGCTGAGGAAGGGGGAAAGGACTTAGCAGTACAAGCACCTGCCCCCTTCCTTCCAAACTGCTCCATGGTGGGAAGACAAGTAAGGGGTCTTGAGGGTCTGGCAGTGCTGGTCCTTTAAAAACAGGCAAGAGAGCCCTAATGCCTGGCAGGAGGAAGAGCCTTTCTACTGAAAAAGAGCAGCCAGCTCCAGGTCTCCTCTGAAGTAGGGGGTGTGAGTGGATAAGGACTGATGGGCCTCTGGGGCAGCTCCAGCATGGAGGAAACCTGGGGGAGAACAGAGGCCCAATCCAAACAATCCACCACAGCACCGGGTCCCTCTTAAATTGGGGGCACAGATAGAGGGAGGCTATCTTAGTCCCTTTCAGGAGTTGGTCCCATATTTTTCCTCTTGCAGTGGGACTGAGGAATTTGAGCCAAAGGATGAGCCAAGGAGGCGTGGACTGAATCTTTCTTTGAAAATTTCCACCAATCAATGGGCAGCCAGACACTAACCCATTATCTTTGGAGCTTCTAGGGAGAAGTCAGGGGAAAAGACTCTAATCTGAAACCATGAAGAATCAGTTAAACAATACTGAGCTAGATGGACCAATAATCTGATCCAGAAATAAGGCAGCTTCTCAGTACCTAATTTGTCAACAGTTCCTTATTTTTGTTTACATCTTACAAGACACAAAGCTGGGTCTTTTGAATATTAGCAAAATGCCCATCATGAGCAGCACAATATAAAGAGGGAGGAATGTATATTGCAAGAATAATGTATGTTTGCAATGTCCTGTGGCATTCCTTTTAATGGCCTGCCCACCCAATGTCTGGATAGGTACTCTCATTATAAATGTCTCCAAGAAGCTTTTCCCAATAGGAAAAAAATAGCTATCATTCAAATGCATGTGGGGAAAAGAAAGGGGCACCACTGTGGTAAAGGCTATCAGTGCCATTCTATATGTAACTACTCAGAAGTAAGCCCCGTTGAGTTCTATGGGACTTACATCCAAGTCAGTGAAAATAGCTCCTAAACATGCTCCTTGTTTCTGGTAACCCTTGCCACTGATAATTAAGCTTGTTCCTATCTGCTTAGCCCCATCTGAGTTCTGTTTCTTGGATGCACTAGCATAACAAAATCTTTGAAGCTGATAATGTAATATACTTTGCAATGTCTTCTAATATGGGTAATTCTTCTTACCTTTTTCCGTTCTTTTTCCAAAGCTCTCCATTGTTCATAACATTCTTCCAATCTAATATGAAGCTCACTGGCTGACCCACTCCGAGTTTTCATTGGTCTTTGAAATCCAAATGTCGGCATGAAGCCTGTGAAAGAATTGTCTCCATACATCATATCATTAAAATAAGGATACAAGTGGCTTAAATCGTCATAGAACAAATCATAGGAATCCATTAGGGGAATGACAGATTGTCCAAAAGGATGGGTGGATTTCCAAGGAAATCTATTTGAACTGAGCTGTGTAACACTTGAGCTGTGCCTCAAGTCTCCCATCATGAAATTGTTAGAAAACCAAGAAGTTGGAGTGCGATTCAGACGGTTATTGACAATATTATTGTCCCCACTTCCTTGTCTGTGGCTACTAAAGTGACCCTGAGACGCCGATAAATCTTGGTAAGAGTTCTGTGACAGTCCATCCAGATGTCTTTGTCCTTCCTCAGAATCATAATGTCCATTTTGTGGCTTAACTTGAAAATTGTGCTTGTTCACATTTTCAATGATCCCATATTGCTGTGAATAGTTATCACAAAAACCATTTGATGGCTTACTTTTTTTGTCAATAATGGACTCAAAGAGGCTTTCTTCTCCTACTTTACTCAGTCCTTCTGTATGACTGGCAGCCTGAACTCGGTCTGCAATATTGCCTTCATTGAAATCAAAACTTGAAAATACTGTGGGGGGTTCCTGGCAATATTTTTGGAGCAACAAATTATTGTTTAAAGCTAAATTGGTTGATGACAACTGAGAAAAATCGTAAGAATGATTGGAACATTTTAAACCAGCAGATAAATGATTATTCAACTTCATCAAGGTGCCTTGATTCCAAATAGGGACAGAGGAACTGTTTTTAGTCTGTGTGTTGATCCACGTTGGCCTTAGATTTGTGCCTGATGAAGTAGTTACTGGGTTTGATAAGATATTCCGTGATTTGAAATATTCTGAATTTTCTGCAGCATTTGCAAAATCACCACTCCCTGGGACAGCTGTGTGAGACTTTAGGACAAAATCTGATTTTAAAGCAAAGTCAGGTGTAAATGAATTTTCATTCAAAAATTGTTTTTCTGTAGTCTTTTGAAATGTAAAATTCTGTTGTTCTGAAGAGACATCTTCCATTTTCTTCTGGACAGTTGATTTATTTTGAAAAAGTTTATTATAATTATCTGTATCCAAGGTTGGTAAGTCAGGTGTTCCACTTGCTATCTTTTTACTCTCTTGGATGCCATAATTTGCATTTTTATTAGGTTTCACTTTATTGGGATGAGAATAATCCAGGTATCTGCAATAATCAGCACTTTCACTATATCTACTAAATTGTGAAAGAAACATCTCAGCTCTCTTTTGGTGCACCTGTGCATCATGTTCCTTAGGACCCACTTTTTCTCTTCCATAAGCATAAGTATCTGCTCCTGGTTCTTTTATTGCTTCCAAAAGACTAGTTTGTGGGTTAAAACATGTTTTTACATATGAATAGTCTTGAAATGGTGGTGCCTTTGCATTCTCATTGGTCTGAACATTATAACAGCTAACATGATCGTTCCTGGAAGGGTACAGCCATTGCTCATCAAGATCTGTGTTAGTGAGCCCATGGTAAAGATCATCCACTTTCTGTTGCAAAGTTATGGTACCAGTATGTAGATACTGTTTTTCAGCCACTGGTAAAGTTTCTCCACCATAAAAAGCCTGTTGAGGGATGACTCCATCTATTGGTTTCTTAGTTTCTGTCAGCAAGTCAGGGTGTTCTGTAAACTGTGCTGTGCTCACGGGCCATACAGATTTTAAACTGGAGGTACATGCCCTGCAAGACATTAATACATTACAACATTAATAGTTGTGCAATTCCTTACTGGTTTTATCTCATTAAACTATTATTTGTATTTATGTTTAACCCCAGTATAAACCCGAGAGCTGAGAATCTCAACATTGCTGCATGAACCATGCCAGCTGCCTCTCTAAGGTCAGAAACGTGATCTCAGAGAGGGTGGAAAGGGAGCATTTTGGTGGGAGGGGAGGAGACTGGAGAGGCCAGGATATAGGTTATCCTGAGGCTCTCCAGCATCCTTCCCTTCTGAGACACTTTTGCTAGACTGGCAAAAAAGCCCATCTAGTAAAAATGTAGGTCCAGAAGATGGGGAGGCTCTGCCGCTCCTCTGATCCTGCATAGGATGGCTGTATGTTCAGAGGCTTATAACTATCACAATAGGATCATGCACTTAAAGTACTTACTAAAAACATATGAAAGATACTAGTCAAAAGTTTACATTTCAGGTTAATATGTCTCACTGTCTCCTTAGCAACAGAAGCAAACATGGCAGGCGTCCACTGCTGACAAATGCAAGATAGCTTTACTAGAAAAAGGACAATGGGAAAAGTGGGCATATACAGCATGTGTTTATGTACAGATTTATTTATTAATTAAAATATTTGTACCCTGTCCAATATCACTTGGATCTCTGGGCAGCTTACAGCTAAAAACATACAAACAGTATAAAGCAATAAATACACATAGCTAAAAACAAATTAAACCATTAATCAAGCTAAAACCAGTATAGAATTTAAAAACAATAGAAACAATTAAAACTATGTGCAACCTTGGTGAATTTAGCCATCAAAGACTTTGTTAAAAATCCATGTTTTCAAGTTGGCGCTGAAATAAGGCTGGCGCCAGTTGGGCCTCCAAGGGGAGGGCACTCCACAGCTGGGGTGCCACAACAGACAACACTTCAGGTTTTGTGGTTAATGTAACCATGGCCAGCAGTGGTTACACTAACCACATGCAGAATTTGTGCAGACGACACTTTTAACCCCATTGTGGTTAAGTTTGCCTTAACCACAAAAGGGTTAAGTGCAGCACCTGAGTCCTCCATGGGCAAAAATAATAGAGCCCGAAGTATAGAGCGGCCAAAATTGCCGCAGCTGCTCTGTACTTCAGGCTCCATGTCCGTCAGGGGGAAGGGGTGGCAGAGCTGGGGGGACGGCGAGGGATTTTAATTTAAATGCCCATTGGGAGATTCTACATGCACGCGACGTGCCTGGAGGACAGAGCAGGTCAGTGATGCCATTTTGAATGTATCTTTTTAACAGAACGCAGTGCAGGAGTGCTCCTGTGGAAAAGTGAGGTTTTTTTTTAAAAAAAATAAACCTCTCACCATTCTCCCAGCCCATCCACCCTGATGGGCATTTAAATTAAAATCCCTCCCCCTCCCCCCAGCCACCCCCTCCCACGATGGGCATTTAAATTAAAATCCCTCCCCCTCCCACAATGGGCATTTAAATTAAAATCCCACCCCGTCCCCCGAGCATTCAAATTAAAATCCCTCCTCCTCCCCCAGCCACCCCCTCCCCCGATGGGCATTAAAATCCCTCCTCCTCCTCCAGCCACCCCCTCCCCCGATGGGCATTAAAATCCCTCCTCCTCCCCCAGCCACCCCCTCCCCGATGGGCATTAAAATCCCTCCTCCTCCCCCAGCTACCCCCTCCCCGATGGGCATTAAAATCCCTCCTCCTCCCCCAGCCACCCCCTCCCACAATGAGCATTAAAATCCCTCCTCCTCCCCCAGCTACCCCCTCCCCGATGGGCATTAAAATCCCTCCTCCTCCCCCAGCCACCCCCTCCCACAATGAGCATTAAAATCCCTCCTCCTCCCCCAGCTACCCCCTCCCCGATGGGCATTAAAATCCCTCCTCCTCCCCCAGCTACCCCCTCCCCGATGGGCATTAATATCCCTCCTCCTCCCCCAGCCACCCCCTCCCACAATGAGCATTAAAATCCCTCCTCCTCCCCCAGCCACCCCCTCCCCCGATGGGCATTAAAATCCCTCCTCCTCCCCCAGCCACCCCCTCCCCGATGGGCATTAAAATCCCTCCTCCTCCCCCAGCTACCCCCTCCCCGATGGGCATTAAAATCCCTCCTCCTCCCCCAGCCACCCCCTCCCACAATGAGCATTAAAATCCCTCCTCCTCCCCCAGCCACCCCCTCCCGTGATGGGCATTAAAATCCCTCCTCCTCCCCCAGCCACCCCCTCCCGCGATGGGCATTAAAATCCCTCCCCCTCCCCCAGCCACCCCCTCCCTGATGGGCATTAAAATCTCTCCCCCTCCCCCAGCCAACCCCTCCCCCGATGGGCATTTAAATTAAAATCCCTCCCCCTCCCCCCAGCCACCCCCTCCCACGATAGGCATTTAAATTAAAATCCCACCCCGTCCCCCGAGCATTCAAATTAAAATCCCTCCCCCTCCCCCAGCCAACCCCTCCCCCGATGGGCATTTAAATTAAAATCCCTCCCCCTCCCCCCAGCCACCCCCTCCCACAATGGGCATTTAAATTAAAATCCCTCCCCCTCCCCCAATGGGCATTTAAATTAAAATCCCACCACGTCCCCCGAGCATTCAAATTAAAATACCTCCTCCTCCCCCAGCCACCCCTCCCCCGATGGATATTTAAATTAAAATCCCTCGCATCCCCCCCCAGCCCAGCCACCCCTGATGGGCATTTAAATTAAAATCCCTCTCCCTCTCCCAGCCACGCCCTCCCCCAATGGGCATTTAAATTGAAATCCCTCACTGTCCCCCCAGCCCAGCCACCCCCTGATGGGCATTTAAATTAAAATCCCTCCCCCGATGGGCATTTAAATTAAAATCCCTCTCCCTCCCCCAGCCACGCCCTCCCTCGATGGGCATTTAAATTGAAATCCCTCGCCATCACCCCAGCCCCCCCTCTCCCGATGGGCATGGAGCCCGAAGTATAGAGCAGCCGCAGCAATTTCGTCCGCCTATACTTTGGGCTTTATTATTTTTGCCAGTTAACCACAGACACGTGTCAGACGACTCCTTTAGCCATGGTTAGGCTGCCAAACCACATTGCAGAATGTGGCTTGGCAGCCTAACCACAAAAATGTTAACAGAGAAAAATGTTAGGGGAAACGTGTGTCAGGCGACATACTAAACCATGGCTAAGGATTCCCTTAACCACTTTGTGGTTAAGCAGCATGGTTTAGCATGTCATCTGAACCGGGCCAGAGAAAGCCCTCTCTGATGACTCACCATAGTCTATGCCTCGCTATGATGGGACACAGAGGAGAGCTCCTCCAACAGATCTCAAATCTTGGGCAGGCATATATAGATTACTATTCTATGTTCAATATAGTACTAACCCTTCAGCAAAATATGGCTGTGATTTATCTTGTTCTTCCAAGATATTAGACACCAGTCCATATAAGTCTGTTTCACTGCCATAGTCATTTCTTTCTGTTTGTATCCTAAGGACAAATAAAATAGGGTAAGTACTTGATAAGAATTTCTGCCTATATTAAGTTTACTTTTCTGGTCAATCTTGCTATTTGGACACAAGATGTAATGACATGTCTTGGCGTGTATTGGTGGTGCAGCTATGGCTAGGCCTTGGACTGAAGTCCAGGGCCCTACAGCTCAGTGCCCTCCCCCATCCATGACCATCCAGAGAGCAATAGAAGATGAAGGCATCAGGGCAACAGAAGCAAACTCCATTTTATTCTTGTAGTCTTGATGGCTCTATGATTTAAGTGAACTTAAAATGCACAACTGCTCATGCTCAGATTTTTTTTTAACAGGTTTGGCAAACATTCCAACACATAAGGAAATGTAGAAGCAGTTGTGAAGCATAGAACAATAGATGTTGGAGAAAGAGAAACATTAGTCATTGACTTCACAAGTGAAGAAATATACAACGCCATCTAAAGCCCCACCCCCAGAAGTGTGTAAAATTACCTAGCTGCACCACTGCCTGGAACCACAATTTGTTGCATAAAGATAGAATCATAGAATAGTAGAGTTGGAAGGGGCCTAAAAGGCCATCAAGTCCAACCCCCTGCTCAATGCAGGAATCCACCTTAAAGTATACTTGACAGATGGTTGTCCAGCTGCCTCTTGAATGCCTCTAGTGCATTAATGCCCACAACCACCCTAGGTAACTGGTTCTTACATGTTGACAGGCCATTTGAGAGTTAATATGGTCAGGAAGATAAAAATGTGGCTATGGACCTTGGGGACATAGCCCCATCTATTAAAGGAAAATGAAGAACCAAGATCCAAACCTCTCTATCCAGTTGACTGTTTTGGCTCCCTAGTACCCAAATACCTGTTTCATATCCAGGAATTTGACTGGCAAATCTTATTTCTCAGAGAATTTAAAATGTACACCAAGATGCATCCTATCACCCTGCAGTTAAGAATCCCTACAGAGTAGTATGAATAACATTTCCTAACTGCTAATGATGGATGAAATTTACACATGGTAAATCATTTGTCAATTTTAAGTTACGTTTGGCTGCATGGAGACTCAGCCTTCATGTAATATGTTCACCATTTTTGTAAGCAAACTCCAAGAGGAATTGAGGGAGCTCATCACTGCCATTTCTTGTGAAATTACAGAAATATAATAAATCAACTGAAACCTTCAGTGAAGGAATACTTTTTTCCATGCTCAACCTTCCCAAAAAAAATTCAAAATGTAATGTATTTAAACAAAAACATAAATTTCTTAGATTGCAAAATATCGTATCAAAATTGTTACAGCTACTAATCTTAATTAATACTCATTCAGCAGTGTCTTGTGCTTCCTTTTGTGTATTATAGTAGTAATAAGATTGCCTGCCTAGCTATTAATAGAAAACAAAGTGAATGAGAGCAAACATATCCACAAGATATAGAATAATGATATCACTGAACAAGCTGTCAAAGGACTTTTCTACATGAGGCTTTTGTACTGCATCTTTACTGGGGACTTCTGCTTCCAGATTCTTTGTGATATTAAGCTTGGCTCCTATACACATGCTTTTTTCCATGTTTCCACCCCCCCTTCTGCCTATGTTTCCTTATACAGCTACTAGATGGTACTGAGATATAGCAGAATTGTGCAATTACATGCTATAAATATAACGCCATTCAGAAAACTACTACATTTTCCTCTATCTAAAAAACCCTGCAATAATAGTTGTAAAGCATGGGAGATGCCCTGGAGGAGGATGCCATGTAAGGGACCCACAAACTACTGTGAATGAGCAATCATGGATGCACAATAAAAGCTTCATAATAAAATGCTCAAAAAGGAAGAAGCAAGTCTTGGTAAAAAGAAAAACTCAAAGAGATTTTGGCTGTCTCTACATGAGGTATTAATCATGTGCTCATGACTGTTCACTTACGGAAATTTGTGTGTGTGCGCGTCTAGGGGTTATAAGTCATTGAAAATGCAATAATAAATCTAAATCGTGCAATATAGCAGTGTCAACTGCTGACTGTATAAATGAAACATATGGGAAGGAACCGTCAAAAACAAAAGGAGCAGAGAGCATGCATTGTGCTGACTGTAAACCCGCAAAGACTCCAGAAGACAAAGCCCCACTAATGCTGTGGGATTTCTGCTTAATGTAAAGAAGGCCTTAGTGGGCTGAAGAGATCTCAAGGTCTATATCAAACCCTCTGCCCTAAAACATATCCCACACATTAACCCCTTTCTAGATATAACTAGCAATGCCAGAAGATGTGAAGCTGAAACTTCCCCTACCACATGCATCAAAATCTGTTCCCCACCCCATCCTGCAGTCATCTCTATCACCCCTTTGTCAACACCTCTCACCTGCTTCCCTTATCTGTGTGCAGAAGAGGAGGCAAGGAGAGAAGCATTTTTCTTTCCTCCACCTAAACTAAACTAATGGAGTGATGGGGAACAGCAGACTACATTACAGCATGATGGGGTGTGTGGTGGACTATGGTCGGTATAGTCATTACAATTCTTGCAACTGCAGGAGCTCTTGAAATACCTGCATAGTCCACAATGCACCGTTACTCTATTGAGCTTCCTTCTTCGCTTTTTTCTGAAAACCCCAGAAAAATCCTAAGGAGAACTTTGGAAGGTTCACCCATCTCTCTATATTTTTCACATTTACCCAGACTAAAGTATGCTACAAATAGATGACAAAGTGGCCCATACCAGGACACCTGCATAATGTAGGGAACAATTTAGGAAAACGATACAGATAATTAAAGAAGTTACACAGCCATACTCTGTATCAGAAGGTGAAAAAATTACAGAGTTGCTAGTCAACCTGACCTGAGAAAATATGCCATGATGATATCAGATTCTGACTCTGTTCAGATGACACACTAAGCCATGGTGGTTAAGCACTTTGAGTTAAACATTATGGCTTAGCATGTTGTATGAACCATTCCTAACCATGGTGGCTACATAACCACAGTTTAAACACACTCACTAACCATTTGCTGCAAAAGGGTTAGCAGCCTAGCCATGGCTTAGCATGTTGTCTGAACAGGCCCATAGAGTCTCGATGGATTCTGACCATGAAGAAAAGCCATCTACAAACTATTGCATAAAAAAATTCTTTTGTAGTTTTCAGTCTTGTAGAGATTAGTAACTACATAATCAAAACAAACCATATAATTTTCTTTTCCTGGTGAGTTAATAGTTAGCCCCATGTACCTGTTCTTTACACTAATCTGAGAACTAGGGGGTTGTTTACTATCATCTGCATATGTAGACCACGGGACATAGAAAAGAGAAGAATCTGCATGGTTTGAACATTCAGAGGCTGTAGAAAGTGAAGCACTGTAATTCTGCCGTAAGTCTACATTCTCTTCACTCTGTATTTTAAATACAAGAAGAGATAATTAATATAAAAATCAGCATGTTATTGTACTGCACAAATGTCATAACTAGTTTCCCAAATTGAGAATAATTTGGTTGTAAAGGGCCAAAAGACCATCAGGTTCAGCAATGCAGCCTAATAATACACTGCTAAAGGGATACTACTCAATACAGGTAATTAGGCAGTTTGAGCAGGGAAAGTTGCTTTCCTGATCCTACTTGGCCTCAGCAAAGGCATTATGTGACACATAAATATCCAACTCTTGCTTTAAAACTCATAGGATTATTTATTTCCACAACAATTCCAAGAAAATGTTCTAACATCTTACATCTGATTTCAGGTTTCTAACAAAGTAAGGACATAAGAGTAAAAATATGTTCTTAAATTAATAACTGAGGTAGTTGTAAGTAATTAATTCTGAGAGTTAAAAGGCTTCTATAGTTGATCCAGTTCAGCAGGATTTTGCCCGGTAGTGGAGAATTTAAACTTGTTAAGACTAAGGCAAGGGTGCAAAACCTCAGGCATGGGAGCCAAATCCAGCCCTCCTAAATTCCCCAGATAGCCCCATGCCCTTCCCTCCCACCTTTTCCTGGCTTTTCCTGTTTTCACCCCATTCTAAAAGGTGGAAATGCCTCTCCTAAGACTTAAGCTAAAATGTGATGGTATTTTTGACCTCACCCCTTTTGCCTTTGGCCCTGCCCACTGCTGGAAAGAGGTTCAACATCCCTGAGCTAAAGCCTATTATACAGCACTTTGAACAATATCATCATCTGATCCCAATTTAGCAAACAGAATCCATATGCGAACAGGTTGTATGTAAGACATCTGCTGTCCAGGGAATAAAAGACCACATTCAACAATGGAGGCTGCACTGCATGCCTTACTTTATATAAGTCAACCTTGCATGTGTTACACCATGAAGAAAGATGTATACGGAATTGAACACAACTCATTCTTTCTCTATTGTGCAAAGCTTCTCCTGGCCCTGTGATTCCATGTTAGGAAGATTTGTTTTTCAAAAATTAAACACATGATTGCATTGTCCAAGATCGAAGTGCACCTGTCCAAGACCAATGAAGATGAAAACCAATATATATACTCATCCTCACAGGGTATCAGCCATTTCATAAACCTGCCTGAAATGTTTCCATGTCCATTGGTCATTATAAGAACTGTAACTTTGAGAACTGATAGCTCAGCTTGCTTTTCCCCCTCCTCCCTTCTCCATCCTTTTTTCCTTGTGTGTCATGTATTTTAGTTTGGGCAGGGACTATCTCACTACCAACCTTTGCAAGCCAGTATGAGCCTTCTGGCTAAAAAGCAGGGTAAAATGCTTTAAATAAAGCATTATAAATAAATGCTAAGATGATTGTTCCATTTCCATGGCTGTCCATTTACACAGGAACATAGGAAACTGCTTTATACTGAGTCAGACTGTTGGTCCCAGTATTGTTGACACTGACTGGCAGCAGCTCACATTTTCAGGCAAGACTCCTTCCAAGCCCTACATGGAGATGCTGGGGATTGAACCTGAGACCTTCTGCATGCAAAGCATATGGTCTACATATATTTGCATATATAAAATATTTTAATTAGCAAAGTATTTCACATTTTTCTTGAACCTGTTTGTCATTTAAAATAGGAACTGGAAATATTTTCCAGTTCTGTATGCCAGCATCAAGTTTTAGGTGCCTTAGAAACATGAAGTTAGTCCTATATAACTACCTGTACTAACCACTGAGGAACTATAAGTGCAAAGACAAGACCTGCCCAATACCAGTAGTTCATGGCTGAATGAGAATATGAAAATGTTTAAAGGAAATATAGTAATAAAATTCATTACAAACCATCCACTTGCAATACTGACATGCTGTATCAGACCTGATTAGTAGTACATCTGAACATGCTACAGATTCCAGTGGGCTAGCCTTATTAGTCTGCTGCAGTAAAAACAACAGCATCTTGTGGCACCTTAATTCGAACACATTTATTATGACACAAGCGTTCATGGACACCATAATAACATGCCATAATAAATTTGTTACTCTTTAAGATACAAGACTGTTGTTTTTGCTGAGCATGCAAATACCTTTATATACCACATTGGCCATGAAAACTGTTGATCCATTATACTTGGCCTCTTTTAAATTCCTTAAGTTAGGATGTCTAAAAGTGATCCACCGAAACCAGATGGCTAGCTGAGAGGCAGAGAATTGGTGAGGACTTCAGCTGTCCATATAAATTTAAAAATGGAATCAGAAGGGCAATGCGCTCCAGTCTCCCATCAGAAGGCAGGGCTATCACCATTAGATCTCTGCTTGCCCAATATCCAATTTGTCTAGTGCTTAGTACAATAGGTAACTTACTGTGACAGTTGACATTATTGCAGCATTACAAGAACATAATAATTACTCTACTAGATCAAACCAAATATCCATCTAGTTTCACAGAGTGGCCACCTAGATCTTCCAAAAAACACACGAACAGTGCATGAAAGCGAGAGCCCTTCCACAGTGTTGCCTCCCGCCCCATTCTAGCAACTGGTATTTAGTGGCATACTGCCTCTGAACCTGGAGCATGAAGTATTTGTTACTTCTACTATAGATGTTTGAAAATAAAGAAGTCTGGGGCTCAACAGAACCTGGGTGAGAGAGTACCTTGATGTTTGAAAATAAAGAAGTCTGGGACTCAACAGAACCTGGGTGGGGAAGCACTTTGACCTCCTTAAAGAAGTAACACATCAATAGAGCTATCTCCCATTCAAAAACAGGAATAGAAAAACTCACATCATTGTTTATTTAAGTTATATTTGTTTTTGTTTATACCAAACAAGTATGTTTAAGGTATGTTCAATTCTCATGTAGCTCTCTTAGAAGTGGAGTAACAGTACATGAAAACAAAACATGGGGGAAAGTGGCAAATTAGAGGGAAGGTGTTTCATCCAATTCCAATCCTTTCTAGCTCTTCAGGATGTGACAGACTATATGCAGACAGCTGCTTTCTGGGATATCATCTTATGATGCAGATGTAGAGCAAGGCAGGAGCAATTCAGCCAGGATAATAAATGTGTAAACAGATCCAAAACGTGATACTTACTTTAGATATTACCCTGTTATCAGATACAGAAATCACATGAGAACAATTGCTAATGCATTTCAAATGCAATGTTTATTATGAAATCAGTATAATCAAATAAAACCATACTGCCACAAAATGCTTCATTACACTTAGTCTCTCGTGTATTTCTGAAGGAAAACTCTATCACTAGTTAAAAAAAAAACTGACTGAACCTGCAATTTGTAGCAATCATAGAAGGAGCTGCAACCTGTCATGATAACGTTATTGAACACATCCGTCAGTCTTCCACTGGACTCTGCACTATTCAAATAGCTGCTGGTGCCTCTGAAAGCTACTTTAGGCTAAGACAAAACAATAAAAGTAGAAAGATAAACAATTAACCCACACCTAAATTGTTTGCTTTACACTGATCTCATTTATTTATTTTAGTTCTTAGGCGTGCCTACACACTCCACTATGCTGTTTCAGGAGTTTAAACACACACACACTCCACAATTTCTTCCTCATGTCGAGGATGCTTGTTGCAAAGTAAAGTACATGAATAGGGAAAGAATTCCAGAGTGACTTTTGTATTTTCCTAAATCTGGGCAACTCTGTGCTACCAAGTGAATGACCCTTTAAAAAGAAAAACCAGCTTATATTCAAATATGCACTTACACCTCAAAATATAGACCAATGTCACTTGAGCCAATCATTTTCCATGAAGGAACACTAGATTTGCCTACTGTGAAGTAGCAGGAAGACTGAGAGAAAGCTTGAACAAGCAAACTTAGTTTAACACAACCAATAATTCTGGTATTCCAGTGATATGTAGTTGCCACTTCCGCTAATTTCACACTCTGGCCACATCTTCTACCTGTTTGTTTGCTTAGGCTTCACAGCCCATGACCCCCAAGCTGGTTCCAGAGGAGCCCTTTATAGAGGCCCATGCATTTGTAACCCTGCTGTGTTTTTCCACTGCTTTTGTCTTTTTCCTTGTGGCAGAAAACCCTTTTAAGGAAAAGATGGAATTACTACATAATGCCTTCTTCTGATTGGTAATGCTAGGCCAGGCGGATCTGAAAGCACCCCAAGTTCTTCTATTCTTTAGGCTTCTTTCCTTTGTCTTCTAATCTTTATGCTCTTCTGTTTATCCCTTTCTCTGAATTGCTGCTTTACCTCATTAGCTTTCACACACCTGGGGTACTTCTAGATGGAGGGGTCCTAGTGCTAACAAGGTGCAGCAATTCCATCTTTTCTTAATTAACGACTATTCCATGGTAAAAAACAGAAAAAGGATTGAAGAGGAGGGGAAAGATAGGAGGGTTTCAGGTGGAAGATGAATCGTCTTTCCGTGAACGAAGCAACGTGATGGCGAAGTAAAACGCCTCGCCGGGAAGCACCCCTTGGAAGTCCAACTGCCCTCACGACTTCGTTCCCTGTCCCTCCCTCTCTCTCCGTTTCCCGTGCCTCCGCGTCTCCTTCCCACTCAGCAGGGCCTCCCTTCCCGGTATCCCCTCACGCCAACCCTCGCTGCGCTCCCACCCCCACCCCCAGCTCCATGTCCTCCCGCGTCAGTTTCCTCCACACGCACCGCTCGCTCGCAGCGCCCCTCCCCCAACGCTCGCCCCCCCCTTCACCTGCCGCGCTGCCATTGCGGCCCCCCGCCTCTCAGGCAGCTGCTCCCCGCCCCCTGACCTCCATCCCCTTCTTCCCTACACAGGTTTAAGGGCGCCTCTCGCTCCCCCTCTTCAAGCTGAACCAGGACCCACAGAGAGGCGTCGTGGGGGCCCCGCCATGGCCGAGGCTGCCGGGAAGGGCTCTTACAGGGGGCGCAGAGAAAGGAAACACAGAGCGGCCGTTACCAGGCCTGACAGGCAGAGGGAGGGTGGGGTGGTTGGAAGGAGACAGCCCGCAGGGATTCGCCGCCCTCACTGTTGATTCTGCCACGCCATTGGCCATCGCTGGTAAGAAGACAGCCAATAAAAGGCCGCTATTTTCCCTCGCACCCTCCCCCACGTCCTCTTCAACGCTGAAGACATGTAATCAATCACGAGGGTACGGAACTCAGGAACACCAAAAGAGGGCGCCCCAGGCCATCTCGTCTTCCCCCTCGCCGAGACCGCGCCGCGTCATCATCGTCTTTCCTGGCAGAGATGAACCAATCAGGAGCTCCTACGGCTCACCTCTTTTCCCAAATTTGGCATCGACTAATTTATGCATCGTGCTGTTCTCGCACCAATCATATCTTCTCCGTTCTTTCTCTCCGCCCACTCCCTCAGACGGAGAGGCCCCCTTGCATGCGATTGGACGCGGCGTTGCCTGCCCAATGAGAAGCCGGGAAATCGGTTTGTTCACCTGGTGATAAGCAAAAGGCGCTAGGAGTAACTTCAACCTTTTTTCCCGCTCAAAAAAAAAAAAGTGAATAAATACAGTTCATGAAACGGGGAGGGGGAAGAGGGTACAGAGAACAGAACAGGTTGAAAAATACATTTTTGATGAATTGGATGGTTCCTCTGACCATGGAGGAGGGGAGATGTAGAAGGGACAACTCTGGACTGGGTACAAGTCACATCCACAGACCCAAAAATGGATCCTCGTGATTTCATATTGTTGTACAGTGGAAATCCCCAAAATTGCCATCCTATCACAGCACATTTGCCTCCATGGACTGAGCCATAAAAGTGATGAACCACACAGAAATATGGACCTAAGTCATGGATCTTCATTATCATTGCAGGGAAAATTCACTACAGTCATATCACAGATCATATCTACCTCCATGGAGGGAACCATGAAAACCATGGCTTCTTGGTGCCACCACAACCTCAAACATGTACTGAGGCACAGGTCCTTATAGATCCTCGTAATTTTTACATGGGATTCACATTAAACCCTGTTTAAAGTATAGAGAGCATGTGTACCTACTGCCACCATGGTGCAAAAATACAGATCTGAGGCAGGGATCCTCTGCATTTTTATAGGAGATAAAATCACAAATAATATCTGTAGCTATGGACTCCATAGAGAAAAACCATAGATCTAGTGATTCAGGACCACAAATAGGGTGATGGCCACCAATTTGGATAGATTTAAAAGCAGATTCATGGAGGAGAAAGCTGTCAATGGCAACTAGTCCAGAAGGCTAAGTGTCAGATGCAGTATCAGATGCAGTAAGCCTGCATACACTAGTTACTGGGGTACATGGGTTGGATGGTGCTGTTGCACCGTGTCCTGCTTGTGGATCCTTGGTCGACAGCTAGTTGGCCACTGTGTGAACAGAGTGCTGGACTAGATGGAGCCTTGGTCTGTTTCAGCATGGCTCTTCTTATGTTCTGATGTTCTTAAGGATGTATTCTGTGATTTGATGGTGGTTTGGGGCAGTTCCTATGTAAGAATCAAGAGGATCTATGCAGATCCATTGCTCAGATCTATGTTTTGCACCATATTGGTACCATGAAGATTTGGGATTGTTATTCCCATAGTTCAGTCCAAGGACATGGGTGTCATTTCTGATTTGACCTCAGTGAACCATAATATCTATGCTTTTTCTTATGTAATCCATAGGCACAAGCATGATTTGTGATCTGATGATCTACGGTAAAAATGCAAAGTATCCATAAGGATCCGTGCCCCATTTATTCAGTTTTCTGCACCATGACCTCACAGTGAAGTAGATGGGCACAGCTGTGTTCTCTGATTTGACCATGGTTTTGGTAGTGTGTGTGTGTGGGGGGAGGGGATCCTCTAAAAGAATGTAGAGGATACATGTCTTAGACACATATTTTTCAGCCATGATGGCACTGTGTAGTAAGGGATCCATTAGATTTATTGTTCAGTCCATGTGTACAGATACGTTGTATGATTTGATTGTGGTTAGCGGTAGGGGGGATTCTTTCTGAAAAAGAAGAGGATTCATGTTTTTGCACTGTGGTTGTGCAGTAAATCATTAGATACACATTTTTAGTGCTATCACTGCCTACGGATTTGTGATTTGGTAATGATTTTTATTTTTATATCTCCTGTGAGTTCAGACAACACGCTAAGCCATGGTTTGGCTGCTAACCTTTTTGCAGCACATGGTTAGTGAGTGTGTTTAAACTGTGCTTATGTAGTCACCATAGTTTGGAATAGTTCACATAGGGTGACCATATTTTGGAAACCAAAAAGGAGGACAACATGGTCGGCCCCAAGGGGGCGTGCCCACCCGAACATAGCCTTGATCACATGTCTGATTTTACAGCACACATTTAAGACAAATCTGTTCTACATAGCATCTTAATGTTAAAATCACTGAAATAAAGAACAAGTGAGAGATTCAATGTATCTGAAATTAACTTCACTCACTCCTACTTTTGTAGGTTTTGCTGTACTTTGAAGCTTTTGCTATACTCTGTGTGTTACATTCTCCCCTTCCCTCAGATATCTTTTCTGACTGTATCTTCACTCATTGCAAGCTGCTGTTGTTAACAGGGCTTGCTACTGGCTGGCCGGATGGATGGCTTTTTTTAATTTCAATTTTTTAAAAAAGCTTGTGTATAATTGTCACAAGTTTCTCTACTCGAACATTAGGGTGGGTGTTGTGGCAGTTTACCTAAAGACTGGAGATCCCCTTAATGCCAAGGGCTGAAACTGCTCAATATGCAAAACTCCAAGGAGGAGGTTTGACAACCTGAGTTTGAAGTATATGGCTCCAGCAGTTTTAAAACACAATAATTTTAAAACTTTGAACTTTTAAAAAAAATCCTAAAAAAAACAATGGATGAACAGATCTGATTCAAACCTGGCATGGCTAAATCTCTCCTTATGAGCTATCATGGTGCCAACTTTCAGCCCTTTATCTTTTAAAAATGTCATTTAAAAAAAATAATTTTAAAACCTCAAACTTTTTAAAAAAATCCTAAAACTCAATGGATGGACAGATCTGTTTCAAACTTGGCATAGCTAAAGTCCTTGTTATGAGCAATCATGGTGCCAAGTTTCATCTCTTTATCTTTAAAAATAATATATATATATATATATATAAAATTTAAATCCTCAAATTTTAAAAAATTCCTAAAAATCAATGGATGAACAGATCTGTTTCAAATTTGGTATGGCTAAAGCTCTACGTAAAAGATATCATGGTGCCAACTTTCAGCTCTTTATCTTTAAAAATGATGATTTTAAAAATAATAATTTTAAAACCTCAATTTTTTAAAAAAATCAATGGATGAACGGATCTGTTTCAAATTTGGTATGACTAAAGCCCTTCCTGTGCTACCATCGTGCCAAGTTTCATGTCTTTATCTTTAAAAATGACAGAGTTATAAGCATTTTTGTTAATTCCCATTAGAGCTGCTCTTTGGAAAAACCCAGATTTTCCCTCCTCCTTCCCGGATTTGTGGTCAAAAACCTGGACAAATCCGGGCAAATCCGGTCATATGGGTCACCCTAGTTCACATAATTTACTAAGTCATGGTTCACACGACACACTAAGCCATAACATTTAGCAAAATATGCTTAACCATCATGGCTTAGCGTGTTGTCTGAGCAAGGTCTGTAAAATCATCCAAAACTCAAATCCCTGTTTTTAGGCTGTGACATTACCAAAAAGCACCAGATGTGCGATTTTTATGGTTCAGTCCATGTGATATGATTGTGGTTTGAGAGACTTCTCGGTAAAAAGGCAGAGGATTCAAGGTGGATTTGTGCCTTGGATTCATGGTGCCAGATACTGCTAGATCCGTGATTTTCATGATTGAGGGTGTCGTTACATTAAGGAGGGGGGGGAACAGCCTTACTATTTTTTTCTTTTTTTGGAGTGTTTTTGCATTCACTACGTGCTTCTTTAGACCGCCACCACGTGATTTTGAAGTGAAAAGTTCCTCTCTGCAATACTACTAATTTCAATCTAACTGTTCCACCTAGTGGTGGAATAATAATGCTATGCCAACTTTACACACTGTGGAAATACTACGATAATTTAAATACTGCATTATCTCCATTAAAAAAAGGGGGGGAGGTTACCAGGGAAAAGCACAGGAGACGTCCTGGTGATTGATGGCATCATGTAAAGGACCCACAGACTTCCATGAATGGCCAATCATGAGCGTGCAATAAATTGCTCGTGTAGATAAGCTCTCAGTCTCTAGAGGCAGATGTGATCTGTGATTGGATGGTGGTTTGGGGGTATCCCCTGTATAAAATAATATGAAATCAAGAAGGTTTGCTTTTGATTCCATGCATATGGCTTTTACTTTATTCCCTGAAAAACAGGAACAGACATGGGATGGTGTCTTTGCCTCCCTCCCTCCCTCCTAGTTTCTTCTCACAAGGCAGTTGACCATTTTGGATCCAGGTGAACCAGGAGCAGACTTGTGATGATGTCTTCATATGTAGCTGTTAAATAGATCTGTTCTTAATAAGAACACATTTTGACAACATGTATAATTGTATTTAATTTAAAATAATAAATAAAATGAAATGATATATTTATAAACCCTGAATTAAAGTTCTTTTTGATTAAAAAAAGCCACACTACTGCTTTATAGCAGTATTGAAGTGCACTGACAACTGTTTGGGGCCCATTGACACATACCATATACTCCTTTCATAGTGCTGTATCCTGCTTGGTGTGGCTCTTGCCTTTTATATAACAATTTCATACTTCTTTCATAGTGCAATATCTTGCTTGGTGTAGATTAGGCCCTAGTCTTCAGGCTGGAGGTTGTGGCAGGGCTCGTGGGTAGGGCTCAGCTGGGCATCTTTCACCTGTGAATGAAAACCTTGAACTAGTCTTAGTACTTGATAATCTGTTAGCTGGAGGTCAGTGGCCTGAATTTTAGTAAGGGCGAACTGGGAAGAGTCCTAGGTTTACCCATGAAGACTGATTGAAGACTTTCTTTGAAAGCTTGATCTTATGCTCATAAGTGCCAGAGGCAGGGGTTTGGCCACTTGAGTCCAATTTCATTACATAGTTTAGCTAAAATCACCAATTTCCAAGTTCAATTTTTTCAACTTTCCCTGCACTCTGTTGCAGATTTTGCTGAATGTTCTTGAGAATTGTACAAGGGTGGGCTTTACCATCCAGAAAACATATACAGTATATTACATCTAGTACATATTAATATGAACAGCATTTCTTAATCTGATTGAAATATATTTGAATATTTATAAAAGTCCCCAAGGTGTGGGTACTCTGCCCTTTTTGTCTTTACAGGTTTGTGGCAAATTCATCAGGAAATTTGGAGCAAGCTAATCATGTCTAAATTCAACCTTTTGCTCGCATTGCTACTGTGTAAGCCAAGGGAGTAAGTCTGAGAAGTGCCACCAGTGGTCTAGGTGTATAAAGCGGAACATTATTAAGCATTGCTAAGGAGACTGGACTATGTACAGGAAAGAAGCCTGAGGTTTGCAAAAAGGCAGCAACACCAAAAGTATAATGAGAATCAATGTAATATTGATTGTCCAACCAGAACTCACATTAACTTAGGTTTGGGTACATCAATATGGCAGATAGCTTAAAACAAAGAAAGATTACACATCTTTAACTCTTTTTTCAATCACCCAGGTAGTACGCTAATTTGGTCAGAATTTTATAAAACTAAGTCTCTCTGGGTTAGAATACTATCCGGAAATACACTCATACACTTTCACTCAGAAGGAGAAAGGGGGTCTTCTTAGTAGCAGCAAAACAAGTTTCATGGTACAGAAGAAACATCTCTCATCAGCTAGAAGGTACACAGTGTGTAAAGTGGCTCCTGTGCATTGTTCCAGTTTCTTTTAGTAACAAAAAAGCATTGACTTCATTGTGTGAATGCAGCTATCATAAAGATTGCCAACTGTTTTGGTAAACTAGTGTAATTATGCTGTTGATCATGACATTATACTCTGTAAAGTTTTTGCCTCTCCCCTGAAACTCAATGCATCCTGACACCTTTGCTATTTCCTTTCTTAACTGCAAAAGGGCTTCACTAGATTCTAAGCCCCCAGGTGATCAGGCTGAAAAACCTGGAGTCCACGAGGAGTCAGGAAACACAACCAACCCCCAAAAGAAGGAAACACACACACACACACACATACACCTTTCAGCAAGGTCATGACACATTCAGGGCATCAAGAAATACTCTATGTGGTGAGTAATAAATTTTAGGGATGTGTGCACCTCACTGAAAATCCGAGGGTCTGACGGAGCTCCAAACTTTCAGTGCAGTTAGGGGACATTTTTAAAACCATTGGATACCTGCAGTGTGGTGCGAAGGTTGTTCCGAGCTCCTTCCTGTTTTCGGATAACTGCTTCATTTTAGGCTGTGGCAATTAACCAAAATGCCTACAGCTCTGTCATTTTTTAAAATAAAGACATGAAACTTGGCACAATAATAGCTCTTACGGAGGGCTTTAGACATGCCAAGTTTGAAGCAGATGCAGTTATGAGTTCCCCCACCACACCCACCCCAAACCTAACCCTAATTGGTAGGATGGAAAGTGGTTTCACTGGAGGCAGATCCAAGGGGGTCACTGTGGCGTTACACCCCACAAGTCAATTCCAAAGGTATGTCTGCAGTTTGTAAGTCTGTGGTTTTTAGAATGTTGGCCTGAGTGGGCGGAGTTCGAATGTCTTGGGAGGGGGGAGGAGTGATATATAAGGGAATGACTGAGGGGATTGAAAAAACTTTTCAGGGAGACTTGTTAGGTACTCTTAGAGTCTGTAGTGCTCTCTGTGTTTATGGTACTTACGTTCTGGGAAATTTGAGGGTCAGTGTAGTGAGTGGTGTCTTTAGAGTGTAGTGTGCACAAAGTGGATGTATATTAATCAATACTGAGAATAAAGAAAGTTCAAGAGTGATTGTGTGAGAAAAAGGAAAGCGCGTATGTGAATGAGTGACAGGATTGTATGAAAGGATTCAAAAAGGTTTTTAATTGTTTTATTTGAAACAAAGCTTGTGAACTTTTAAAAATAAATTTTGATTGTTTTAAAACTACCACAAAAATCCCATGTGTCTGTTTGGCATTTATCATCTTAAGTTTACACATTCAGCACCCACTCTGACAATCATTCACCTAAGCAGATATAACTCACAGCGCATTATTATATATATTCAATGAACAAAAAACCTCCGGTTTATAAAACAACATTAAGGCCGTACACTTTCCCACCAAGCACCAAAAAGCGGGGAAATTGGGAGTTAAGGCTCGCCAGCCTTAACGCCACATCCTCCCTAAGGAGGCAGAAAGTACCAGTGAAATTCTCATTCTGCCAAAGCAGATAAACCATGAGGACAGGATGGAGAATAGGATATGCAGAGGTGACTGTGGGGTTGTGGAAAACTGATGACGAACAACTTAGAGCCACCTACTTCTTTTTTTGTTTAGAGCAGCCCTTCCCCAACCTGGTGCCCTCCAAAGGTGTTGGACTGCGACGATCTATCATTGCAAGTCAGTATGTCCCATGGTCAGGAATGCTGGGACAGCAGGATGGGGAATGTAGGGCGGCGCCTCCAGGCAAGCCCCCCACCCCACCCCGCTTACCTGCTCTGTCGTCGTTGGGCCCGGGCTTGAACTGAGCACCCTGGTGCACCTGGAAGCAAGGCCACACTTGCAGCCTTGCTTCTGGGTAGACCCAGGGGCTCAATTCAAGCCTGGGCCAGGCGACGACAGAGCAGGTAAGAACACCCACACACACACCTGGCCCCTTACCTGGACCTGCTGCCACCGCTGCACAAAGTGCGGCAGCTCCAGCCAACCCCCCTCCTGCCTGGCCCCTTACCTGGAGCCGCCACTGCACAAACTGTTGCGGTGGCAGCTCCAGGCAAGCCCCCCCACACCCCACCACTTGCCTTCTCCGTCATGGCCTGACCCGTGCTTGAATCGAGCCCCTGAGTCCACCCAGAAGCAAGGCTGCAGGTGCGGACTTGCTTCCGGGTGGACCAGGGCACTCGATTCAAGCCAGGGCCCAGCAACAACGGAGCAGGTAAGTGGGGTGGGCTGGGGTGGGGGCTTGCCTGGAGCCATTGCTGCAGTTTGCACAGCAGTGGCAGTGGGTCTAGGTAAGGGCCCAGGCAGGAGGGGGTTGCTTACCTGCTCCGTCGTCCCCAGGCCCAGGCTTGAATTGAGCTTCCGGATGGACCAGGGTGCTCAGTTCAAGTCCAGGCCCAGTGACGATGGAACACGTAAGTGGGTTGGGGCTTACCTGGCAGCAGGGCCAGGCAGGAGGGGGTGGGGTTTCTTACCTGCTCCGTCGTCGCAGTCCAACACCTTTGGAGGGCACCAGGTTGGGGAAGGGCTGCTCTAAACAAAAAAAGAAGTAGGTGGCTCTAAGTTGTTCGTCATCAGTTTTCCACAACCCCACAGTCACCTCTGCATATCCTATTCTCCATCCTGTCCTCATGGTTTATCTGCTTTGGCAGAATGAGAATTTCACTGGTACTTTCTGCCTCCTTAGGGAGGATGTGGCGTTAAGGCTGGCGAGCCTTAACTCCCAATTTCCCCGCTTTTGGTGCTTGGTGGGAAAGTGTACGGCCTTAACGTTGTTTTATAAACCGTAGGTTTTTTGTTCATTGAATTTCATGGCTTTTTGTAAAGGATAACGAGAGCCCTTCCCTCTTTTAAATGCGGTCACTTTAGTATAGAACCTGCAGCTTTCACTGTTGTGATGAAGAGGAGATTTCACCAGGTTCTCCATATATACAAATGACACCTGGTGAAATTCCCTTTTCATCACAACAGTGCAAGCTGCAAGAGCTATACTAGAGTAATCAGATACAAAAGAGGTCAGGGCTTCTGCAGCTTGCACTGTTGTGATGAAGAGGGAACTTCAGCAGGTTGTCCATATATACAAATGACACCTGCTGAAATTCCCTTTTCTATGCAACTGTTAAAGATACAGGAGCCCTGTGCTCCTTTTCATATTGTCACAGGGGCAGGGGGCTAGTGACTCCGTGGGTACATAAATCCTACAATCCTATGCAAGGTTAGACATAAAATCCTACAATCCTATGCATATACCCACGGATTCATAGAACCACTGACATCAGAGTCACCAGCCCCCCCCTTGTGACCATATGCAAAGGAGTACAGGGCTCCTGTATCTTTAAATAGTTGTATAGAAAACTACATTTCAGCAAGTGTCATCTGTATGCATGCACCACCTGGTGAAATTCTCTCTTCAAAACAACAATTAAAGCTGCAGGAGCCCTGCCCTCTTGACCAGATACAAAAGAGGCAAGGCTCCTGTGACTTTAAATGTTGTGATGAATCCCATGTGGATTCCTGCATTAAGAAGGGGGATGGACTGGATGCCCTCGTAGACCCCCTTTTCAACTCTGCTACTCTATGATTCTATGAACATGGGCAGAGTGCATTGCCTGTGGCTGATGTGAGTCAAATATGCAACGATATCTGGAGGCCGGATGTTTTGCCAACCCTACCAGCTGAATTCCTGCATTAAGAAGGGGATTGGATTCTTTAATGTTTATAAATTAAAAATTATAAATTTTAGTGATAGATTCATGAGTGTATTAGTGGTAAGTTAGATAGAATACTAATGTATTAGTTAGTGTAAAACCTGAGTTTGTTGCAGTTTTTGTCATGGACTTTTGCGTTCGGGTGTACTTACTGTATTCAGAAAGTGTTTTTAATAAACAACACCTCCCTCCAAAAATTCTCAACTAGCTTTTTCACAAAACACAGATGTGACTTTATATACCCATCTATTTTATGGTCACATGTATTTTATATTTATATTTATATTTTATATTTGCCTTGGAGAGCTCCTTTGTAGTTCTGACTGGCTATAACTGAAACCTAGAGCGGATTCACCACCCCACTGACATCAGCGTCACAAGCCACTGCTGGATTTAGCATGTCTCACTCCTGTAGAGTGACCATATTCAAAGGAGTACAGGGTTCCTGTACCTTTAACAGTTGCATAGAAAAGGGGGTTGGTAGGCCCTTTCCAACTCTGCTATTCTATGATTCTATGACTGGGGTAGTTTATGCTCTCTCTCTCTCTCTCTCTCTCACTCTCACACACACACTCAAACCCAAATATGTGGCAGTGTAGTGCAATGGTTAGAGTGTCAGGCAGGTTCTAGTCCCCACTTGATCATGAAGCTCACTGGCTAACTTTGGACCAATCACTGACTCTCAGCCTCACCTACCTCACTGGGTTGTTGTGGCTATTAAATGGACAAGAGGAGAACTATGTGCGCCACCTTGGGTTGCTTGCAAGAGGGAAAAAAGGTTTCTCCCATATACCTTTCCATGTGGCTAGGGTGATGACTTCAAAGGAGTACAGGGCTCTTCTATCTTTTACACTTGTATAGAAAAGGGAATTTCAGCAGGTCTCACTTGTATGCATGCAGCACCTGGTGAAATTCCCTCTGCGTCACAACAGTTAAAGCTGCAGGAACCCTGCCCTCTTGACCAGATACAAAAGAGGGAAGGCTCCTGTGACTTTAATTGCTGTGATGAAGAGAGAATTTTACCAGGTGCTGCATACATACAAGTGACACCTGCTGAAATTCCCTTTTCTATGCAACTGTTAAAGATACAGGAAGCCTGTCCTCCTTTTCATATGGTCACCCTATGTATAGATTGTTCCAAAAGTGCCGACAACTATTTTATACATCTGTGTTTCTGTCTAAAGATGCATAGGATTGTAGGTTTTTCTGCCTAAACATGCATAGGATTGTAGGGTTTTCTGTCTAAACATGCATAGGATTGTAGGGTTTTCTGTCTAAAGATGCATAGGATTGTAGGGTTTTCTGTGTAAACATGCATAGGATTGTAGGGTTTTCTGTCTAAAGATGCATAGAATTGTAGGATTTTCTGTCTAAACATGCATAGGATTGTAGGGTTTTCTGTCTAAACATGCATAGGGTTGTTGGATTTTCTGTCTATTTTTTTTAATAATTTTTTTTATTTTAAGACACAAAATAAACATCTTACAAAAACAACAACACAACATACTACATACATTTAACTAAATGTTGAATACATATATATTGAGTAAATATTATCTATTACTTATCCTATCATACAATATACCATTCTTAACATATAAGTGCCCCCCCCCCACCTCGGGATCTATTCCTGCTTCCAAAATCTCATGCTTTCTTCCGCTGGCGGTTTCCCACTTCCTTTAGAAAACACAAATATTAGGAACTGTTTCCAAATTCCTTCAAAATCATTTGGTTTAGCTATCCCTCTTCTCCATTTAATATTACTTGTCAATTTATCATTAATAGCTATATCCCATACTTCTTTATACCATTCTTCAATAGAATATTCCCCTTGAATCTTCCAGTTCCTAGCTACAATCATTATTATTATTATTATTATTTATTTATATAGCACCATCAATGTACATGGTGCTGTACAGATTACACAGTAAATAGCAAGACCCTGCCGCATAGGCTTACAATCTAATAAAGTTGTAGTAAACAGTAAGGAGGGAAAGAGAATGCAAACAGGCACAGGGAAGTGTAAACAGGCACCTGGTAGGGTGAGGCTAACAGTATAGAGTCAGAACAAACTCAATATTTAAAAGCTATAGGGAAAAGAAAAGTTTTTAGCTGAGTTTTAAAAGCTGTGATTGAGTTGGTAGTTCTCAAGTGTTCTGGAAGAGCATTCCAGGCGTAAGGGGCAGCAGAAGAAAAAGGACGAAGCCGAGTAAGGGAAGTGGAGGTCCTTGGGCAGGCGAGAAGCATGGCATCAGAGGAGCGAAGAGCACGAGCGGGGCAATAGTGTGAGATGAGAGAGGAGAGATAGGCAGGAGCTAGACCGTGAAAAGCTTTGAAGGTCAGCAGGAGAAGTTTATATTGGATTCTGGAGTGAATTGGAAGCCAATGAAGAGATTTCAGAAGTGGAGTGACATGGTCAGAGCGGCGGGCCAAGAAGATGATCTTAGAGGCAGAGTGGTGGACAGAGACCAGCGGACTGATGTGAGACGAGGGAAGGCCAGAGAGAAGAAGGTTGCAGTAGTCCAACCGAGAGATAACCAGTGCGTGAACGAGAGTCTTGGCAGAAGAGACAGACAAAAATGGTCGAATCCTGGCAATATTATACAGGAAGAAACGACAGGATTTAGCTACTGCCTCGATATGAGGAATAAAGGAGAGCGAGGAATCAAATATAAAGCCAAGACTACGAGCTTCCTTGACCGGAGTAAGCGTGACATCGTTGACAGTAAGAGAGAATGAGAGGTGAGGAGAAGGTTTAGGAGGAAAAACAAGCAGTTCAGTTTTTGCCATATTAAGTTTCAAACGACGATGAAGCAGCCAGGCTGAGATATCTGAAAGACATGCCGAGATACGATCATGGACATCAGGAGAAAGTTCTGGAGATGAAAGATATAATTGTGTATCATCGGCATACAGGTGATATTGGAGACCATGAGATTGAATAAGCTTACCCAAAGGCAGCATGTATAAAGAAAACAGTAACGGGCCAAGCACCGAGCCTTGCGGAACCCCTACTGAAAGGGGAAAAGAGGAGGACGAGCTGCCGTTAGCCGACACGCTGAAAGAGCGACCCTCTAGATAGGAGGCGAACCAATTATAGACAGAGCCACAGAGTCCAAGGTCATGGAGGGAATCTAAGAGAAGATCGTGATCAACCGTGTCAAAGGCCGCAGTTAGATCAAGGAGAATAAGAACGGAATAATGGCCCTTAGACTTGGCAGTGAGAAGATCATTGGTGATCTTGGTAAGGGCTCTTTCAGTGGAATGCAAAGGACGGAATCCAGATTGAAAGGGATCCAGAGCAGAGTTACTAGAGAGAAAGTCAAGACAACGAGAGTAGACCACACGTTCCAGAATCTTTGAGACAAGGGGCAACAGAGAGACAGGTCGGTAGTTAGACAGAGATAGTCGATCAAGAGTGGGTTTTTTGAGAATGGGAGAGACTGTAGCATGTTTAAAAGCAGAAGGAAATGAACCAGAGGACAGAGAAGAATTAATGATGTGAAGCAAGGACGGGAGGATAGCGGGGATAAGATTAATAAAGACGCAAGAGGGAATCGGATCACGGGAAGAAGTGGAAGGCTTCGACGAGCGCAGTATTTTAGACAGTTCATCAGCTGAGACCAAAGGGAATGCCGAGAGAGTTGCAGGAGGAACTGACAGGTGAGGAACAGGAGCTGGAAGCGGAGCAGAGCTGGCCAGATTGGAGTGAATAGTTTGGATTTTAGCATTGAAGAAAGAGGCAAAGTCATTGGCAGACAGAGAGGCGGGGAGAGAGGGTGGATTAGGCTTCAGAAGAGAATTGAAGGACGCAGAGCCGCTGAGGGTGCCTAGCATTTGACTGGATCAACGTTGAGTAGTGCTGCTGTTTGGCCAGTGAAATGGCAGAAGAGAAAGAGGAGAGAACAAATTTGTAATGGACAAAGTCCGCCCAGTCCTTGGTCTTACGCCACAGGCGTTCGGCTGCCCGGGAACAAGAGCGAAGGTAGCGGAGGAAAGAGGTGAGCCACGGTTGGGGTTGAGAGGGGCGAACTATCCGAGTTGTAGATGGAGCAAGATTATCAAGAGTTGAAGATAAGGAGGAGTTAAAGGAGGAGACGGCTGAGTCCAAGGAGACGGCTGTGAAGACAGAAGGAAGAGAGGAGGCTAGAGACTGAGAGAAAGACTCATAGTTGATAGAATGCAGGTCACGACAAGGGCGTGAAATGGGACGTGAAGGCGGGGGAATGTGAGTAATATTGAAAGAGACTAGATGATGATCTGACAGAGGAAAGTCAACAATAGAAAAGTCCAGGACAGAGCAGTTCCGAGTGAGGACAAGATCCAGACAGTGTCCAAGGGAATGTGTGGGTGCTTCAGACCAGAGCTTAAGATCGTAAGAGGAAGATAAGGAGCGAAATCGTAGAGCTGCAGCATCGTGAGGGTCATCTACATGGATATTGAAGTCACCCAAAATCAGAGTAGGAGAGTTGTCAGAGAGGAGAAAGGACAGCCACGAGTCGAGATCAGAGAGAAATTTAGAGGATGAGCCAGGGGGGCGGTACAGAACTGCAACCCGCAGTCGCAGCGGAGCGAAGAGTCTCACCACATGTGCCTCAAAGGAGGAGAAACAGTGTGAAGGTAATTCGTTATCAGTTCCTTAATTTCCTTTTTACATTTAAAATCATCTTCAAATAGTGACAGCAATGCAACTTTTGGTGTTCGTTCTATCTTCATTTCCACAATTTCTTCAATCTCCAAAAACACCATCTTCCACACTTTTTGAACATAGTTACATTCCCACCACATATGCAAATACGTTCATTTAACCCCACAACCTCTCCAACAATTTTCTGATTGCTGATTGTTTATCTTATTCAATCTAACCGGAGTTAGGTATCACCTCCATACAATTTTAAAATAATTCTCTTTTATTCTTACTGACATATTTCTCAACGCTCTTTGTTTCCATAATCCCTCCCAACCCTGTTGTCCTATTTGTACCTTCAAATCTGTCTCCCAAACCATTTTACCCGAATTATCCTCCATCCCTTTCTCCACCAATATTCTGTATATTTCACTCATCAACCCTTTAAACACTGTTCTTTTCTCCCTTTCATTATCTTTCTTAACTATTAGTTCCTCAAACTTTGTTAATTCTCTACAATCTCCATTATCTCTTACCCACTTTTTAGTCCACTGTTCTAATTGCCTATAATTTAACCAAGTTAATATTTTATCCTTCAGAACCTCTTCCATATCCTCTCTTGTGCTCATTCCTCTTAACCATTCCCTTAATTTCATTTTATTTTTTTCTATTAAAACTTTACTTAATCTACTCTTTAATTCCTCCGGGAAATTCTTCAACATTATTACCGGTGACAAAGGAGAGCTGCTTGGAAGCAGCTCCCCTTTATATTTACTCCAAATTTCCCAGTGAGACCTCAAAAGCGGGTTATTTATACTTTCCACCCATTTTTTTTCCTTCCATAAAAAATACATTTTCCAAATTAGTCTCTATATTAGTAGTATTTTTTTCTTCCATCCAATCTAATTCCCCTAATCCTGTAATTGCCTCCACTATGTATCTTAATCTATTAGCTACATAGTATAATTTAATATTCAGGAGACCCAATCCTCCCTTTTTTTGGCTCAAATACCATTTACTTTTATTTACCCTCGCTTTCTTATCACCATTACAATAATTATTTATAATCCTTTGCCAACTTTTTAGCTCTAATTCTGAAATTTTTATTGGTAGCATCCTGAACACAAAATTAATCTTTGCTAAAATCTTCATTTTTATTAATGCTATTCTTCCAAACCAAGATAAATTTAACCTTTTATATTTTTCCAATTTTGCTAAAATCTCTTTTTTTAACACATTTAAATTCTCTTTCTCTAAACTCTCTAGCTTCTGCGTAATTTTTATTCCCAAATATCTAATCTGATTCTTAACTCTCATTTCTCTTCCCTTATCTTCCCAATCCTTCTCTTCCTTTTTAGTATAATTAAACAACATCATTTCTGATTTAGACCAATTTATTCTTAACCCCGTGATATCCTCAAATTCTCTCAATTGCTGTTTAATTCTCCCCATCTTCTCTATTGGATTTTTTATCGTCAACAACGTGTCATCTGCAAACATATTCAATTTAATTTCTTTCCTACTACCTATTCCTTCAATCTCCTCATCTTCTCGTATTGCATTCGCCAATAATTCCATTACCATTACAAATAGGACTGGTGAGAGCGGACATCCTTGCCTTGTCCCTCTGGCTAGTCGTATCTTATCTGTCACACCATCATTCACTACCACTACGGCTGTATTTTGAGAGTATAACTGTTCTATTATCGCTTTAAATTTATTTCCAAACCCCATTTTATTTAAAACCATCTTTAAAGCTTGCCAGCTCAAACAATCAAAAGCCTTAAAAATATCCAATGCCAGAATTCCCGCTTTAACCCTAGACTTATTTATCACCTGTATTACATTTAATACTCTTCCCACTAAATTAGACATCTGTCTACCTGCCACAAATCCACATTGGTCCTCCCCTATATATTCTTCTATAAATTTATTCAACCGCCTTGCTAAAATAGTTGAAAAAATCTTATCATCTTGGTTTATTAATGAAATAGGTCTATATGAATCAGGGACAGTCAAATCTTTATCTGGTTTTGGTATTAAAATTATTAATGAATGTTCCCATGATTCTGGCGTTCTATCCCCTTATGGAATTATACAAATTCAATAATTTTGGTACTAAAATTCCTTTAAAAACCTTATAATATTCTGGACCTAAACCATCTACCCCCGGTGATTTACCCGGCTTCAAGTTCTCAATTACTTCTTCTACTTCTCCTTGAGTTATTACATTTTCCATTAACTCTTTATGCTCTATTTTTATTCTCTTCTTTATATACTTTTCTATATAAGCTTCCAACTTTTGTTTTTGAATATCCTTTCCCTTATACAATTCTTGATAAAACTCCTGAAAAATCTTTACTTTATCCTTCATTGTATGACAATACTTCCCTTGTTTATCCTTCAAAATCCCTATCCCATTCCTGGCTTTTTCTTTTTGTGTGAGTCTGGCAAGCAATCTAGAATTCCTATTACTGTTTTCAAAATACTCCCTTTTCATATATATTAAATTTTTTTGAACCTCCTCTAAATTTAAATTTTCTAATTGTTTTTTCTTTGCTTGTATTTCTATTAATTTATATTTATTTTTAAATTGCCAATAATCTTTCTCCATTTTCTTAATCTCTTCCTCCAATTGTTCCTGCTCTGCTACTTGTTGCCTCCTTAAATTACACATTTCTCTAATACATATCCCTCTTGATACTGCCTTCATGGTATCCCAAACTACTGCCCTTGATGTTCCTCCCTTCTCATTAATTTCCCAAGACTCTGTCAATTCTCTTTGCATTTTTTTCTACCACCTTATTATACTTCAAAAGTTTTGTGTTTAGTTTCCACCTAAACGCTTCCTTATAATTCTTTTTAACTGTAAACTCTAAACTTAACAATGCATGGTCTGTTACCTTTATTACCCCATTTCCATTTTACATACCTTACTTGCAAACTCTTTTGAAACCATTATATAATCTATTCTAGAGTATGTCTGATGAACTGAGGAGTAGTAAGAAAATCCCGAATTCGATCCATTCAATAAACGCCAACAATCTACATAATCTTTTTCTTTTACTAGTTTATTCAGTATAGTAATATTATTTCTTTTTTCCACATTTGTGGGGTTTGATCTATCCACTCTATTATCCATTACCATATTAAAATCCCCAGCTAAAATAAGATATCCTTCCCTAAACTCCTCTATTTCATTAAATAAATCCATAAAAAAACTCTCTATGTCTCTCATTAGGGGCATAAACATTTACTAATGTATATTGTTCACTTTCTATTTGCCCCTTTATCATAAGATATCTACCATTATCATCCTTTTTTACAGTTTTCAATATGAATCCACTTTTTTTTGAAATCAGAATTGCTACTCCATTTTTTTTGACGTCCCTAATGACTTTTCATAATAAACAGACCACCTTGTCCGAATTTCATTTACGCCGTCCAATTTTTGGTGTGTTTCTTGCATCATAATAATATCAGATCTTTCTTTATTTAACATTTGTTCTATTCTCCTCCTTTTCACAACTGCCCCCAGACCTTTAACATTAAGCGTTGATACTTTAATATTCTTATTCATAATCACCCTTTTGATTTTCCTTCCGATCCCGTGTGCTCTGCAACTCATAAACATACACAACAACAAAAATAAAAATAAACCCTGAACCCCCCTTCAACTCCCTCACTCCCACCCTATTAATCCCCCCCAACCCCTCTTCCCCCCCACTACCTTCCCCCTCCCCATATCCCCATGAGTCTATTACTCCGGCCATTATCTAACAGAGGAGAGGGGGGAGGCGGGGCCCCACCATAACGGCAAGATCTCTATACTTAACTACTTAACATATTATTATCTCATAATACCATTCCCCATTTTACCCCATCCCAGACGCCCCGGCTTTGGCTCCATTCCCAACTCCAGCTCCAAGACTTGCATCCTTAATTAACCCCAAACTCTTCAGCAGCTCCTTGCCCTGCTCCAAAGAGGTTACTCTGTGTTGGCCCCCAGCATGGGAAAACTTTTAAAAAACAGGGTAACCCCAAGAATATCTCACTGTATTTTTTGTTAGCATTTCAGTTATTTGCTTAACGCTGCGTCTCCATTGGAGTGTTTGCTGACAAAGATCGTTGAATACTTGCACTGCTTTGCCTTTATATTTAATCATGACCATAGACCTCAATTTCTTCATCACTTGCTGTTTTTTATAGTAACTGCCAAATCTCACAAGAATGTCTCTGGTTGATCCTCTATAGTTTGCTCCTCCCACTCTATGGATCCTTTCGATATCACAGTCTTTTATATCCAAATCTGGCATCATATCGTTGAACCACTTCAAAACTATTTCTCTCAAATCCTCTGCTGGTTCTTCAACAAATTGTTTAATTCGTACATTACAACGACGACCCTGATCTTCAAGCTGGATCAACTTTAGATCTTGATCTTGAAATTTTACCTCACAACTTTTTTCAAAGACATCCTGTTTTTTCACAAGTGCTTTTACTTCCACATCCAGCTTCTTTATCTCTTTGTCATTCTGCGCGACCTTATCTGCAAGCACCCCCATCCGTGCTGCTGCGTTTTTTTCATTAACATCCATCTTCTTGCTCAATGTGGCAGTGCTGTCCAGAATCAGCTTCTTCAATTCTTCCAATGCAGTTGAAATTGGCACCGTGCCAGATCCCTCCGCCATCTCGACAGATCTGTTGCTTTCGCTTTCACTGCTTTGTGAGACTTTTTCTACAGACACTTTCTCAAGACGGGCCAAATTATGCTTAGAAGGATGAACTCTTTGCCAAGTAGCCTTCCCCGGGTTTTTTTTTTTTTTTTTAATTTTCTAACGTACGGCATGGATCTATTTTTAGCTCTCAGTCAATGTCCCATTTACAATCCACACCGTCTCTCTTCCTACGCAAATAAACACTTCTTCTTCGGTGCTTTTTTAAAGGGTGAATTTACTGCCAAATAAGCCTTCCTCTCAGATTAGGAGTATAAATCACCACTTATCAGACTTAGGAGACGGGAGAGCTCTAGCAAACGTTAGTTTCATTTTCTTGCTTGCTCCCCCCTCCTTCCGTCTGTTTACAGCCAAAGAACGGGCTGCTTTCCTCCCTCCTTATACTGAGTTTACTTCTGAAAACAGGATTTTCACCCTCTCTTAGCACTCATAATCCACTTCCTTCATTTTCATTAACGACCCATGCCTTTTAAAATGAGATAATAGCTTTTCAGATTCCCCCCGATCAGGAGCTCTTAAGGAGAAATCTTACCCGCCATGGCGTCCGGCTCCGCCCCCTGGATTTTCTGTCTAAACATGCATAGGATTGTATGGTTTTCTGTCTAAACATGCATAGGGTTGTTGGATTTTCTGTCTAAACATGCATAGGATTGTAGGGTTTTCTGTCTAAACATGCATAGGATTGTAGGGTTTTCTGTCTAAACATGCATAGGGTTGTTGGATTTTCTGTCTAAACATGCATAAGATTGTAGGTTTTTCTGTCTAAAGATGCATAGGATTGTAGGGTTTTCTGTCTAAACATGCATAGGGTTGTTGGATTTTCTGTGTAAACATGCATAGGTTTGTAGGATTTTCTGTCTAAACTACCTCGCAGGGTTGTTGTGGCTATTAAATGGAGAAGAGGAGAACTATGTAAGCCACCTATGTAAACCACGTACCAGCCTCTGATACAAAAGTCCTGTTGGGTGGGGCTGGGAGAATTTCACTAGGTGCTGTGTGCATACCTATGATACCTGCTGAAATTCCCTTTTCTATGCAACTGTTAAAGATACAGGAGCCCTGTGCTCCTTTCCATGTGGCTATGTTGACCCTATGGAAAGGAGGACAAGGCTCCTGTATCTTTAACAGTTGGATAGAAATGGGAATTTGTAAAGGATTTTGGGGTGGCCTGGACAATTAAGGCCCATTCGCTTTCCAAAAAGCCTGCTCTTGGGAGATGGAAACTAGCAGGACTGGTTTGATATGGATCATACAAACATAAGAAGAACCATGCTGGATCAGACCAAGGGTCCACCTAGTCCTGCAATCTGTTCACACAGTGGCCAACCAGCTGTTGACCAGGGACCCACAAGCAGGACACATTGCAAATGCAAGCACCAACCCATGTTCCCCAGCAACTGGTGCACACAGGTATACTGCCTCTGATACTGGAGATAGCACACAACCATCAGGGCTAGTAGCCCTTGATAGCCTTTAAATCCCATTGTTAGTAGTCCATGGAAGTGATTGGTAGAGATTCAGACAAAATGTTGTCCTGTGGTGTATCATTATTTCAGGCAGGATATTTTTCATTGCCTTCTGTTGTCTGCTGCCAATGTATGTACGTTAATTCAGGGCTGGCATAAATTGAATTCCCCCCTCTATTTAGGCTTTCTGATACTTTCTGTATTGATGCAGGTCTCCAAGCTGCTGATCTATGGAGAAAATTAAAGTTCTCACTCTTCAGGGACAATTTGACCTTCTTTTTCCAGAAGTTTTCTTTTTTTTTTTTTTAGTTACTACATAAAATACAGGAAGGGAATTCTGACCTTTCTAATAAATTCCTGATGTTCTTTCTAATCTAGCTCTGAGATAAAATGCAGTAATGAAATGAAATAAATAAAATGCATTTTTTAAAAAAATTAAAAGCTCCACATGGCCATATTAAGGACTCTGGCTTTATTTATTAAAACATTTTTATCCTGCCCTATATCACAAGGATCTCAGGGCGGCGTACAGATAAAAGTATACATATAAAATAGAACAATAAACATACAATTCTAAAACAAATTAAACCATTAATACGTTAAAACCAATATGAAATTTTAAAAGAGTAAAATCCAATTAAAACAAAACAGTGGATTTAGCCATCAAAGGCTTTTTAAAAAAGCCATGCTTAACCTGGCGCCGAAATGAAGCCAGGGCTGGCACCAGTTGGGCCTCCAGGGGGAGGGAATTCCACAGCCAGGGTGCCACAACAGAGAAGGCCCTGTCCCATGTTCCACCATAGCATATATCTGGTGTTGGTAGGGCACCGAGAAAGGCTCCTCAGACATGCCTCGACAGGCAGATATAGGCTTTAAATCTGAAACAACACGTAAGTACATAAGAAGAGCCCTGCTGGATCAGACCATGGGTCCATCCTGTCCAAAGTACAGTTCACACAGGGGACAGCCAGCTGACCATGGAGAAACCACAAGCAAGACATGAATGCAACAGCACTCACAACTTTCACTCCTTTGTGAGAGGTGTGTGTAGAGGCTATTGAAATACTTTCTTCCTTATTCAGTTGCTTACTGTGAAGTCTTAAGTATATAGGAATAAATAAAGGCTCAAGCTAGTGTGACGTAGTGGTTAGAGTGTTGGACTGGGAGTTGGGAGATCCTGGGTTCTAGTCCCCACTCGGCCATGGAAACCCACTGGGTGACTTTGGGTCAGTCACAGACTCTCAGCCCAACCTACCTCACAGGGTTGTTGTGAAGCTAAAATGGAGAGGAGGAGGATTATGTGCACCACCTTGGGTTCCTTGGAGGAAAAAAGGGGGGATGTAAATGCAATAAACAAATAAATAATAAGCTGGCAAACCTAAAGCTCAACAGTAGAGCTGTCTCAAGAGAGTCTGATCCCAGGGCCTGCTTTGAGTGGTTGAGTGGCTTTTCAGTAGCAATGTTTGTTTAAGCAGCGTAATAAGAATTATAGCATGGAAGAAAGGGTTTGAGAACACAGCTATAAAGCTGATGATGGTTACCTCCAAATTAACCTGAGCAAGTATGGAAAGTCTGGATTGCTCTGCAGATATTCTTTGTTGAAAGGATTAATTGTGCTTTTGAACTGCTATAAAAGAATTAACTTACTAATAGAATTGTTCAGCAATTCTCAAACTGTTTAATTCCTACAATATAGCATTAAAATCAATGAGGTTCTCCCACGCACACATTTACCTTAATGAGATAATGTTGTGAATCACCCAGAGCATTCTTCCCCATATAAATGTGTTGTACAACAACCCCCACCATCCCCAGTCAGTATGCCCATGATGGGAGTTGTAGTCTAAGTCAATATGTGGAGGGTAACAGATTGGAGAAGGTCACTACACTTGATAGCAGTTCTAATATATAAGGCAGCTACCCCAACTGGGTACCCTCCAGGTATTTTGGACTGCAATTCCCATCATTCCTGACCGCTGGCCATGCTCGTTAGGACTGATGGTAATTGAAGTCCAGAATGTCTGGCAGGTACTAGGCTGGGGAAGGCTAATATAAGGCAGCAGAGTCTGCATTTTTAATGTACAAACTAAATGTAACATAGGACTAGGAACGTATGGATCTGTTCTGTATTTGTGGATTGTCAGGCGTCTTTTGCTCCGTCATCTGCTCATTGGCAGAATCAGATTGGAGGTGGGGGGTACGAGAATTTTGATTGACTTGCATTAATGTGTATTAGCACAAGTGTGCATTTGTTCAAATCCCCCCACAAAAGTATATAACATAGTTTGCAAGTCTGCACAACTCATTAGAAAGTGGTGTGCTGCAGAATCCGTAGGTCACATGCATAAAAATCTGAACTCCATAGATATGCCCATAAGACAAAGAGCAGCTGGAGGGAGGGTGATGTTAATCACTGGACAATGGTGCAGGAAGAAATGACTGAATCGCCCCCCTTTCAGTGCTATGATCCCTATCTGATTCAGCCCCACACCTGCTTCATTTAAAAAAAAAAAAAAGAGGGGCGATCCTATTGTGGTGTTACATGTCATGTCTAGTTTTGCACCCTCTAATTTTGAAGATATTTTATGAGCTTCTATATCAGCCTCTCCCAACCTTGTACCCTCCAAATGTTTTGGACTACAGCTCCAAGTATTCCTGACCATTGGCCATGCTGGCTGGGGCTGATGGAAGTTGTAGTCCAAAACATCTGGAGGGCACCAGGTTGGGGGAGGTTGCTCTAGTCTATACGATCTTATAGTCTGATCCTAACAAGGCTTACTCAGAAGTAAGCTCTTGTTTATTTCACTCTAGGCAAAGGCAAACTTTGTCAGTTTTATTTTGTTCATGTACCACTTTATATTACAAGTGTGAGCATGTTACAGAGATATTTATAGAAGCAATTTTTGCATAATGTGCATTTTTTTAATGCACTGAATATAAACAACATCAAAGGCTTTATCACATTTCAGGGGAGAGAAACAACTTAAAATACTGCATTCCAGTTAAAATGGTGCCTCACAGCTTTTTGCTTATACTCAGCAAGATTCAAACACATTCTAAAATTTGAATGAGGGACGAGTGAAAATCCATTTAACAATATATTAGGAGGAAGCACTTGGAGACTTAGTGCTGTTTTAAGATTGTTCAGCCATTTTTCATTGCTTTGCACTTTCTTGCTCTAAGGTTTCTTTTTATTGCTGCAGTTTACTCTGATTGCTTAACGTCATAAGAAGAGCCGTGCTGGATCAGACCGTGCTGGATCTGAGGGTCCATCTAGTCTAGTCTAGCACTCTGTTCACACAGTGGCCAACTAGCTGTCAACCAGGGACCCACAAGCAGGACACAGTGCCACAGCACCCTACCACCCATGTTCCCCAGTAACTGGTGTATATAGGCTTACTGCCTCAGATACTGGAGGTAGCACATACCCATCAGCACATCTCCGGTCCCTGGGACCCGGCCTGCCGTTGCCGCAGTTCCTACATCAGCGGCAGGCCGGGGCCCAGCGATTTCCCCACCCCACCCCACCGGCACGGCACGGCCCGACCTACAGCCGCCGCCGCCCCCACCTGATCCCCACACACACACAAACACACACACATACGCCGGGGGAGAGGAGGGACTTACTTTACCTCCTTCCTCGTTGCAGATCTGGCGGGAAATGGAGTTCTCTGACGTAAGCGAAAGTGTCGCAAAGGCCTATTGTGACACTTCCGTTTACGGCAAAGAACTCCATTTCCCGCCAGACCTAGGACGAAGAAGGAGGTAAGACTCTCCTCTCTCCCCCCCCGACTAGGGCAACCCCCACTCCCCCCCCAGCGCGCCTCGGCCTGGTCCCTGGGCCGTAGTTCCTACGGCACCGGCAGGCCGAGGCCCAGGGATCTCCCCACCCCAGCGCGGCCCTGTGCGTTCCCTGGGCCCCGGCCTGCCGTTGCCGCAGTTCCTACGTCAGCGGCAGGCCGGGGCCCAGCGATTTCCCCTCCCCACCCCACCCCACCCCACCCCAACGGCGCGGCGCGGCGCAGCCTACAGCCGCCGCCGCCCCCCGCCTGATCTAAGGCGGCAGCGGCAGCGGGGCCAGGGTAGCCCCACCCCACACACACACACACACAAACACACACACGTACGCCGGGGGAGAGGAGGGACTTACCTTACCTCCTTCCTCGTTGCAGGTCTGGCGGGAAATGGAGTTCTCTGACGTAAGCGAAAGTGTCGCAAAGGCCTATTGCGACACTTCCGTTTATGGCAAAGAACTCCATTTCCCGCCAGACCTAGGACGAAGAAGGAGGTAAGTCCCTCCTCTCCCCCCACTCCCCCCCCCCCACCGCATCCCAGCCTGGTCCCTGGGCCCCGGCCTGCCATCGTCGTAGTTCCTACGGCACCGGCAGGCCGGGGCCCAGGGATCTCCCCACCCCAGCGCGGCCCTGTGCGTTCCCTGGACCCCGGCCTGCCGTCACAGTAGTTGCTGCTGCAGCGGCGACAAGGCCCTGGGAAATCCCCCACCCCCACAGTCCCGGTCTCCGCCGCTGCCGCAGTTGGCAGCAGCAGAGACCAGGGAGTTCCCCACCTGGTCCCGATCTCTGCTGCTGCCGCGGTAGGCAGCAGCAGAGGCCAGGCAAACTCCCCCCACGGCAGGCCCGGGTTTCAATTGAGCGCCCGGCTCCATCTGAAGCCGGGGGCTCAATTGAAACCTTCGGAGACAGGCCCGGGTTTCAATCAATTGAGCGCCCGGTTCCACCCGAAAGCAAGGCCGCAATTGCGGCCTTGCTTTCGGGTGGAACCGGGCGCTCAATTGAAACCCGGGGCCAGCCGCCGACGCACAAGGTGAAGCCGGGAGGGGGCAACTTCCCCCCCCGGTTTCACCCCCGCTACGCCTGGTCCCAGGGAAGCCCCCTAACCCCACTTACCTGATCCGTCGGGGATGAGCGCCAGCCGCGCTCTCCCTGCTTCTCCGTTTCCCTCTGGGGATTCTGAAGCTCACGCGCATGCATGAGCTTATCAGATTCCCCATTGAGAAACATGGGGATTTTTAAAAATTAATTAAAAATTGATGCAACGGTCTTTCGAAAAAAGAAAGGCCATTCCATCAATGGGATGGATAGGGGAATGCAATCCTGCTTATGGATTGCACCGGGAGGCTTCCCCTTTTGCGCTACAAGTGCGCAAAAAAAAAACGTCGCCAACCCCGGAAGTAAAACAAAGCAGATTGTGACAGACAGACTTTCTCTCCCTTTTTCTCCTTTAAACTCCCACCCAGACCTCAATATTTCAGGAATCTCCCTGAAACACGCAGGGAATGTAAAGCCAGCATTTCTTTCTGGCAGTACCCGCGTTTCAGAAAGATTCCTGAAATATTTTTCATTTTAGAGTGCTAGGTTTACCCACCCCTTAAGCAATTCCATTAACATGGCGGAATGCTCAGATTACTGACGGGCCTTAACTACAGGAATCACGACTGTGATTCCTGTAATTAAAAATCCTTCTCCAATTTAAACCCCTTTCTCCACATAGTTTGGAGGAAGGTGGTTCTTATCCCTTGCCTCAGGCGTATCAAGCGGTGGTGCTTGGCTTGAGCAGGGAGTAGCCTCGGCCAGGTCTGTTGTTCAGAGCCTGTGTCACGGCAGTCACACCTTCCCAGAAACCTCTCCAGAATAACACAGAGAAAACAGTTTGTGGCGAAGCCTACATATCGAAAGCAAAAGGAGGTGGGAAAGGCAGAAACCCATTTCACACATAGGCAAACTGAGGCAGCAAGCAAATATGATTCAATGCCTGCAAAAGAGTGTGTGTGTGTTTGGTTTACATAACTGCAGCATACTAAGTTCCCAGAACGAATAGAGAGCAGGCTTTTTTTAAGTGTCTCAAAAAAAAAAAAAACCAAATTCATTAGTAGAATGTAAGCCTATGCGGCAGGGTCTTGCTATTTACTGTTTTACGCTGTACAGCACCATGTACATTGATGGTGCTATATAAATAAATAAATAAATAAATAAATAATAATAATAATAATAATAATAATAATAATAATAATAATAATCCATGGTATGTCACAACACAGAGAAAAACATTTATAAAATTAAAGGGAGATGGGAGACCAGGAAACCCATTTTACACATAGACAAACTGAGGCAGCAGGCAAATAACAGTCTGCAAGTGAGAGAGTTTGGGTTACATAAACACAGGTTTCAGGGAATAGGGGAGTTTGCCCAGCAAGCAAACAGGAGGAATTTAGCCAGGAATATGTGCTAACTCGCACTACGAAAAGGAAAGAAAGGGTTTTTTTAAAAAAACCACACGTTCACAATATGACTGAGATGCATTAAATAATAAACAGCAAAACAAAATGGATTCTAAACCAGATTTATAAACAGTTAAACCCAGCAAGCCCTTTGCTACACTGAAAGCAAAGCAGGGGAGGGAAAACACCATTTCTCTCTCACATATGCATGTTTACATTGAATTCAATGTGACTTACTTTTGAGCAGACCTATCATAGAATAGCAGAGTTGGAAGGGGCCTACAAGGCCATCAAGTCCAACCCCCTGCTCAAAGCAGGAATCCACCCTAAAGCATCCCCGACAGATGGTTGTCCAGCTGCCTCTTGAATTCCTCTAGTATGGCCTACATAAGATTGCTGTATATATCCCATCATTTAAAAGCACATTGAACACTTAGCACACACAAACAAATAATCAGTGTCAATGTGTATTCTATCACCATCACCATCATCATATTTATTAGGCGACCAAGTGCAGGTTATAGCCAGAGCAACCAACAACAAACACCATTCAGTACAATACAGTATAGTAACAGCAAAAAATCCTATCACAAATTTAAAATTCAGTATATTATATAAAAATACGCAGTGCCTTACAAGAATATATAACTGCAGGGAACACATTTCTTAGACAAAACAATTGTTCTCTAGGGCTATTCTGAGTTGCGCTGCTTTTACTGCAAATCTATCTGTGTTTAACATAATGAACTTCAATGTACTTTACAGCAAATATATAATTTTATCCATATCATTAAAGTGAGTTACCGGTGCTAGACATCTCAGTAAGTATTTGTCTCTTGGGTTTTTACATAACTTACAATGTAACACGTAAGTACAATGTAACTTACAATGTAACGTGTATAGAATCCTCAGTCACGTGACTATCACAAATACATAGATGTTGTCCTCCAGCGATGTTCTTCTGTCTCTACAGTTAGTTTTCACTGCCTGAAAGCGCAAGGCTGTAAAGGCCTTGCGAAGGAAGGGGGACGTGACCTCAAACAGTTCTCTTCCCCATGGAGTGTTTTTAGGGAAAGGAAACTAGAGGAGAAGCTAGATACCTGAATTGCTTCAATGTCCAACATAGCATAGTGTTCCTGCAACTGTTCTGTAAGAGATTTGTGGCTATGCTGTACATTGCTAGCAGCTACAACTATGGGGTTGAACCCAAATTTCTTTAGACTTGCTTCACATCATATCAGCAAATGATTTTTAAAGGGGGGTTTTCTCTGCTCAGCTACACAATGAGTTATGAATTCATTAGCTGAACATTTATTTATTTATTTTATTTATTACATTTATATACCGTCCCACAGCTGAAGCTCTCTGGGCGGTTTACAACAATTAAAAATAGTAAACATTAAAAGTATACAAAAATTTAAAAAACATAAAAACAGTATAAAAACAACAGTATCCATTCAAAAACAACTATTCTGGGGTCCATTAAAAACAAACTTAACGTTGTTAAATGCTATTAAAATGCCTGGGAGAAGAGAAAAGTCTTGACCTGGTGCCAAAAAGATAACAACGTTGGCGCCAGGCGAGCCTCATCGGGAAGATCATTCCACAGTCGGGGGGCCACCACTGAGAAGGCCCTCTCCCTTGTTGCCATCCTCTGAGCTTCCCTCGGAGTAGGCACTCGGAGGAGGACCTTAGATGTTTTGTCAACATGTCATTTTGACAAAATTAAAGAACACCACATGCCAGATAGGGTATATTATTGACATTGCTCTGACTTCTGGCTGTATATAGCTGGCAGGTGTGCCTGATGGGAGATCCAATAACATTCTTAAGAATTTATTCTGTAAAGATTTTACCGTATGTGTTTCTGAAAAACCCCATACCTCGGCTCCATATCATAGAATCATAGAATCATAGAATAGCAGAGTTGGAAGGGGCCTACAAGGCCACTGAGTCCAACCCCCTGCTCAATGCAGGAATCCACCCTAAAGCATCCCTGACAGATGCTTGTCCAGCTGCCTCTTGAAGGCCTCTAGTGTGGGAGAGGCCACAATCTCACCAGGCAACTGATTCCCTTGTCGTACTGCTCTAAAAGTCAGGAAGTTTTTCCTGATGTCCAGCTGGAATCTGGCTTCCTTTAACATGAGCCCGCTATTCTGTGTCCTGCACTCTGGGAGGATCGAGAAGAGATCCTGGCCCTCCTCTGTGTGACAACCTTTTAAGTATTTGAAGAGTGCTATCAGGTCTCCCCTCAATCTTCTCTTCTCCAGGCTAAACATGTGAGTTCTTTCAGTCTCTCTTCATAGTGTTAGCAAAAGTAACTCCATTTTTGAAAAATCTTGCTGTGTGGCTTGGAAGTGAACTCTGTTTCACCTAACCCCCCCGTGCTATGTAAGTTGTTTTTCAGAATCAGCAGTTAAGGAATCGGTTTGAACCAAACCCAGATGCCTGCTGACATTTAGTCAGAACCAGCACAATGTACACATTTTTAGAACAATAGCAGGAAAAGAGGCATATGTAATGCTAACTGTACCACGTATACATTTTTAGAACAATGGCAGGAAAGAGGCATATATAATGTTAACTGTATAAATAATGGTAATTTCTTGTATTCAGTGTCTGAATAGCTTTACAGTTTTTCGCACCTAGCGCTGCAGCCTGAAAGCCTGAATAAATATATTACATCCTCCAAACTTGATCTGTGCATTTCTATGGGATCCGCCCTTAGGAAGAAAGAACCAGATATTTGTCTAACAATTTGGTGACTGTGACTCGGATGCCTTCCTGAGTTGGATCGCTGTCGGCCGTTCTGTCGAAGTGTGGGGCAACTAGGGTGTGGCCACAGGACTGAATTCAGTCTTCCCTCTTTGCCTCAGGACTGCAGACTGACTGATGCCGATGTCTAATTAGGCAAGGATCTGAAAGTTTGACAAATTTAGACACAGACCAGAGGCTTTGAAAGGACGTCCTAAAGTTGGCAGTTAGACGTGACTGCAATATTGTCTTTGGAGTTCCCGGGAACAGGGGTAAGTGTAATTCTTTTCTTCAAATTGGAAGTTCATATTTGTCTGAGTTTCATTTAGGAGACATGGGAGGGTCCCAGTCTATGGAAGAAAAGTCGTCTACCCCACTTGGTTGTATGTTAAGAAATTTCTCTAGTTTTTGTGGTGACTATGGTGTTAAAATGTCTAAGGATGAATTAATTAAATTCTGTAATCATGAATGGCCGACTTTCGGCACTGGGTGGCGGCAGGGAGGGTGTTTTGATGAAGCAGCCATTACCGCAGTTCATACTTTAGTAACTTGTGATGAACATTGGGATCAATTTCCATATGCAGATTCCTGGCTGAGCGCTGTAACAGCCCAGCCTGTGCCGTTATGGTTATTGAAATGTTAAATGCAGAAGTGTAAAATGATGCTAATTCAGAAACGATTTAAGAAATCCAAACCTCGCGTTCTGACTGAAAGCACTGATTATGCTCCCCCTCCTTATGTGCCAACCACTTTGCCCCAGGCTTCTCCCCGCGCTTCCCCCTCCCCTTTTGCGAGCCCTAACCCATGGCTCAGTCCTCCCGCACGTAAAGCGCTAACGCCTGGAGTCCCTCATTTTCCTGTGGCTGAACCAGGAAAAGCTGCTCAGGTTTATAGAGATTTGTTGAAAGAGGCTGAAGGAGCCTCTAGAGTGTCAGTCTCTGAGGGGAACCGAAATAAACGTGATCCTAGTGACGCCTCCCCTGCCCTCACTAGACACCAGGCGAAATTACACCATTCCCAAACCTCTGGAGTAGAACAAGAGGAGGGTGTGCTGGACGCAGGGCCATCCGGAACCTATCCAGTACGGGAGATTGGTCATCAGAATGGACGGGGGAAAGCATAAGAAGAATGTTGTGTTATGTATGTATATGATTTATTATGAGTTGTTGTAAAATAAAAATAAATAAAAAAGAGACTCTAGGCTTGTTAGAATTTGACAGATATCAGGGTAATTAAAGCCCCCCATTATTTCGCGTCTCCCTGACATGTCTGCAATTTGCTTTTGTATAATCCACATCTTCTTCTTCGGTTGGTTGATTGGTCTGTCTCCAACTCTTATTGTTTTTATTTCTTCCTCCATTCATTTTAGTCAAGGTGCTTTTAATAGGGCAACAATGTTCATAGGCGCTCCTTTTGAAAGGATGGGATTACTTACACACACGCACACGCACACACACAAACACACACAAACACGAAGACTCAGTCTTGCAGTTTGGATGTACTCCTAGACTCAGTCATGAACCTGGATGTGTTTGTGCATCTGAGGCTGGTGCAGCAACTGTGTCCATTCCTGGATATGTCTGATCTGGCAATTGTCATGCATAGAATCATAGAATCATAGAATAGCAGAGTTGGAAGGGGCCTACAAGGCCATCGAGTCCAACCCCCTGCTCAATGCAGGAATCCACCCTAAAGCATTCCCGACAGATGCTTGTCCAGCTGCCTCTTGAAGGCCTCTAGTGTGGGAGAGCCCACAACCTCCCTAGGTAACTGATTCCATTGTCGCACTGCTCTAACAGTCAGGACGTTTTTCCTTGATGTCCAGCTGGAATCTGGCTTCCTTTAACTTGAGCCCGTTATTCCGTGTCCTGCATTCTGGGAGGATCGAGAAGAGATCCTGGCCCTCCTCTGTGTGACAACCTTTTAAGTATTCGAAGAGTGCTATCATGTCTCCCCTCAAACTTCTCTTCTCCAGGCTAAACATGGCCAGTTCTTTCAGTCTCTCTTCATAGGGCTTTGTTTCCAGACCCCTGATCATCCTGGTTGCCATCCTCTGAACACGCTCCAGCTTGTCTGCGTCCTTCTTGAATTGCGGAGCCCAGAACTGGACGCAATACTCTAGATGAGGCCTAACCAGGGCCGAATAGAGAGGAACCAGTACCTCACATGATTTGGAAGCTATACTTCTATTAATGCAGCCCAAAATAGCATTGGCCTTTCTTGCAGCCATATCACACTGTTGGCTCATATTCAGCTTGCAATCTACAACAATTCCAAGATCTTTCTCGTTTGTAGTATTGCTGAGCCAACTATCCCCCGTCTTGTAACTGTGCCTTTGGTTTCTATTTCCTAAATGTAGAACTTGGCATTTATCCCTATTAAATTTCATCCTGTTGTTTTCAGCCCAGCACTCCAGCCTATCAAGATCACTTTGAAGTTTGTTTCTGTCTTCCAGGGTATTAGCTATCCCACCCAATTTGGTGTCATCTGCAAATTTGATAAGCGTTCCCTGCACCTCCTCATCCAAATCATTAATAAAAATGTTGAAGAGCACTGGGCCCAGGACTGAGCCCTGCGGTACCCCACTCGTTGCCTCTACCCAGTTTGAGAAGGTTCCATTGATAAGTATCTTTGAGTCCGATTCTGTAGCCAACTGTGAATCCACTTAATAGTTGTTCCATCTAGCCCACTTTTAGCTAGTTTGTTAATCAGAATGTCATGTGGTACTTTGTCAAAAGCTTTGCTGAAGTCAAGATATATGACGTCCACAGCATTCCCACGGTCCACAAGGGAGGTTACCTTATCAAAAAATGAGATCAAATTTGTCTGACAGGACTTGTTCTTGACAAATCCATGTTGGCTTCTAGTGATCACCGCATTGATTTCAAGGTGTTTACAGATTGACTTCTTTATAATCTGCTCCAGAATTTTCCCAGGGATGGATGTCAGACTGACTGGTCTGTAGTTCCCAGGTTCCTCCTTTTTGCCCTTTTTGAAGATAGGGACAATGTTAGCCCTCCTCCAGTTGTCCGGCACCTCATCCGTCTTCCATGATTTTGCAAAGATAATAGACAAAGGTTCTGAGAGTTCTTCTGCTAGCTCCTTCATTACTCTAGGATGCAGTTCATCGGGCCCTGGAGATTTGAACTCATTCAAGGAAATTAGGGCCACAGCTAGACCTAAGGTTTATCCTGGGATCATCCAGGGTTCGCCCCTGCCTGAGCACTGGATCCCCTGTGTGTCACCTAGGTGAACAGGTTTGACCCCTGGATGATCCAGGGATAAACCTTAGGTCTAGCTATGGCCTAGGTGTTCTTTGACCATTTGTTTATCAATCTCAAACTGTAATCCTGCCCCCTCAACTTCTGCTTCACTTTTTCCAGGGGGGTCATAGACCCGCTTTTGGGAGAAGACCGAGGCAAAGTAGGAATTGAGCACTTCAGCCTTTTCTTTGTCATCTGTTATCAATTTGCCATCCTCATTAAGCAGTTGAACCACCATTTCTTTCCTCTGTCTTTTACTACTCACATATCTGAAGAAAGCCTTTTTATTTCTTTTAGCATCCCTCGCTTATCTCAGCTCATTCACAGCTTTAGCCTTCCTGATGCCATTTCGGCGCTTCTGTGCCACTTGTCTGTACTCTTCTTTTGTAGCCTGGCCTTCCTTCCACTTCCTATATGTATCCCTTTTTCTTTTCAGGTCATCTCTAAGCTTTTTGTGGAGCCACATTGGTTTCCTCTGTTGTCTTCTATCTTTTTTCCTTGTTGGAATTGTTTGTAACTGTGCCTTTAAAATTTCATTTTTTAAATACTCCCACCCATCCTGCACTCCTTTTCTCATTAGGCTCATTTGCCATGGGACCTTACTTATCATAGTTCTGTGTTTATTAAAATCCGCTTTCCTAAAATCCAGAGTACGTGTATGGCTACACTCAACTTTTGTCTCCTTCTTAATCAAGAATTCAAGTATGATGTGGTCACTTTCCCCCAGAGTTCCTGTAACTGCCACTTTATCCACTAAGTCATCCCTATTGGTCAATATCAAGTCAAGGATTGCTGATGCTCTAGTTCCTTCCTCCACTTTCTGTAGAAGAAAGTTATCACCTACACATGTCAGGAATTTCTTGGAAGGGCCGCTTTTGGCAGTATTGGTCTCCCAACAGATATCAGGGTAATTGAAGTCCCCCATCACTACTACATCACACTTCCTTGAAACACTGGCAGTTTGTTTCTCAAAAGTTTCATCCTCATCTTCTCCTTGATTGGATGGTCGGTAGTAGATTCCGATTATCATGTTCTTTTTATTCCTTGCCCCCATTTATTTTAATCCAGATGCTCTCGATGGGGCTCCCAGTCTGTTCCGCCTGTATTTCTGTTCAGGGATAGGTATTTTTAACATATAGTGCAACTCCACCTCCCTTTCTATTTCTTCTGTTCTTTTTGAACAAGTTATATCCTTCAATAGCTATATTCCAGTCATGGGAGTCATCCCACCAAGTTTCAGTTATACCTATCAAGTCGTATTTGCCTTCATGTAATAAGAGTTCAAGTTCATTCTGTTTGTTTCCCATGCTCTGGGCATTAGTATATAGACATCGAAGACCATGTGTTTTATAATCTGGCTTTGTTCCTACATTGTTGCGGACACTATTTTGGGGCACTATTGGAGCTGTTCTCTGTACTGTGGTGCCTTGGCCTTCATCCATTGTTGCCTTGAGGTTTACGTCTCCCACCCCTGTAAGATTCAGTTTAAAGCCCTCCTGATGAAGTTCTTCATGCTGTGGCCGAACGCATTCTTTCCAGCCCTTGTGAGGTGCAAGCCATCCCTTGCAAGCAGTCCATGTTCCAAGTAGCGTAGCCCGTGGTCCCAGAATCCAAAATTCTCACGTCTGCACCACCTTCGTAGCCTGTCGTTCATCCGGAGTATTTTTCTTTCCCTTTGTAATCCTCTTCCAAGAACCGGGAGGATGGATGAGAAAACTACCTGTGGCCCAAAGTTCTTCAGTTTCCTTCCCAGAGCTTCATAGTCTGAAATGATTTCTTCGTAGCTCTGCTTGGCGACATCATTTGTTCCCACATGGATGAGAAGAAAGGGTATGTGTCCGTAGACTTTATGAGTTTCAGTAACCCTTCAGTCACATCTCTAATCTGTGCTCCAGGGAGACAGCACACCTGGCGAGTCCATGGGTCTTCACGACATACTTGGGTTTCAATCCCACGCAGCAGGGAGTCTCCCACAACGACTACTCTTCTCTTCTTCTTGGTTGACCTACCTTCTGGCTCTTGGTCACTGTTGCATAGTGTCTCCTGTACTTCTTCCTCTGCAAACTGTCCTTCAGACTCATCCTCCAGAAGCTGGAAGCAGTTGCTTAACTCTAATGGTTCCACCGGTGCAGAATGCCTTCTAGTTCTTCTGCTCCTAACTGTCACTCTTTTCCAGAGAGTTTCCTCTTCATTGGCTTTCCTCCCCTCAGCATACTCCACTTCTGCTTCAGCTGGCTGTTGCTCTTCAATCTCATGTGCTTCTTGTTGCTGTTGCAGTTCCACCGTTCGGTCTAAGAACTCCTCGTCTTCTCTTATTCTTTGGAGGGTGGACACTCGCCGCTCAAGTCCTCTTGCTTTTTCTTCCAAAAGTGCCACCAGCTTGCACTTGTTGCAGGTGTACGCCATGTTGAGCTCAGGCAGAAACACAAACATTGCACACCCTTTGCAGGTCACCACCTCTAGGGACTCCTTTCCATCCATATTGTCAATTTCTGCTTTGGTTTTTTCCTTTCTGATTATAGTGGAATTGCCTTTACTTTGTCCTGTCCTCTCTGAAGGTACACAACTATATGAGTATGTCTTAAGGGAAAATAAGATTTTTTGGTTGGTTTTTTTTTTTTGGTTTTGTGGGTGGGTGGGTTTCTCTTTATGTTTTTCTTAGTTATTATTATTATTATTATTATTATTATTATTATTATTTATTTATTTATTTATATAGCACCATCAATGTACATGGTGCTGTACAGAGTAAAACAGTAAATAGCAAGACCCTGCCGCATAGGCTTACAATCTAATAAAATCATAGTAAAACAATAAGGAGGGGAAGAGAATGCAAACAGGTACAGGGTAGGGTAAGCAGGCACAGGGTAGGGAAAAACTAACAGTAGAAAGTAACAGTAGAAGTCTGCACAACATCAAGTTTTAAAAGCTTTAGGAAAAAGAAAAGTTTTTAGTTGAGCTTTAAAAGCTGTGGTTGAACTTGTAGTTCTCAAATGTTCTGGAAGAGCGTTCCAGGCGTAAGGGGCAGCCGACGAAAATGGACGAAGCCGAGCAAGGGAAGTAGAGGCCCTTGGGCAGGCGAGAAACATGGCATCAGAGGAGCGAAGAGCACGAGCGGGGCAATAGTGTGAGATGAGAGAGGAGAGATAGGAAGGAGCTAGACCGTGAAAAGCTTTGAAGGTTAACAGGAGAAGTTTATATTGGATTCTGAAGTGAATTGGAAGCCAATGAAGAGATTTCAGAAGCGGAGTAACATGGTCGGAGCGGCGAGCCAAGAAGATGATCTTTGCGGCAGAGTGGTGAACAGAAACCAACGGACTGATGTGAGAAGAAGGAAGGCCAGAGAGAAGAAGGTTGCAGTAGTCCAACCGTGAAATAACCAGTGCATGAACAAGCGTCTTGGCAGAAGAGACAGACAAAAATGATCGAATCCTGGCAATATTATACAGGAAAAATCAACAAGATTTAGCTACTGCCTCAATATGAGGAATAAAGGAGAGCGAGGAGTCGAAGATAAAGCCAAGGCTACGAGCTTCCTTGACCGGAGTAAGTTCCCCCCCCCTCTTTTTTTTCTTAGATGCCTCCCCCTTGGCCTCCCCTGCCAAACTCTCCCTGTCAAACTCCTGTTTGCTCTTCCTGTTCGCTCGCTCTCTGTTCGCTCGCTCTCTGGGAACTGGCTTACTTTTCTAGATTCTACTTGAGCTGGGCCAGCTGCTCTTCCCTGCTTCTGCTCAGGTCCAAGTCAGGAAACAGAATTCCTTAGTTATAGCTTGTTTCTACTATTCGAATATGCTATATATGAGGCTGCCTTTGAAAACTGTTTGGAAACTTCAACTGATCCAAAAAATTGCAGCCAGACCGCTGACATGACCCTATTACAACAGCTTCACTGGCTACTGGTCTGCTTCTGGGCACAGTTCAAAGTGCTGGCTATGCACATAAGAACAGCCATGCTGGATCAGCAGGGCCGGTGCCAGACTATTTTGCACCCTAGGCAAGGTGAGCTACTTTCACCCCCACCCCACCCCCCAAAATGCCAACTTTGATTTTAAGAACATATGTTTCCGGGGGGGTGGGGGAAAGAAGCACAAAACTTGAAACTGCTAAATTTATTTTAAAGTGCAAGAAATACGTCATGCCAATTATAGCAAACAAATTGGAAAGGAACGTCTATGGGTCTAAAATGCATTATTTAATAGGAATATCACCTCCAAATCATCCCCCCAACTCACACACGCGTGCGCACACACACTCAGCCTCACTCACTCCAAACAAACACATGCATGAACACATGTATTCACTCAAAGACCCCATGCACCCCATTCACCCATACATTCTCTTTCTCTCTCTCTCTTCCAGGCGTTTTCCGGAAGTCCGAACATGGAGCCGCCCCACCCCCACCCCAGCATCCCTGGCTTCACTTCAGCTGGGCGGGCACGGGACGCCATCTTGCCCGCCCAGCCCCAGCTGAATCCTCGGGCCGGCTCACAGCCAATGTGCATGAGTGCTGCACTGTGCCCGGCGCACCTCTTAGCTTGGCGCTCTAGGCAGCCGCCTGAGTGGCCTCTATGGTAGCTAGGGTGACCATATTTTGGAAACCAAAAAGGAGGACAACATGGTCGGCCCCAAGGGGGCGTGTCCAGTACCAAGGGGGCGTGCCCACCCGAACGTAGCCTTGGTCACATGTCTGATTTTACAGCACACATTTAAGACAAATCTGTTCTACATAACATCTTAATGTTAAAATCACTGAAATAAAGAACAAGTGAGAGATTCAATGTATCTGAAACTTCACTCACTCCTACTTTTGTAGGTTTTGCTGTACTTTGAAGCTTTTGCTGTACTCTGTGTGTTACATTCTCCCCTTCCCTCAAATATCTGCTGTTGTTGTTAACAGGGTTTGTTACTGGCCGGCCAGATGGCTGGCTTTTTAAAATTTCATTTTTTAAAAAAAGCTTGTGAATAATTGTCACAAGTTTCTCTACTCTAACATTAGGGTGGGTGTTGTGGCAGTGAACGCTACTTCGCCCATTCACACTTCTCACTTATATACATGAGCTTCTCAAGGCTTGTGTGTTGGCACCACTTCGCACATCCAAACTTGGACTTCTGTCTATTTCCTGCACAAACATGCGACTGAGACTCCCTTCCTAATGCCCTAAGTTGTTGCAGACAAACCAAAGCCTCCAGCCTCAAACAATCTCTCTCTCTCTCTCTCTCCACTGAAGTCTCCCAATGGTCCAGCTAGGCTGCACACTTGTGGCTTGGGATATTGCTTATTGCAGGTTATTGCTTGGTCATGTCTGGTGACTCTTACATCATCATCATCATCATCATCATCATCATCATCAATTCCCGCCTTTTGCCCAATACTTTAAAAACCTCTGCCACCAGCCACCTCCACCTCCTCTCTTCCTGCACAACTTTGATGCACTCTTAAAATACTCTGCGTGGCAAGCCAGCCTCAGGGCCAAGCTACAGGTGTATCTAGGTTGCCTTCAGCCTCTCTCTGCCTTATGCCAGCCTGCCAACATTTCCAGCCTCAAATAATCCCCTGCCCCCCTCTCTCTCTGCCAAAATCTCCCAACGGTCCAGCCAGGTTGTGCACTTGTACCCTGTGACCAGGGGTAGGGCAACAGCTTATGGCTTGGTTGCATCCGGTGACTCTTGTTTTTTTAAAAAAACTCCACCACCAGCCGCCTCTGCCTGCACCAAAACTGGACTCTGAGACACTCTTAAAAAGGCTCTGTGTGGTACAGCAGCCTCTCAGGGCTCAACTACAGCCATCTCTGAGTTGTGTCTTCAGTCTAAACCCATCTCTAAGAGATATGCCAGCCAGCCAAAGCCACAAATCTATCTATTTTCTCTGGTATGCATTTCAAATGTTCTGCATTGCATCCCAGCAGTGCAGTCAGAGCCTAGCTCACGAGTGTACAAAGTGAAGTGGAAGGGAAGTGGTAGCAAAGCAAAGCAATGATATGCCAGGTTCTAACATTCACAGCAACAGGGCATCTGCAAACAAGAGAGCCTTCTCTTGACTGGCACCTTACTGTTGGTCATGAGAGTTTTTCTCTAAAGATGACCCTTCATCGCCATGATGTGGAAATTTGAGAAAAAGGCCTCTGTCCCATTCTGTTTTGCCCTGTGGGCAGCTTTGACTGACCTCTCCTTTCCCACATTTTGCTTTGTGGATGCCTTTCCTCTGCTGAGCTCCAGGTACCCGACTGCACACCAAATCTGCAACAGGAAAGGTGCCCTGCTTGCCCAGGACTTCTTACCTAAAGACTGGAGATCCCCTTAATGTCAAGGGCTGAAACTGCTCAATATGCAAAACCCCAAAGAGGAGGTTTGACAACCTGAGTTTGAAGGATATGGCTCCAGCAGTTTTAAAACACAATAATTTTAAAACATTGAACTTTTTAAAAAATCCTAAAAAAACAATGGATGAACAGATCTGATTCAAACTTGGCATGGATAAATTTCTCCTTAAGAGCTATCATGGTGCCAACTTTCAGCCCTTTATCTTTAAAATGTCATTTTTAAAAAATAATTTTAAAACCTCAAACTTTTTAAAAAAAATCCTAAAGCTCAATGAATGAACAGATCTGTTTCAAACTTAGCATAGCTAAAGTCCTTGTTAAGAGCAATCATGGTGCCAAGTTTCATCTCTTTATCTTTAAAAATAACATTAAAAAAAATTAAAATCCTCAATTTTTTAAAAAAATTCTAAAAATCAATGGATGAACAGATCTGCTAAAGCTCTACCTAAAAGGTATCATGGTGCCAACTTTCAGCTCTTTATCTTTAAAAATGACAGTTTAAAAATAATAATTTTAAAACCTCATTTTTAAAAAAAATCCTAAAAAATCAATGGATGAACAGATCTGTTTCAAATTTGGTATGGCTAAAGCTCTACCTAAATCCTATCATGGTACAAAGTTTCATCTCTTTATCTTTAAAAATGATGATTTAAAAGATAATAATATTAAAACCTCAATTTTTAAAAAATTCATAAAAAATCAATGGATTTTAGCCTCCTTTTTACCAAGCTAAACAAACCCAGTTGATGTAACCTTCCCTCATAGGGGAGATGCTCCAGCCTCTTAATCATTTTGGTTGCCCTTTTCGGCACTTTCTCCAGCTCTATAATATCCTTTTTAGATGTGGTGAGCAGAACTGTACACAGTATTGTATTGTGGTCACCCCTTATACAAATAAGGGCAGTATGATACTAGCCTTTTTATTCTCAATTCCTTTTCTTATAATGCCTAACATGGAGTTTGCCTTCTTTACAGCAGCTGCACAGTGGGTGGACATTTTCGTCGAGCTGTCCACCACAATCCCAAGATCTCTTTCTTGTTTCATCATGCCAGCTCAGATCCCATTAGGTTATACTTGCTTACATTGAACCGCATCTGCCATTTGGATGCCCACTCTCCCAGCTTGGAGAGATCTCTTTGGAGCTCTTCACAATCCCTTTGTGTTTTAACAACCTTAAATAATTTGGTGTAGTCAGCAAACTTGGCCACTTCACTGCTCACTCCTAATTCCAGATCATTTATGAACCAGTTACCTAGGAAGGTTGTGGGCTCTCCCACACTAGAGGGCTTCAAGAGGCAGCTGGACAACCATCTGTCAAATATGCTTTAGGGTGGATTCCTGCATTGAGCAGGGGGTTGGACTTGATGGCCTTATAGGCCCCTTCCAACTCTACTATTCTATGATTCTATAAGTTGAAAAGAATTGGTCCAAATACTGATCACTGTGGGACCCCACTATTTACTTCCCTCCATCAGGAGAATTGATGATTTATTCCTATGTTCTGCTTTCTGTTCTTTAGCAAGTAACTGATCCATAAGAGGGCCTCTCCTCTTACTCTATGACTATTAAGTTTATTCAGGAGTCTCTGGTGGGGGACTTTATCAAAAGCCTTTTGGAAGTCCAAGTAAACAGTGTCTACTGGATCACCCTGTCTACATGTTTGTTGACACTCTCAAAGAATTCTAGTAGATTAGTGAGACAGGACTTGCCTTTGCAGAAGCCATGTTGATTCTTCTTCAGCAGGACCTGCCCTTCTATATGCTTACTAATTTTGTCTTTAATAATGCTTTCAACCAATTTACCCGGAACAGATGTCAAACTAACCGGCCTGTAATTTCCCGGATCCCCCCTGGATCCCTTTTTGAAAATTGGTGTTACATTGGCCATTCTCCAGTCCTCTGGTACAGAGGTTGAGCTTAGGGACATGTTGCATATTTTTGTGAGGAGGTCCACAATTTCATATTTGAATTCTTTGAGAACTCTTGGATGGGTGCCGTCTGGGCCTGGTGATTTATTTGCTTTCAATTTGTCAATAAGGTTGAGAACTTCATCTTTTTCCCCACTGTTTCAGGACTCCCTTCCTGAAAACATCAGTTCAGGCACAGGCATCTGTCCTGTATCCTCTACAGTGAACACCGATGCAAAGAATTCATTCAGCTTCTCTGCCATTTCCCTGTCCTCCTTTAGTACTCCCTTAACTCCATTGTTATCCAACGGTCCACCTGCTTCCCTAGCTGGTTTCCTGCTTCTGATATATTTAAAGAATTCTTTATTGTTGGCGTTGATATTATTAGCGATGTGCTCTTCAAAATGCTTTTTTGCATCTCTTATTGTTTGCTTGCAACTCCTTTGTGCCAGCTTGTTCTCCCTTTTGTTTTCCTCACATGGGCAAGACTCATTTTTTGAAGGAAGACTGCTTTTCTACAATAGCTTCCTTGACGCTGTTTGTTAATCATGCTGGTGACCTCTTGGACTTGGTGCTACCTTTCCTAACCTGTGGAATACATATTAGTTGGGCTTCTATTGTTCTTTTGAGTAAGCTCCATGCATTTTCCACTCTTGAGGCCTCCTTTCAACTTTCTTTTCACAAGTACACTCATATTTTAGAAGTTTCCTCTTTTGAAGTCAAGTGTGAATGTGTTGGATTTCCCACTTAAGCATATATTGAATCTGATAGCACTGTGGTCACTGTTACCAATTGGTTGAACAATATTTACATCTCGTGTTAGGTTCTGGGCAGCACCATTTAGGATTAAGTCCAGGGTTGCCTCCCCTCTGGTCGGTTCCATGACCAACTGTTCCACAGTCATTTAGGACATCAAGAAATTTAACATCTTTGTCATGACTGGAATATGAATTTATCCAGTCAATGTGAGGATAATTGAAGTCACTCATTATTACAATACTTCCTCGTTTGAAGGCCTCCCTGATTTCATTCTCTATCTCAAGGTTACTCTGAGCATTTTGGTCTGGGGGCGATAGCACGTTCCTAGCACCACTTTAGTTTGGGGCCCTGCGTTGTCACCCACAGCACTTCTGTGGAAGAGTCTTCCCCATTTAGGTGCTCTAGTCTACTTGACACAATGCCTTCTTTGATGTAGAGAGTAACACCTCCCCCAGTACATCCTTCTCTGTCCTTCCTGTAAAGTTTGTATCCAGGGATGACCATATCCCACTGGTTCTCTCCATTCCACCAGGTTTCTGTAACGCCCACTATGTTCTCCTTTGAAACAAAGCACTCCAATTCCCCCATTTTGGCTCGGAGGCTTCTAGCATTTGCATAGAAACACCTATACACAGTGTCCCTCCCCAGATGTCTCTGGCATGTCCCTTTTTCACTGTTGCACTTTAGCCTCTTTGATTGGCTATCATGTTCTATCCTGTATTCATGACCTGTTTGCTCCCCTTCTACACTGGGACAATCAAAACATTTTCATATATGTCTCCTTCAGATGATTTAACCCGAACCGGATGCCTCCCAGTTCCTGTCGGCTTTCCCCCAGGATTTAGTTTAAAAGCTGCTCTGCCACCTTTTTTATGTTTAGTGCCAGCAGTCTGGTTCCATTTTGGTTTAAGTGCAGCCCGACCCTCTTGTACAGGCCCAGCTTGTCCCAAAATGTTCCCCAGTGCCTAACAAATCTGAACCCCTCCTCTCTGCACCATCATCTTATCCACGCATTGAGACTTCTCAGCTGCGCTAGTCTAGCTGGCCTTTTGCATGGAACTGGTAGCATTTCGGAGAAAGCTACCTTGGTGGTCCTGGATTTCAACTTCCTGCCTAGCAACCTAAATTTGGCTTCCAGGACCTCATGACTACATTTCCCCACATCATTGATACCAAGATGGACCACGACAACTGACTCCACCCCAGCACTGTCTACTATGCTATCTAGATGGCACGTGATATCCGCAACCTTCGCACCAGGCAGGCAATTTACCATGCGGTCTATACGCCCGTCACAAACCCAGCTGTCTTATGTGTCTAATGATCGAATCTCCCACTACCACAAGTCCCCCTCCCCCCGGAGGTACATCCTCGGTGCGAGAGGATAGTTGCACATCTCCTAAGGAATGGGTCCCTTCTAAGGGATCATTTCCCTCTTCCTCAGAGAGACACCCTCCTTCCTCATTCTCTGTGACTGCAGAGGAGCTGTCACCAAAGGAGTGGGAAGTTGCTGTTAGGTCCCTGAAGGCCTCATCTATCAACTTATCTTCCTCTTTTATCTTCTCCAGGTCAGCAACCTTGGCCTCAAGGGAACAAACTTGTTCCCTGAGAGGCAGGAGCTCATTATACCTTTCCCCATATAAGCCTTATACTCTTCTAGAGAGGCCCTTTCTCTTGGTACCACTGCCATAGCAGTCATGTTTGCTGGGGATGTGAGAGAGGGCCTTCTCAGTGGCTGCTCCCAGGTTCTGGGACTCTTTACTGAGGGAGAGTAGGTTGACTTCCTCTGTTGTCCTTCTCCTGACAAGCAAAGATATTTTTATTCAGGGAGGCCTTTGGGATATAAACTGGTCTTTTGATGGAGAGGGCATTTTAAATGGTTCGTGCTGTTTATTTCTTAGTTGCTTTTTTAAATTGTCTTTTTAATTTATTTGTTTTTAGGGTGTGTTTTAATTTGATTTTGTTTTTAGTCTGAATTCTATTACTAGCACCATTTTTGGCAGGAAGGTGGGATATAAATAAATAAAATATTCCTGTAACTGCTCACATGCTAGATGAAAGCAAGTGAACAAGCAATGACCAGAAGAAGAAAGACCGGCAGGGCCAGGAGACTCTGGACGTCTCTAGGGCGTGTGCCTCAGCAGTGCCAGACAATACTGACCCTTGGCTACTGGATCCCTATTAGATGGCTTAATCTGTAATTAATGCCACCTTTTGAGGTTCTCCAATTTGGACTGGACCCCTCAATATTCTCACTCAGTATTTCTACCTGTTTTCCTGACAGAGGCTTACAGCTTTCATCATTAAAGCATAATGATCAGATCCCTGCATTCTTATCAAGAGGTTTAACAGGCTCAACTAAAGCTGTTCTTCTTGTTACTGTGTATGAGCCCTTATCTGTAGTCCTTACCACTGGACTTTCATCTCTATCCCAAACAGGATTCAATTTAAAGCCCTCCTGATTAAACTCGCCACTCTTTGGGCAAACACATTCTCCCCAGTATTCATGAGGTGCAATCCACCTCCCACCAGCTGCCCTTCATCCAAAAAGTGTAAATCACAGCCTCAGAAACCAAATCTTTCCTGGCAACACTGTCTTCATAGCCAGTTGCTCAACTGCAGAATTTGTCTTTCCCTTTCTAGACCCTTTCCATGGACAAGGATGATGGATGAGAATACCACTTGAGTCCCAAAGATTTTGAGCTTCCTTCCCAAAGGTTGATAGTTAGACATGATGTGATCAAATATCATTCATTCCCACATGGATGAGTGGGGTGGGGAAAACTATTGGTGGACTTGATGAGAGTCAGCAGCTGCTCCATCACATCTCCAACCCATGCTCCTGGGAGAAAACATACTTCTTGAGTCAATGGATCTGGCTGGCACACATCCCCTTTTATTCTGTGCATAACAAATATGAAATAGATGGGAGAGGAGAACTGATAATGGATTTCCATTGCCTATTCTAGTTTGGCCTTAAATTTGTGTAGAACCAGATTCTGTGTAGTTCCATGATTCTTTCTAGGAATGTTGTGTTTTGTTTTTGTTTTTTTACAAAATGCTGCTGAGGCTTCAATTTGAAAGGAGATAAGTGCAAAGAGAGAGGGTGCAAGAGAGATTAGTGCAAGAGGGAGAGAGGCTCCTTACCCAGAAGCTTTTACCTTCATGTATGGAGATGTTTGATTTCACAAAATAAACTATATAATAATAATAATTTTATAGAAGTGCTTAGGGGGCAGGAATATCTTGGAGGGGAAAGACCAGGAACCAATTCAATTGAATAGCATTCCGCTGAAAGCATATGAAGGAATGTGACAGATATTTTCTATGGTATTATATCTCTGATGGTCCATTCACACATATCAGTCATCACTTGATATTGCTGTCATCAAGCAATCATCACAAATTTGGGCTTCTTTCAGTCCTAATCCCCATTTGAAAGAAACCTAAGTGTGCATAACTGCACTTGATCACATTAATCTTTCATTAGCTTTGCTTCTCTTATTTCTTTCCGTTCATTTGTTATCTGAAGTGTCATATGCAGCAGCCTGATAGGGCTAATAACATGCATGTGTAAATAAGCCCATAGTGTGCTCTAATCAGTCTGTGAGTGGTTTTTGCAGTTCCTGTATTTTCCTAAGGCTGCCATCCTATCTACACTTGGGAACAAACCTCATAAAACACAGTGGGACTTACATCCATTTGCAGGCTAAAGTGTAAGGATTTTTTAATAATTGGTGGCATAACGTGTTCAACCCTAGAAGTATACATTGCAGAAGCGTGCAATGAAATCTTAATGTAGGAAGCAGCAGAGGACATGGTATCTATGCAATCAAATCTGGTTGCTAAAGGTGGTGAAAACTGGTGTCTGAACTTGAAATGGCCAGTCAATACTCAGCATTGCTGGAGACTCCTTAAATCTCTGGGATAAAACTGCTTCTCTTGGATAGCTGCAGCTATAGGTAGTTTCTGATGAAACCAAATCAGTTCCACCTTTTACTCACTAAACTGTCATGGAGCATGATATGCTCCTGGACTATATTGTTGAAAATGACTGGCAGTAGCTCTCCAGGGTTTCAGATGGAATTCTTTCCTAGCCCTAACTGGAGAAGCCAGGGATTGAAACAGTTCTGAAAGGGAAGACACATGTATGGCATACAAACTACTATAGGGTGACCATATGAAAAGGAGAACAGGGGGATCGTGCCCTGAAGAGACAGAGGAAGAGGCGGAGGAGGCGGCGGCTGGGGAATCCGGCCGCGTCCTTGCCGCCGCTGCCGCCCACCTCCCCGCCAGCCTCCTGCTGCCGGCGAAAGAGCCAGCCGGGTTGGAGAGCTTCTTCCGCTCTCCCCCCCGCCTTCTTCTGCCGAGCTCTCCGACCTGGCTGGCCCTGAAGAGACGGAGGAAGAGGCAGAGGAGGCGGCGGCTGGGGAATCCGGCCGCGTCCTTGCTACCGCTGCCGCCGCCACTGCACACCTCTCCGCCGGCCGGGTCGGAGAGCTTGGTGGAAGAAGGCGGGCGGAGAGCGGAAGAAGCTCTCCGACCCGGCTGGCTCTCTCGCCGGCAGCAGGAGGCCGGCGGGGAGGTGGGCGGCGGCAGCGGCAAGGACGCGGCCGGATTCCCCAGCCTCCTCCTCCTCCGCCTCTTTCTCCATCTCTTCAGGGCACGATCTACACAGTCGCTTTGGGGTCGCACTGGGGGCGCATGCAAGCACCCTCACAATGACGTGTAGATTCCCTCCTGGGCTCCTGTATCTTTAACAGTTGTATTAAAAAGGTAATTTCAGCAGATGTCATTTGAAAGCATGCAGCACCTGGTGAAATTCTCTCTACATCACAACAGTTAAAGCTGCAGGAGCTCTGCCCTCTTGACCAGATACAAAAGAGGTCACCCTAAACTACTGCATACCCCAGGAGGGCTCCTGTACCTTTTACAGTTATGTGAGAATTAACAGAGTAGCAGGTCTGTTCCATGTTCAGTACACTGAACAAGCAATTAGGAAGAGCTAACACGAGCTTGGTGGCAGAGGTCAAGGAGGAAATCCCAAACAAAATTTCTCTATAAAGTAACCGGACAGTTTGTGCTTAGAAAGACTTAGTAACTGAGCTACTAAGGTAATACGAAGTAAGGGCCACTGCACTGGTAGTGAAGAGGGAGGACCTACAAGAATGAGAACAAGGACAGGTACAATTCAGATGTGGGTATGTGAGGTATGCAGTATGTTTGTTCTTCTTCGTGGTCTCTGTGCAACACACAAAAATATGGGCTCTGCACCTGCGCGGAGCTCACATGGAAGGTTCTCAAGCTAAGGCGTTCTGGGTGGGAACCCCTCCCACTGTTTACTGAGCATGCTCAGTCGGGTTCCTGCCCAGCCTCCTCAGTTCTCTTTCGTCCACCATCGTGGCAGCATCATTTTTCAGAGGTTCTCTAGCGGTTTCTTATTCTAGGTGTTCTTTCTCTCTCTCTCTCTCTCTCTTTCTCTTCTTCTTCTATCTAAAAAAAAAGTTTATTAGTAGTTGTTAGTTTAGAGTTTTAATAATTTTTGTCCAGGTTTCTTTGCGATCCCGTGACCACCCCTCGGGTGCATGGCCCTCTGGGCCCCATTTAGGAAATGTGTTAAGTGTGGGAGTAAGCTCCCGCCCTCTGATGGGCACTCCCTTTGCCTCCTCTGTCTGGGAGAACGTCATATTATTGAGACTTGCCATTTTTGCCGGGCATTCTCAAAACAGACTAGGCGGCACAGGTCCGATAGATTATGTGGAATCAGGCCCTGCAAGCGGTGGACCCCCCTCATAAGGACGTTGACTGGGCTTCTCTGGAACTCTCCTCATTCACCTTTAATTTGAGGGAAATGTGCCTGCCCAACCGCCCCACCCACCAGGGTGGGCAGTTGCTCTATCTCTTGCAAAAAAGATCTCAAAAAAAGCTAAAAGGGTGAAGATCTCTTCAGCTCCGACAGAGAAAAAGAAAAAAAGAAGATAACCCCGAGATCACCTAGGTCCCCACCTCGAGGGACGACTACGCCATGGACCTCGACATAGCCATCTGGCTCACCTGATGTCAATATTCAACCCAGTACAGTCAACATAGACATCTCCCCAACCCCGATCGACATTGATGCTCCTTCGACATCGAATGATCCCAGGGGCAGCTTTCCAATCTTGGCTCAGCGGTCTCCTCCTGCCCACGAGTCCACCATCAGCATTCCGCCAAAACCATTGCTCCGCTCCCCCATACCGACAACGCAACAAGCGAGCAACCTGAGGTGTAGTAAACCACGCACATGATGGGTGATGATGGAATATCACGTTTATTGAGAATATACCAAGAGTTTATATAGTCAAATCCCTGCTCCTTCTTCCCCCCTCCTTCTCGGCCAAAACTCCTTTGATCACCTTGCTTGTATCCTGAATCAACACCCTTAATCCCTTCTGTCTCCCGAGTTAGTCTGCCTGGTTGTTGATTCCATGCTAACCTGGAAGTCTAGCAGGACATGCTTGCAGTCAAACAATGGCCAATTAACTGGGAGGAAGATCACGGCAAAAGCCCGTTTACCCCCGGACAGTCTTCTGTCAACGTGGAGTTCCAGGCCTGTGTGTAATACTTCACTGAGGCTGGCAATCTCTGCTTCAGAAGGGAAGATCCAAGACATATCTCCATCTCCGTTACCACCACAGTGGCAGTCCAAATACCTCAGGAGACACCACTCTCCAGAATCGACGGGTTCCGTAATTTTGACAATGAGCCATCTATACCATGAGCCTTTTCCCAGACACAGATCCCACTCTCCTTTGGATTGGGATGAGTGCACTGTCTGGAACCGTTCGCATTATAGGCATGAACAATGGCAGCGTGACCCCTATTATGAAAGGGAGTACTATGACCACCAATATGATGATTACTAGCACCATACAATACTAGCACCATACAAGATCCGGTCTTCGATTCGGTGGCAAGCGATTCATCCAGACCCGTCTCGATCCCCATGCTACCAGTCCTATTGGACATGATTAAGCAATTGTGGAAGTCCCCAGCCTCCATGCCACCCACCTCTAAACGTTTAGAGGATCTGTATAGAGTACAGCAAGACTTGGCAACTTTCCTTTTCCAACACCCACCACCAAATTCCATTGTTGTAGAGGCGGCTCAGGGCAAGACGAAGCGTTAGCATACATCACCCACAGATAAGGACGGCTGGCGCCTTGACTTATTGGGACAGGGAATTTATTCCTCGGCAACTCTCGACCTAAAGGTGTCAAATTATCAGGTGGCCATGTCAGGCCACCTGATAATTACTACTTTGGGACAAAACGGGCAAACTCATGGAACATCTTCCTGAGGACAAGCGTAACTTAGCCTGCTGATTTCGTAAAGAAGCAGCCAAATTATCCAGAAAACAAATCCATACCTCTCAGCACCAGGTGGACAGTTACTCCAAAGCTCTTGTGGGATCTATCACCCTGAGGAGGCATGCCTGGTTGAGGTCAGCAGGGTTATTGCAGGAGACTCATTCCAGAATAGAAGATCTGCCCTTTGATGGCTCAGCTCTATTTAATGAAAAGACAGACGAGGCATTAGACAATGTGCAAAAAGCCCGTGTGACAGCCAGAAAAATGGGGTTCACCCAACAAAATTTTCAGCGGCAGCGCCGGTGGTCACGGCCTCATTTTACCTACCCTCAGGGTCAGCAGCACCAGCAAACTCAGCAACCACCCGTGCAGAATTGACAACAGTCCTTTCAGTCGAGGAAGCAGTTCCCTGCAGCCAAGGGCAAGGCCCCGTTCCATAAGCCAGAGGGTTCCTTTAGACGGCGCCTTTGACTACGTCGAGAAGCCAACACCGATGTCGGCCTACCCTTTCATCGAAAGACTTACCTCCTTCCTCCCTGCCTGGGAAAACATCACCATGGTCAAATGGGTTCTCTCCATTATCAAAAAAGGCTACAGACTGGAATTCGGAGCCCTCCCTCCTCTTGGCACCACGAGGGTTACACCTCCGAACCCTGTCCTCCAGGATGAGGTCCGTATGCTTCTCAACAAGGGAGCTATCCAGCGCGGTCCTGTAACTCAGGCTTCCACAGATGTCCGGGAAAGCCGCCAAATGGCTTGACAAAGAAAGATAAGACCAGCTGGTAGCTAGGCAACGAAGGTGTTTATTTACAGAAGCTAAACAGTGCAGGGAAAGGAGGGGAAAACGGGGGTTTGACTGCAAAAGTCAAGGAACAGGAACAGTTCAAGGAGCAGGATTGTAGAGTAGTCAATGTCCAGTCCAAAGTCAAGAGAGCGTGGCAAAGAGGAGATTCGATAATGCAGTCCAAGTTCAAACACAGCCAACAGTCAGCGACAAACCAGTAACACAGTCCAGAGTGAGGGGCAACAACAGGCAAGACGTAGTCACAAACCGGTCCAAGGTCGAAGCAGGAATCCAGAGTAGGCAGACGTGGTCACGGGGTCCGGGAATCAAGACAGGAATCAGAATCCAGGCGTTCAGGAACAAGGCACGAGGTCACAAGATCCAAGAGCAAAGGCTTCCGCCAGAATGCTCAGATAATCTCTGACAACTTTGCATGGCTCACAGCTGCACTTTTATCCTTAGTCAGAGTGCTGAGTCATGGCCTCTCAGCTGATCCCTAATTGCCTGGTGTTTCTGGTGGAGGTGGCGAGACCGGCATCTGGTGGCCTTCTCCGCCCGCAACTGGCTGAAACCAGGCTTCTCCGCCTCCTCCTCAGACCTCTGCGGCTCCTCCGTAGTCTTTGCTGGCATCAGGCCCTCAGAGCTAGCAGAGGTCCCAGCTGGCCTTGGCTCTTCTCCCTGAGGCTCTGCCACAGTCTCTGCCAGTCCAGCCTCCTCACTACCTGAGCTGGGCTTCTCGGTACTAGGTCCAGCCTCTGCCACCTCCTCCTCATCTCCTGACTGCATCTCTATGCAGGGCATGACAACAGAGTTCTATTCCAGATACTTTGCAATCCTGAAGAAAGATGGAGGTCTTTGGCCCATAATGGATCTGCAACTGCTAAATACTTACCTTACTCCACAGAAATTCCATATGGTGTCACTTGCATCCATTCTTCCATTCCTCTCCGAAGGTCAATGGTTCGCTTCCATAGATCTGCGTAACGCCTACTTCCACATATCAATCAACCGCCAATACCTTCACTTCGCCATAGACGATACCATTTACCAATACACCGTCCTTCCTTTCGGCCTCTCAACGGCTTCAAGAGTCTTTTAAAAATGCATGGCAGTCGTGTGTGTGAATCTAGGACATCAGGGCGTCGAGGTATTCTCATACCTCGACGATTGGCTCCTAGTAGCTTCGACCAAACATCACCTTCAGCTTTCGGTGGTACTTACCTGCAACCTTCTAGAGAGGCTCGGCCTACTTATCAGTACTGAGAAATCGTGACTAAATCCTCAACAGTCGATATCTTTCATTGGGGCATATTGGACTCCACGGTCAGCTGGGTGTTCTTGCCAGAGACAAGATGCAAAAAAATCACCACCCTTGCCACCAGGATCTCCAAGGGCTCACAAGTCACTGCGTTCACGATCCAGAGACTGCTTGGCCTTATGGCCTCGACCACCGTGGTTGTCCAATATGCAAGGTTCCATATTTATTTATTTATCATACTTATACCCTGCTCCTCAGCCAAAAAAGGCTCTCGGAGCGGCTTACACTTAGCAAAAAAGACAGTCCCTGCCCTCAGGCTTACAATCTAATAAAGACATGACACACAAGGAAAAGGAGTCAAGGAAGGAGGGAGGGAGGAGAGAGAAAGAGCGAGAGAGAGTGAGAGAGAGAGAGAGAGAGAGAGTGTCCAGCAGGAGCAGGCCCCGATGTTAATTCTGCCTGCTCCTGTCCCCTCGGTCCTTCTTCTTCCCCGCAGGGCCAAGATGGCAGTTTGCCCTGTGGGGGGGGGAAGAGTCCAGCAGGAGCAGGCCCCGATGTTACTTCTGCCTGCTCCTGTCCCCTCGGTCCTTCTTCTTCCCCACAGGGCCAAGATGGCAGTTTGCCCTGTGGGGGGGGGGAAGAGTCCAGCAGGAGCAGGCACCGATGTTACTTCTGCCTGCTCCTGTCCCCTCGGTCCTTCTTCTTCCCCACAGGGCCAAGATGGCAGTTTGCCATGTGGGGGGGGAAGAGTCCAGCAGGAGCAGGCACCGATGTTACTTCTGCCTGCTCCTGTCCCCTCGGTCCTTCTTCTTCCCCACAGGGCCAAGATGGCAGTTTGCCCTGTGGGGGGGGGGAAGAGTCCAGCAGGAGCAGGCACCGATGTTACTTCTGCCTGCTCCTGTCCCCTCGGTCCTTCTTCTTCCCCACAGGGCCAAGATGGCAGTTTGCCATGTGGGGGGGGGAGAGTCCAGCAGGAGCAGGCCCCGATGTTACTTCTGCCTGCTCCTGTCCCCTCGGTCCTTCTTCTTAACCACAGGGCCAAGATGGCAGTTTGCCCTGTGGGGGGGGGAAGAGTCCAGCAGGAGCAGGCCCCGATGTTACTTCTGCCTGCTCCTGTCCCCTCGGTCCTTCTTCCCCACAGGGCCAAGATGGCAGTTTGCCATGTATCCCTTGCAATCTCGGTTCCTTCAACACTTCGATCCCAGCCAGAAGGCACATCATGTATTTCTCACCCTGAGCCACTCGGTCAAGGCTTTGTTACTTTGGTGGACCCAGAGAGAAAATTTAATGAAGGGCACGCCATTCTGACAACCCATTCCCTGGGGCACGTTAATGACGGATGCTTCCCTTCAAGGTTGGGGTGCACACTTCAACGATCTGACAGTTCACGGCCACTGGTCAACAACAGAGACCTCTCTGGTTCTAAGAGAAATTACTGCAAAGTACTGCAAATTGATAACAGATGACAAAGAAAAGGCTGAAGTGCTCAATTCCTACTTTGCCTCAGTCTTCTCCCAAAAGCAGGTCTATGACCCCCCTGGAGAAAGTGAAGCAGAAGTTGAGGGGGCAGGACTGCAATTTGAGATTGATAAACAAATAGTCAAAGAACACCTAATTTCCTTGAATGAGTTCAAATCTCCAGGGCCTGATGAACTGCATCCTAGAGTAATGAAGGAGCTAGCAGAAGAACTCTCAGAACCTTTGTCTATTATCTTTGCAAAATCATGGAAGACGGGTGAGGTGCCGGACAACTGGAGGAGGGCTACCGTTGTCCCTATCTTCAAAAAGGGCAAAAAGGAGGAACCTGGGAACTACAGACCAGTCAGTCTGACATCCATCCCTGGGAAAATTCTGGAGCAGATTCTAAAGAAGTCAATCTGTAAACACCTTGAAATCAATGCGGTGATCACTAGAAGCCAACATGGATTTGTCAAGAACAAGTCCTGTCAGACTAATTTGATCTCATTTTTTGATTGGGTAACCTCCCTTGTGGACTGTGGGAATGCTATGGATGTCATATATCTTGACTTCAGCAAAGCTTTTGACAAAGTGCCCCATGATATTCTGATTATCAAACTAGCTGAAAGTGGGCTAGATGGAACAACTATTAGGTGGATTCACAGTTGGCTACAGAATCGGACTCAAAGAGTACTTATCAATGGAACCTTCTCAAACTGGGGAGAGGCAACGAGTGGGGTACCGCAAGGATCAGTCCTGGGCCCAGTGCTCTTCAACATTTTTATTAATGACTAGCTGTACCCTGCCACACGTTCTGTGGCTCAGTCTGGTTAAATTAAAAAGAAAGAAAAGACAAAGCGGATGTTTCTAATATGTTTAATTTCACAATGCTTGTGGATATACAATAAAGGAAGCCAGATTCTGGCTGGACATCAGGAAAAACTTCCTGACTGTTAGAGCAGTGCAACAGTGGAATCAGCTACCTAGGGAGGTTGTGGGCTCTCCCACACTAGAGGCATTCAAGAGGCAGCTGGACAACCATCTGTCAGGGATGCTTTAGGGTGGATTCCTGCATTGAACAGGGGGTTGGACTCGATGGCCTTGTAGGCCCCTGCCAACTCTGCTATTCTATGATTCTATGATTCTATGATTTTTAGTTGTTCCATTGTCTGTGTAAATATAGAGATTGTCTGGTTTGCCGACTCTAGAACACGCAACATGTAATTGTCCATGTGAGAAGCAATCTGTGTCTAGATCTAAGCTGCACAATTCTAAAGATTGGCCCTGAGCTTTGTTGATGGTGATTGCAAACGCCAATCAAATTGGGAATTGCAATCTCTTAAACTGAAATGGCATATCTGTTGGAATCATAGGAATGCGAGGAATGAGGACATCTTCACCTTTGAAAGGTCCTATCAAGATTGTTCCTTCTATGACGTTGCTCAGTATTTTTTTTACTGCAAGCCGCGTGCCATTGCAAAGTTTTGTGAGAGAACATGCAAATAGGAGAGGAGGCAGAGGCAGTGGATTGGCCTGCTGTTTGGTTTGAAAAAAAGGATGTTTTTACGGTGAGGAGGTTAGTGCAAACTCCTGGCAGTTACCTTTCTTCAGAACGTGTAACTGTCACAGGTGTGACGTCTATATTCACTCAGCCAATTGTGAGAGAACATGCAAATAGGAGAGGAGACAGAGGCAGTGGATTGGCCTACTGGTTGGTGATGTCACAATGACCTATAAGAGCAAATAGGAGAGAACATGCAAATAGGAGAGAAGGCAGAGGCAGTGGATTGGCCTACTGGTTGGCGATGTCACAATGACCTATAAGAGCAAATAGGAGAGAACAAGCAAATAGGAGAGGAGGCAGAGGCAGTGGATTGGCCTACTGGTTGGCGATGTCACAATGATCAGCAGGACTGGTTTTTAGGAGGCCTATTTCTTCGATTTTAAGACAAACTTTTGACCCCATATAGAACATAGTTACATAACAACGCTTGCGTATTCGAATGCAATGTTGTGTCAAAATTTCAAAGCAATCGGTGAAGAACTTTTGGAGATATAACGTCTGTTTCGAACGAACATTTCCATTTTTATTTATATAGACTAGCTGTACCCTGCCACGCATTGCTGTGGCTCAGTCTGGTTAAATTGAAAAGAAAGAAAAGACAAAGTGGATGTTTCTAATATGTTTAATTTCACAATGCTTGTGGATATACAATATTTTTAGTTGTTCCATTGTCTGTGTAGATATAGAGATTGTCTGGTTTGCCGACTCTAGAACACGCAACATGTAATTGTCCATGTGAGAAGCAATCTGTGTCTAGATCTAAACCGCACAATTCTAAAGATTGCCCCTGAGCTTTGTTGATGGTGATTGCAAACGCCAATCGAATTGGGAATTGCAATCTCTAAAATTGAAATGGCATATCTGTTGGAATCATAGGAATGCAAGGAATGAGGACATCTTCACCTTTGAAAGGTCCTGTCAAGATTGATCTCCGACTATAACAATTGCCACTTCATCTATAGTTGGAGCATTGAATCTTCGCACATGTTCTCCAGCAGGCGTTTTGTCAGCATGAATAACAATCTTGTGTGTATCAGATGGCATCATGTCAATTGCTGTTTTGAACAAATGTACTAAATTGTTTTTTTCGTGAAGTAGCTGTTGCAGTTTTGAAACAATGGACCTTTTTATGCCGGTATAAATTCCGCAGCGTGCATTCAATTCATCGTTGCCATCACCAATGAAATACATTTGTAGGAATTTATGTTGACTATCTTGAAACGGAAGGAAGGAGCCGGCTTTATGATAAATTTGTCCTTTGACTTTGAAAGTTGGCATAAATGGAGCTGGGATGATTTCTGCGCCGAACGACGTCATTTGGAAGCATGAGTTGTATTTCCTGATGTTAGATAGGAAATGCTTTGATTCTGCAGTATATCCGGGCAAGCAAAGTTTGTAATGGCTCTGGTGGTTCTCCAAGTTGAGGCAGTTTAATTTTTCCAGCAGCGCAACACATTCCTTTTGTTTCTCCATTAAATTTAAGAGCCTTGCAATAAGGACACACTTCAGTCATAGTGCCGATGAGAACATGCCGCCTCAAACTATAATCATCAGCTGGGTTGTACCGGAATGCAAGGCAATTGTTATCGTGTGATTGTTTACCACAGAGTCGTGTTTGACGCTGATGTGCTGTTTCTCGTTGACGTCTTTCAGCCACTCTCAGCCTGTCGCGTTCATTCTGTTGAGAACAAAGCAGATCTGAAGCTGTAGAACGCGATTGCCATGCTCGCAATCGTGCATCCTCAAGTCTGGCTGAACGTTGCTTGCCTGGTTCCTTGGCACGTATTTGAGGCATTCTTTTTCTTTTTTTCTCGTTTGCTGATGCCCGTTCTTCCTCAGTCTGATTTGCAATTTCTCGTCGCAGTGCTTCCGCTCTGCGAGTACGACGACCTAAGTGTGATCTTCTGTGAGGCATTTGGATGAAGTAAAGCAGATTGTTTGTTTTTTTAAAAAAGATGTTTTTACGGAGAGGAGGTTAGTGGAAACTCCTGGCAGTTACCTTTCTTCAGAACGTGTAACTTTCACAGGTGTGACATCTATATTGACTCAGCCAATTGTGAGAGAACATGCAAATAGGAGAGAAGGCAGAGGCAGTGGATTGGCCTACTGGTTGGCGATGTCACAATGATCAGCAGGACTGGTTTTGAGGAGGCCTATTTCTTCGATTTTAAGATAAACTTTTGTCCCCATATAGAACATAGTTACATAACAACGCTCGCATATTCGAATGCAACGTTGTGTCAAAATTTCAAAGCAATCGGTGAAGAACTTTCGAAGATATAACGTCTGTTTCGAACGAACATTTACATTTTTATTTATATAGATTTGGACGAGGAGGTGCAGGGAGCGCTGATCAAATTTGCAGATGACACAAAATTGGGTGGGATAGCTAATACCCTGGAAGACAGAAACAAACTTCAAAGTGATCTTGATAAGCTGGAGTGCTGGGCTGAAAACAACAGGATGAAATTTAATAGGGATAAATGCCAAGTTCTACATTTAGAAAATAGAAACCAAAGGCACAGTTACAAGATGGGGGATACTTGGCTCAGCAATACTACAAACGAGAAGGATCTTGGAATTGTTATAGATCGCAAGCTGAATATGAGCCAACAGTGAGATATGGCTGCAAGAAAGGCCAATGCTATTTTGGGCTGCATTAATAGAAGTATAGCTTCCAAATCATGTGAGGTACTGGTTCCTCTCTATTCGGCCCTGGTTAGGCCTCATCTAGAGTATTGCGTCCAGTTCTGGGCTCCACAATTCAAGAAGGATGCAGACAAGCTGGAATGTTTTCAGAGGAGGGCAACCAGGATGATCAGGGGTCTGGAAACAAAGCCCTATGAAGAGAGACTGAAAGAACTGGGCATGTTTAGCCCGGAGAAGAGAAGATTGAGGGGAGACATGACAGCACTCTTCAAATACTTAAAAGGTTGTCACACAGAGGAGGGCCAGGATCTCTTCTTGATCCTCCCAGAGTGCAGGACATGGAATAACGGGCTCAAGTTAAAGGAAGCCAGATTCCAGCTGGACATCAGGAAAAACTTCGTCACTGTTAGTACGACAATTCAATCAGCTGCCTGGTGAGGTTGTGGCCTCTCCCACACTAGAGGCCTTCAAGAGGCAGCTGGACAACCATCTGTCAGGGATGCTTTAGGGTGGATTCCTGCATTGAGCAAGGGATTGGACTCGATGGCCTTGTAGGCCCCTTCCAACTCTGCTATTCTATGATTCTATGATTAGCCGTTCTGCCTTGAATGACTGGATGCTAGGGCAGCCTAAGGAAAGGTATTTCAAATTGGCTGCTCCAAAAGAACAGCAATAATTGTTTAAATCCTGCTTCATTTGCTGGTTAGTTTAACCTTCTTGCCCCAATCCTTTAAAAGCTCCATTAAACATATTAATTTATTTTGCAGTTATCTATCATTAAACTGGTAAGCAAGCAAGAACAAGAAACCACATCACTCCCTAAACTTCGCAGCTACCCACCACCACCATCGTCCAAACCCCTTCTCAACAACAGAGACATCAGACCACATCAATATACTGGAACTACGCACCGTGCAAAGGGCGCTTCGAGCCTTCGAAGCCATCCTCACCCGCCACACTATCCAGATTGCATCCGACAATACCACCATGGTGGCTTATCTGAACAAACAAGGTGGGACACGGTCGAAAAGCCTGCTGAATCTCACCCTTGAGATCCTAGAGTGGTGCTCTGCCCAAGGCATACAGCTTGTAGCTGTTCATGTTGCTGGCATCGACAACCATCTCGCGGACAGTCTCAGCAGGACTCCTCGGGAGTCACATGAATGGGAACTGGACCCACGAATTCTGGAGACCCTATTTCATCAATGGGGATGCCACACATCAACCTCTTTGCTTCCAGCGGGAATGCGATCCTTTCCTGCTTTTGCAGCCAAGCAGGCAAGGGACGGGGCTTGATAGGGGATGCCTTCACGATACCGTGGAACGTGTCCCTGAACTACGCATTCTCCCATTTCTGCTCATATCACGAGTGCTAACGAAGATAGAGACAGAAGGGGCACAATGTATCCTGATCACCCCTTGGTGGCCACGTCAAATATGGTTCCCCCGGCTTCTGTGGCTGTCACAGGGCCGACACTGGAGGCTGCCACACCTCCCATCATTACTAACCCAGCAGAAAGGGAAGCTTCGACACCCCCAATTGGAGGTATTCCGTCTAACTGCTTGGAGGGTGTAGCCTCTGCCCACAGTGGGTTTTCCTCTCCTTTATGAAGAATCCTGGACGCATTGAGGAAGGATTCGACACGGAGAACACATAAGGCAAAATGGAATGCTTTCGCCAATTTGCCACGTCGCATAATTTTGAACCGCACTCGGACTCTCTTCCACATGTTGTCTTTCTTCCTAGCATTGTTTGAGAAAGGTCTCCATTTTTCTTCTGTAAAAGTTTACTTGTCAGCACTTTCCTCAGTTCTCCCTCCTGTTGGGGGAATTGTTTTCTCACACACCCTTGCTAAGAAATTCATTAAGGGCATTAAGAATTTGGCCCCACCAATCCAGGAGGTCATCCCCTTGTGGAGTCTATCGGTTGTCTTAAAAGCATTGACTGGGCCTCCGTTGGAGCCGCTGGCTCACATTGACCTCAGGTTGCTCTCCTGGAAGACAGCCTTCCTTGTAGCAATCACTTCTGCAAGCCAGGCAGGTGAGCTTAGTGCCCTCTGCATCGACAATCCATATTTAACATTCCATAAGGATGAGGTCGTCCTGCGACCGGACATTTCCTTCTTGCCTAAAGTGCTTTCAGACTTTCACTTGAATCAGGACATTGTTCTACCCGCCTTCTTTTCATCCCCTTCATCGAACCTGGAGGTTGCTTTACATACATTAGATGTCCGTAGGGCACTAGCTTACTACAAGGACAGGACGGAGGGATTCCGTGGGTCTCCCCGCTTATTTGTCTGCTACGAAGGTCCACGCAGGGGTTCCCAACTATCCTCTCAACGTTTATCAGTGTGGGTCACTAAGACTATAGCTCTGGCCTATGAGCTAGCAAGGCTCCCAGTGCCACGTCCGATCAGAGCTCATTCAACCCGAGCCACGGTGACATCTACGGCGTTCGAGAGAGGCATCAGGCTCCAGGATCTGTGCAAAGCCACAACTTGGTTGGCACATCTATTTTCATCAAGCATTATCAGCTTGATGTCAGGGTGAGAGCTGATTGTTCCTTCGCACGAGCAGTGCTGTCATCCATACTGCAATAGACACCGTCCCTCAACCTGGTAAGTCAGCTTTCTATTTTCCCATATTTTTGTGTGATGCACAGAGACCACGAAGAAGAAAGACAAGTTGCTTACCTGCAACTGAGGAGCCTGGGCAGGAACCCAACTAAGCAAGCTCTTTAGACAGTGGGAGGGGTTCCCACCCAGAATGCCTTAGTTTGAGAATCTTCCATGTGAGTTCCACGCAGGCGCAGAGCCCATATTTTTGTGTGATTGCACAGATGACCACTAGAAGAACTACGGTTACAGGTAAGCAACCTGTCTTTTTCTTGCCTGAAGATAACATGGTATACATTTGCAGCAAGTGCAAGATGGCAGCATTACTAGAAGAAAATGTAAGAGGTCTGCAAAAGCGAGGAGCCAAAGTCCAATGTATAAGAGAAGGTGAAGAGTTCTTGGACAGAACACGGGAGGTGCTGGAAGGACTATTGTGGGGTGGAGGCACTCAGGAAGAGGAGCAGAATAAACAATTGGAAGAGCAACCTGCATGGATGATAATGACATTCAGGAGGAAGAGATTCAGAACTAAGGAAGTGCTTTGAGGCTCTTGAGAAAAAGAGTGGCTTTGAGCCCTTGGGGAAAGATCTACAGCAGACCTCTTGCCTTTTGCCAAGTAGCAAGCCTTTCATAATGGTCAGAGCAGTAAGATATTGGAACTAACTGCCTAGTGGGATGGGGGTGGGCTCTCTGCTGCTGGAAGTATTCATGCAAAGACTGGACAGCCTTCTATCAGGGATGCATTAAAAGTGGATTCATGCTCTGAGCAGGGGGTTGGATGTGATGGCTTAAATGGCCCCTTTCAATAAGACTCTATAATCACCTGTTGTATAACTGTATGTTCTGGAGCTTGCAACGGTGCAGGAGCCTATTTGGAATTAGGTGTTCCTCTGATCACTCCTGCTGGTCATGCTGTGGGTATCTCCTTGTAGTCTGCATGGAGCTGGGTGTGGAGAAAGTCATTTTCTCTACACCTACTAGAGTACTGCCTAGAGGGAACAAAGAGAGAAGCACAGGGAATAGAAGCAATGGTCAGCAGTTCAAACACCTAGATGCCCAGTTAGTGTTTGTGAGGAAATGAGAGAGGAGGAAGTTCCCCCTGAATGCTCATCCAGTGCCCTTGCTTTAGTATGCATCAGGGGGTGCATACTCTGTATTTATTCGGTGTGGGGAAACTGGTACTAGGTTTACAGAATAGCCAAGCACAGTTTCCACATATAGGATTGTGGGGGGAAGAGGGGAGGGATAAACACGGGAAACATTTGCAACAATTATATTTTGTAACATGAATCTCTCATTCCCTTTCTTACCTGTGTCATGTGCTCTGTCCTTGTCCTGAGCCCTGTTTGTCTCTACTTGTAGGAGTGCAGTGCATGTTGCTGCTGATGTTTTGGTCTGGAACCCTGAAAGGAAGCACGTGTAATAGTTCTGGGAAGACAAATGCTAGCAATGTGCTCTTCCTGTCTGTTCTGTTATTTGTTTAAGGGCTCCTTTTTGTGCAAAGTGCCCTTTCTCAATGATTCTCCCCACCCACCAACATTTCCCCTGGTGTACTCTAAGAGTGTCTTCAGATGAGCATTTTATAACACACCCTTTACTGGTCATTCATGGAATTTCTCAGGTCCTCTTCATGAAGCCGTCCACCTCCTGCATGTCTCCCACTACTTCTGCTCATTTTTCTGTCATTAAAAAAAGACCCAGAAAATCCGGGTTTTTTTCCCCCCTGTAATGTAACTGGCCATCATTTCCTGCTGTGTGCAGGAGAAACAGCACAATAAAAGCACCCACTGAATGGGCCACATGGTTGTAGTTGCTTGCTTCCTCTTTCTTCACTGTGTGAAGAAAGAGGAAGCTGTTCGCAACTATTGTGGGACAGAAGCAGGAGGCAAAGTGATGGTAGGAAATGTGATTTCCAAACCATCTGATGATGCTCTAAGTTGACCAGTGGCCAAAGAGACATAGTTCCTTGCCACACATCTGACCGGGTGTTGGTGTGCTGTGATTAGTCTGAATGCACTGGAACTGTAGGATTTGCAGGAATCTAAAAACACACACACCAAGTTAAAGTCCAATGAATTAGCCACATTGTAGATGCACACTTACCAATCCACTTGCATGCCATCTAGGACAGGAGAGACCTAGGGTGCTTCCAGATGGAGGGATCCAGCTAAGGGCATCCACAGGGATTTTTCCAGGGGAAGTGATATGTAATTGTCATTTGCATGCATAGTGTGCACTGCTAAATCACACCTGTGTGTTCTCCAGATTTCTTTATCAAACTAAGTGGTACAAAAAGCAGGGGGTGGGGGAAGAAACAAAGTTCAAAAAAAATTGGCCAGTTGTTATAGCCAGGACTGCTATTTGTAGACACAGTCTCAAAATGGAGATTTGCAATCTGAATGAATTGGTTGGTGGTAGGGATGGAACCAGAGGAAGATTTTCTACCACCTACTTTGCACTGAGGCTTCCATTAGTTAATACTCACAATTTGGTTTCAATTGACTTCCTCTTTCTTTCTTTTTTACCTTGTGTACCACATAAAATTAATGTCCAGTTTTGTTAATATCAAGAATGTCACATTTCTCTGCACTTCTACTTTATGCTGCCCCAAGAACATGTGTGTTTCACCAAAGGCATGAGGCAGATTACATACAACTGAACTCTGTCGACTCGGAAATGAAAATCAACCATTGCTTATCTTTCCCAAAATGCATTGCAGGTATCAGATTACACCTAGCAACACCTACCACTGACTATTTCATTCAGACTGCATGTGGAGAAACTAGCTATATGGGACCCTCTACCCAATCCCACCATATAACCAAGTGTGAAGGAACCCTCCTTCTCATTTAGGCATTCCTACTGCTAAATTGTGAAGGACCAGCAGACAATCCATCCATTTACTTTTGCTGTCACCATTAAACTACATCCCTTTATTTAATATAACTCCTTTCTCTAAGGTGGTCATTAGGTGTGAGACAGATTGTAGATAAAATAAACAAAGATAAATAATATTTTATTCAAAAGGAACACAAGGAAATTTATTATTTATGATTGCTGATTACTCTGAGAACAAGTTTTCTATGTCATTACATTAAAAGCAGGGGTTTTATGCTGTTACTGTTACCACCAATCAGGTGTTAGAAGCTCCATTTCCTAACCAAACTTAAGCTAATTCCCCAATCAAGCTTCACCCCAGTTAACTTACAGGCCTAGCAATGAAGGCTTGAAAAGAAGTCTTCTCTCTGCTTAGATTTGACTGCAGCCAGAAACCTGTTCACCAGGCTTTCCCTGAAGTCTTCAGTTTGGTCCAGCTGATGGTTTGTCTTCAGACCATTTTCACCAAGCTGATACTCAGGCTCCAGCGCTTTCCTTCGGAGGCTGCTCCAGGAGTCTTCCTCTTCTCACTTGCAGACTAACTTCAGCTTCATGTGCTCTTAGATTGGCTTCCAGATTTTGCAGCTGCTCTTCTTCCTGGCTGATGTCTTCCTCAGGCTCCTCAGCTTCTCACAAAGACACCTCCTAACAAACTCTTCCTGACAGACTTTCCCCAGATAAACTCCCCCGCCCCCCAGATGCCTCTCAACAACTTCTTATATTTGCTCCAGTTAGATTCTGTATGAATTAGAATGTTCTACTTTTCTCCAAACAGATGGTATCAAATTTGATTCAGTCTTCTTGGAAGTAAGTCAGAAACCTGGCCTCATTCCCATTTCAATGGTACAGCAACTGCCACTCCATCAGTACAATGTATCTCTCCTCTGGCTCAAGCCTGGGATAAAAGTTGCAATTTCCCACCTCTTGTATACTTAACTTCTTCAGACTTTCTGTCCTTCAGTCACTAAAACAGTTAAATTTTACACCAGTTTTACCTCAGTTTCGTCATGACTAAATCTATCTAAACTGCAAACTGTTAAAGACATAGGAGCCCTGTCCTCCTTTTCATATGGTCACCCTATCATAAATCCACTCCTGGTTACCACAAGCTCTCTTCATTTCAGCTGTATTTTTTGGGGGGAGGGGGGTCATTTTATTGTTGCCATGCTAAACAATTGGTTGTTAGAAATCCTTGCAATCTACTGCAAATTGTTGCAAGATCTACTGGTAGTCCCAGATCTACCTTTTGCCCATTTTGTTTTGAAGAACTTGAAAGCTTGCACAATTTTGTGGAATGTTGCTTGGTTTCAATAAAGGTATTTCCCAAGTGTGGGTTTTATGTATGGTAGGGTGACCATATTTGGGAAACCAAAAAAGAGGACACCTAGTGTGTGTGTGGGGAAGCAGCTTTCTGAGTCCTGCAGAAAGTACGTTATTCCCCCGCCACCTTAAAGAACCCGATTGGAGTGGAGGAGGGGAAAGGATTTCATTCTGCACCACCACCATCCACTCCAATTGGGGCCTTTTCTATAATGTCCACGAAAGACCCACTTTCCCCTTTAAGATCTCAATTGGAGCTCAGGGTGGGGGAATGACTTGCCTCAAGAAAGCATGTCATTTCCTCCTTAATGGCAGCCTTAAAGAGGAAGGTGTGTCATTCCAGGACATTATTGAAAATTATAGAAAATCCCCCCTGACACCATGGAAAGAACAAAAACCAGGACAAATCCGGGGAAATCCTGACAGTTGTCACCCTAATGTATGGTAGAATATTACAAAGAAAGGCCTGACAGCATCAAAGAACAAATCTACCGTTTCTGGTAAATCTGGTGACCGAGCAGTGCCAAGGTAGACTTGCCCTTAAAAAAAAATGTATATCAGGTCTACCTATGTTGTTTCTCAATAGGTGGAGCTGGTGTCCAGTAATGTCCTTTCACTTACAGCTGAACCCTCAATTCTTTCCCTGGGAACCTTGGGCCATTACAAGCATGAAGGGTATGGATAATAACAAGCACAATAACAAGCATGAAGAACATGGTACAGAGGTGTGACCTGCTCAGCTTACAGTCCCCTGGTAGACTCCACAATCAACACACAATAGCATCAGCTACGTAATTTCAGAAAAGGATAACACTGTCTCAGCTCCTAGGCCTGCACTAAAAGAGAAAGGGAGAGGCCCCACCCAGGCCTCCCTCAACAACTAAAACATACACATTCTCTAAATCTATATACACATACATACATATATCCCAGCAACCCCTAGACAATAAATTGCACTGTTGCTAGAGTCAATTTCACCTCCTTACCCACATTTCCCTAAAACAACCAGCACACCGGGAGACTGGATAACAACAATGGACTATACTGCAGAGTTTTTATGCCTTACTATAACCTCAGTAAAATGGGAATAATGGGAATAACAACACTGGGCTACTTTGCAGAGCTGGCATAAACTACACTTTCTCAGTTTGTCAGAGGAGGTGTTGTGGAAGAGGAGACCAAGGCAAAGAGGAGAGTAAATCTAAGTTAATCCAGGAGGCTTTCTTTCCAAAGTCACCATATGCTCGTCATGTGCTCCTGAGAGCTGTGACTGAAGGGGGTGCCCTGAGAGCTGCTGCTGCACCTGAAGGGGCGTGGCCTGATTGCTCTCAGCAACGGAGTGGGCAGGGACTTCCATTCTGTTTCCTGACTCTGCGCAGAGCAGAGGAAGCTGCCCTAACTGGTCTAGAAGGTACATAAGGAAACGAGCTCCCAGAGAGCAAGTGATAAGAGCAAGAGAACAGGGAGCGCAAACAAGAGTTTGTCAGAGGAGTTCAGCAGGGGAGGTCGATAACAAAAAAATGGGTTCTTGTAACACGCTCAAATAGTAGGGGACTCTGTTGCTAACCTTCAGGGAGGACAGGACAAAGCACAGGCTATTCCAATATAATCACAAAGGCGGGTGGGGAGTAGGAAATATACTGTTTTCAATGGAAAGAAAGACCCTATTGTAGGGTGACCATATGTCCAGTTTTGCCTGGACATGGGGTGGGGCAAAAACATGTCTGGGGGAAATCCCAGTTTCCCCCCATTTTGTCCTGGCAAATGCTATGGTGTGTATATATATATGTGTGTGTGTATATATATATATATATATATATATATATATATATATATATATATATATAAAGTGGGGTTTAAGACCCTCCTCCAGGCTTCCATCTGGGCCTCTCCTTTGCCGCTGTGACGTCGACCAGCCCCTGGATGGAAGCCTGCATTCTAAAATGCAGAAACGCACAGTTTGAGGCCCTCCTCCAGGCTGCCATCTGGGTTCTCGACAATCGCTGCTGTGACATCGCAGCCCTCCCAGAGCTGCTCTAGGTTTCAGTTGGGCGGGTGCCATCACGCCCACCCAACTGAAGCCTAGAGCAACGCTGGGGGCAGTGCACGTGTTCTTGGACTTCTGGGAATGTGTGCAGCACCCTCCCAGAGCCACTCTAGGCTTCAGCTGGGCGGGCGCGACCGCATCCGCCCAGCCAAAGCCTAGAGCACTGCTGGGGCGGGGGCTGGTGCACGCATTCTCGGACTTCTAGGAATGCGTGCAGCAGCCTCTGCTCTCCCCAGTGCAGGAAAGGGGCGAAATCGGCCCAGGGGGGCAGAGGACGTGTTCTGTCCTCCAGCTCCCCCCCCAGCACAATCTAGCCCTCTCCTCCTGGGTTGGTGCGATTGCCAGCCAAGAAGGATGAAGAGAAGAAGGAAGCAGCAGGAGGAGGAGGTAAGATTGAGGTGTGTGTGTGTGTGTGTGTGTGTGTGTGTGTGTGTGTGAGAGAGAGAGAGAGAGAGAGAGAGAGAGAGAGAGAGAGAGAGAGAGAGAGAGAATAGATGAATGGGGTGTATGAGTGAATGGATGTGTCTGTGTGTATGTTTTGGAGTGGGGCATCCTGAGTGTGTGTGTGTGTGTGTGTGTGTGTGTGTGTGTGTGTGTGAGAGAGAGAGAGAGAGAGAGAGAGAGAGAGAGAGAGAGAGAGAGAGAGAGAGAGAGAGTATATGGGTGAATGGGGTGTTTAAGTGAATGGATGTGTGTGTGCATATGTTTTGGAGTGGGGCATCCTGAATGTCTGTGTGTGTATGTGTGCATGCACACGCACGTATGCATGCTGGTAGTGTGAGTATATTGATGTCTGAATGGGATGCCTGGTTGTTTTACTATGAATGGATGCATGTGTATGTTTTCAGTGTGTGGAGGGGAGAGCTGTAGTTTTCTGTGAGTTGGGATGATTTGGAGGTGATATTCTTATTAAATAATGCATTTTAGACCCACAGACCTTCCTTTCCAATTTGTTTGATATAATTGGCATGATGTGTATTTTGTAACAATGGCTGATAATTGTTCATCCTTCTTAAAAACCTTTAAAAAATTAACAGGGTTGCCATTATTATTATTATTATTATTATTATCATTATCATCATCAATCTCTCTTTTCTTGCTTGTCGTGGTTTTTCTTGATGAACATGATAGACTTTGCCAAGTCATGCTGTCTTTTACTGATTCAGAAATTTCTTGACTATTCAACATGTTTTAAGTATGACTGCTTTCTTGATGTTGGCGTGCATGTATTTTGGTAGGCCTAATTTCTGAAGGGTTTCTGTAGGGAAAAAAATGATGTGATGCTGGTGACTAACGGAAGAATTGTAACTTTTTCCTGTTGCCATAGTTCTTTAACTTCCATAGCCAGTGGTGATATTTTTCTCTCTTGTCCTCTTCCTTTTCTGCAACATTTTTGTCATTAGGTATTGCTATGTCAATGAGGTAGGTGTGTAGTTCTTGGTTGTTTTTGACTGTTACGTCTGGTTGAAGTAGAAACTAAGAGGTGCTAGCCTTTAATCCATTTTGTTCCATGGCTAATGTTTTCAGGGTAATAGTAGTTTATACTCTTTCTGAATGCTTGGTTGCTGGTTTGTTGTACAAGATTTTTCTGTACTTGTGAACTGCTTCATTTGTTCAGTGGTAGCAGAATGCTGAGTGTGTGAGTAAGGATATGAGAAAGGTGATGGGGAAAGAGTGTTAAATTTTAGGAAAGGTGAGACTACGGTCATCCAGTAAAGGACTTGCAGTCAGAAAAGGTATTTGAGGGAAGGAGAGACTGTATAACACTGAGTATAGCAAAAGGTTCAAAGTACAGCAAAAGCTACAAAAGTAGGAATGAGTGAAGTTAATTTCAGATACATTGAATTCTCACTTGTTCTTTATTCCAGTGATTTTTAACATTAAAATGTTATGTAGAACAGGTTTGTCTTGTGTGCTGTGAAATCAGACCTGTGACCAAGGCCATGTTTGGGTGGGCATGCCCCCTTGTGGGCTGGGCATGTTGGTGAGCACGCCCCCTTGGGGCTGGACATGTTGGTGGGCACGCCCCCTTGAGGGTGGCCATATTGTCCTCCTTTTTGGTTTCCAAAATATGGTCATCCTACCCTATTGATTCTCCTGGATTTTAATTATAGGAGCCGCAGTTGTGGCTCCAATAGATAAGGCGACCAGTAAAATAAGGGTTCCATAAGGTTAAATGGAAATGGGTTGTTCTAACTTTAATAAAATTGAAGGGTTTCACCAATTTTCCTAAAAGATTGCACATGCCACAAAGAAATGTCTATTTTCCATAACCTAAAAATTAGGGTTGTGCAAGCCTCAGTTTTAGAAATCCGAATCAAAGAGGGCATTTTATGGCAGATCCACCATTTTAAGACTGATCTGTCATTTCCTTGCACAGCCCTAGGCCCCCATACAGCCTACAGCTCCCAGCATGCAGTGCCTGGGAGGGCTGCACTTACCAGAGCCCAGGAACAGAGGGCATAAATGTACTCACCACCACCACCGCCTTCGCCCGCTTCTTGGCACAATCGCTGTCTCCTTCCCACCATTGCCCACTCCTCGTCATGATCGCCAACTCCTCTCGATCAACCGCTGCTGCAATCCAGATTACTCCATTGACCCTGGAAAGGTCCCCGTGTGATCCGCAGGTGTCCTGCAGCTGCCTGCTTCCTCCCAAAGCTGCCTACTCTGGTAAAGGAAGTGAGTAGCTTTTGGGGGAAGAAGGCAGCTGCAAGGTACCTGAGGAACACAAAGGGAGCCCTTCAGGACCAACGGAGTATTGTGGATTGTGGCTGATCGCATGGAAAAGCTGGTGCTGACAGAGAGGAGACAGTGATGGCATGGAAGAGGAGGAGGCAGTGGTGAGTAAATGTATGCCCTCTGGGCCCCGGTAAGTGCAGCCCTCCCAGGCACTGCAGCCCTCCCAGGGCTGTGCAAGGAAATGGCGGATCTCTGCCATAAAATGGCCTCCGGGATTTGAATTTTTGAATCCGAGGCCTTAGGCTTGGACAGCTTTACTGAAAATTTCAGGAAGATTGCTTAAAAATTGAGGGAGAAAGTACAGTTAACAGAAAAAAAATGGAAAAAAACCTCGCTCACACAAAAGTGTTCCTGAAAATATGTTTTCGCAACTTTTTGTTCGCATCATACGTAAGCCACACTATAGGCTCCATATTTTAAAGATTACTGTTTTCTTATTCCCTTCCTATTGTAGTTGGTGGAATCGAATTTCTTTTATTATTATTCAATTTACTTCTTTTTTTTTTCTTTAAAAAAAATATTTGCTAATGAGTTCATAACACTGCACTCAGAATGTTGTGGGGGGGAGTGGAATAACTTCCGTGTGGAGTAAAAGCAGCAGCAACAGCAGATTTGTATGTGTGTGTGTATGTGGACATGCAATTTTCTCTGTGTGACCGAATCCTACTACTTCCGTTTACTGGTCTGCACTTCTACCCATTCCCTTCCTCTGTTCCCCCCTTTCCCCTTAATAGTTTGTGTTACTAAGGTCTCTTTTGAGGTTCAAGTACTGGGAACAGAAGGCTTAGAAGGAAGCTATGAAATTAAATGGGAATAAAACTTTGGTTCATAAATAGGCCTGTCTTTCCTTGAAGGAAGAATCCTCTTTTCTCTTTTTGAACTTGTTTTCCGTTGGCTTTGAAAGTGTTTGGGGCTATATTTCCCCAAACCAGAAGACAACAGAAGAAACCAATGTGGCTCCATAAAAAAGCTTAGAGATGACCTGAAAACAAAACAAAATAAGGTTCATAGAGGAAGTGGAAGGAAGGCCAGGTTACAGAAGAAGAGTACAGACAGGTGGCGCAGAAGTGCCGAAATGGTGTCAGGAAGGCTAAAGCTGAGAATGAGCTGAGATTAGCAAGGGATGCTAAAAGCCTTCAGATACATGAGTAGTAAAAGACAGAGGAAAGAAATGGTGGTTCAACTGCTTAATGAGGATGGCAAATTGATAACAGATGACAAAGAAAAGGCTGGGGGAAAGTGACCACGTCATACTTGAATTCATAGAATCATAGAATCATAGAATAGCAGAGTTGGAAGGGGCCTACAAGGCCATCGAGTCCAACCCCCTGCTCAATGCAGGAATCCACCCTAAAGCATCCCTGACAGATTCTTGATTATGAAGGAGACAAAAGTTGAGTGTAGCCATACACGTACTCTGGTTTTTAGGAAAGCGGATTTTAATAAACTCAGAACTATGATAAGTAAGTTCCCATGGCATGTGAGCCTAATGAGAAAAGGAGTGCAGGATGGGTGGGAGTATTTAAAAAAGGTAATTTTAAAGGCACAATTACAAACAATTCCAACAAGGAGAAAAGATAGAAGACAACAGAGGAAACCAATGTGGCTCCACAAAAAGCTTAGAGATGACCTGAAAACAAAAAAGGATACATATAGGAAGTGGAAGGAAGGCCAGGCTACAAAAGAAGAGTACAGACAGGTGGCGCAGAAGTGCCAAAATGGCGTCAGGAAGGCTAAAGCTGAGAATGAGCTGAGGTTAGCGAGGGATGCTAAAAGAAATAAAAAGGCTTTCTTCAGATACGTGAGTAGTAAAAGACAGAGGAAAGAAATGGTGGTTCAACTGTTTAATGAGGATGGCAAATTGATAACAGATGACAAAGAAAAGGCTGAAGTGCTCAATTCCTACTTTGCCTCAGTCTTCTCCCAAAAGCGGGTCTATGACCCCCCTGGAGAAAGTGAAGCAGAAGTGGAGGGGGCAGGATTGCAATTTGAGATTGATAAACAAATGATCAAAGAACACCTAATTTTAGGAATGTGCTCCGCTCCGATTAGGAGCGTAGAAGCAGTAGCGGATTGGCCTGCTCCGCCTTACCCAGAGGCGGAGTAGGAGCGGACCGTGGACCCCCTAGAAGCAAGGCGAAGAGAAGCGCCCATTTTTCGGAGCTCCTAGTTCAGGCGGAGCGCTCCGGTCGCCATCTTGAAAACATTTCGCCATAGGATTGCATTGCGGCAAATAATCGCGCATAACTACGTTGTTTTTGAAGCTATCATTCTGAAAATTCTTGTGCACAGAGAGTCGTGGATGGGGGTCATTTTGAGACCACTCTCAACTTTCTGCATCGTACGGGTCGCGTGCTATATTTTTGTGAAAATCGGGTCAACCGCGCGGCTCAAACGGCGTTTTCGGCTTTTCGCCCATAGGATTGCATTGAGGGAAAGAATCGGGGATAACTGGGGGGGGTTTAAGCTATCATTCTGAAAATTCTTGTGCACAGAGAGTCGTGGGTGGGGGTCATTTTGAGACCACTCTCAACTTTCTGCATCGTACGGGTCGCGGGCTAGAAGTTTTTAAAAAATCGGCGGGAAAAATACCTTTTTCAAAGGGCTGAGGGGCAGAGTCAGCTCCCGGTCATGATGATCCCAAAAATTGGAGGAGGGCATAGGCAAAACAGGTAACTTGGGATTCTGGGAAACTTCTCTTTCTTCATCTGAACGGGCTTTTCCCCGTGTTTTTTAACACAGTAGCCCCACCAAATGCACAAACACAACCTGAAATCATATACTAAGCCAAGAAACACAGCACTGCTCCACACCCTAACCTTGGTGAACAACTGAAAAGATGTGGTGCAAGGGGATGAGCTCCCCTAGGGCATCTCATCGTGGACGTGCCCCCACTCTCTCCTGCACTGGAAGGCCATTAGAGCCTTCCAAAGAGAGTAAAACGGTGGAGCAATGCCTATCATGAGTTGAAGTGAATGGTCACTTTTCAGTGGTGGAGCAATGCCTGTTATGAGTCGAAGTGAGCGTTTTACTTCTTCTCAGAGCTGTTGGTGGCTGTCAGTGTCTTGAACTGGCAGCTACTTCCCCCTCCCCCGGGCACGTCCCCCTATTGCTGGTAAAAGACAGATATAGCCTTTTTAAAAAAATTCTTCTTGCTGTTTATTGAGCAACACTGCTGCTTTTAATTCCACCCCTCCTTTGTTTATTTATTGATTTATTCCATTTTATATGCATTACTGGCTTATCCTTGGCTCACTTCCTTATGCCCCCAGAAATGCCAGCTGTATGCCTGCCTGCCTTCCCTCCCTCCTCCCCTGCCCACCTCGCAGGGATGTTGTGTGTGGGGTGCCCGATTTTCAAAAATTCGCCAAAAATCAGGGGATGATGGGATTGCTTTGAAACTCGGCGTGCGTGTGTATATCCCCATGAGGTGTCATGGTGCCAAACATGAGGTTTCTAACTTGAACAGAAAAAAAGTTGTATGATTTTTTAGCTTTCAATGCAAGCCTATGGGGGGGAAACGGAGCTCCTGATCCGGATCCGGAGCTCCGGGTGGAGCGGAGCGGAAGTGGGTGGAGCGGGGGCGGGGCGGAGCGGCCCGATCCGGAAAATGGCGGATCTGCAAGTGAACCGGAGCGGGGGGTCCGTGCACACCCCTACCTAATTTCCTTGAATGAGTTCAAATCTCCAGGGCCCGATGAGCTCAACATGGCGTATACCAGCAACAAGTGCAAGCTGGTGGCACTTTTGGAAGAAAAAGTGAGAGGACTTGAGCAGCGAGTATCCACCCTCCAAGGAATAAGAGAAGTCGAGGAGTTCTTAGACCGAACGGTGGAACTGCAACAGCAACAAGAAGCACATGAGATTGAAGAACAACAGCCAGCTGAAGCAGAAGTGGAGTATGCTGAGGGGAGGGAAGCCAATGAAGAGGAAACTCCCTGGAAAAGAGTGACAGGAGCAGAAGAATTAGAAGGCATTCTGCACCAGTGGAGCCATTGGAGTTAAGCAACTACTTTCAGCTTCTGGAGAATGAGACTGAAGGACAGTTTGCAGAGGAGGAAGTACAGGAGACACCATGCAACAGTGACCAAGAGCCAGAAGGTAGGTCAACCAAGAAGAAGAGAAGAGTAGTCGTTGTGGGAGACTCCCTGTTGCGTGAGATTGAAACCCAAGTATGTCGTGAAGACCCATGGACTCGCCAGGTGTGCTGTCTCCCTGGAGCACAGATTAGAGATGTGACTGAAGGGTTACCAAAGCTCATAAAGCCCACGGACACATACCCCTTTCTTCTCATGCATGTGGAAACAAATGATGTCGCCAAGCAGAGCTACGAAGAAATCATTTCAGACTTTGAAGTTCTGGGAAGGAAACTGAAGAACTTTGGGGTCCAGGTAGTTTTCTCATCCATCCTCCCGGTTCTTGGAAGAAGATTAGAAAGGGAAAGAAAAATACTCCGGATGAACGACTGGCTTTAAAGGTGGTGCCATCATGACAGTTTTCGATTCTGGGACCACGGGCTACGCTACTTGGAACATGGACTGCTGGTGAGGGATGGGTTGCACCTCACAAGGGCTGGAAAGAATGAGTTCGGCCACAGCATGAAGAACTTGATCAGGAGGGCTTTAAACTGAATCTTACAGGGGTGGGAGACGTAAATTTTGAGGCAACAATGAATGAGGGCCAATGCACCACAGTACAGAGAACAGCTCCAACAGTGTCCCAAAATAGTGTCTGCAACAAGGTAGGAACAAAGCCAGACTATAAAACACATGGTCTTCGATGTCTATATACTAATGCCCAGAGCATGGGAAACAAACAGAATGAACTTATTATTATTATTATTATTATTATTATTATTATTTATATAGCACCATCAATGTACATGGTGAACTTGAACTCTTATTACATGAAGGCAAATACAACTTGATAGGTATAACTGAAACTTGGTGGGATGACTCCCATGACTGGAATATAGCAATTGAAGGATATAACTTGTTCAAAAAGAACAGAAGAAATAGAAAGGGAGGTGGAGTTGCACTATATGTTAAAAATACCTATACCTGCACAGAAATACAGGCGGATGAGACTGGGAGCCCCGTCGAGAGCGTCTGGATTAAAATAAATGGGGCTTGGAATAAAAAGAATATGATAATCGGAGTCTGCTACCGACCACCCAATCAAGGAGAAGACGACGACGAAACTTTTGAGAAACAAATTGCTAGACTTTCAAGGAAGTGTGATGTAGTAGTGATGGAGGACTTCAATTACCCTGATATCTGTTGGGAGACCATTACTGCCAAAAGCGGCCCTTCCAAGAAATTCCTGACATGTATGGGTGATAACTTTCTCCTACAGAAAGTGGTGGAAGGAACTAGAGGATCGGCAATCCTTGACTTGTTATTGACCAATAGGGATGACTTATTGGATAAAGTGGCAGTTACGGGAACTCTGGGGGAAAGTGACCATGTCATACTTGAATTCTTGATTATGAAGGAGACAAAAGTTGAGCGTAGCCATACACGTACTCTGGATTTTAGGAAAGCTGATTTTAATAAACTCAGAACTATAATAAGTAAGGTCCTGTGGCAAGGGAGCCTAATGAGAAAAGGAGTGCAGGATGGGTGGGAGTATTTAGAAAATGAAATTTTAAAGGCACAGTTACAAACAATTCCAACAGGGAGAAAAGATAGAAGACAACAGAAGAAACCAATGTGGCTCCACAAAAAGCTTAGAGATGACCTGAAAACAAAAAGGGATACATATAGGAAGTGGAAGGAAGGCCAGGCTACAAAAGAAGAGTACAGACAAGTGGCGCAGAAGTGCCGAAATGGCGTCAGGAAGGCTAAAGCTGTGAATGAACTGAGATTAGCGAGGGATGCTAAAAGCAATAAAAAGGCTTTCTTCAGATACGTGAGTAGTAAAAGACAGAGGAAAGAAATGGTGGTTCAACTGCTTAATGAGGATGGCAAATTGAGAGCAGATGACAAAGAAAAGGCTGAAGTGCTCAATTCCTACTTTGCCTCGGTCTTCTCCCAAAAGCGGGTCTATGACCCCCCTGGAAAAAGTGAAGCAGAAGTTGAGGGGGCAGGATTGCAGTTTGAGATTGATAAACAAATGGTCAAAGAACACCTAATTTCCTTGAATGAGTTTAAATCTCCAGGGCCCGATGAACTGCATCCTAGAGTAATGAACGAGCTAGCAGAAGAACTCTCAGAACCTTTGTCTATTATCTTTGCAAAATCATGGAAGACGGGTGAGGTGCCGGACGACTGGAGGAGGGCTAACATTGTCCCTATCTTCAAAAAGGGCAAAAAGGAGGAACCTGGGAACTACAGACCAGTCAGTCTGACATCCATCCCTGGGAAAATTCTGGAGCAGATTATAAAGAAGTCAATCTGTAAACACTTTGAAATCAATGCAGGTCTTCAAAGAATTTTTAGTTCCAAAATTAATGGAACTTTATAATAGGATATTATTAGGAGAGAAGATACCTGAATCATGGGAACATTCATTGATAATTCTGATCCCAAAACCAGATAAAGATTTGACTAATCCCGATTCTTATAGACCTATTTCGTTAATAAATCAGGATGCTAAAATTTTCACATGTATTATGGCTAAACGGTTAAATAAATTTATATCAGAATATATAGGAGAAGATCAATGTGGGTTTGTGGTAGGAAGGCAGATGCATAATCTAGTGGGAAGAGTTTTAAATGTAATAAATCTAATAGAAAAATCAAATATCAAGGCAGGAATTATGGCATTGGATATTTTTAAAGCTTTCGATTGTGTGAGCTGGCAGGCATTGAAGATTATTATAAATAAATTGGGATTTGGAAATAAATTTAAAAGTGTAATAGAACAGTTATATTCCCAAAACACAGCTGTAGTGGTGGTAAATGACGGACTCACTGAAAAGATACGACTAGCCAGAGGAACAAGACAAGGATGTCCGCTCTCGCCGGTCCTGTTTGTAATGGTTATGGAAGTTTTGGCGAAGGCACTAAGGGAGGATGAAGAGTTAGAAGGAATTGGAGAGATAAGGGAAATAAAGTTAAACATGTTTGCAGATGATACTTTATTGACCATTAAGAACCCAATAAGAAAATTAGAAAGAATTAAATATCAGTTGAGGGAATTTGAGGAAATTACAGGGTTAAAAATAAATTGGTCTAAATCAGAGATGATGTTGTTTAATTATACTAAGAAGGAAGAAAAGGATTGGGAACATAAGGGAATAGAAATGAAAGTTAAGGAGGAGATTAAATATTTGGGAATTAAAATTACAAAAAATCTAGAGAATCTTGAAAGGGAAAATTTAACGAGGTTAAAGAAGGAGGTATTAGAGAAATTGGAGAAATATAAAAGATTAAATTTATCTTGGTTTGGAAGAATAGCTTTAATAAAAATGAAGATATTAGCTAAAATTAATTTTGTGTTTAGGATGTTACCAATAAAAATATCAGAAACTGAGATAAAAAGTTGGCAAAATATTATTAATAAATATTGTAACAGAGAAAAGAGAGCAAGAGTGAATAAAAATAATTGGTATCTAAGCCAAAAAAAGGGTGGATTGGGTCTCCCAAATATAAAATTATACTACGTAGCAAATAGATTAAGACATATCGTAGAAGCAATTATAGGAGTAGGAGATTTATATTGGATGGAGGAAAAAACTATAAGTAACGTAGAGATGAACTTGGACAATGTCTTTTTTAAAGATGGAGGGAGAAAGTGGGTTAGAAGTATAGATAATCCACTCCTGAGGACTCAATGGGAAATTTGGAGTAAATTTAAAGGGAAGCTGCTTCCGAGCAACTCTCCCTTAGCACCGATAATAATGTTAAAGAATTTCCCAGAGGATCTGAAGGGTAGATTATGTAAAATATTAAAAGAGAAAAGTAAAATGAAATTAAAGGATTGGGTAAGAGATATAAAAACAAGAGAAGATATGGAAAATTTGTTAAAGGAGAAAAAATTATCTTGGTTAGAATATGGGCAATTAGAGCAATGGAATAAAAAGTGGATTAAAGATAATAAAGTTTGTAGAAAGATGACGAAGTTTGAAGAGTTAATAGTAAATAAGGAAAAAGGGAAAGGAGGTAGTATAGTTTTAAAAGGGTTAATGAGTGAAATATATAAATTACTGTTAGAGAAGGAGTTTAGAGAGAACCCAGAGAAAATGGTATGGGAATCAGATTTGAAGGTACAAATAGGGCGACAGAGTTGGGAGGGACTATGGAAACAAAGAGTGTTGAGAAGTTTATCAGTGAGAATAAAGGAGAACTATTTTAAAATTTTATGGAGGTGGTACCTAACCCCGATTAGATTGAATAAGATAAATAATCAGCATTCAGCAAATTGTTGGAGAGGTTGTGGGGAAAAAGGAACGTATTTACATATGTGGTGGCAATGCAAATATGTACAAAGATTATGGAAGATGGTGTTTTCAGAAATTGAAGAAATAGTGGGAATGAAAATAGAACAAACACCAAAGATTGCATTGCTGTCACTATTTGAAGATATAAAGTGTGGAAAAGAAACTATAGAGCTGATATCGAGTTTGCTGGTTGCAGCGCGATTGATGGTAGCTAGGAACTGGAAGATTCAAGGGGAATATTCTATTGAAGAATGGTATAAAGAAGTATGGGATATAGCCATTAATGATAAATTGACATGTAATATTAAGTGGAGAAAAGGCGTAACTAAAATAAATGAGTTTGAGGGAATCTGGAAACAGTTCCTAATATTTGTGTTTACTAAGGGAAGTGGGAAACCGCCAGCAGAAGGAACGATTAGATTTTGGACTCAGGAATGATCCCGAGGTGGGGGGTGCACTTTTATGTTAAGAATGATGATGTTGTAGTATGATAAGGTATAGGTAATAGTTATTCAACATATATGTACTCAACATTTATTCAATATGTATGTAGCAGTTGTTTGATGTTTTTCTTTTTGTTATTATTATTATTGTAATGTTTTATGTATGTTTATATAGTGTAAAATAATAATAAAAAAAGAAATCAATGCAGTGATTACTAGAAGCCAACATGGATTTGTCAAGAACAAATCCTGTCAGACTAATTTGATCTCATTTTTTGATAGGATAACCTCCCTTGTGGACTGTGGGAATGCTATGGACGTCATATATCTTGACTTCAGCAAAGCTTTTGACAAAGTACCACATGACATTCTGATTAACAAACTAGCTAAAAGTGGGCTAGATGGAACAACTATTAGGTGGATTCACAGTTGGCTACAGAATCGGACTCAAAGAGTACTTATCAATGGAACCTTCTCAAACTGGGGAGAGGCAACGAGTGGGGTGCCGCAGGGCTCAGTCCTGGGCCCAGTGCTCTTCAACATTTTTATTAATGATTTGGACGAGGAGGTGCAGGGAACGCTGATCAAATTTGCAGATGACACCAAATTGGGTGGGATAGCTAATACCCTGGAAGACAGAAACAAACTTCAAAGTGATCTTGATAGGCTGGAGTGCTGGGCTGAAAACAACAGAATGACATTTAATAGGGATAAATGCCAACCCTGGGAAAAAGAAACCAAATGCACAGTTACAAGATGGGGGATACTTGGCTCAGCAATACTACAAATGAGAAGGTTCTTGGAATTGTTGTAGATCACAAGCTGAATATGAGCCAACAGTGTGATATGGCTGCAAGAAAGGCAAATGCTGTTTTGGGCTGCATTCATAAAAGTATGGCTTCCAAATTGCGTGAGGTACTGATTCCTCTCTATTCAGCCCTGGTTTGGCATCATTGTGAGTATTGCGTCCAGTTCTGGGCACCACAGTTCAAGAAGGATGCAGACAAGCTGGAGCGTGTTCAGAGGAGGGCAACCAGGATGATCAGAGGTCTGGAAACAAAGCCCTATGAAGAGAGACTGAAAGAACTGGGCATGTTTAGCCTGGAGAAGAGAAGATTGAGGGGAGACATGATAGCACTCTTCAAATACTTGAAAGTTTGTCACACAGAGGAGGGCCAGGATCTCTTCTCAATCATCCCAAAGTGCAGGACACGGAATAACGGGCACAAGTTACAAGAAGTAACATCAGGAAATACTTCCTGACTGTTAGAGCAGTACAACAATGGAATCAGTTGCCTGGTGAGGTTGTGGCCTCTCCCACACTAGAGGCCTTCAAGAGGCTGCTGGACAACCATCTGTCAGGGATGCTTTAGGGTGGATTCCTGCATTGAGCAGGGGGTTGGACTCGATGGCCTTGTAGGCCCCTTCCAACTCTGCTATTCTATGATTCTATGATTCTAAGTCAGATTCCAGCTGGACATCAAGAAACACTTCCTGACTGTTAGAGCAGTACGACAATGGAACCAGTTACCTAGGGAGGATGTGGGCTCTCCCACACTTGAAGCATTCAAGAGGCAGCTGACAACCATCTGTCAGGGATGCTTTAGGGCGGATTTCTGCATTGAGCAGGGGGGTTGGACTTGATGGCCTTTTAGGCCCCTTCCAACACTACTATTCTATGATTCTGTGATTCTATGACTTCTTTTGTGGCATGTTTTCATAAGTTTAACAAGTTAAAAGGGTACCCACTTTTTTCCTGCTTAAGTTTTAAAATATATTTTCAACAGGCCTAGTAACTTCAAGAGTTACAGAGTTTGGGGAAATCCTCAATCTCTTTGTGATCTAAGGTACACCTGGAGATAATTCAGACTGACCCTAATTACTATTCTCTTTTCCGAAGAGGTCTGGACCCCAGACTACTAAAGACAAAGAAAGTCTGTGTTCGGACGACACGTTAATCGACTGTGGGTGGGGGAGGGTAATAGGAAGTAGGGTGACCGTTCTCCTCTATCTGTGGAGACTCTCCCTGGGAGCCAGAATGCAGACATTTACATGCCCCCCAACCCACTCTGTGTGTGTGTGTGTTTGTACATTTCTCCCCCACACCTGTGTGTGTTTGTGTCCCAACCCCAATGTGTGTCTGCATACATTCCCCCAACACACACACACACCCCACAGTGACTAGGTATGCTCAGAAACATTACCAAAAGAAATTTAGAATCAATTATAAAATACCCTAAGAATGAGGCAGAAAAATAAAAGCTTCTTTAGCGGAGGAAGAAAACTGCCAGAAAATGTGAGGATAGATTATGGCACAGCACAGTGTAGGCTTATTCTCTGATATCCCTCCAGTAGTTCTATCTCCTCCCTGGAGCTGGACACAACACTGGCCCCTTACATCTGCTTCAGGGCTTTCAGGAAAGGATCAGTATTAGAGACAAGATGTAACCACAATCATGCTAACGCTTGGAACAGGACCAACGCAAGCTCTCCCAGTGCCTGGGGCAAGAGAGCAGACTCACACCTGTCCACCTCCCCATTGCTGCTGCAGTGTGTGGGTGTCCCCAGCCCATTATGTGTGTGCATGTGCATGTATGTACGTGCAGTCTCCAATCTCCAAGCCAAAGTGGGTTTTGTCCTTCATGCTAAAAATTGCCCTAAGGATCAAGTTTGCAGTCTGGGGGTGTTTATTGATCCAACATGATAATTAGAGTCTCAACTGACCTCTGTGGCTCAAAGCACTTTTTATGCTTCAGCTGATACACCAGCTGTGAACTTACCTGGATGGAAATAGCTTCTCCGCAATTAACCTATTGCAATAAGTTATATGTGAGGTTGCCTCTAAAATCAGTTGGAAAATGGCAGTTTTGTCCAGAAAAGGGCTATAAGATTATTAACTTGGAGTGGGCAGTTTTATCATATTATACCTTTGCTTTGACAGCAGCACTGGCTCCCCATCTGTTGCGGGGCCAATTTAAAGTGCTGGTTTTGATTTTAAAGCCCTTAATTGCTTGGGACCACGTTACTGGTGGGCTGAATTACATTTTCTAATAATCACATCAGTATAGCTGATACTAGCTCCAAAATTCAAAGCGGAGCTGTGTTGAGGGGTTGCTCTGCTCCGATTTTTGAAGCAGCTTCATTGCTCTACTTTGTTCCATTTTCGGATAACCACTCCATTATAGTCAATGGGATTTTTAGGATTTTTTAAAGTTCAAGGTTTTAGAATTATTATTATTATTAATGATAAAGAGATAAAACTTGGCACCATAATAGTTCTTAAGAAGGGCTTTAGCCATGTCAAGTTTGAAGCAGATCTGTTCATCCGTTGATTTTTAAGATTTTTTAAAGTTCATGGTTTTAAAATTATTATTTTTAAAAAACAGAGAGGCCTTGGCAGAAAGCAAACAAACCGGCACTGCGAGGCAGACTATTGGGCACATCCACGCAGCATTTTGCATGGCGCCATGCTAATGCATGGCCATGACAGCATCACAGCAGTAGGAGGAAGCAAAGCAACCAGTAACATAATTGACCCAAGGATTGTCTTGAGTTGGAGCAAGAAATGCACAAACCAAAACATCCATGCAGTGTTTTGGATGGAGCCATGCATGGCCACGACAGGATCGCAGCAGTAGGAGGAAGGAGCAGGAAGGAGCAGTAGGAAGCAAAATCAACCAGAGACATAAGTGAAATGCACAAACTGGCCCTGCAAGGCAGGCACAGTGGAGAGAAACATAGAGGGAGTGGGATGCAAATGTAAGCTGGCTTGGCTGTGCCTAATATATGACACCGTGGTGTGGTTACAGGAAAAAACACTCCACAACAACCCAAATTGATATAATAATAACAATAATATAAGGAACAACAACAACAACAACATTTTATTATTATTATTTTTTAACAAATTACTTGAATGTATAATTATTAACCATTCCCTTAATTTCATTTTATTTTTCTCTATTAAAACTTTACTTAATCTACTCTTTAAATCCTCAGGTAAATTCTTTAACATTATTACCGGTGTTAAAGGGGAGCTGCTCGAAAGCAGCTCCTTTTTACATTTGCTCCAGATTTCCCAATGGAACTTTAAAAGCGAATTACCTATATTTTCAGCCCATTTTCTACCTCCTTCCTTAAAAAATACATTTTCCAAATTCAATTCTATATTACTTGTGGTTTTATCCTCCATCCAATCTAAATCTCCTACTCCTAAAATTGCTTCTACAATATGTCTTAACCTGTTAGCTACAGCTGGACAACCATCTGTCAGGGATGCTTTAGGGTGGATTCCTGCATTGAGCAGGGGGTTGGACTAGATGGCCTTGTAGGCGCCTTCCAACTCTGCTATTCTATGACTCTATTCTATGACTCTAATATAGGTTAATGTTTGGGAATCCCAGTCCTCCCTTTTTATGGCTTAAATACTATTTATTCTTATTTATCCTCGCTTTCATCCCCATTACAATAATTATTTATAATATTCTGCCAACTTTTTAACTCTAATTCTGAGATTTTTATTGGTAGCATCCTAAAAATAAAATTAATCTTTGCTAAAATCTTCATTTTTATTAATGCTATTCTTCCAAACCATGATAGGTTCAATCTTTTATATTTTTCCAATTTTACTAAAATCTCATTTTTCAAACTATTTAAATTCTCTTTTTCTAAACTCTCCAAGTTTTTTGTAATTCTAATTCCCAAATATCTAATCTGTTTAACTCTCATTTCTATTTCTTTTCCTTCCCAATCCTTCTCTTCCTTTTTAGTATAATTAAATAACATTGTAAGAGCCAGAGTAACGCCATTAGCTCTAAACGAGAGGGACACGTAGCAAAGGCAAGAGATACATGCATAGAATAGAGCTATTGTTCGCCAGAAGGGAGAAGAGTTAGCAGCATAGACTAGGAATGCAGAGGGGGGCGGAGCTTGGCAGCCATGGAGTCGGCGAGTTTTTTCTGATGCTCTAACCGGCTTTGCCGGGAAAAACAATTATCTCCTTTTTAATGGGCATAAATCTCTAACCAAATGATGGAAAAGGACTATGAATGTTAACTGTTTAACTTGCCGGTGTTGGAATAAGCTGGAAGAGATAAGGTGAGATTTTATGGAATGTTTCTATAAGCATCTGTGGAAAGCGAAACTAAATGCTGCCGGCTGCTGTGGCGCAGTTGGAGCAGAGAAGGTTTGTTTTTGTTAGATGCTGACTTGATTTATAGCGAATCTCACCTCTTATCTTCTATTACAAAGTGGAAAAGACTGAAATACTGGCTTTATAAAGAGGAAAGCAGTTTGTTGTAGTTATCGTCGGCTGGCGAGAAGGGGGGTGAGCGGTGGTGGAGAAATAGCAGCGTTCGGTGAGGGGGCGAAGTGTGGCATTGGTGGACTGTGTATTGCTAGTTTTGGTCCCCTCTAGTGAATGCTGTTGTGAAATCTGATGTATTCCCCCCCCCCGAGAAGAAGTAAGAGTGTTTAACATACAGAAGACAAGCAAATAAATAAACTGCCAAGAAAGGGAGCTGGATTTAAAGGTTTATGCCCTGACCAGAAGTGTCCTATGTCAAACATTAAAAGGAGAATTAAGAAAGAGTGGAAAAGGTTAAATACACAGAAAAAGCGACCAAGTAACCATAACCTCTCCCAAATTTCAGTCTCTGAAGGAGAACAGGAAGACGAAGACACAGACCCAGTTTTTTTAGATACAGAGCCAAAAAAAAAAAAAAAAAAACATGGCTGAAGGGGGAAAAGCAACTGGCAGTCAGCCACCCTCTTTAGTGGAAATTAAAGCTGCAATTGCAGAGAACAATACAGTCATTTTTTAAAAAATGGATCAGCAAATGGATGTTTTTAGTGTCCCGGCTGATAAGACGGCAGAGAACTCAAAAAATATTAAAAATCTTGAGACAAAAGCTGATTTGAACCAGAAGAAGCAAGAGGCTTTTGAAAAATCAACAAATATTCGATTTAAAGATTATGAATTAAGACTGATAGCCTTGGAGGATCAATCCCGTCGATCATCAATTCGAATAAAACAGCTAAAGCAAACACAAGGAGAAGATCTAAGAGAAATCATCCTGAATTGGTTCAAAGAGCTGATGCCTGACCTACAAATAGATGGATTGGATATAGATCGAGTTCACCATGTGGGGGGGCAAAACTACAAAGGGACTAGAGACATTTTGGTGAAATTTGGTAATTATTATAAAAAAGAGCAAGTTATGAAAGAATTGAGATCTATGGTCCAGTTGCAGTATAAAGGCAAAGCAGTGCAAATTTATAATGATCTTTCTCAGCACACATTAAACTGGAGACGCAGTATTAAACCAATAACTGAAATACTAGTGAAGAACAAAATCCTATATTCGTGGGGTTATCCTGTTTTTTTAAGATTTACACACGGAAGCCGGGAACACAGAGTAACCTCACTGGATCAAGGTAAAGAGTTGCTGAAGAGGCTGGGTCTGTATGGGGAAGCAAGTGGGACTGGAACGGGTGGGGGGGAATGAGGCTGGGACATCTGGGGTGTAATAGAATTGTTAATCATATTATGAGATAATTGTAGACAGAAATGTTAAACATAGAAACCTTGCCGGCCAGGCGCAGCACTGCCTCCCCCCCTCCCTTTAAAGTTAATGGCTGGAGTATTAGACTCACAGGGGTGTGTGGGGGATCAGAGTGGGGTGGTGGGGAGGGGGGGAAGGTAGGAGGGAAGGGGTTGGGGTAAGGGGGTGGGGGGTAGTTGTATGGAGTTTGTGTTTTTATGTAAGTAAATTTGAGTTGCAGAGCACAAGGGATCAGAAGAGACTTCAAAAGGGTGAATATGGATAAAAAGATAAAAGTATCAACACTCAATGTTAGGTTTGGGGGCAGTCGTGAAAAGGAGGAGAATAGAACAAATGTTTAATAAAGAAGGATCGGATATTATAATGGTGCAAGAAACACACCAAGGCTCCGAGAATGCGAATATGATAAAATTAAAGTGTTTAGCTTATTATGAAAAGTCATTAGGGACGTCAAAAAAAAATGGAGTGGCCACTTTGATCTCAAAAAAAAGTGGGTTTATATTAGAAGAAACAAAAAAGGATGATAGTGGCAGATATCTTATGTTAAAAGGAAAAATTGAAGGAAAGGTATATACGCTAATTAATGTGTATGCCCCAAATGAGAGACATAGAGAGTTTTTTATAAAGTTATTTAAAGAAATAGAAGAATTCAAGGAGGGGTATGTTATATTAGCTGGGGACTTTAATATGGTGATGGATAATAGATGGGACAGGTCGAATCCCACTAATGTTGAAAAGAGGAATAATATAACTATATTGAATAAATTAGTAAAAGAAAATGATTATTCAGATTCTTGGCGTTTACTCAATGGGATTAAGCCTGGGTTTTCATATTTTTCCCCAGTTCATCATACATACTCCAGGATAGATTATATATTTGTCTCAAAAGATTTTGCAACGAAGATTTGTAAAATGGAAATGGGGGTAATAAAAGTAACTGATCATGCCTTGTTAAGTTTAGAATTTGCAGTCAAGAAGAACTATAAAGAGGCATATAGATGGAAGTTGAATACAAAAATACTGAAATATAATAAAGTGGTAGAGAAAATTCAGAAGGAATTGTCGGAGTCATGGGAAATTAATGAAAAGGGAGGAACAGCTGGGTCAGTCGTTTGGGACACCATGAAGGCTGTAGTAAGAGGAATTTGTATTAGAGAGATGTGTAGCTTAAAAAGACAACGTGCAGAGCAGGAAAAGTTAGAGATAGAAATTAGAAATTTGGAGGAAGAATATTGGCACGGTAAAAATAAATATAAATTAGTAGAAATACAAGCTAAGAAGAAACAATTAGAAAATTTAAATTTAGAGGAGGTTCAAAAGAATGTAATATATATGAAAAGGGAATATTTCGAAAACAGTAATAAGAATTCTAGGTTGCTTGCCAGGCTCACACAAAAAGAAAAAGGGAGGAATGGGATAGAAGTATTGAAGGATAATCGAGGGAATTATTGTCACATTATGAAAGATAAAATAAAAATTTTCCAGGAATTTTATCAGGAACTATATAAGGGCAAAGAAATACAACAAGAAAAGGTGGAGGAATATATTGGAAGGTTTATAAAGAATGGAATAAAACCAGAATATAAAGAGCTAATGGAGAAGGTAATAACTCAAAGAGAAGTTGAAGATGTTATTGATAATTTGAAAGTTGGTAAATCACCAGGAGCAGATGGTTTAGGACCAGAATATTATAAAGTTTTCAAAGAATTTTTAGTTCCAAAGTTACTGAAACTTTATAATATGATATTATTAGGAGAGAAGATACCTGAATCATGGGAACACTCATTGATAATTCTAATTCCAAAACCAGATAAAGACCTGACTAGTCCTGATTCTTATAGACCTATCTTGTTAATAAATCAGGATGCCAAAATTTTCTCATCTATTATGGCTAAACGGTTAAATAAATTTATATCAGAATATATAGGAGAAGATCAATGTGGATTTGTGGCAGGAAGGCAGATGCATAGTTTAGTGGGAAGAGTTTTAAATGTAATAAATGTAATAAAAAAATCAAATATTAAGGCAGGAATTATGGCATTGGATATTTTTAAGGCCTTTGATTGTGTGAGCTGGCAGGCATTAAAGATTATTGTAGATAAATTTGGATTTGGAAATAAATTTAAAAACATAATAGAACAGTTATATTCCCATAATACAGCTGTAGTGGTGGTAAACGATGGACTCACTGAAAAGATACGATTAGCCAGAGGTACAATACAAGGATGTCCGCTCTCGCTGGTCCTGTTTGTAATGGTTATGGAAGTATTGGCGAAGGCACTAAGGGAGGATGAAGAGTTAGAAGGAATTGGAGAGGTAAGGGAAATAAAGTTAAATATGTTTGCGGATGACACCTTATTGACCATTAAGAACCCAATAAGAAAAATAGAAAGAATTAAATATCAGTTGAGGGAATTTGAAGAAATTACAGGGTTAAGAATAAATTGGTCTAAATCAGAGATGATGTTGTTTAATTATACTAAGAAGGAAGAAAAGGAATGGGAACATAAGGGAATAGAAATGAGAGTTAGGGAGGAGATTAAATATTTGGGAATTAAAATTACAAAAAATTTAGAGAACCTTGAAAAGGAGAATTTAATGAGGTTAAAGAAAGAGGTATTAGAGAAATTGGAGAAATATAAAAGATTAAATTTATCTTGGTTTGGAAGAATAGCCTTAATAAAAATGAAGATTTTAGCTAAAATTAATTTTGTGTTTAGGATGTTACCAATAAAAATATCAGAAACTGAGATAAAAAGTTGGCAAAATATCATTAATAAATATTGTAATGGAGAAAAGAGAGCAAGAGTGAATAAAAATAATTGGTATCTAAGTCAAAAAAAAGGTGGATTGGGTCTCCCAAATATAAAATTATACTACGCAGCAAATAGATTAAGACATATTGTAGAAGCAATTATAGGAGTAGGAGATTTACATTGGATGGAAGAAAAAATTATAAGTAATGTAGAGATGAGTTTGGACAATGTCTTCTTTAAAGATGGAGGGAGAAAGTGGGTTAGAAGTATAGATAATCCACTCCTGAGGACTCAATGGGAAATTTGGAGTAAATTTAAAGGGAAGCTGCTTCCGAGCAACTCTCCCTTAGCACCGATAATAATGTTAAAGAATTTCCCAGAGGATCTGAAGGGTAGATTATGTAAAATATTAAAAGAGAAAAGTAAAATGAAACTAAAGGATTGGGTAAGAGATATAAAAACAAGAGAAGATATGGAAAATTTGTTAAAGGAGAAAAAATTATCTTGGTTAGAATATGGGCAATTAGAACAATGGAATAAAAAGTGGATTAAAGATAATAGAGTTTGCAGAAAGATGACGAAGTTTGAAGTTAATAGCAAATAAGCAAAAAGGTAAAGGAGGTAGTATAGTTTTAAAAGGGTTAATGAGCGAAATATATAAAATATTGTTAGAAAAGGAGTTTAGAGAGAACTCAGAGAAAATGGTATGGGAGTCAGATTTGAAGGTACAAATAGGGCGACAGAGATGGGAGGGACTATGGAAACAAAGAGTGTTGAGAAGTTTGTCAGTGAGAATAAAGGAGAACTATTTTAAAATTTTGTGGAGGTGGTACCTAACCCCGATTAGATTGAATAAGATAAATGATCAGCATTCAGCAAATTGTTGGAGAGGTTGTGGGGAAAAAGGAACGTATTTACATATGTGGTGGGAATGCAAATATGTACAAAGATTATGGAAGATGGTGTTTTCAGAAATTGAAGAAATAGTGGGAATGAAAATAGAACAAACACCAAAGATTGCATTGCTGTCACTATTTGAAGATATAAAGTGTGGAAAAGAAACTATAGAGCTGATATCGAGTTTGCTGGTTGCAGCACGATTGATGGTAGCCAGGAACTGGAAGATTCAAGGGGAATATTCTATTGAAGAATGGTATAAAGAAGTATGGGATATAGCCATTAATGATAAACTGACATGTAATATTAAGTGGAGAAAAGGCGTAACTAAAATAAATGAGTTTGAAGGAATCTGGAAACAGTTCCTAATATTTGTGTTTACTAAGGGAAGTGGGAAACCGCCAGCAGAAGAAACAACTTCAATCGCAGCTTTTAAAGCTCAACTAAAAACTTTTCTTTTTCCTAAAGCTTTTAAAACTTGATGTTGTGCAGACTTTATACTGTTAGTTTTACCCTACCCTGTGCCTGCTTACCCTACCCTGTGCCTGTCTGCATTCTCTTCCCCTCCTTATTGTTTTACTATGATTTTATTAGATTGTAAGCCTATGCGGCAGAGTCTTGCTATTTACTGTTTTACTCTGTACAGCACCATGTACATTGATGGTGCTATATAAATAAATAAATAATAATAATAATAATAATAATTTTGGACTCAGGAATAGATCCCGAGGTGGGGGGTGCACTTTTATGTTAAGAATGATTATGTTGTAGTATGATAATGTATAGGTAATACTTATTCAACATATATGTACTCAACATTTATTCAATATGTATGTAGCAGTTGTTTGATGTTTCCTTTTTATTATTATTACTATTGTAATGTTGTATGTTTATATAGTGTAGAAAATAAATAAAAATTATTAAAAAAAAAGACTAGGAATGCAGAAAAAGCAACATATTAAGCTAAGATAAAACAGGGGCCTGCGTAGTATAGACAAATGCTGACCACCAGAGTGTTGTTTACTTCGAGGTATAAAAAGTGACCGCACCCTACACCTTTTGTCCGGTCTGCTATATGCTTCCGTGCCCTGTTTTGCAAAGCAGATAATCAATAAATCGATTTGTATTGGCTTCCACTTTTGCATGCTGGCTGATTTCTTGGGGCTTCAATTGGCTTCACCCACAGGAGAAACAACATGTTTTCTAACAACATCAGCTCTGATTTTGACCAATTTATTCTTAACCCAGTAACTTCTTCAAATTCTTTCAACTGCTGTTTAATTCTTTCCATCTTTCCTATTGGATTTTTAATAGTTAATAAAGTATCATCCGCAAACATATTCAGTTTTATTTTTTTAATACTACCTATCCCTTCTATCTCCCCATCATCTCTTATTACATTTGCCAATAATTCCATAACCATTACAAACAGGACAGGCGAGAGTGGACATCCTTGTCTTGTCCCTCTGGCTAGTCGTATCTTATCAGTAACTCCATCATTTACTACCACTACGGCTGTATTTTGAGAGTATAGCTGTTCTATTATAGCCTTAAATTTGTTTCCAAATCCCATTTTATTTAAAACCATCTTTAATTTCTGCCAGCTCACACAATCGAAAGCCTTAAAAATATCCAATGCTAAGATTCCCGCTTTAGTCTTTGACTTTTTTATCCCCTGTATTACATTTAAAACTCTTCCCACTAAATTATGCATTTGTCTGCCTGCTACAAATCCACATTGGTCTTCCCCTATATATTTAGCTATAAATTTATTTAATCGTTTTGCTAAAATAGTTGAAAATTTTTTAGCATCTTGATTTATTAACGAGATAGGTCTATATGAATCAGGGACAGTCAAATCCTTATCTGGCTTTGGAATTAAAATTATTAACGAATGCTCTCATGATTCTGGGATCCTCTCTCCTTCCAATATGGCGTTATATAGTTTCAATAATTTTGGCACTAAAAACTATTTAAAAACTTTGTAATACTCCGGTCCTAAACCGTCTACCCCAGGTGATTTACCCACTTTCAAATTCTCTATAACCTCTTCAATTTCTCTTTGAGATATAGTCCTTTCCATTAATTCTTTATGTTCTATTTCCAATCCCTTCTTTATATACTTTTCCATATAAACTTCCATCTTCTTCTTCTGAGTATCCTTTTCCTTATATAATTCTTGATAAAATTCCTGAATTTTTTTTATTTTACCCTTCATTGTATGACAATAATTCCCTTGTTTATCTTTCACTATTCCTATCCCATTCTTGGCTTTTTCCTTTAACAACAACAACATAAAGAGCCTGCGTGACTCTAAAAATGTTCTAGCAGAACGTTTTCTCATGATGGCAGCTGCAGCAGACATTACATGACAATTCAATACTCAACTCATGCCCTGCGTCAAAGCAAGAAAAACACAAACTGGCCCTGCAAGGCAGGCACAGTGGTACAAGACATAGATGAAGAGAGATGCTTCACCATCCCCTTAATAGGAGACTAGGAGGAGGATCTTTGCAGGGTCCTTCAGAGTTAACTTAGTCCACTGTAAGCACAACCAGTAATAGAATTATTATTATTATTATTATTATTATTATTATTATTAATAATAATAATTCCAAGACTGCAGTGCAGACATAACAATGCAAGCTAGCTTGGCTGTGACTAATACAGCTAATTCCCCACGTTGCCCCGTGGTCAGAGAGAGGCTGGCAGAGGCAGCCTGAGAGGCATGGAGCACTGGGAGCACGTATGCCATAGGCTCGTGGTGTGATCCACCACGCCCAGCTACATTCCCCAGGTACCAGGTGGCCACAGAGGCAGGCAGAAAGCAAACAAATGGCCCTGTGAGATGGGCACAGTGGTGCGAGTCATGCAACAACAGCACAGCTTTCCCGTATTTTTTAACATGCAGCCTTGGATTTCTGTTTTTTGCTTCTTTTTAAATTTTGTTTTAACTGTTTTATTCTGTTTTTATTTTCATTTTACCTTGTACACCGCTCTGAAATTTTTCAATAGGGAGCGGTATATAAATATTCTAAATAAATAATAAATAAATAAATAAATAATAAATATTCAGAAATGAGAGGAGGCTAGGAGGAGGAGGAAGGGGCTTTCAAGTTTCATCCTACTGCACTGTAAGCACAGCCAATGGTGGTGATGATGAAATAATAATAATAATAATAATAATAATAATAATAATAATAATAATGAGCCTGCCTGACTCTAATAAAGTTGTAGAAGAGGATTCACTCATGATGGGAGCAGCACATTCAAAATGCAGCTGACATTACACGACAATGCATGATTCATGCCCTGAGTTGTTGTTGTTGTTGTTATTATTATTTATTTATATAGCACCATCAGTGTACATGGTGCTGTACAGAGTAAAACAATAAAATAGCAAAAGCCTGCTGCATAGGCTTACATTCTAATAGAATCATAATAAAACAATAAGAAGGGGAAGAGAATGCACCAAACAGGCACAGGGTAGAGTAAAACTAACAGTATAAAAGTAAGATCAAGAAACGCACAAGCCGGTCCTGTAAGGCAGGCACAGTGGTTCGAAACATAGACAGAGCGAGATGCTTTGACATCCCCTTAATCAGAAATGAAGACACTGACAGTCAGAGTGTAGAACACAACAACACAGAACTCACAGAGGATTTGTTTTTTGTTTGGTATTTTAAAGTTTTTTTAGTTGGGGTGAAAGAAGAAAGTGCAAAAGCCGGGTTGCAGTTAAACCTCAAAAAAACCAAGATCATGGCAACCAGCTTGATGGATAACTGGCAAATAGAGGGAGAAAACGTGGAGGCAGTGACAGACTTTGTATTTCTGGGCGCAAAGATTACTGCAGACGCTGACTGCAGCCAGGAAATCAGAAGACGTTTACTTCTTGGGAGGAGAGCAATGACAAATCTTGATAAAATAGTTAAGAGCAGAGACACCACACTGACAACAAAGGTCCGCATAGTTAAAGCAATGGTATTCCCCGTAGTAACCTATGGCTGCGAGAGCTGGACCATAAGGAAGGCTGAGCGAAGGAAGATGGATGCTTTTGAACTGTGGTGTTGGAGGAAAATTCTGAGAGTGCCTTGGACTGCAAGAAGATCAAACCAGTCCATACTCCAGGAAATAAAGCCAGACTGCTCACTTGAGGGAATGATACTAAAGGCAAAACTGAAGTACTTTAGCCACATAATGAGAAGACAGGACACCCTGGAGAAGAGGCTGATGCTAGGGAAAGTGGAAGGCAAAAGGGCAAGATGGATGGATGATATTCTGGAGGTGACAGACTTGACCTTGGGGGAGCTAGGGGTGGCAACAGCCAACAGAAAGCTCTGGCATGGGCTGGTCCATGAAGTCACGAAGAGTCGGAAGCGACTGAACGAATAAACAACAAGTGGAACTAGGCTTTAAACAGACACACAAACACAGTAGCAGCAGGCACTGGCGTGTGGGTTGGAAAAGGAAAGGGTAAAGAGTTTATAGAAGAATACACTGGAAAGATAAAACGGTTTTTTAATTATTATTTTTTGTATTTTTCTAACAGTAAAACACACACACACACATACACACACACACTAACAGCAAAGGTCGAGTGGGGGGGTGCTTGGAACTTGGATTTTTGGTGATTGGCTTCTTCAAGGGCAAGGACAAACTGATACATCATTTTGCAATCCACAGACGTCAATGCCAAAGCCACCCCTCACCCCTTCAGTGTCTTCCTTATATGGAGAAGTGTTCAGTTAAGGGCAGCAACATTGTTTCAAGTGAAAACAAGCCTCAGAAAGGCTAAAAAACCATTGGATACTGCCACGACACAGGCTCTGAACACCAGACCCGGCCGAGGCTACTCCCTGCTCAAGCCAAGCACCACCACTTAATACGCCTGAGGCAAGGGATAAGAACCACCTTCCTCCAAACTATGTGGAGAAAGGGGTTTAAAATGGAGAAGGATTTTAATTTATATAATAATGCGCTGTGAGTTATATCTGCTTAGGTGAATGATTGTCAGAGTGGGTGCTGAATGTGTAAACTTAAGATGATAAATGCCAAACAGACATGTGGGACTTTTGTGGTAGTTTAAAAACAAAACAATCAAAATTTATTTTTAAAAGTTCATAAGCTTTGTTTCAAATAAACCATTTAAAAACCTTTTTGAAACCTTTCATACAATCCTGTCACTCATTCACATACGCGCTTTCCTTTTTCTCACACAATCACTCTTGAACTTTCTTTATTCTCAGTATTGATTAATATACCTCCACTACGTGCACACCACACTCTAAAGACCCCACTCACTACACGGACCCTCAAACTTCCCAGAACTTAAGTACCATAAACACAGAGAGCACTACAGACTCTAAGAGTACCTAACAAGTCTCCCTGAAAAGCCTTCCTGAAAAGTTCTCAATCCCCTCAGTCATTCCCTTATATATCACTCCTCCCCCCTCCCAAGACATTCTAACTCCGCCCACTCAGGCCAACATTCTAAAAACCACAGACTTACAAACTGAAGACATACATTTGGAATTGACTTGTGGGGTGTAACGCCACAGATACCTTCAAAGCTCCAGGGGGGCTCTGCTCTGCTCTGTTTAAAATCCTCCCGCTCCTTGAAGTTGAAGCCTCGACGGAGCTCTGTCGAACCTTCGGATTTGCACAGCGCACCGATACTGCTATTTCCCCTTACTTTCATGAAAGTATGTGCAGTCCCAATCCAGATCAGAACCATGGCACATTGGGAGAGAAAGGTTTAACACACACACACACACATCCACACCATTTCCCAAGGGATGTAGTCTGGGCCAATCTCAGATTTTTTTCTCTCTGTTGGAGTATCTATGCTGTTTTAACTTTATTATTTCCTGTCTATTTTGCTTTTTATTTTAAAATACTTATTATAAGTAGGGTGACATATGAGAGGAGGACAAGGGTCCTGTTTCTTTAACACTTGCACAGAAAAGGGAATTTCAGCTGGTGTCATTGTTCTGCATGCAGCTCCTCGTGAAATTCCCTCTTCATCAGAACAGTTAAAGCTGCAGGAGCCCTGCCTTCTTTTGTACCTAGTCACGCAGAGAACATAATGTTACAGGATGACATACAAATGTTGCTAAATAAATAAATAAGCTTCCTGAAGGGTTCAAGCATGGAATCGACTGGACATTTCTAGCTGCTTTGCTGGCCTTAACAGTTTATTGGCAGGGGAGGTGGGGGATATGACGGACAGGGCCGGTGCCAGGCTTTTTTGCACCCTAGGCAAGGTGAGCTGCTTTCACCCCACCCCCACCCCACTGTATCCCCCACCCCACCCCAGGTAGGCGGAGACAGGTTACCTGTCCCTCGTCCAAATTCCTCCTGGCTTGGCGGGACACTGCGGTGGGGTGGGCGGGCAGCTCCAATTCTGTCCATTCGCCGCCCCCCCCCCCCAGCGTCCTGGCTTGGCTTTGGCTGGGAGCCTCCAGCCAAAGCCAAGCTGGGAAGCTGGGGGAGGGCAGTCAGATGGCACCACGTTCTGACTTTCAGCGCGCGCTGGAAGTCAGAACATGGAGCCGTTCCTTCCCCCCACCCCGTCCCGGCTTGGGTTTGGCTGGGAGCCCCCAGCCGAAGCCAAGCCGGGAAGCTGGGGGAGGGCAGTCAAACGGCCCTGCATTCTGACTTTCGGCGCATGCCGGAAGTCAGAAAGTGGAGCCGTTTCTCCCCCCTCCCCCCAGTGTTCTGGCTTGGGTTTGGCTGTGAGCCCCCAGCCGAAACCAAGCTGGGGGAGGGCGGTCAGATGGCTCCATGTTGTGATGTTCGGCGCACGCCAGATGTCAGAACGGGGAGCCGCCCCGCCCCCGCCCCCCAGTGTCCCAGATTGGCTTTGGCTGCTGGGCGGGCGCCCAGCTGAAGCCAAGCCAGGGACTCTGTGGGGCAGGGCGGAAGGCTTTGGAACGGCATGCCTGGAAGCTGCCCTCACTCGGACAGAGCGGCTCTGGGAATGGGAGGGCGACTTCCGGGGGCGCCGTTCGGCGCACCCTTACCGTGGCGCTCTAGGCGGCCGCCTAACTGGCCTCTATGGAAGCGCCAGGCCTGATGATGGAAGCAGTTGGACTTGGCACTTTAAATGACTTCAGGTTTTCTTACTGAGCCATCTGGAAAAACTAGTGCTGTGCTGAAAGTATATTCCACATTTATTGACCACTCTAGCTCAAATTGAGAGAAAAAGAAATTTGATTGTAAAAGAAATTGTAAGGTGAAGAAAATGTCAGAGAAATTCTCGTGGTTTGGGGATGCTTGTGCTTACTTTACTGATGAGGTGGGCAGGGAGTGTGTGCAAGTGTCCTGTCTTTCATTGTATAGCAACTCACCAGCAGCTTGTAGCCTCCTCCTCTTCCAGCCCAGGGGAAGACATTATAAGGTAATTCATCCCATAGGGCATTTTCTTATAAGAAAGCCCCAGCAAGCTGAGTGACTGCAGAAAAATGGAGAGATGTATAATGGGGGGGGGGATCCCACACAGAGCACCTTCAGCTACCTTACAGTGACTAGGATTTTGTTTTACTTGTGCTAATTTGCATGCATGCTAGTGTGCTTTAAATAATACAAATTTGCGCAAATCTCTTCCCCCAACCAAATCCACATTTTCACACTTTCGTCTCAGTGGAAGTGTGGGAATGTGTTTTTTTGCCCCATATTTTTGTACAACTAAATTTGTTTACAGCTCTGGAAAGTAAAAAACAACAACAAACGCCCCATTGGCTTTCCTATCTCTCTGTGGCAAATAGCACAGTTGGAGAGCACCCACTGGATCACTGCTCACTTGGCAGCACAACCCCTCCCGCATGGCACCTGCACCCTCCTGGCACAGGGTACTGTGCAATTTGCTACTGCTCCCACTCTGCTGCCTGAGGCGGGGGAATCCCTGGTTTTGCAGGCCCTGGTGAAGGTGCTGAACTCAGAAGAATGTCAATTACATCTGAGCCAAAATTTCTCAGAAGACAATTTTCTTGAAAAATTTCTGAGATTTTTCATTTCTCCACACCCCTGCCAAAAATAGAAGGCCACTTCACAGAATTTCCACCAAATTTTCTTCACAATTTTTGGGGGTGATGGCTGCCTTTCCTCTCCTCCCCACAATGCTTTTGAATGATGCTACATATGGGGCATTGTGGAGGATGCAAAATGGAGCCAGATTGTCAGCACAAAAAACTAAAAGCCCTTGGGGGGGGGGAGAAACTGTTGGAGAATTTCTCCTCCCAATAGACAAATTTGATGAAATTGTCCTTCCAACTTTTTAGCCCCCAAAATAGGGTGGAGACATTTGAGAGGACATTTGCACACACTTCTAGAAATACATAGTAGCGGTAATTAGTTCACATTAAAGCAAATCCACCTTAAATCCTTAATCTGACTAATTGGAGGCAGACATTTGTGCCTGCTCTCCTTTGGCTTGCCTCTCTGCAAAAGCTAAAATTGCATGCTTCTTTCCTCTACCTTCCCCCATCAAAGCTCTCTTCATATGGTGTCCTACACATGCGATGGATCAAGGCCTACCAAAATTAGCTCGATCAATTTCATTTTAGCTGAAAGCTGGGTGTGTAGCTCAAATGTAGGGGCTAGCTAACAATATGAAATAGCCCCTTTGGGATTGCCATGAGAAGGATGGGGCAACTGGGGGCCCAGACTCCCACAAACCAAGCCCCCCACCCTGTCTCAGCTCCTTTGCATACCATTCATCTCTGTCCTGCCACGTTGCTCACATGGGGGCAGTAGCAAGGCTCTCAACATTTGCACCAAGCCCCATAAAGCCAACCCTCTGGGTAGCCCTGAGCAAATCACCTTCACATATAGACAGGGGAAGTTGATTCTCCTGGGCTTCTCAGTGGCTTTTGATATCCTTCTAAGATGCTTGGCTGGCGTAGGATTTGGAGATACCATTCTATAGTAACTGTGATCCTTCCTGGTGCATAGATCCCAGAAGGTGATGGTGTGGAACTACTACTCTACCCCATGTTTATTTTTATGCTTTAAAGATGAGCTGTAGATCAAGGCCATGGCTAGACCTACTGGGTCTAGCGCGACAGAGGAGCGAAGATCTGCTTCCTGACTTGGAGCTGAACAGAAGCAGAGAACAGCAGCTGAAAAGAAAGCCACCTCCCAGAGAGAGAGCAAACAGAGAGCGAGTGAACAGGAGTTTGACGGGGGAGTTCTGCACAGGAGGTCAAGGGGGAGGTCTATTAGGGGGGGAAAAGAAAAAAACACAAAACAACAACAACAAAAATATATATTTCTCTCTTTGAAAACATTCTCATATAGTTGTGCACCTTCAGAGAGGACAGGACAAAGCACAGGCAATTCCACTATAATCAGAAAGGATAAAACAAAACAGAAATAGACAATATGGATGGAAAGGAGTCCCTAGCGCTGGTGACCTGCAAGGTATGTGCAATGTTCGTGTTCCTGCCTGAGATCGACATGGTGTACACCTGCAACAAGTACAAGCTGGTGGCACTTTTGGAAGAAAAAGTGAGAGGACTTAAGCAGCGAGTGTCTACCCTATAGGGAATAAGAGAAGACGAGGAGTTCTTAGACTGAACGGTGGAACTGCAACAGCAACAAGAAGCACATGAGATTGAAGAGCAACAGCCAGCTGAGGCAGAAGTGGAGTATGCTGAGGGGAGGAAAGCCAATGAAGAGGAAACTCCCTGGAAAAGAGTGACAGAAGCAGAAGAATCATAGAATCACAGAGTTGGAAGGGGCCTACAAGGCCATCGAGTCCAACCCCCTGCTCAATGCAGGAATCCACCCTAAAGCATCCCTGACAGCTGGTTGTCCAGCTGCCTCTTGACTAGAAGTGCAGAACTAGAAGACATTCTGCACCGGTGGAACTGTTAGAGTTAAGCAACCGCTTTCAGCTACTGGAGGCTGAGACTGGAGGACAGTCTGCAGAGGAAGAATTACAGCAGACACCAGGCAACAGTGAACAAGAGGCAGAAGGTCGGTCAATCAAGAAGAGAAGAGTAGTCGTTGTGGGAGACTCCCTGCTGCGTGGGACTGAAACCCAAGTATGTCGTGAAGACCCATGGACTTGCCAAGTGTGCTGTCTCCCTGGAGCACAGATTAGAGATGTTACTGAAGGGTTACCGAAGCTCATAAAGCTCACGGACACACACCCTTTTCTTCTCATCCATGTGGGAACAAATGATGTTGCCAAGCGGAACTACGAAGAAATCATGTCAGACTTCGAAGCTCTGGGAAGGAAACTGAAGAACTTTGGGGCCCAGGTAGTTTTCTCATCCATCCTCCCGGTTCTTGGAAGAGGATTAGAAAGTGAAAGAAAAATACTCCGGATGAACGACTGTCTACACAGGTGGTGCCAACGCGAGAGTTTTGGATTGCAGCTGGCCCAGCTCAAGTAGGAGCTATACAAGTAAGCCAGATTCCCAGGGAGCGAACGAACAGGAAGAGCAAACAGGAGTTTGACAGGGGGAGTGTAGGGGAAGAGGAGACCAAGGAAAGGGGAAGAAGAGAAGCCTCAAGGAAACCCAGGAGGCTTGCCATGTGCTCCTGAGTGCTGAGTGAAGAGGGTCCGTGTGGATAGTTGACGCAAGAGCTGAAGGGGGAGTGGCCTGATTGTCAGTTGGACTCAACAATCAGTGCCTGATTGCTGTTGATTGCTGTTGATTGTTGTTGGCCTTTCAGTGACCCCATTCTGTTTCCTGACTTGGAGCTGAGCAGAAGCAGGGAAGAGCAGCTGGCCCAGCTCAAGTAGGAGCTATAAAAGTAAGCCAGATTCCCAGGGAGCGAGCGAACAGGAAGAGCAAACAGGAGTTTGACAGGGGGAGTTCAGCAGGGGAGGTCAAGGGGGAGGCCTCTAAAAAAATATACTGATATTGATGAAAAATATACTGATATACTGACATACTGATATAGTTGTGTACCTTCAGGGAGGACACAACAAAGCAAAGGCAATTCCACGATAATCAAAAAGGGAAAAAAACCAAAGCAGAAATTGACAATATGGATGGAAAGGAGTCTCTAGAGGTGGTGACCTGCAAAGGGTGTGCAATGTTCGTGTTTCTGCCTGAGCTCAACATGGCGTATACCTGCAACAAGTGCAAGCTGGTGGCACTTTTGGAAGAAAAAGTGAGAGGACTTGAGCGGCGAGTGTCCACCCTCCAAGGAATAAGAAGTCGAGGAGTTCTTAGACCGAACGGTGGAACTGCAACAGCAACAAGAAGCACATGAGATTGAAGAACAACAGCCAGCTGAAGCAGAAGTGGAGTATGCTGAGGGGAGGGAAGCCAATGAAGAGGAAACTCCCTGGAAAAGAAAAATACTCCGGATGAACGACTGGCTTCAAAGGTGGTGCCGTCGTGAAAGTTTTGGATTCTGGGACCACGGGCTACGCTACTTGGAACATGAACTGCTGGTGAGGGATGGGTTGCACCTCACAAGGGCTGGAAAGAATGAGTTCGGCCACAGCATGAAGAACTTGATCAGGAGGGCTTTAAACTGAATCTTACGGGGGTGGGAGACATAAATTTCGAGGCAACAATGGATGAAGGCCAATGCACAGCAGTACAGAGAACAGCTCCAATAGTGTCCCAAAATAGTGTCTGCAACAATGTAGGAACAAAGCCAGACTATAAAACACATGGTCTTCGATGTCTATATACTAATGCCCAGAGCATGGGAAACAAACAGAACGAACTTGAACTCTTATTACATGACGGCACATACGACTTGATAGGTATAACTGAAACTTGGTGGAATGTCTCCCATGACTGGAATATAGCAATTGAAGGATATAACTTGTTCAAAAAGAACAGAAGAAATAGAAAGGGAGGTGGAGTTGCACTATATGTTAAAAATACCTATCCCTGCACAGAAATACAGGCAGAGGAGACTGGGAGCCCCGTTGAGAGCGTCTGGATTAAAATAAATGGGGCTAGGAAAGAATATGATAATCGGAGTCTACTACCGACCACCCAATCAAGGAGAAGACGAGGACGAAACTTTTGAGAAACAAATTGCCAGACTTTCAAGGAAGGGTGATGTAGTAGTGATGGGGGACTTCAGTTACCCTGATATCTGTTGGGAGACCATTACTGCCAAAAGCGGCCCTTCCAAGAAATTCCTGACATGTATGGGTGATAACTTTCTCCCACAGAAAGTGGTGGAAGGAACTAGAGGATCGGCAATCCTTGACTTGTTATTGACCAATAGGGATGACTTAGTGGATAAAGTGGCAGTTACGGGAACTCTGGGGAGAGTGACCACGTCATTCTTGAATTCTTGATTATGAAGGAGACAAAAGTTGAGCGTAGCCATACACGTACTCTGGATTTTAGGAAAGCGGATTTTAATAAACTCAGAACTATAATAAGTAAGGTCCCGTGGCAAGGGAGCCTAATGAGAAAAGGAGTGCAGGATGGGTGGGAGTATTTAAAACAGGAAATTTTAAAGGCACAGTTACAAACAATTCCAACAAGGAGAAAAGATAGAAGACAACAGAGGAAACCAATGTGGCTCCACAAAAAGCTTAGAGATGACCTGAAAACAAAAAGGGATACATATAGGAAGTGGAAGGAAGGCCAGGCTACAAAAGAAGAGTACAGACAAGTGGCGCAGAAGTGCCGAAATGGCGTCAGGAAGGCTAAAGCTGTGAATGAGCTGAGATTAGCGAGGGATGCTAAAAGCAATAAGATCTTTGCAAAATCATGGAAGACGGGTGAGGTGCTGGACGACTGGAGGAGGGCTAACGTTGTCCTTATCTTCAAAAAGGGCAAAAAGGAGGAACCTGGTAACTACAGACCAGTCAGTCTGACATCCATCCCTGGGAAAATTCTGGAGCAGATTATAAAGAAGTCAATCTGTAAACACCTTGAAATCAATGCAGTGATTAGAAGCCAACATGGATTTGTCAGGAACAAATCCTGTCAGACTAATTTGATCTCATTTTTTGATAGGATAACCTCCCTTGTGGACTGTGGGAATGCTGTGGACATCATATATCTTGACTTCAGCAAAGCTTTTGACAAAGTACCACATGACATTCTGATTAACAAACTAGCTAAAAGTGGGCTAGATGGAACAACTATTAAGTGGATTCACAGTTGGCTACAGAATCGGACTCAAAGAGTACTTATCAAAGAGAACTGGGCATGTTTAGCCTGGAGAAGAGGAGATTGAGGGGAGACATGATAGCACTCTTCAAATACTTGAAAGGTTGTCACACAGAGGAGGGCCAGGATCTCTTCTTGATCCTCCCAGAGTGCAGCACACGGAATAACAGGCTCAAGTTAAAGGAAGTCAGATTATGGCTGGACATCAGGAAAAACTTCCTGACTGTTAGAGCAGTGCGACGGTGGAATCAGTTACCTAGGGAGGTTGTGGGCTCTCCCACACTAGAGGCCTTCAAGAGGCAGCTGGACAACCATCTGTCAGGGATGCTTTAGGGTGGATTCCTGCATTGAGCAGGGGGTTGGACTAGATGGCCTTGTAGGCCCCCTTCCAACTCTGCTATTCTATGATTCTATGATTTAAAAAAGGTAATTTTAAAGGCACAATTTCAAACAATTCCAACACGGAAAAAAGATAGAAGACAACAGAAGAAACCAATGTAGCTCCACAAAAAGCTTAGGGATGACCTGAAAACAAAAGAAGGATACATTCATTCATTCATTCATTCATTCATTTATTTATTTATTTATTTATTTATTTATTACATTTAGTAACATATAGGAAGTGGAAGGAAGGCCAGGATACAAAATAAGAGTACAGACAGGAGGCACAGAAGTGCCGATATGGTGTCAGGAAGGCTAAAGCTAAAAATGAGCTGAGATTAGTGAGGGATGCTTTCTTCACATACGTGAGTAGTAAAAGACAGTGGAAAGAAATGGTGGTTCAACTGCTTAATGAGGATGGCAAATTGATAACAGATGACAAAGAAGGGGCTTAAATGCTCAATTCCTACTTTGGCTCAGTCTTCTCCCAGAAGCGGGTTTATGACCTTCCTGGAAAAAGTGAAGCAGAAGTTGAGGGGGCAGGATTGCAGTTTGAGACTGATAAACAAATGGTCAAGGAACACTACTTTCTTTGAATGAGCTCAAAACTCCAGGACCCGATGAACTGCATCCTAGAGTAATGAAGGAGCTAGTGGAAGAACTCTCAGAACCTTTGTCTATTATCTTTGCAAAATCATGGAAGACAGGTGAGGTGCCCGACGACTGGAGGAGGGCTAACGTTGTTCCTATCTTCAAAAAGGGCAAAAGGGAAGAACCTGGAAACTACAGACCAGTCAGTCTGACATCCATCCCTGGGAAAATTTTGGAGCAGATTATAAAGAAGTCAATCTGTAAGCAGCATGTGTCTGTCCAAATTGAGGCCACTGCCCCTGAGAAATGCTTTCATTGAATTGAGATTTCAAGTGGTGCCAACCGCAGTGCTGGATGGACACTACCACAAGGTACCATTCGAATCAAGATTATGTATCTGTGGTCAACAACAAGTGGAAGACATAGCACACTACATGTTAACTTGCCCTCTGTAAAGGGGCCCAAGAGAGAGACTCTTGAAACCGCTGCTGACATATGGAGGCAGGAAAGCCCAAGCAGAAACAGTTCTCTTCCTCCTTAGCGATACCAACAGTTATGTCACTCATAAAGTGGCCCTGTTTGCATTGGCAGCGGAAAAGATTAGGAAGAGAGAACTAGATAAAATTGCTATAAACTGCCATGGAGACTCAGAGTGCTGAGCGAAATGAGAGCTTTAGTCATAGTAAATTTAAGGTGGTCTGTATGGTTCTCTTGGTTATTTGAAACTATTGTGTGCTTTTATAATTGGATGTATTTGTCATGGCCTTCGGCTAGCACAATAAACTGATGATGATGATGAATCTGTAAGCACCTTGAAAACAATGCAGTGATTACTAAAAGCCAACATTGATTTGTCAGGAACAAATCCTGTCAGACTAATTTGATCTCATTTTTTGATCGGGTAACCTACCTTGTGGACTGTGGGAATGCTGTGGACATAATATATCTTGACTCCAGCAAAGCTTTTGACAAAGTGCCCCATGATATTCTGATTAACAAACTAGCTAAAAGTGGGCTAGATGGATCCAACTCTTAAATGGATTCACAGTTGGCTACAGAATCAGACTCAAAGAGTACTTATCAGTGGAACCTTCTCAAACTGGGGAGAGGCAATGAGTGGGGTGCCGCAGGGCTCAGTCCTGGGCCCAGTGCTCTTCAACATTTTTATTAATGATTTGGATGAGGAGGTACAGGGAATGCTTATCAAATTTGCAGATGACACAAAATTGGGGGGGACAGCTAATACTCTGGAAGACAGAAATAAACTTCAAAGTGATCTTGATAGGCTGGAGTGCTGGGCTGAAAACAACAGGATCAAATTTAATAGGGATAAATGCAAAGTTCTACACCTAGGAAAAAGAAAACAAATGCACAGTACAAGTTGGGGGATACTTGGCTCAATGATACTACAAACGAGAAGGATCTTGGAATGATTGTAGATCACAAGCAAAATATGAGCCAACAGCATGATGTAGGTGCAAAAAGAGCAAATGATATCATGGGCTGCATTAACAGAAGTATAGCTTCCAAATCGCGTGAGGTACTGGTTCCTCTCTATTTGGCCCTGGTTAGGCCTAATCTAGAGTATTGCGTCCAGTTCTGGGCACCACACTTCAAGAAGGACGCAGACAAGCTGGAGCATGTTCAGAGGAGAGCAACGAGGATGAACAGGGGTCTGGAAACAAAGCCCTATGAGGAGAGACTGAAAGAACTGGGCATGTTTAGCCTGGAGAAGAGAAGATTGAGGGGAGACATGATAGCACTCTTCAAATAGTTAAAAGGTTGTCACACAGAGGAGGGCCAGGATCTCTTCTCAATCATCTCAGAGTGCAGGACACGGAATAACGGGCTCAAGTTACAGGAAGTCAGATTCCAGCTGGACATCAGGAAAAACTTTCTGACTGTTAAGAGCAGTACGACAATGGAACCAGTTACCTAGGGAGGTTGTGGGCTCTCCCACACTAGAGGCATTCAAGAGGCAGCTGGACAACCATCTGTCAGGGATGCTTTAGGGTGGATTCCTGCATTGAGCAGGGGGTTGGACTCGATGGCCTTGTAGGCCCCTTCCAACTCTGCTATTCTATGATATGGTTATCTCTGGATCTCCCCCTCTGTCTACATGCAGCGGGCGACATCCTAGGAGGAAGAGGATTTGCAGCCGCCATTTTTCTTTTTAAAAAGAGATGGAGCGCATGAGTGCTTGTGCGCAAAACGTGAGTGTTTTTTAAAAATAAATTTCCCTGCTAACCCACCCACCCCGATGCGCTCAGAGCTCCTGAGGAGCTCTGTGCCCCGTGCCCAGCTCCCGGCTCCTCGCAGTTACTCACAAAGTGCCGGGACAACCCACGACGCCCAGCCACATGTCTCTGGATCATCCTGAGAACATAGAAAAACCACAACAGAAGTGTAGTGTGATATCCTGGGCCAAGGGAGGGATCATCCCTCCCTGCTCCTGGGATGCTTTGTGCATCATATGGACACACAAGGGCAATCCCCGGGATATCGCCCCGTCTAGCCATGCCCTAATACTTTTATTATTCAGATAAAGGTATCCTGCTTAAGTTTCTGGAGAAGTTGCTATATTCGCTTGTGAGAACAATGTATTTGTTAGCTTCAGCAAGGTGGTTGCATCGTGTACTCTCAGACCATGCCTATATGGCATATCAGGCTGAGCAAATCTTTGCTGATCTAGTGCCTTGCAAGCAACTCTTTTTGATAAGGCAGCTTGGGTTTAGTGAGGCATGTTTTAATTAGCTCGTCATGATCCCAAGAATTCCAGCTTTCATGTAAACTTTAAATAAATGAAAGCATAGCACGTATCTAGCCCTTGTAGTTTGTAAATATGTTAGGCAAAATATCAGATGGCTAACTCAGGAAGAAAATTAAAAGGCCTGATGTTACAATACTGAATTGTTAATTCTAACTCTCTTGGAAGATTCATCATGGCCTCAATTTAATGAGCTATTTCTGAAGTGATTCTTTGTGCTGGACAAATAGCTTACCTTTGCTGAAAAGTCTTTGAAATTAAGTAAGAGCTGTGAGCTTTCAACTGGATTTTGAATATGGGCAATCCTCAGTATTTTTTCTGGCAGAGCAGTTAACATGCCTTTATTTATGGAATAAACAGGCAGCAAGCTTTAAAACATTAACCAGACACTCTTTCTTATAGAGCAATGTTATTTTTTGGAACCCTTTGGCCTGCAATTTCATAAAAAACTAAGTACATAACAAGGGGTCTATGAAGGAACATGCCAATATCTGTACTGACTGATATTCTTTGAAGAATAGAATCCTGTTCCTATAGGTAAAAATCTGCTTGCTACTATAATCTCTTTTCAAGTAAATAGTATGTAAACTATGAAATTTAACTTTCATTTTTTGCATCTTCCTGAGTAATATGGCTGGTAATTAGAAAAGCAAAGTTAACTCTGCAGGAATCCGTTTATTCAAGCAGCCTTTCTCATTCTGGGTCCCATTGGACACGCTGGCAGGGATGATGGGAGTTGTAGTCAAACACATCTGGAGGGTGCCAGGTGGGGGAAAGCTGTTCTGACTCTTGAAGAGGAATGAACTACCTGCAGTCATTAGTTTGTATAAAATGAGCCTGGGAATTCATGTGCCAATATGATATTGTATGTAATATTTTCATGTAATATTTTTAGAGCAATATGAGGCTGCTCTAGAAGAATTTAGTTATAACCTGTTTATTCCTCTCCAGAACCATATTCTGGAAAAGTGTTGGTTCTGGAAGTCCGCAGCTGAAACCAGCTGCATGCATGATGCCAATTCTGTTCTCTCTTCCCATCCTATGTTATGTTCCCATGAAACCTCCACCTACCACAATCCCCCGAACAGTTTTGCACTTTAAAAATGTTGTTGTATAATTAAGGGAATGAATTCAACATCTACTTACATGAATAGTCATGTTATGCTTTTAAAAATAAATCTGACCACCTGAAGCATAGGAAGAAGGGCCAAACTGAGAACCACCTAGCATTCATTTTGCTGGAATGTACACCTATCATTTCCATTTCAAAGCCAAGTATAGCCTGCAGCTGAAGGTCACACTCCAAGTTCTCTTTTTATATTATATCTATCTTCACCCTACGTTATGGATTCACAAATTGGAACACTGAAAACTGATTAGAGGGCTACATCGCCCTGGCTCAGGTTAAGCCCTGATTTGCTGCTGTGTGGGTTGGATTTAGTGTTGTCAGTTACAAGTTCTATTCTGTATGAGAAGGACATTTTTTCCCTACCAAGACTGGAAATGGGAACATTTTTTCTCCCTCTTATATCACTGCCTGAATTTTCATCAAAGTATTACAGCCCCCACATAAAATGTTTATAAGGTTTCACGGGATCTGTATGCAAAGGACACTTGAAAGGATCAAGGCATTGCTGAGGTTATGGAGGCAAAGTCAAGACACAGCAGCTGCTCCAATCTCCAAAGCCTGTCTTGATGGGAGTTGGAACCAAAGCCTGTTTGGGAGTCTTGTTGCTCACCGGCCCCTCCTTTTGCGCCAATTCATTAAACAGCTCTGGTTGGCTCTTTGCAACTGTGAGTCATTTAAAGAAGGGCTTTTTTGTCTGCACGACTCGACAGCCTTTCTGTCTGCTGCAAAGGAATTTCATATTCCACCCCTACCTCCAAATAGCTTCAGTTCTGTAACACTATTGCACAAACGGCACCACAATCTTATTTTACACTAATGGGGGTGGGGGGAGAAATCTACCCTGCACAGATCAAACCTCTCCGTTTTTCTCCCTGTGCCTGGCAGCTGGGATTCTTAATGTGTTAACTATGCTGCTGCTTTGCTGGGGGAGCAATCTCCGTTTCAAAGACTACGTGTCAACTTAGAGTGGGAACACAGAAATATCCTAAACAACTTCTTTTGGGGCCGAGAAAAGGATAATCTTTCAATTTAAAGTTTTTAAAAATATTAAATTGTTTTTCAAAAATGTTTGCTTCCAAAAGTCCAGTAGCAAAAGTTTTATTTTCAATTCAATTCCAACACTTATTTCGAACACCTACTTTCCCTGCAGAATTGACAATGACTAGTGCAAATAAGGAGAGCATGGGGCTGATGATCCAGGGCCTGAAGAAAGGTGAGGGGAAGAAAAATTTTCAGGCATTTGTTAAAATATACACATGCACATACACATGCCTGATATAAACTATCTTGACATTAGATGGTCTTGTTTTTCTAGGCTTAAAAAACCAGAAGGATTAAATTAAGGACAAAATGAGATGGTGGGGGGAAGCTAATCCATGTCTCAACATTCCTTGGCAGAGGAAGTCCATTCTCCACTCCCCTCAGGTCCACGTTGCAGTGTTCTGTCCACAGGACTCAGAAAGGGGGGTGCAAAAAGTTTGGGTGTAGTCCCTACTTGTGTGGGGTGGGTGGCTGAGGTACCTTTGCCAAAAAGGAAACTAATGAGATCCATCTGTTGGTGCTTTTGCAGAGTTCATAAGGCAGGTTTGGGGGGTGGGGAGGGATGTAGAAAGAGTAAATGTAATTCTTATGAAACAAAAATAGGGAAAGAACGGAAAGGCTTGATTCTGTGGAGTAGCAGCTGATGACTCCAAGAGAATTCTGTTCTAAGATGGGCTTGTGTCACTGATGTCAACTGGAAAAAACAGAGGCTTCCCCAAACGGGGGGGGGGGGACTGTCTAAATGTTCTGGAAGCCCCGAGGTGCTACTGCATCAATTATATGACACAGCAGCCATCTCAAAGCCATCATGGGGCTTTCCAGAGAAGCCTCGCTTTAAAAAACATTGGGGATTTACCCCAACATTTCAGGATGGAGCACGGATGTCTAACTGTGCTCTGTCCTCAGCGCGGAGGCATGGCCAGGCAGCTGGTGACCTAATTGGTCACTGTCTTGCCCAGGCAGAGGGCAAGGCCAGCTGTCAGAAACACTGCACTCTTGCTGCAGCATCAGGATAAGTCACTGCCAACCCAAAAATGTGGGTTTTTGTTTATTGCAGCGACAACCCACTGCCATATAGGCAGCCCCCTACTCAACTAAATTTATTTATTTCAAGTGTGTGTTTTGTTTGCTTTTTGTTAAGGAAAGAAAATGTCATTTGTAACTGAAAGCTTTAGACAAAGTTTTGTTGTATCTCGTGGATTTGGGAGCTCCAATGGAGTCAATGGAAAGAAACTCTATTTATAGAAGCTCCAAAAACACTATTTGCTTTGGAAAAATCCAATTTTGTGGTAGTGGAGAGGAGCACTCTCAACTGGAGGAAAATGTAGGGGTACTGACATGCTTAACTTAGGGTGACCAACTGTCAGGATTTCCCCGGATTTGTCCTAGTTTTTGTTCTTTCCATGGTGTCAGGGGGGATTTTCTATAATTTTCAATAATGTCCTGGAATGACACACCTTCCCCTTTAAGGCTGCCATTAGCATGGCAGGAGGGAATGACATGCTTTCTTGAGGCACATCATTCCCCCACCCTGAGCTCCAATTGAAGTCTTAAAGGGGAAAGTGGGTCATTCGTGGACATTATAGAAAAGGCCCCAATTGGAGCGGATGGTGGTGGTGCAGAATGAAATCCTTTCCCCTCCTCCACTCCAATCGGGTTCTCTAAGGTGGCGGGGGAATAACGTACTTTCTGCAGGACTCAGAAAGCTGCTTCCCCACACACACACTAGGTGTCCTCTTTTTTGGTTTCCCAAATATGGTCACCCTACTTAACTGGCATGGCAGGCAGCATCAAAACACCAAGAGAAAAACCAAAGTGAAACATAGGAAGCTGCCTTATACTGAGTCAGACCATGGTTCCATCTAACCCAGTATTGTCGACACTGACTGGCAGCGGTTCTTCACAGTTTCAGGCAGGGTTTTTTCCAGCCCTACCTGGAGATGCCAGGGATTGAACCTGGGACCTTTTGAATACAAAGCGTTGTGTTCTACCATTGAACCACAATCCCTCCCTTAGAGCAACACCCAGCTAAAATATTTCCTTACAAAATAAGCCCAGGTGGAATTCACTCCTCTATTTAGATCAGGGATGCAGAACCTCAGGCCTGGGAGACAAATGTAGCTCTTCAGGATTCCCCAGGAGGCCGTGACTCCTTCCCCTGTTCCCCAACCACCAACTGATAGATGGTTTCATGACTTTCGTCCAGTCCCCTCCGCCACGCACACACATTTCTAAAATGTCAAAATGCCTCTCCCAAGGCTTAGTTATTGGCAGTAGGAGCATTACACTAAAATATGCTGGTATTTTGGCTCTGCCATTTTGCTTTTGGCCGAGTCCCATGGAATGTGGCCCCTGAGAGTGTCTCAAAAATGGAGCCTACTTTGATACTGGGCACATGTTTCTAGCCTTCCACTGCCCATCTGGTTTGTTTTAGTTACATTTGGCTTTTAAACCACATGTTTTTCGCTGAAGAACTGTGCATCTGGGGATGGAGGTAAGAATTAGAGGTTGCCCTTTTCACCCTCATACTATTAAACTGGCTTAAATGTAGAAGCCACAATTGTTCCTTGTTCTATCTTCTCCCACTATGCTATACAACTCATCTTTCCCTTTCCCCCTCTCTGAAAATACTAGAACCCAGGGTCATCCCATGAAGCTGACTGGTGAGAGATTCAGGACAAATAAAAGGAAGTACTTCACACAGCGCATAGTTAAATGATGGAATTCACTACCACAAGATGTAGTGATGGCCACCAATTTGGATGGCTTTAAAAGGGGATTGGATAAATTCCTGGAGGAGAAGGCTATGAATGGGTACTTGTCCTGATGGTTGTGTGCTCCCTTCAGTATTCAAGGCAGTAAGCCTGTGTGCACCATTTGCTGGGGAACATGGATGGGAGGGTGCTGTTGCAGTGTGTCCTGCTTTGTTGGTTCCTGGTCGACAGCTAGTTGGCCACTGTGTGAACAGAGTGCTGGACTAGATGGACCATTGGTCTGATCCAGTATGGCACATCTTTTGTTCTTGTCCACATTGTTTCCATCTGCAGGAACAAAGTTACTTTCTCCATGAACAGTTTGGTGCAAATGGAATACTTTTCACCAAACTTTCTACCCAAAGTTCTAAGATCCCATTACATGACACAGGAAGGAAAACAGCAGCAATATAAGACCATTTCCAGAGTAACAATTCTACCACAAGTAGGAAGCTTCAGTAGGAGGGATGCACACACAACTACCCCTGAAAAATTAAATTGAACATAAGGAGGGAAATTTAATTTCACTACCCTTTTATCTGTGCCTAGGAGAATGTTGGCGTTTTCCTTCCTCTTTTTCCAAATTTGACCCTTTAGAAGAGAGAGAAAGAAAGCAGAGATGTGGTATTTGATTATTGAAAGCAGAGATGTGGTATTTGATTATTAGAGAAGTCTGCTTAAGCGTTAGAGTGACTTATTACAAAAGGTGTTATCATTCCACAGGAATTGATGGAATTTTCTAGGTAATTTTTGGTTAGAATCAGAGCTACAGTAAAAAAACAAACACCTTTTAGAAGTTCTTTTTAATAATAATGAAAAAGGTTGTGTTTGTGTGTGGATAGGAGTGAATTCTGATTGAAACCTAATTATTTAAATTCCATGGAGAAATCTAAAAGAGAGGGGGAAATGGTTAGGAAAAGTAATTTAAAGCATTTGTTAGTGACCTTAAAAAAAGGATTGTCACAATTTTTATACAGGGAATTCATTTTCTACTTCTGGGATACTTTCATAATTTAGGCTGCAATTTAGTTGAGATTGAATTATTGAATTTAGTGAGATTTAAGCCTAAACAAAAGTGTATAGGATCAGGCTGTTATATTTACATTTCCACTATTAGGACATAGGCACAGCAAAAGGCACAGCAAAATCCATAACAGGTTTACTTGATGGTAAAAGAAGAAGAGATGAAAAATACAGCAGCAGTCCTGTCCTTCCCAAGCTTGCATAACATATAGCAAAATGCAAAATGTGTGTGCAGCCATCACACATGATAATCTCCATGCAAGTTTCACACCGTTTCCTATAAAGTGCTTTTTGATTAAGAATTATTATATGTGAATCAGACTACAGAGATTTCAGTGGAAGCCATGGGTTGAACTCCTTAGCTAATTATTTAACTAACAGTTTAGCTAACAGTTTGGAAATCAATTCCATTGAAAAATCAGTGAAACTTGCTTCCAAATAAATGTGTTGGGTTTCAACTACTACAGGTTTTTCCACTAAACATATAGCTCTTTTGCTGCTACTTGCAGTGTTTCTAAACCAACACACAAACCTTCTACTTCTCTAATAAGGCATTTAAAAAGTTTTCCAATGTTTTAAAAAACTTTCTAGACAGTTGGAGATTGGGTAGGAGTGATAGCTTATTTTAACCCCAAATAGATGACAAAAAACAGGGCAGAAATATAAATTTCTCAAATATTTTTAAAGTAGTACGAAAAGCCCCCTTTTAAAGAAAAGATAGATCCAACTTGTCAGCAAACTGAAATTATGTGAAATATGCATTACAGCTTCTATCTGCTTTATAGATTTAACTGAAGGACGTCTCACAAATAGATGTCTTTGAAAGCTGCTGCTGTTTTTGAAAAAACTCAAACTGAATTTTCAGAGAACGAGTCTATTTAATAAAAGACATGTAGTTTTAAAAAGATAATTTTTATACAAAACATCTAGGAAAAAAATTAGAACTCTACAAATGCAACAGAAAAGGAACTCTGCAGCTTAAGGCAGGAAAACCTTTCTCGGAAGTAACAATTCTTTAGCAGAAATAATCATAAGAAGATCTTCATAGCCAGGGCCCAAGTTTCAGCAAAGGGGAGAAGGCTCACATTCCTCACCCTAGATTTATTTTCATAGATACAGAGAATTACTTGTAAACTTTCCAATGTGGAGAGGGGAAAATGAGAGTCTTCCTGGAGCCATACCAAAAACTATCATCTCCAAAGGGGAGTTGGTAGGATATATGTTTTATGGGGTGGGGGTGGAGAGTGATTGCAAACCGGGCTCTTATGAAAAGTTTAAGCAAAAAATGTCCTACTAAGGGCCAAGCCAAACAGCATGCAGTCTTCACGGCTCCATAGAGAGGGGAGGGTATGGCAGAATCAAAGGGGAGGGGAAAATAGTACCCAAATGAGGGAGAGAGAGAGAAAATGCTTTCTTTTATCTAACTCTCTCTCTCTCTCTCTCTCTCTCTCTCCTGGTTCAGACAACACGCTAAACCATGCTGCTTAACCACAAAATGGTTAAGGGAATGCATTACGGTTAATGTATTCCCTTAACCATTTTGTGGTTAAGCAGCATTGTTGCTGATATACTGTGTCTCCTCTCTCTCTCTCTCTCTCTGTCACACACACACACACACACACACAAACTTTTTAAATAGAAATATATAATTCAATTTACAAATGCTATTTACAATTTTAATTACAAAATGACACCTTTTAATAGTTTATAAAAACCTAAAGCAAAAAAAAAGGTTTTGTTTTAATTAAAGGAGACAGTTTTAAATACTTCAGTTTCTTTCCTTCGTTCTTTTCCTCCCGTGTTTCTCTCAAATTGTCAGAGAAGGTCACAGTTCGGTAGAACAGAACCCCCCACCTCTCAAATTCCAGAGAGCTTCCCCAAAGAACCCACACATACACACAAGCTCCTGAAGTAGGCACATCTGATTTTTGCTTCCTTGTTTGAAATGTCTGAGCTGGCAACCTTGGCACTTCACTACTTCTATCATCCCTTTTCAAACTGTAGTCTCCCCATGTTTGCTGTTAGTTAGCCTGGTATAGAATTTCCTCCAGGAATGAAGGGTTTTCCCCGACCAGATCCAGAAACCTGAGGTGATGCCCACAATGAGTGTCATGAGATACTTGATCATGTAGACGGTGAAGTCAGGGGTCATGCGTGGTGTGTACTGAAGTGGACAGGGAATGGCCAAACTTTTGCAGTTTTGGCTAATCCAGCTCCGTTCCCAGTGCTCACGAAAGGCCTGTTCATAGAAGTAGCAGGCAATAACAATGGTGGCTGGTACTGTGTAGAGGACACTGAAGACCCCAATGCGCACCATGAGGCGCTCCAACTTCTCCGTCTTGGTGCCACCATGTTTCATGATGGTACGGATACGGAAAAGTGATACAAAACCAGCCAGTAGAAAAGATGTGCCAATAAAGAGGTAGACAAAGAGTGGGGCCAAAACAAAGCCTCGAAGTGGATCTATATTGTTGAGCCCCACAAAGCAGACACCACTGAGAAGATCACCATCAATCTGCCCTATAGCCAGTATGGTGATGGTCTTGACCGCTGGCACAGCCCATGCTGCCAAATGGAAGTACTGTGAGTTAGCCTCTATGGCTTCATGGCCCCACTTCATGCCAGCAGCAAGGAACCATGTGAGGGACAAGATGACCCACCAGATGGAACTGGCCATACTGAAGAAGTACAGCATCATGAAAAGTATGGTGCAGCCCTCCTTTTTGGTGCCCTGCACCACTGTACGGTAGCCATCATCTTGGAAACGCTCATTGCACACCACACGTTCCTCCAGCACAAATCCTGCAATGTAGGCCACGGAGACCATGGTGTAACAGCCTGAAAGGAAGATGATGGGCCGTTCTGGGTAGCGGAAGCGCTGCATGTCAACCAGATAGGTGGTGACAGTGAAGAAGGTGGAGGCACAGCATAAAAGAGACCAGATGAGGATCCAGATACGAGCAAAGCGGATCTCCTCCTGATTGAAGAACATGTGTCCATCACCCTTGGTAGGTTCACAAGGAGCAGCACAGTCCTTTTCTTCAAGGAACTTGTAGTTGAGGTAGCTGGGTACCTTGAGGACTCGTGGGCAGTGGAAGGGGTGATCAAGGGTGGCATAGCGTGGTAGGCCGGCAGTACCCTGCCCAGCAATGGGAGTGGAACTTGTAATCAGTGCTGGTGAGCCCCCTTCATCTGAGTGGTTCTGCCCCACACAAATTTGTTCTGCCCCATGGCGGGGAAAGTTCTCACACCGCAGTCGTTCCGGCCACTGGAAGCCAAATTTGTTCATGAGGGCTTCACAACCCTGCCTTGCCCGCTCACAGATGGAACGGCATGGTGGAATGGCCTGCTCCAAGACGGTGCACACAGGGGCATACATAGAACACAGAAAGAACTTGAGTTCTGGGGAGCATTGGACCTTCACCAGTGGGTAGAACTGGTGGACCTCCAAGCCAGCGTCCTCTTGGCTGGTGTGTCCCAGCAAATTGGGCATGATAGTCTGGTTGTAGGCAATGTCAGTGCACAGTGGAATGGAGATGGGTTGGCAGAAGCCATGATCAGGGATGGAAATGCCCTTCTCCCCGTGGAACTGGGCCCAGCAGGGTCCCAGCAGCAGCAGCAGCAACAGCAGCAGCAGGCAGTTGGCCAAGGACACGTGAGCAAGGCTCATGGCGATCCCCCACCCTTCTCTTCTTACTGACACCCAATCGCCTTGTCTCCTTCCCAGGACAAGTTGGGACCTGTCACTCCCTTTGGGACCCTAGTCCTGGCAAAAGTTTTCAAGTTTTTTGGGATCAGCCACGGAGGTCTGGGGAAGGCAAATCCACTCACCCAGCGGGAACTCTTCTTCGCAGCGCGACTCTCCGAGCGCGTTTCGCTTCCCTTTGTGTCTTCCTTCCCCAATTAGTCAGTTTCAAAGGAGGGCCCCCGGGCTGAGTTGAGTTTCGCCCAGCCTTCTCCTCTTACTCCTCCCAACTTAATCAATTCCAGGCCGGCCCCTTCTCTTTCCCCCCTTCCTATCTCCATCAAAGAGACTTTGGCTGCCTAAGCCCCTTCCCAAAATTTCTTCTCGCCCAATCAGATTCAAACCCAGGGACCAGCCTTCCTCCCCCTCCCTTTCTTCCTTAGATTGGTCAGCCACCGCCGAAGGAGAAGAAGAAGAACAAGAAGGGGGTGAGTGGGGGGAACGACTAACGAGTTCACGAATCAGATGCCAAATCGCTCTTTCGCTCCTCCTCACTCCCCGATCACAAGCCTGTGGCTGCTTTTAAAGAGAGATAATTTGCCTTGAGTGATGATTATTCACCTCCAATCATAATTATAATTATTAGCAGGCAGATTACCTTGATTGTGTGGGCAGCAGAACTCCCCACCCCTTTGCAAATTATAGAAGAGAAAGTGTAAAACCCTGCCTCTCCGTTCCCTATGCAAACAATTTCCAGCCAGAACACACACAAAACTGTCTGGAACACAACTAAGTGTTCCCCCAAATGGTTTTGCCTGTGCAAAACTAACCCTCCTGGTCCTATACACTCCACTTAACACATTATTATTATTATTTATTTATATAGCACCATCATAATGGTTTCAAAAGTAATTTCTTGCTCTCCTGTCTTCCCTAGTTGCTTGTATTTTTATTTTTTTCATCTGGAAGCCATTCCTGCAAATGAGAAGCCCTGCTTCCTAATGCTAGATTGGTGGCAAAACTTCTACAGGTTCATGAGTGGTTGAACTGAATGCCCAAAAGCTGGGAAATCGTTTTTTCAACCAAAATGCCAGCCCCCTTTCAAAGCAAAAGGACCAGCACATGTGTGACAAGTGACGAAGGGCAGGAGCCTATTGGGAGGCATGCACACATGACTATAATCATAAAGCTCTAGGACCTATCAGTCAACAGCCTGAATGTTCAGACCTGAGAGATATTATGCAGAAATCTCACAGGTCCAAGCCCAACTCTAACTCATGAACCACCATCAGGTTTTGCCACTGATATCATAGGGTTTGCTAGGAAAGTTTTAAAGACATATCCTTGGTGCCCCTCCCCTTTGCTTCACTTCTTCCTCTCTACAAGTATTGCAGCATGGGTGTAAGAGCACAAAGGAGCATGGAGACTCTAGTCTTTATTAGCACTGGAGTTGTAAGAGAAGATTTCCCCATAATTAGAGCATTTTTACATTTTATATGTCACCTGGAAAACTGGCAGGCTAAAAGTCTGGGGGCAGGGAAGTTGATAGGGCTGGCAATTCGGTTGAGGCCTTGAACTCACTATCATAGAATCATAGAATAGCAGAGTTGGAAGGGGCCTACAAGGCCATCAAGTCCAACCCCCTGCTCAATGCAGGAATCCACCCTGAAGCATCCCTGAGAGATGGTTGTCCAGCTGCCTCTTGAAGGCCTCTAGTGTGGGAGAGCCCACAACCTCCCTAGGTAACTGGTTCCATTGTCGTACTGCTCTAACAGTCAGGAAGCTTTTCCTGATGTCCAGCTGGAATCTGGCTTCCTTTAACTTGAGCCCATTATTCCGTGTCCTGCACTCTGGAAGGATCGAGAAGAGATCCTGGCCCTCCTCTGTGTGACAACCTTTTAAGTATTTGAAGAGTGCTCTCAGGTCTCCCCTCCATCTTCTCCAGGCTAAACATGCCCAGTTCTTTCAGTCTCTCTTCACTATGTAATGGTGAGATGAGAAAGGCAATCCATACAGTCGCTCCCAAGTGCTCACTCTGGTGCTGTGGAGCCTGTAATTGACCTTGATTTACAGAAGTCCTATGGGCAATGAAACAGGCTGGACAACGGCTAGAGTGCAGGTGGCGTAGGTCTCGGAGCGAGTACAATCAAAGATTAGCAAAGACTCTTCGTTGTGCCTTTTATGCGGCAGTGAGGATGGCAAAAAAAAATTGATCATCATCATCAATTATTTTTTACGGTCGTAGACCAGCAAAATCAATACAAAACATACAAAACATAGATAAAAAGTGACATGAAAACAAAATACAGCTTTGTGAAGTTCCTTCTCTCAGGAGGATTGCAAATTTTTCTCCTAATTTGCATTGAGGTCATAAAAAGCGTAGATATCCTTTCAGTAATATGGGAGGACACATCCCTTAAACAAATGAATACCAAAGTTGTGGGGCTACATCCAGAAAAGGCTGTTAATGATGGAAAGATTAGCTTCTTTCTGCATTCCTTTTACATGTTACAATGCAAAACAAAATATCCAGTGCCACAGGGGTATATCCGTTCATTAGCCGGGATTTTTCCTTCTAGTAGTGCTGATGACAACACATTAAAGCGAGCAAGGGTAAATGCTCTTCTATATTTTGGAATGGTTAACATATGCAGATGTGAAGCTGCAGTGAGTCCATAGTTATTGAAATTATTATAGAGCAATGGAGAGCAAGATTTGTTAGCAGCAGTTCTTAAATGCTGTAGATCTAGGTCTATTAATCTTAGAACAACAAGAGATCGGGCCTTCTGAAGCCCATAGTTACCCACAGCTTCCACAGAGAAGCCTAGCCTAAGTAACTTCTTCTCCATCTTTAGAGAGCCAGTGTGGTGTAGTGGCTAGAGTGTTGGACTGGGAGTCGGGAGATCTGGGTTCTAGTCCCCACTCGGCCATGGAAGCTCACTGGGTGACTTTGGGCCAGTCACAGCCTTCTCAGCCCAACCTACATCACAGGGTTGTTGTGAGGACAGAAGTGGAGAGGAGGAGGATTATGTATGCCACCTTGGGTTCTTCAGAGGAAAAAAGATGGGATATAAATGTAATAAATAAATAAATCTCTCTCTCATCCATTGAGTGACATAGGGTCTGATAGCAGTACAAAGAGATAACTACCAGGAACTGCTAGGAAGTGTAACTGTAGCCACCATTTAAAGGGATTGATGTGCCTGCTTACCCTACCCTGTACCTGTTGGCATTCTCTTCCCCTCCTTATTGTTTTACTATGATTTTATTAGATTGTAAGCCTATGCGGCAGGGTCTTGCTATTTACTGTTTTACTCTGTACAGCACCATGTACATTGATGGTGCTATATAAATAAATAATAATAATAATAATAATAATAATAATAATAATAATAATAATAATAATAATCCATGTTTTGCATTTGACTGATTGAATACCCACTTCCAGATAAATAGCTGCATTCCCCACTCAGGAAGGAAGGCCCAGTAGTTTCCTAAGAAATACAGACTGGACTCTTTCAATTTGGGCATTAAATCCCAATATCCAAATAGGAATACCATAGGTAAGTTGGGCCAGAGTCTTAGCTTTGTAAATTTGAATTGCAGAAGGGATGAACTGACCAACTTGCATAAAAAAGAATGTTAGGATCAGCTGCTGACTAGAACTTGCTGAATCAATTGCCTGCCTTCTTCGTTCAGACCAAGCTCCAGTGCTCTGTATTTGTATGCCTGGATATTTTATATGGGCAACTTGCTTAATGATATTACCATTTAAAGTCCATTTGTATTGCTTCCGAGCTTTAGAGAACACCAAAACTTTCGACTTATAATTATTGATAGTCAAACTATTCTCAGAGTGATAGGTTCCAAATGCAGAGAGTAATCGATTTAACCCAATTCTAGAGGGCGATAAAAGTACAGCAGCAGCAGCATACAAAAGTAAAGGTATTTTGGTGTTTTAACAATTTGGGAGCATGGGAATCAGTACTACAAAGATGAGAAGTCAGATGATTTAAGAATAAATTAAAAAGAAAAGGGGCCAAAATACAGCCTCTTGTAGCCGGGATTGAGTTAGAAACTTGTCCCTGCTGCCCACATCTGACTTGACTAGAGGTCTGATAATAAATCTAATGAGAAACAGTAGGTGCTTGTCCATAGAACTTTGGTGTAATTTGGACCATAGCAGTTCCCTGGAGACTAAGAGCTCTATCACACCTACACATTTGCCCTCGAATTATCCGCCTTTGTTTCCATAGCATATGAAAGCCTGAGCACTTACACCTATATGTTTTTATGTTTCATTCATCTTTACACCTCTCTTCTCCTGCGCTGTTGTTCCATTGAGATGCACTCTCAGATCTCCTTTGTACCTCCCCCTACAGTTCATTGGGTGATGGTAGTTGGACACCTTGCCCTCCCTAGTAATCGACATGGGGCACTCGTGGTCTTGCACTGCTTTTTCCTAGGAAGTAGTTTTTCTTGTTACTGAACTCACTTTGGGAAAACTCTGTCTCTCTCCTATGTACTTTCGTGGTTATTCCCTGTTGCCTAAACTATGCTCATTCCCCTCACTCTGCCTGGAGGCTTTGGAGTGTGAACTGGAGAGGGTTACAAGGTTGTGATAACCCCATTGATTTCAACTGCATTTACATCCAATTCATACTAAAATCCCATGTATGCTTAACTTTCAATAAACCCCATTGAACAGAGACAGACTTACTAAAATGGGGTTTACTCAAAGGTAAGCATACATGGGATTTTAGTATGATTCAGATGTAAATGCAGTTGAAATCAATGGGATTTACTCTTGAGTAAGGAAACCAGTAGATTGGTATTTTATGAACTTGGAAATGCACAGCTTAGCATGATCAAAGGATCGATCCTTCACACTTGCAGACTACCTGGAAAAGGGTTTAAGGGGGGGATTTAAAAAACTCCTAAAAAATCAAGGGATGGACCGATCTCATTCAAACAATGCATGCTGAAATCTCTACTTAAGAGCTATCACTGTGCCAATTTTGATATCTTTATCTTTAAAAATGAGGGTGCTGTGAACAAGAATGGTGCATGGTCATGCCTACTCAGGAGTAAAAACATAGAGTTAAATGGGACATCTCTCCCTCCACCTTCATGATTGAGTGGAGAATCACACCACCCTTCTCTTTTGTTAGCGAGACCTCCCTGCCCCCAACAAAGAATGGGATGGTTGATAGAATGCAACCACAGAAAGACACAGTAGAGAGGAGAGCATTTATTTTGCAGGGAGGGGAAATAATCCAGACTTTCTGCGCTCCAAAAATAAATGAAACATGGAGGATAAGAGTTGAATGAGTGCAGGACGTGGACAAGGTCATGTGGGTATCAGGCTGCAAAACTGCATACCAGGCATGGGGAGTGTGCAATAAATAGCTGGTATGATGGAGCCCTAAGACGAAGGCAGACTTAAGATCAATAAAGACAGTAAAAAGCTTACCACCAGGAAATAGAGTGTATTTCTCTGCCAGGTGAGCTAACACACAACAATGGTCTAAGGTTGAGAGGTCAGCTTTAAACCCAAATTGTTTCTCACCTATTATATTATTATCCTCCATCCAAGTTAGAAGCTTACATTTTAAATACCTGGCATAAAGTTTCCCAATAACTGAGAGAAGGCTGATAGGATGATAATTTGCTGGATTGGTTCTGTCAGCTCTTCTAAAAAATAGGGACTATAATCACTTTACTCCAAATATCTGGGATCTTTCCAGAGTTATTAATAAAAGTAAATGGAGCTGCTAATGGGGGAGCCCATCATTCTGGATTAGATTTTAAAAGTTCAGGGGTATAGAATCTGGGCCTGGAGGTTGCCAGATTTAAGTTCAGTAATCAAATTGACAATTTCACCATGAGTAACAGATGGCCACCCTGGAACATCAGGGGACAATTGGAAACTGGATGCTAATAAATTGTTTGGATCCTGAAGAATTACAGAAAAGCATCTTCCCGCTCACAATTGGAGATACAACAGGCAGGATGTTCTTGTCGCTTTGACAAAGTCCCTATGACAATTTGCCAGAATACCTTGATACCCTTCTTTTGTGTAGCATATAGTAGTTGATTCCATTTCTCTCTCTCTTTAGCTCTTTTCTTTCAAACAATAAGTGCTTTGTATTCTTGTTTCAGTATATAATACACTTCAGGAAGACATTTATCACCTCTCTTGTGGTATATGGAATAAACCTGGCTAATCTGTTTCTTAAGTAACATACAATCATAGTCGAACTAGGTCTCGTTCCTATAATATTTAGCACCAGCCAGAGAGCTATCTGTCTCTAGATTCCTTTGGATATCAGAAATAAGTGCCTCATAATGATATAGCTTCTCTTTACCAGTAGAGGCTAGAATATTTTGATATAATTGAAGTCAGGCAGAGGATTCTATAAAAGAGACGAATTTACCCTCTGTTCTATTAGTCCATTTAATCCTTCTCACACAAGAAGACAGAGACGAGTCCAATAATGGAGGTCCAATAGGCAAGTGAATCTTTGAGGAAAGTTCAATTAATGTCACTAAAGGACATCTCTATCATACATTGCTATCTGTATGATCATCGATATAAAAAGCTTGAACTGCCCTTCTAAATGACTGAGTAACAAGGACATAGTCAACAACACTACTCCATAACAAGGAACAGAAGTTAAACTCACCCATCGTATCACCTAGAGTACTTCCATTCAAGATAATTTTATTATGTCGGCATGCAAGAAGAGCTAAGCATGTGCCAGCAAAGTTTATTGTAGACTTCTGCTTGCAGACTGTCACGCCCTGCAGGACAAGGCCCCCAGGTATTCAGCCAGCTGTGGCTGATATCCTGCATCTCTCCCCCTCCTTGGAGGGGGATACATAAGTCGGCTGACTGAGGTGTCCTTGGAGAGCTGGTGCCTGCAGGAGGAAGGGAACAACTGCACCATCCAGGGAGGAGGAGAGCTGCCTGTTGTTGCTGGCTGCCTGCCTGCCTGCCTGCCTGCCTGCCTGCTTGCTTGCTTGCTTGCTTGCTGCTCCACTTTTCTGAGGGTCTTAAGCTATGTGCCTGGAAGGGGGGACACAGAACCAAGTGGGCGGATCTGAGGGGGCCCCAATTTGTGTAGTGACAGGTAGAGGGAGATATGGTATTGTGAGGAGGACTTGCCAGGTAAGGTGAACACGGCCCATACAGTTAATGGCTGTGCTGTGTTTCGGTCCTCCCCGTACCCGCAGGTTTGTTGGTTGCCCTATCAGCCAGCCCTCAGGCCTCCGGATGCTGCTGTTAAATGCCAGATCAGTGCATAATAAGACCTCCCCCATCCACAACTTAATTGTGGATGAGGCAGCCAATCTGGCATGTATAACCAAGACCTGGATGGGAGGAGTTAGTCTCTCCCAGCTACGCCCACCAGGGTACTTGGTTCAGCATCAGGGTAGACCTGAGGGCTGGGGAGGGGGGGGTTGCTGTGGTCTATAGGAATTCCATCTCCCTCTTCAAGCTCCCTGTCCATGTGACTACTGCTCTGGAGTGTTTGTACCTCATGTTGGGTCAGCGGGACAGATTAGGGATTCTGTTGGTGTACCGCCCAACCCGCTGCTCAATAGACTCCCTAGGTGAGCTGATGGAGGTGGTCTCAGATGCACTGCTGAGATCCCTGAGACTGTTGGATCTGGGGATGTCAACATTTACACCGAGGGCACCTTATCCAGGGCAGCTCAGGATTTCATGGTCTCCATGACAGCCATGGGACTGTCCCAATATACCATCGGGATATTGCAGGGCATACTCTTGACCCTGGTTTTCACAACTGGACACGGAGATGGTGATTGAAAGTGGGGGACCTTACATCAGTCCCTTTGTCATGGTCAGATCACAGCTTACTGAGGTTTAGACTTACAGCATCTTTTCCCCTCTGCAAGGGTGGGGGACCAATTAAGATGGTCCGCCCCTGGAGACTAATGGATCAGAATGGTTTCCAAAAGGCTCTGGGGAGTTTTCCGGCTGATAGGGCTGGCTCTGCTGTCAAAAACCTGGTTGATCTGTGGAATGCAGAAATGAACTGGGCAGTTCACACAATTGCTCCTGAGCGCCCTCTTCTGTGTAGAGCTCATGTGGCTCTGTGGTATACCCCAGAGCTGAAAGCGATGAAACAAAATAGGAGACGGCTTGAGGGCAGATGGAGACGAACTCCTAGTGGATGCAACAAAACATTGGTAAGTGCCTATAGTAAGGTATATTCAGGGGCAGTGAGGGCAGCCAATATACAATACCTTGCTGTCACTATCAAATCATCTATCTGCCACCCAGTGGAGCTTTTCAGAGTTGTCCGGGGGCTACTACACGCTGGCCCCAAGGACATGGTAGATTAGAACCCTCTGAGGCCCGCTGCAATGAATTTTCTAGGCACTTCCAGAATAAAATCTTTGGAATCTGCCAGGACCTAGACTCCAGTGTTATAGCAGGTGAATCTAGTGAGGTATCCAGAGCACAGCCTTGTCCAGTTTTCCTGGATGAGTTTCAATTGGTACAGCTCGAGGATGTTGACAAGGTGCTTGGACAGGTTCGTGCAACAACTTCTGTATTGGATCCTTGCCCCTCTTAGCTAATTAAAGCTAGCAGGGATGGAACAGCCGGCTGGGCCAAGGAAGTGATTAATGCCTCTCTGCGAGAGGGCGTGGTCCCAGGCTGTCTGAAAGAGGCGGTAGTGAGACCACTCCTGAAGAAATCTTCCCTGGACCTGGAAAATCTTAATAACTACAGGCTGGTGGCAAATGTTCCATTCCTGGGCAAGGTCGTTGAGTGGGTGGGTGCTGGCCAGCTCTAGACACTCTTAGATGAGACTGATTATCTGGATTCATTTCAGTCAGGTTTCAGGCCTGGTTTTGGCACAGAAACAGCCTTGGTTGCCCTGTATGATGACCTATGTAGGGAGAAAGACAGAGGGAGTGTGACTGGAAGAAGTCACATGGTATCCTTCTGGAGTGTCTGGCTGAGTTGGGAGTGGGAGGTACTGTATTACAGTGGTTCTGCTCCTACCTAGCTGGTCGGGTCCAGAAGGTAGTACTAGGGGAGCATTGCTCAGCTCTGTGGATTCTCCAGTATGGGGTTCCGCTGGGGTCAGTTTTTCCCCCCATGCTGTTTAACATTTACATGAAAGTTGGGTGTGGTCATTTGGAGTTTTGGAGTGCGTTGTCATCAGTATGCTGATGACACAGCTCTATTTCTCCTTTTCATCTTCAACAGGTGAGGCTGTGGATGTGCTGAACCAGTGCCTGGCTACAACAATGGACTGGATGAGGGCTAATAAACTGAAACACAATCCAGACAAGACTGAGATGCTGTTAGTGGGTGGTTCTTCTGACCAGATAGAGGGTGTTTAACCTGTTCTGGATGGGGTTGCACTCCCCCTGAAGGAGCAGGTTCATGGCTTGGGGGTTCTCCTAGAACCTTCTCTGTCACTTGACAGGGAGAACAGGGAGAACCTAGCTTCAGTTGTCTATGCTCTGGTAACCTCCAAATTAGATTACTGCAGTGAGCTCTACATGGGTCTGCCTTTGAAGACAGTTCGGAAGCTGCAGCTTGTGCAAAATGCAGTGACCAGATTGATAACTGGAATCAGAAGGTTTGAGCGTATAAGACCAACTCTGGCCTCCTTCCATTGGCTGCCTGTATGTTTCCGAGCCCAATTCAAGGTGCTGGTTTTAACCTATAAAGCCTTACATGGCTTGGGACCACAATACCTGATGGAACGCCTCTCCCATCATGAACCTCCCCATACACTACGCTCAACATCTAAGGTCCTCCTCTGGTTGCCTACCCCGAGGGAAGCTCGGAGAATGGCAACAAGAGAGAGGGCCTTTTCAGTGGTGGCCCCTCAATTATGGAATGATCTCCCTGACGGGGCTCGCCTGGTGCCAACATGGTTATCTTTTCGGCGCCAGGTCAAGACTTTTCTCTTCTCCCAGGCATTTAACAGCATATGCACAGTTTTTTTAACTGACCCCAGAAAAGTTGTTTTTAAATGGATATTATCTGTTTTTGTATGTATTTTATGTTTTTAAATTGTGTATATTTCTTTTTAATGTTCACTGTTTTTAACTTTTGTAAACCGCCCAGAGAGCTTTAGCTATAGGATGGTATAATAATAATAATAATAATAATAATAATAATAATAATAATAATAATGTAGCATCTTTAGAGTGTCTGATATATTTAGATTTTCCTATTGTATGATCAATTCCTTTAAGATGTCAAGAATCTGCTAAAATATCATCATCGGGGCCAATCTGGGCATTAAAATCACCGGCCATAAGGATCTGTGCTGATTGAAACTTTGCCTCAATGTGGGTAATATACTGTTCTAGCTCTTCCCACTGGGCTTTCTTACCCGAGTAGCACGTAATTGGAGGGACATAGATGTTGAACAATAAAAGACTTGAAGGCAGCTACTCTTAATTAGGGTTGCCAAAGCAACAGTTCCACAACTAGGGAGTGCAACCACATTAAGGGATGTGGAAACCAAACAAAGCAATCCTGCTCTGGACCTACCTCTACTTGAAGATTTATTTGCTGCCAGTGAAGTAGCATTATCTGTTCACAAGCCCAGATCTCCTGCAGCAGAACAATATCGAAGGATTGGATATAATTAATAAATGATCTGTCCCTAATCTTCCCTTTCCAACCTGCTATGTTCCAAGAAAGACGTTTGAACATATGTGCAAGGTTACGTGTCTTAGGGAGTCAATCAGTAGGGTTAAGGTCCTCCAACACACCTTCCCGGTCTAAAAAACCCACTGCCATTCTTAGTTGGTAAAATCTGCTTATTAAGAGACCTAGAAGGAGAGTTAGAAATAAGACGTAAGCCTAATTCATGAGGTCGCAGTACCTGAAAACCAACCCAGTCCTTTGAGCTTGGGTGACCATATGAAAAGGAGGACAGGGCTCCTGTATCTTTAACAGTTGTATTAAAAAGGGAATTTCAGCAGGTGTCATTTGCATATATGGGGAACCTGGTGAAATTCCCTCTTCATCGCCACAGTTAAAGCTGCAGGTGCCCTGCCGTCTTTTGAATCTGGTCACTCTAACATAGCTCCTGCAGCTTTAACTGTTGTGATGAAGAGGGAATTTCACCAGGTTCTTCACATATACAAAGGACACCTGCTGAAATTCCCTTTTCTATGCAACTGTGCAAAGATACAGGAGCCCTGTCCTCCTTTTCATATGGTCACCCTAGGAAAGTGACCACGTCATACTTGAATTCTTGATTATAAAGAAAGCAAAAGCTGAGTGTAGTTATACATGTACTCTGGAGTTTAGGAAAGCTGATTTTAATAAACTATGGTATGTAAGGTCCCATGGCAAGTGACCCTAATGAGAAAAGGAGTTCAAGATGGGTGAGAGTATTTAAAAGAAGGAAATTTTAAAGGCACAATTAAAAACAATTCCAACAAGGAAAAAAGATAGAAGAAAACAGAAGAGACCAATGTGGCTGGTTCCATTCTGGTTCCTCTCTATTCAGCCCTGGTTAGGCCTCATCTTGAGTATTGCGTCCAGTTCTGGGCACCACACTTCAAGAAAGACACAGACACACTGGAGCCTGTTCAGAGGAGGGCAGTCAGGATAATCAGGGTTCTGGAAACAAAGCCTTATTTATTTGTTTATTTATTTATTTATTTATTTATTTATTTATTTATTACACTTATATACCGCTCCCATAGCCAGGGCTCTCTGGGCGGTTTACAGAAATTCTAAAAATTAAGATAAAAACAAGTATACAAAGTTTAAAACTCTAAAACACAGAACATATACACATAAAGCATTAAAAACTAAACATGTGGGTGATTAGGATGTGCTGCCATATGCCTGGGCAAAGAGGAAAGTCTTAACCTGGCGCCAGAAAGATAGCAGCGTTGGTGCCAGGCGAGCCTCGTCAGGGAGGTCATTCCATAGTCCGGGGGCCACCACCGAAAAGGCCCTATCCCTCGTTGCCACACTCCTAGTCTCTCTCGGAGTAGGCACCCGGAGGAGGACCTTAGATGTTGAGTATAGTGACTGGGTATATTCACGTCGGGAGGGGCGTTCCGTCAGGTACTGTGGTCCCAAGCCGTGTAAGGCTTTATAGGTCAAAACCAGCACCTTGAATTGGGCTCGGAAACATACAGGCAGCCAGTGCAAGCGGACCAGAGCAGGTGTTATATCGTCAAACCTTCTGGTTCCCAAAATCAATCTGGCCACTGCATTTTGCACGAGCTGCAGCTTCCGAAGAGAGACTGAAACGACTGGGCATGTTTAGCCTGGAGAAGAGAAGATTGAGGGGAGACCTGATAGCACTCTTCAAATACTTAAAAGGTTGTCACACAGAGGAGGGACAGGATCTCTTCTCGATCATCCCAGAGTGCTGGACACGGAATAATGGGCTCAAGTTACAAGAAGCCAGATTCCGGCTGGACATCAGGAAAAACTTCCTGACTGTTAGAGCAGTACGGCAATGGAACCAGTTACCTAGGGAGGTTGTGGGCTCTCCCACATAGAGGCATTCAAGAGGCTGCTGGACAACCATCTGTCAGGTATGCTTTAGGATGGATTCCTGCATTGAGCAGGGGGTTGGACTTGACGGCCTTATAGGCCCCTTCAAATTCTACTATGATTCTATGATTCTCAAGCTGCTAGACCCCAATGAGGTTTGAGTTTGAAATTTAAAAAAATTCCTAAAAAGTAGGCCTTAAGCCCTACTAAGGAACTGTCATGGTGCTGAGTTTCCTTTCTTTATCTTTAAAAATGACAGCGTATTTTGACAAACTTAATTTTAAAACCTCAAATTTTAAAAACTTCCTAAAAATCAGGGGATGAACTGTTATACTTCAAATTTGGCAGAGATGAAACCCAACTGAAGCTCTATCATGATGCCAATTGTCATGTCTATATGTCCTTGGGAAAGGGTCCAAATCTCTGAATAACTCCAAATCGATTTGGACCAATCCGATTCGCTTAAGAGTGAATTAAGGCCCCTTTCAGGAAATGTGTGCGTGTATGGGGCAAAATTACCCCCCACTGATGGACATTCTCTTTGCGTGGTGTGCTTGGGAAAAGGACATAAAACAGAGACTTGCCACCACTGCATGTCTTTCACAAGACAAATAAGAAAGCATTGCGCCGACTGCCTCAGAGCAGTATTGGGGGGCAAGGCTTTGATAGCAACAGAAATGCCCAAAAGAATGGATGCTATGGAGGACACAGGAGATTTGGGAGGAAACCAAGAAGTATATCCCACTCGCTCCATTATTACCCTGACAGTGGGTTCGACAAAGCCCCCCACCCCAGGCTGCGCTTTGTCCATAACGGTTGCAAAAAAAAAATTCAAAAAAGGCTCTGTGGCGTTACACCCCACAAGTCAATTCCAAATGTATGTCTTCAGTTTGTAAGTCTGTGGTTTTTAGAATGTTGGCCTGAGTGGGCGGAGTTAGAATGTCTTGGGAGGGGGGAGGAGTGATATATAAGGGAATGACTGAGGGGATTGAGAGATCTTTTTAGAAAAGCTTTTTCAGGGAGACTTGTTAGGTACTCTTAGAGTCTGTAGTGCTCTCTGTGTTTATGGTACTTAAGTTCTGGGAAATTTGAGAGTCAGTGTAGTGAGTGGTGTCTTTAGAGTGTGGTGTGCACGTAGTGGAGGTATATTAATCAATACTGAGAATAAAGAAAGTTCAAGAGTGATTGTGTGAGAAAAAGGAAAGCGCGTATGTGAATGAGTGACAGGATTGTATGAAAGGTTTCAAAAAGGTTTTTAAATGTTATTTGAAACAAAGCTTATGAACTTTTAAAAATAAATTTTGATTGTTTTGTTTTTAAACTACCACAAAAAGCCCACGTGTCTGTTTGGCATTTATCATCTTAAGTTTACACATATAACACCCACTCTGACAATCATTCACCTAAGCAGATATAACTCACAGCGCATTATTATATATATTAAAAATCCTTCTCCATTTTAAACCCCTTTCTCCAAATAGTTTAGAGGAAGGTGGTTTTTATCCCTTGCCTCAGGCGTATCAAGCGGTAGTGCTTAGCTTGAGCAGGAAGTAGCTGTGGCCGGGTCTGGTGTTCAGAGCCTGTGTCGTGGCATATTTGTGAACAGGACAGAGGGTGGTTACTGTAAAGCACCTCTGAGGTCCTTAGCTGTGAAAGTTACATATTACCTAAGTCAGAGGTTGCGCTGATACAATTCTCTGACAGGATATTTTTGTCTGTGGTGAGATACATATTATAAAATATCAAGTTTACCACTCCTGACTTCAATTGAAAACTCCCAGTACCATTTTATTTATTAAGGTTAAGTCTCTGTCTGATAAAAATGGATATCTTAGCTTTGAAGAAATATGCCCTTTCAGACAGATGTAAACGTTTAAATTTGCCAACCGAAGGAAAGTCAGTTGATGAAATTAAATGGGCTCTTATAGAATATTACAGAGTTCATGCTGCAGTTGAAACTGAGGTAAATCCTCTGAGGCAAGTGCCTGTAGAAATGTCTCCTCAATACTTGGAGCTGGAAAAAGAGAAATTAAAACAAAGAGATAGAGAATTAAAACAACGAGAAGCTGACAGACAACTTGAATTAAAAAGAATAAAACAAAGAGATAGAGAATTGGAACAACAAGAAAGGCTGAGGGAAAAAGATCGAGAGCTGGAGCTAGAACGAATTGCTTTAGAAAAGAGAAAATTTGAGCGGGAAGATCAGAGGAGAATTGAGGAATGGGCTAGACCTCCCAAATTATCTTCTAAAGACTTTACCCCTTATGTTGAGGGGCAAGGTCCCCAAATTTTCTTCAATACCTTTGAGAAGGCAGCCATGATGTGGGAAGTAAAGCTACAAGATTACATGAAGTTTATCCCTAACTTGATCAAGGGAGACCTGGCTGAAATTTATAACAGTTTTCCTGTGGGGGAAGCTTTAGATTTTGCCTCATTTAAAACAGCAGTTTATAAACGATTTTGCTATGGGCCTGAGTATTTCCGGAAGAAATTTAGAAGCCTTAATGCTGTGTCATCCAAATCTTTTGTGGAGTTGGGACACAAATTAGCGGATCATTTTGAGAAATGGATCACCTGTGCTTAGTTGAAAACCAAACAAGATTTAGTTGATCTGATGATTAAAGATCAATTAATTTTTCAAATCCCTCAAGATATAAGATTGCTGGTGAGAGATAGAGACCCAAAAACTTAACAAGATGCAGCTTCCCTGGCTGATCAATTTTCCTTAAACCGGGGCTATCATATGACCAGCAAGTCTACTAAAGAAAATAATATTAAACCAGGGTATAAACCTAATGGGGGTAAAAAGGAAGCTGAGGTAAATAAAAATCAGTTGCCGACAGAAAAGGCGGGAAACACCACCATACCTATGTTTGGAAATACAGACCTCACATGCCATCATTGTGGGTTGGTGGGGCATATTAGACCACAATGTCCCAGGCTGAGGGAAGAGAAAAGTACCTCAGTAAGGAGAGTGGATATAAATAAAGATGCTGAACATCCCCAAAATTCCCAGTGTTACACATTAGTGTGGGAAGATGTTTTAATAAATGAAAAAAAAAGCATAAAGCTATTCTAGATACTGGAGCTTGTTTATCTCTGATTACAGCAAATCTGGTGATGAGGGAGGAGATTATTCCTCACAGAAAAATTAACATCAAACCTGTGACAGAGCCCATAATTGAAACTCCTGTAGCCGAGATGGAGGTTACATGGAGGGGAGTCACAGGGAAATGTATTTTAGGTGTTAATTCCTGTCAGGAAGAACCTCTAATCCTAGGTACTGTTATCATGAGGTTAGAAGGTAGGAAAGTGTTTATTATTACACGCTCACAAGCAGCAGTGGAGGGCTTGTCAGAGAATTGTAGCGAAACTGGAGATGCTGAGGGCATGCCTCTGCAGTTGCCTAGCAACCCAGCTGAAGGAACTGCTGTGCCAGGAAACATCATTGCAAAAACTGATACCACGTTTGCTTTACACACAGGAAATGATCCCAGCTTGGAGGTTTTAAGATCCAAAGCTGAGGCACACGAAACCTCTTTTAGTGACACTCAGAAAGAACAGGTTTTCTGGGATCGGGGACTCTTATACCAAAAGTGGTTGCCCAAGAAAAAACAAGGAAGTTGGGGGGCTGAAAAACAGATTGTGGTACCAATACCATATAGGGACCAGCTGCTGAAAGTAGATCACGACTCCTTTTTGGCAGGTCACATGGAGATAGAAAAGGTTGATGACTAATTATTACTTGCCAAATATTTTTAGGGAAGGCACAGAGTTTTACAAGTCCTGTGAGAGTTACCAGAGGGTGGGGAAAAGTAGGGACAAGGTCAAGGCTCCCCTAAATCCCCTACCACTTAACAACCAACCCTTTTTAAAGATAGGACTGAACCTGGTAGGACCCTTCCCTAGACCTACACAGATAAGAAAAAAGTTTCAAGTGACCATAATAGACTTTGCCACAAGGTTCCTGAATGCTGAAGCCCTTCAAAATGTTAATGTCTTGTCAGTAGCAGAAGCCCTAGTAAAAATCTTTTGTTGCTGGGTTTTTATCCCTAACATTTTGAGTGATCAAGGCTCACTTTTTCTCTGGGATATAATGAGATGTTTGTGGAGGTGTGGAGGTGTCAAACACATAACATCCACTGCTTTCCACCCCCAAACAAATGGGCTAGTTGAAAAATTCAATGGCACCATTAAGCCAATGATTAAGACCTATATGGCAAACTATCCCTTTGATTGGGACCAAGAATTGCCCTACTTTCTTTTTGATTATAATGAACTAACCCAAAAACAGAAACCAGAAGTCGTTTGATCTTCTCGAACAGGCATTATGCACTGCACCAATATTAGTGGCACCCAACTTTGAAAAAGAGTTTATTCTAGCCACAGACACTTCGGAAGTCGGAGTAGGAGCGGTACTGTTGCAGACCTTGGACAGTGTGAACCATCCCGTGGCCTATTTCAGCAGGAAGTTGACAGAGAGAGAAAGGAACTATTCTACTGTCCAAAAAGAGTGTTTAGCCATTGTTTGGGCTATGGACAAAGTCAAGCCATACGTGTGGGGACAGTGGTTTGTCCTGCAAACAGATCATCGAGTGCCGTTGTGGCTGCAATCCATGAAAAGCCACAACCAACTTTTGCAGCGGTGGTCGTGGCGGATCCAAGATTTCAATGCGGAGATCCAGCATGTGGCAGGTCAGGAGAACATCATCGCGGATGGACTGTCTCGCCAGGAATCGTCCAATGCACCAATAAAGTGAGACTTTGTTGTGGACATTGTGATGCTCCTGGACTTTAAAAATTGGAGCCAAAAAGTGGACTAATAAAAATGTGGTTCATTTAACTTGTTGATTTTCCAAAAGGTTTGTATGTGTATATATATTTTTATTGCTATTAATTGTATATATAAATGTTTAACCATTTTATTTCCCCAAACCCTATGTACAGGTCCAGGTATTAAACCAGCCCCATACTCTGGTTTTTTTAAAAAAGTGGGGGAATATGTGGCGTTACACCCCACAAGTCAATTCCAAATGTATGTCTTCAGTTTGTAAGTCTGTGGTTTTTAGAATGTTGGCCTGAGTGGGCGGAGTTAGAATGTCTTGGGAGGGGGGAGGAGTGATATATAAGGGAATGACTGAAGGGATTGAGAGATCTTTTCAGAAAAGCTTTTCAGGGAGACTTGTTAGGTACTCTTAGAGTCTGTAGTGCTCTCTGTGTTATGGTACTTAAGTTCTGGGAAATTTGAGGGTCAGTGTAGTGAGTGGTGTCTTTAGAGTGTAGTGTGCACGTAGTGGATGTATATTAATACTGAGAATAAAGAAGGCTCATTCACCAAAATCAGGGGATCACCCCCAAAAGAAAAAGAAAAAGAAGGATTTGAGCAAGCAGATAACACCGCCAAAGCACCGTTCGACTCTTCCTCCACCACCACCGATGCTGGACTCTCCCATACCAGTCCATACCGAGACCTCAGAATCGACATCGGTACAACCTATTGAGCATGACATGATGGGAGACCAATTCCTTCTCTGAAGAAGAAGTGCTGGATTCCTCTCCACAGAGAATGAAAGAAGAATCCCTTGTGACATCGCCCTCCAACATTATCCAACAAGGAAACTGTATGAGGGAAACAAGGGGTACATCCTAAATGGATAGGTCCTGCTCCCCCTTATCGACGCAATTAGAATGGGGCAGACAATCCCCATACTCAGTACTGAGACCACAGTACGGATGGGATGACTGGACTTATTATCACCCTCACGACTATTATCCACGTTATGATTACTCACGTTACCATGAAACCTACAGAGACACTGATACCCATGGGCGTATGGAACATTATGTCGCCCATTATGCCTCCACCACTGCCCCAGCTCTCACGTGTCCTACCGCCACCTCTGGTTGTGACACCATCACGCCAAAGACAACCCACTCCACAACTGTACCAAGCTGAGCATCAATCTGCCTCTCAGTCACGCCGACCATCAGGTGATGCCCAAACAGAAAGGGCGCCTGAATCCTCTTTTTCTCCTCCAGTGGATTACTACTCTGACACTGCTTCGATCTCCTCGGTGGCTCCGTCTACGCCATTGCCTATTGAAGAGGTTACAGTAAACAAACTACTTTCACCATCTGAGGACTTGACTCCCTTCGCTGAGCATGTACAAAGAATGTCCCAGTCCTTAGGTCTAGAAACTCATCAGTCCATGGAACACATCGAAGACCCTGCCTTTGATACAGTATATTCAGAGGCTTCGTCCCAGTGGCTATACCCTTCTTACCTACCCTGCTTCACACCATTAAGCAGTCATGGAAAACTCCATCATCCATGCCTCCAACTTCTAGGAGACTAAGTTCAAGATAAGGGAGCGGAATTCCTATTTAATCACCCATGGCCCAACTTACCCTGATACCTGTTGGGAGACAAATACTGCCAAAAGCAAGAAATTTCTGCCCTTCCAAGAAATGCCTGACATGTATGGGTGATAACTTTCTCCTACAGAAAGTGGAGGAAGGAACTAGAGGATCGGCAATCCTTGACTTGATATTGACCAATAGGGATGACTTAGTGGATAAAGTGGCAGTTACGGAAACTCTGGGGGAAAGTGACCACATCATACTTGAATTCTTGATTATGAAGGAGACAAAAGTTGAGTGTAGCCATACACGTACTCTGGATTTTAGGAAAGCTAATTTTAATAAACTCAGAACTATGATAAGTAAGGTCCCATGGCAAGTCAGCCTAATGAAAAAAGGAGTGCAGGATGGGTGGGAGTATTTAAAAAAGGAAATTTTAAAGGCACAGTTACAAACAATTCCAACAAGTAGAAAAGATAGAAGACAACAGAGGAAACCAATGTGGCTCCACAAAAAGATCAGAGATGACCTGAAAACAAAAAAGGATACATATAGGAAGTGGAAGGAAGGCCAGGCTACAAAAGAAGAGTACAGACAGGTGGCACAGAAGTGCTGAAGTGGCGTCAGGAAGGCTAAAGCTGTGAATGAGCTGAGATTAGCAAGGGGTACGAAAAGCAATAAAAAGGCTTTCTTCAGATACGTGAGTAGTAAAAGACAGAGGAAAGAAATGATGGTTCAACTGCTTAATGAGGATGGCAAATTGATAACAGATGACAAATAAAAGGCTGAAGTGCTCAATTCCTACTTTGCCTCGGTCTTCTCCCAAAAGTGGGTCTATGACCCCCCTGGAAAAAGTGGAGCAGAAGTTGAGGGAGCAGGATTGCAGTTTGAGATTGATAAACAAATGGTCAAAGAACACCTAATTTCCTTGAATGAGTTCAAATTTCCAGGGCCCGATGAACTGCATCCTAGAGTAATGAAGGAGCTAGCGGAAGAACTCTCAGAACCTTTGTCTATTATCTTTGCAAAATTATGGAAGACGGGAGAGGTACCGGACGACTGGAGGAGGGCTAACGTTGGGCAAAAAGGAAGAACCTTGGAACTACAGACCAGTCAGTCTGAGATCCACCCCTGGGAAATTTTTGGAGCAGATTATAAAGAAGTCAATCTGTAAGCACCTTGAAAACAATGCAGTGATTACTAGAAGCTGACATGGATTTGTCAGGAACAAATCCTGTCAGACTAATTTGATCTCATTTTTTGATCGAGTAACCACCCTTGTGGACTGTCGGAATGCTGTGGACGTAGTATATCTTGACTTCAGCAAAGCTTTTGACAAAGTGCCCCATGATATTCTGATTAACAAACTAGCTAAAAGTGGGCTAGATGGAACAACTATTACGTGGATTCACAGTTAGCTACAGAATCGGACTCAAAGGGTGCTTATCAACGGAACCTTCTCAAACTGGGGGTAGGTAACGAGTGGGGTACCGCAGGGCTCAGTCCTGGGCCCAGTGCTCTTCAACATTTTTATTAATGATTTGGACGAGGAGGTGCAAGGAATGCTTATCAAATTTGCAGATGACAGAAAATTGGGTGGGATAGCTAATACCCTGGAAGACAGAAACAAGTGATCTTGATAGGCTGGAGTGCTGGGCTGAAAACAACACAATGAAATTTAATAGGGATAAATGCCAAGTTCTACATTTAGGAAATAGAAACCAAATGCACAGTTACAAGATGGGGGATACTTGGCTCAGCAATACTACAAACGAGAAGGATCTTGGAATTGTTGTAGATCACAAGCTGAATATGAGCCAACAGTACGATATGGCTGCAAGAAAGGCAAATGCTATTTTGGGCTGCATTAATAGAAATATAGCTTCCAAATCGCGTGAGATACTGGTTCCTCTCTATTCGGCCCTGGTTAGGCCTCATCCAGAGTATTGTGTCCAGTTCTGGGCTCCACAATTCAAGAAGGACGCAGACAAGCTGGAGTGTGTTTAGAGGAGGGCAACCAGGATGATCAGGGGTCTGGAAACAAAGCCCTATGAAGAGAGACTAAAAGAACTGGGCATGTTTAGCCTGGAGAAGAGAAGATTGAGGGGAGACATGATAGCACTCTTCAAATACTTAAAAGGTTGTCACACAGAGGAGGGCCAGGATCTCTTCTCCATCAACCCAGAGTGCAGGACACAGAATAACGGGCTCAAGTTACTGAAAGCCAGATTCTGGCTGGACATCAGGAAAAACTTCCTGACTGTTAGAGCAGTGCGACAATGGAACCAGTTACCTAGGGAGGTTGTGGGCTCTCCCACAGTAGAGGCATTGAAGAGGCAGCTGGACAACCATCTCTCTCAAGTATGCTTTAGGGTGGATTCCTGCATTGAGCAGGGGGTTGGACTCAATGGCCTTATAGGCCCCTTCCAACTCTACTATTCTATGATTCTATGTGGGAAGAGAATTCCCTCCCCATGTGGGCAGACTACCCACACCCACTAACTCCCTTGTGCAAGATGATTAGAAGGCATCCACAGTGGTTCCTGTTTTGGGTGACGGGAACCCTGTGGGTTTTTCATCTAGCTTCAGTGAAACACACCCAAAAAAACAACAGTGGTGGTCATGCAATCTGCCAGCAAGAGCAATCTAGTTCCCAGCAAAGCGACCAAAACACAAAGCCAGGAATGGTTCTTTGAAAGTGGCATATAGTTAAAGAGATCTCCTGAATTAAGGGATGGTTTCTTTAGTAAACATCTTATTAATGCTTCTTCTAATCAAAAAGGAGCAACTTCGTCCTACAAGAGGCATTAATCACTTCTCTTATTTAGTCAGCCAAGAAGGGCAAGAGTCAAGTACACAGGTGGTATGCAACACTCCCAATGTCCTATTCACTGTACAAGCTGAAAAGAATCAACAGAACTGGACAAGCAGTTGCCCCAATATTGGACTCCAAGTCAAGATGAATCTGAGCAACTATCTACAAAAAAGAAAAGAAAAAAGCAAATTGTTCACAATGAGCCACTGACTGCTCCCGCTGTCTTGTAACCTGGTAAAGGAGGCCTCACACTGTGCAGAATAGACTAGAAAAGTATTGCCAGGCTATTCTGCATAAATGCGATGGTGAAATAAGCTTTCTTCGCTACCCTCGCCATCACAGTATAGGTTCTTAAATGGATTTTCACATGTTTGATCACAGGCCTGTCTCGATGAGGGGTTTGCAGTGGCAGCAGGTCATTTATACGATGCAGCCACCATTGCGGAGCCATTGCAGGGCTTTCCCCCAATGCTCCAATTTTTAAAAGTTGGGGAATTACCCTGACCTTTTCCACTTGGAGTGAGGCGACAATGGCAACTGCTGTTTGTCGCCTTGCTCTGGAGCTGCTTTGGTGGTGTGTCTGGGCAGATGGCGAACGCTGATTGGTCGCCATCTACCCAGACAGCCGGGCGGGGGGGAGTTTGCCGAATGGCCACTGGCCTGCCTCCATGCTTCTCCAGCATGGGGAGAAGCCAAAAAGGGTTTTAAAAAACCTGGGATGCAAGGAGGCGCAGGAGTGCCTCCTCCAAAGAAAAGATATATATATATAAAAAACACTGGGGGACAAGGAGGCATGGGTGCCCCGGTGCACGGGTGCTCCTCCTCACATGCAACCCTCTGCACTCGATCCTTCACATGGGGATAATGTGAAGGAGCACAAATGTGGGGATTTAGGATGTCGTGGTGCCAATGCATCATCGTCAAAATGAGCCCCAGGTTTGTTCTGGGTTTTTCTCCGACAGCACTCTAGCTGAAATCCCTAGTGCTTAATTGCCCTTCCTGTTACACCAGGGAGCTGACCCAGCTCTACCAGGAGGGAGAGAGCGCTTAGGAGTCATACCGTCAATGTCCTGGGCTATTTCCATATTCCACAGATTGCCAGGGCTTCAACAGTACTGCAAACAAACAAGGCAAGAAATCCCCCAAATGCATACAGTAAACCATTCAGATCCATCAGGCACTTGGGGCAGACCATTTTAGCCTTTGCTGCTGGTCCCCAGTCTTTGATCGCTGGGTTTTGCCCACTGACCTGCCCAGGTACCAGAAAGTTACCTTTCAAGTGCTGGCAACTGTGTGTATTCCATTGTTTCAAAATCCCACCACCTAATTGCAGAAATTAGTACTGAGAACAGAACTCAACATCCTAAGAAGCTCTGCCTTCATTTAGAAAATAGAAGTGGGCCAAGTAGAATTTCCAGGAAGTGGCACTTCTGTGATGAGCACTAGCAAAATAAATCAACCAAGAAAAATAAGCAAATATGGAAATATACCCAGTTTGTATACTTTATACACACTGCAAAAGACAATGTGCTTTGTAGCACAGAATACGTGTTGCTTTGCTGATCAGTTCTTTTTTGCTTTTTGAGGAGGAGCAGAAAGTGGTTATTTGGAAGGATTGTGAAATTTGTAAAGCTTACCTATAGATCCATTTAATTCCAACACCAAGCATATTTAAAGACTGAGTGGGACTGCCTGCACTCTGAAACCTGGTCATAAATAACGTCAAATTGTCCTAACATTTTGATGTGCCTTGAATAAGACAAAAAGGCCTTAAAAAGGAATTATTGTCTTCTAATACCAAACGTGCACCCTAGACCTGGGCCTTTTCTGCTCTTCCCCTCTTGTTTCATTTCTTGTTTCCCCCCTTTTTCTTTTGGGATTTTCTTCCCCACCAAACCTCCTGGCCTGTTTTTCTCCCCTCCCCCCAACTTCTTTTCCTTGCTTAGCTTTCTCCTTTTCCTGTAACTTAAGCTTTTGTTGAGAGTAGAAGACGACCAGTCTGCCTTGAAAAGAGGCCCCACTGCCTTTCAGTCTGTAATTGAAACCATTGCACACTTCATAGCTATGCGTGGGGAGGGAGCGGGGGGGGGCTTACAGAATCAAAGACCATGAGCTGGGGTACAAGGGAATAACATGGACGTTCAAGACAAGCTTTGATTTATGACCCTCTTGCCCACCAGTCAATCTGTTTTTCCTACCGAACACTTGGCAGCAAAAAGAAAAATCCCACTCCCCCAAATATAGGTGACTATAAGGAAGGAGACAGTGACGATTAGGAATGATTATGCCAACTGGCTGCAATTCGGAGGAAAACCTTTTATTCTTTGTTATTTTTAAGGTTCCTATGCCTTTAATAGCAGCAAATATAGCAGGCAAAGCATTTCACATTACTGCCACTTCACCAGGCATGAAAAGCTTCATGTGTTGAATTTCTCCATCATGCAAGCTCTTCATGGTATAGAAACTCTGCTAGAAAAATGCACAGCAACCAAGGCCTCTACCTTTCCTTTGGTGAGTAAACAAGTTAGCAACTTGAAGCCTAAAAGTCTCTTTGCCCAGCCCTTATCCCATCAGCCATTCCCCCTACCCCCAAGCAAAATGATGAGAAAAACTCACGGAGTTCCTGCCAGACTACACAGGAACTATATGGCTGGCCCACTAACCCTCCTGAAGCAGGTGGGTAGTGGGCGTGTGTACTGTGTCCATGGGGGGGGGGGGGAGTCTGTCACATGACACGCTAACCCACCATAGATTGATTTTTTGAGCGATCCAGGGTCTGTTAATGTGACATTTGAATAGATCTACAGACAGGTTTTAATCTTGTTCCCACACTATACCCTCATAAAAAAATTGAGGTCCAGAGATTCTCCCTGCTCTTGAGGTTTTGGGTTAACAGACACTCTGATTCTTGGGCGAAACTTTTTGAGGTGCTATTTTCAAGTAACTTTCATCAACCACAGAAGTAACTATCTTGTGTCTGGTATCAAATTATAGGTTTTTGGGGTCAAGGAGTTCAAATAATATGTTATTTAATTGTCGGAGTCCTCCTGCCATTTTCCAAGATGGTGGTGAAATGTTTCATTGTCTCAACAAATCAAAATACAAATGCTTTAAACTATAGGGGAGTGAGTCTATCTTGTCAGACTTCCGGCTGCGGTGGAGGTACATCGAGCCGCCTCTGGAGCTACATGCTCTTTGCTTGCAATTTGTTTGGACCCTAAAGTATTTACTAACCGCCAGGGAGATTGCAGGCCGGGCACCCAGCCTAATTAGGATACTACTGGGAAGCCTGAGTTGGGAGACTTAACAACCAATCAGTAGATCAACAAAAAGAAGGACAGCCCGCATTGTTGCCAGCTTGTGTTCTGGAGTTCATGGTCTACACCTGGAGTTGAGGACTGAGATGGGGGAGGCTGTTCATGCTACTCCTAGAAATGGTATGATACAGTCATAAATCCCTCAGTGTAAAGACGCCTGCGGAAAGCTGAACCAGATAATTTAAGACAGCTGAATAATTTGGAAGAGAAATCTGCACTATCAACCTATTACAGGAAGATTTCAGGTACTTGAAACCAACTAACTCGGAAGAGCAAAGGTGATATTTTAACTTTTCAATAAGAAGAATTAAAGTCCTGGAAAGTGGATAAAGAACTGAAAGAAGACAGTTAAAAGGGGGACATTGGGAAGCTTATAGTAATGTGTCTGGTTCTATTATATAGAAGATAAGCGTGTATAGCTGTTATATACAGGGTTGGCAGTTAGTCTTGGCTGTCTAGAATAGCACTACATTACTGAAACTCAGAATATTGTCGGTGCCACTGTTAAGGGATGGTATATTCACACGGGCACAGCACAAAGTAAAGGGGATTAATACTGAGAAAGGGTTGCCCCAAGACATAAACAACTACGTATAGAAGACTTTATGAATAGTCCTGCCACCACAGCCATTAGTAATATTGCTCAGAAAATTGCTCCTTTCCAAAATGACCCCCTGCCCCAATGTGATTTAAATCAAACTGATTGTCAAGACCAAACAAACTTGGAGCAAGAACCATCTTTAATTTCAATTGCCAGCTCTTACAAAGAGGCATTAGATGTATCAGCAAGGGATATTATTTTCACAGGAAGAGCTGGCAGAGGTAAAACTACTTTTCAATTGCGATAGTCTTCTTAGCAACAACTCATTGGAGTTATTATCCAAGTACTGTTTCTTGAACTCTGAGTCACTCACCAAAATCTTTCAAGAAACTGAAAGCATTAAGCAGGGTTTAATAGGACTTAAAACACAATTTGGGGTGCTGGCAGAACTGATCAATCATGAAATTTTAATTGTTAACAAGGAATTAATGTCAGTAGAGAAGGAAGAGAAGAATTCCATGTTGGAGCTTTCTATGGATGAATCTCGTACATGTTTAAATGACATTGCTCCTTTGTTACCCTATCTGAATTCCTTAGTTAAGGAGGCAGGTTCGCAGGACCCCAAGACAGTTAATTGTGACGTTACTGATCAAAAGAGGAATTGCACGAAGAATCAAAATAAGAGGCAAGGTATAGGTAAGAAACCATCAAAAGGGAAGAAAAGGTTGGGGGCAAAAAAAGGGATTAATAAAAGCCCAGGAACTGAGACTGGGAATGTGCAAGAGAGAATGGAAAGTATAAAGAAGAAAATTAAAGTACTGAACTACAACCCTCTTTTTAAAATACTAAAATACTGAACAACAAACAGGAAAGTAATAAGAGAGGAAAGAGGAATTGGCAGAACAAGGACATCGAAGGGGAAGAAAAGCAAGCAAATGGTCCTGGCAAAAAGGCCAAAACGATTCAAGATAGCGGAACTCAGACAGATCCTATAGCAGTGGGCACTATTGACAAACACATGCCTCTTAAAAAGAATCTCCCATCTCAAGTAGCCAACCAGTCCACTCTAATTTTGATGGGAAAACAACTAGTCTTTTCAAATTTCCCTAGGCTTTTGGCCTATACAAACAAACAAAAGTGAGTATTTCCTATATATATTGAGACAGCTGGGTTTTAACCTGCTTAGGTCATCAGATATAATAGAGGTTGAGTACCTCTTTTCTACCCACTCAAGTATAAGAGTTTTGGCCTCATTTGCAGACATATCTATTGTCAATTACTTACTAAAAGGTAGAATAGTTTTGGAGAGAAAAGATATCTGGATTACCAGATACTTCAGCCAAACTGCTAAATCTCCATTGCTAGGACAGTCTTGCAAAAAACAACAACAACCAAGTACCACTGGGGGAAGGGGACATAGAATTAGCTTCTAGAAATTGCTCAACTGAAATTAACTCAGGCAGGAAAACTTGGGGTGTGTAAACTTTCCTCAGTGCTAAGTTATAAAATAAAGAGCGGGAGTGACCCACAATACGGTAAGGGGGGAAAACAAGTTGAGAATTCCAACCTAAAGCTAGGTGCCAGCTATGCTCAGCTAGGGTGTTGTGAGGACAATGAACGCTTGTTGACAGATGTAAGAGATCTGGTGAAGCACTTCCAGATGATGCAATTGTCGGAACAGGAGGAGATATTGTTTAACTTAAGTATGCTTCAGGAAATAGCGATGGCTCAACACTGGTTCAGTAGGGGTAAGATGCAGAGGAAAGAACATTCTTCTGCTTCCAGTAGGCCACAGTTCCTAGAGGGACTGATTGCACTGGCAGAACAATTACCCCCAGAGGAAGTTATTATTATTATTATTATTATTTATTTATATAGCACCATCGATGTACATGGTGCTGTACAGATAACACAGTAAATAGCAAGACCCTGCCGCATAGGCTAAGTAGCTCAGTTTGAACAGATGAGCAGCAAGGCCCAGGAAAAAATTATAATAGAGTTAGGCCAACTACAAGAAACGTTGTTCTCTTTCCTGAAAGAGGAGTCTAAACCTGCTCCAGTGGAGGGCATGGTCTTTGATAGGGACAACTCCCACTTAAATTTTGCTCCATTCAATTACATGATAGAGACCGACTGGCCTCCTTCAGACTCCCAAAATTGTTGACTAAGAAGAGAAACAGAGGAACATAGTGTCCTGGAACATTTCTGGACGGGCAGGTAAATTAGCGGATAAGGAGTTTGTGGAGTACTTACAACAGTTCTCTATAGTCTTTTTACAAGAGACCTGGGAGGAGGATAGCTCCTGCTTACCTTCAGGGTTCTAGAGCTTTCACTGCTGCTGCAATGAGGCATCATAAAATGGGATGATGCAGTGGTGGTTTGGCAATCCTCGTCTCCATGGAATTGGAGAATGTCTCCCAGATGGTGGGCACTCAGCCCGACAATAGTATCCTAACACTGCAGATAACCTTTAAAAATGGCATCTCCCTATTTTACATTAATGTCTATGTCCCCCAGAAAACTCTGTTATGTCCCCTTCATTGGGATGGACATCTGTGGAGACTGTATTAGGAGGGATCGATTCACAGTCCAGAAATGTTCATATTATTACGGGAGGTGATTTTAATGCTCGTTTGGGACAAACAAATGGGGAGCTGCTAAAACATCTAGGAGTTCCTCTTGATGGTTATTTCCTTTTGTACAGGCATTCCCAAGATAAGAAAATAAATAAGAATGGCAAGAAATTCATGATGCTAGCATATAAATATTTCCTATTAATCCTGAATGGCAGTTCAGTGGATGTGTCTTGTGGACACTATACTTATCTCTCATCGTGGGGGGTAGTATAGTAGATTACTTCTTAATCTCCCTATTCTACTCCCTAATGTCAAAAGATTCTCAGTGGAAGATCAGCTGGAGAGTGACCACTATCCCATTAAATTAGTCATGCAACTGGCTGTTATGAAAACTTGTGATAAAAGGACTTACTCGATTGGGCTGGTCTCTTCAGGCAACAGATGGATCAAATGGTCTGAATCCTTGAACATTAAGGTTGCAGACTTGTTGCATGGCCCTACCTTGCAGGGCCTTAAAAGCAAAATTGTGGAAGGAATTTTGGAAGTGATGGAGGGTTATCAACTAATTGTAGATTACCTGAAACCTCATGAAGTACAGTCTTGCACTTTTGGTGCTTCCAAACCTCGAAATGCGAGCTGGTTTGACAAAGAATGTAGAGATATGAAAAAAGAACTAACCAAGCTCAGTAGAAATGTCAGAAGGACCAGATCAAATACTTTACTAAAAACCCTAATAAGGAAAAGATCATCATTCAAGGCCTTATTGAAGAGAAAGAAGTCAGTGTATATCAAAGAAAAGTGGAATGACTTGGGCCTGGCAGTGAGACAGAAGGATGATGTAAAATTTTGGAACATAGTCCACTCCGGTCTACATGCCTCTAAGTTGCATTTGGAAACCCAAATCCCTGCAATTACATGGCAACAGCACTTTGAGGGCATTTTTCATGTTCCTGAGCCAGTTGAGGAAGGTTCACTGAGCACAGACCTCCCATTCTGGCCTGGAGTGACAACTCAGGAGATCAGTTGTCTACTACGGAAGCTTTTAACAGGTAAAGCGCCAGGGGAAGATGTGCTCCCCCCTGAACTATTTAGTTCAAGTTCAAGTTTAGTTTATTTCGGTCATAGACCAGCACAACAGTAAACATCATCACAATAATATTAAAAAACCCAATATACAATAAAATACATACATAAAATCCATAAAATGCGGCAGTCTCAGCCTAAGTCTAAGGTGCAATAAAATTCTTCAACATCAATTTCCGTCGGCTTATGGCAGCCGCACAAAAACTGGCCACTTTTAGAGTAACCTGAGGATTCTGATCCGATAGAAGATGTTTTATGTAATATTCATCTGATCTACCGGGAGTTCGCTGCAAGATAGAGGTTATAAATGTTTGGCGTAAATCTTGATAAAAGGAACAATACAGCAGAACATGGCCTACTGTTTCCACTTTACCCATCTCACAAGGATGGGTAAAAGATGGGTATCCCCCCCCCCGAACTATTTAAATTTAACCTTACTTGGTGGTCCCCAATCTTGGCTAAATTGTTTACGCACATTAATCAGACAGGAATTATCCCTGCTGGATGGCAGTCCAGTATTATTGTTCCCCTGTACAAAAAGGGTGAGAAAACTGACCCTAAAAACTATAGGCCAATAAGCCTACTGGATGTAGCGTCAAAAGTGTATGGTAGGTTCCTTCTGAATAAGCTTCAATCTTGGGCAGAGGAAAATGATATCCTGGCTAAGGAGCAGGCAGGGTTCCGCCAAGGAAGGAGCACAATTGATCAATGTTTTGTGCTCAGCCATTGATTCACAAATGTCTGAACCAATCAAAAGGAAGCTTATGTGTAGCCTTTGTGGACTTTACCTCTGCATTTGACCTAATTGATAGAGATTGCCTTTGGGATAAACTCTCACAGACTACCATAGACAAGCGTTTACTGTTCCTGATTCGGAAACTTTATTCGTACACTGAGCTAACAGACCTGGATTGGAACTAGAAAGATTCAGATGTTGCTATCTGTGAATGATACGGCCCTCATATCTATTACTCAGGTAGGCCTGAGGAGACTCTTAAATAGACTAGGCAAGATTTGCAGCCAGGAAAAACTGGTCATAAACCATTCCAAAACCAAGGTAGTGGTTTTCTCTAGGAGGAATTGCCCTCATAAATGGTGCCTAGATGGACACCCAATTGAACAATGTGCTAGCTTCAAATATTTGGGGATACACTTTTCATATAATGGTAGCTTGAAATTTCATCTAGAGGCAGCAAAACTTTCAGCCTGGAGAACAGCGAAAGTAATTTTATCTTACAGGAGACATAAAGGAGGCTCCCTTGTAGTCCCTGCTTTGAAGCTATACACAGCTAAGGAACACCCCCAACTTCTATATGGGGTGGAATTATGGGGCCAGAGATTTGCCCCATCTGTTGAGATCATACAGAATAAGTTCTTGAAAGAACTGCTGGCACACACACACCCCGGCACACACCTCTGCCTTACTAAGGGTGTAAGTTGACCTACCCTCTATTAAGGCAGGAATCAACAAGGCAATCATACTTTATGGGGGAAAACTGATGAACCTTGATGAAAATAACTTGGCGAAACAATGTTTTAAAGAACAGCTCACAAAGGGTGGATGGGATTGTAACTGGTTGGCACTGGCACAGTCTTGAACAGAGGATGCTCAGAAACTTCTGGCCCACGATAATTTTTTTTATTAGAAATAGAATTTTGGGGGCAAATGCTCATGAAAATGTACTGTTCACCCAGCTGCAGGCCTGGTTCAGGTATGTGAACCATTCCCCATGGTTCAGGTATTTGAAGAAAGAACAATACTTACTGCAGTATTTTCAAGATCTGACTTTCCCTGCTCTCAGAAAGGCCTTTACTGTCCTCCATTTTCAAACAATGCCCACAGCTTATTTGGAGGGGGAAGTACAAAGGGGTTCCCTATGCCCAGCGGACTTGCATTTGTGGTGCAGGGGAGGTAGAAGACATAGTACATTACTTGTTACACTGCTCCTTGTATAAAGATATTAGGGATCACTTTCTGGGAGATCTTCTGATAGCGAGCGGGTTGGTCCACCACTGATACTATCTGCAATCTGTTAGCAGATTATAGTAAAGTGAACACAATCAAGGTTGCAACGTTTGATGCAGATCAAAAAATCTGCCAAAATTTTCTAAAGGAATCTGGTGTAGACTGCAGAGGGGACCACCTGCTATAATCTTCTGTTGTTATTGTCACTAGGGACTATAATTATTATTATTATTATTATTATTATTATTATTATTATTATTATTATTATAAAAATCTTAGCCTCTTCTTCCAGTCTGGTGCTTTATATGACCTTTGTTCCCTGACATCTTGCTTTATTGTTGTGATTGTAACGGCCTTTGTGCCATAGACAAATAAAATGTATTCAAAACTATAGGGTTTTGTGGTTGAGGAGGTCAACAATGGCAACAATTTTAATGGAAAGTCAGTCTTTTTGCCATTTTTAAAAATGGCACCTAAACTTTTATCCCTACAATAGACCATGTAATGAGAATGTGTAGCTTATATGGACATTTTTCATGATGTATGCTAAAATATTAAGGTTTATTGCATCATCAATTAAAAAAAAGGAATGAAATTTGAGTATATTTTATTTTGTATATTCTTCAGCTACTACTATTGGTTCACATTTTTACCTTTGTTCTCAGTATGTATCTAAAGACTTACTGAAACTTAAAAAAAAACACTTTTATGAAGAAATATTAAAGCAGTTTAACATAAGCATTTTTGCAGTTATTTTCCAAACATTTACAAAAAAATTGCACATTTGACCACTGCATTTTGACATGGAAATCTTATTATACCAGAAACCTTACAGTTGCATGCACATAAAAGATCATTTGGCAGGAAGTTCAAGAACTTTTTTGAGAAGAAGGTATAATATCTGGGAATTGTCCTGACAAATATGAATTGTATGTTATTTCACAATAACTATGTTAAAGTCTGGAACAATGTTAAAAATGACATAGCAAAATGGGATAAGGTTTGATTGTCTCTTCTGGGAAGAATTGCCACTGTAAAAATGAATGTATTATCAAGAATGTTATTTTTATTCCAAACAGTGCTTATTGTAATAGGGGATTCACTGTTCAAGCAATGGCAGAGAGAGATATCTAGATTCATATGGCGGGGGGGAAGCCAAGAGTTAAAATATTAAAGGATACCAAAGAAAGAGGAGGTCTGGGGTTACCGGATCTGAAACTGTATTTCTCTGCCTGTTGCCTGGTTTGGATGAAAGAATGGGTACTGTTGGAAAACAGATGACTATTGGAGCTCGAAGGCCTTGAACTGAGATTTGGATGGCATGGCTACCTGTGGTATGAGGAAGCTAAGGTCAATGTGGAATTTAATTATCACTATGTTAGATGTGCAATTCTAAGAGTATGGAATAAATATAAACCAAGACTCTGTCAGAAAACACCAATGTGGGTATCGGCCCAGGAGACCTACCATAGAAGAGTCTAGTGGGCACAAATGGTTGATGTACAGCGACGTATTGGAAGTGTCTCAAGGGGAGAAGGGTTGTTAAAGGAGGGTCATATATGTCAGTGGTTCTCTTACCTACAAATTGCGGAAAGGTTTAAGAGAGACATAAAAGAATGAGGGTTTGAGAAAACAAAGTCGTCGGCATTTGAAGTAGCTCTACGTACTAATGATGAACATGTTATTTCTAAGCTTTATAGCTATTGTTAAAGCTCGAGACAGAGAATGAACAAACAAAGGATTGTATGACAAAATGGGCCAAAAAAATTGGGTATAATGTACCAATGGAACTGTGGAAAAATATGTGGGTAAAAGGTCTAAAATATATGTTAAGTACCAGACTTAAAGAGAACTTTTATAAGATGATGTATAGATGGTATATGTCTCCTTCAAAAATAGCTAAAATGTACACGGGTGCCTTGGGAGACTGTTGGAAATGTGAAGAAAAAGAAGGAACCTTCTACCATATGTAGTGGTCCTGTAAAAAAGTAAAATCTTTCTGGGCCGAGATCCATTTGTTAATGCAAAATATATTAAAGACAAATCTACAAATGAAACCAGAATCATTCTTGTTGGGACTTATGGACAATCAACTTAAAGAAAAAGGAGGAACACTGTTTTTGTACATGACAATAGCTGCTAGACTCCTCTATGCGCAATACTGCTATAGAAAGTGCGTATGTGAATGAGTGAAAGGATTGGATGAAAGGTTTCAAAAAGGTTTTTAAATGTTTTATTTGAAACAAAGCTTGTGAACTTTTAAAAATAAATTTTAATTATTTTGTTTTTAACTACCACAAAAATCCCACGTGTCTGTTTGGCATTTATCATCTGAAGTTTACACTTTTAGCACCCACTCTGACAATAATTCACATCAGCACATATAACTCACAGTGTTTTATTTTATATATTAAAATCCTTCTCCATTTAAACCCCTTTCTCCACATAGTTTGGAGGAAGGTGGTTTTTGTGACCATATGAAAAGGAGGACAGGGCTCCTGTATCTTTAACTGTAATGTAGAAAAGGGAATTTTAGCAGTTGTCAATTGAAATGGGTGAAATTCCCTCTTCATCACAACAGTTAAAGCTACAGAAGCCCTGCCCTCTTTTGTATCTGGCCACTCTACTATAGCTAGTGTAGCTTTAACTGTTGTGATGTAGAGGGAATTTCACCCATTTCAATTGACACCTGCCGCAATTTCCTTTTCTACATTACTGTTAAAGATACAGGAGCCCTGTCCTCCTTTTCATATGGTCAGCCTAGGCCAGGTCTGTTGTTCAGAGCCTGTGTCGTGGCACAGTAAGTGGTGGCAGCGTCGGGATCCGAAGTAGACTCTGTTCGTTTATAGTGACAGAAGTCAAAAAGGATTTTATTTATGAACAGGACTCTGGGTGGTTACTGTGAAGCACCTCTGAGGTTCTTAGCTGTGAAAGTTACATATTACTTAAGTCAGAGGTTGCGCTGATACAATTCTCTGACAGGATATTTTTGTCTGTGGTGAGATACATATTATATAATATCAAGTTTAACACTCCTGACCTCGGGGGCGGAGCCGGACGTCATGACGGGTAAGGTCTCTCCTTGAGAGCTCCTGAAAGGGGGGGATCTGAAAAGCTTATTATCTCATCTAAAAAGGCATGGGTCATTAATGAAAATGAAGGAAGATGATTATGATTGTTAAGAGAGGGTGAAAATCCTGTTTTTTGGAAGCAGACTCAGAATAAGGAGGAGGAAAGCAGCCCGTTCTCTGGCTGTAAACAGACGGAAGGAGGGGGGAGCAAGAAAGCTCTAACTTTGGAATGTTAGAGCTCTCCTGTCTTCTAGTCTGATAAAGTGGTGATTTATATACTCCTAATCTGAGAGAAAGGTTTAATTGGCAGTAAATTCACCCTTTAAAAAAAAAAAAGCATCAAAGAATAAAGTGTTTAACTGCGTAAGAAGAGAGAGACGCGGTGGATTGTAAATGGGACATTGACTGAGAGTTAAAAATAGATCCATGCCGTACGTTAGAAAATTGAAAAAAAAAAAAAAAAAAACGGGGAAGGCTACTTGGCAAAGAGTTCATCCTTCTAATCATAATTTGGCCCGTCTTGAGAAAGTATCTGTAGAAAAAGATCCACAAAGTGACGGAAGTGGGAGCAACGGATCTGTTGAGATGGTGGAGGGGTCTGGCACGGTGCCAATTTCAACTGTATTGGAAGAATTGAAGAAGCTGATTCTGGAAAGCACTGCAGCTTTGAATAAGAAGATGGATGATTATGAAGCTAACGCGGCAACAAGGATGGGTGTGCTTGCAGATAAGATCACGCAGAATGACAGAGATATAAAAAAGATGGATGTGGAAGTAAAAGCACTTGTGAAAAAACAGGATGTCTTTGAAAGAAGTTGTGAGGTGAGATTTCAAGATCAAGAATTAAAGTTGATCCAGCTTCAGGATCAGGACCGTCGCTGTAATGTACGAATTAAACAATTTGTTGAAGAACCAGCAGAGGAGTTGAGAAAATCAGTTTTGAAGTGGTTCAATGATATGATGCCAGATTTGGATATAAAAGACTGTGATATCGAAAGGATCCATAGAGTGGGAGGAGCAAATTATAGAGGATCAACCAGAGACATTCTTGTGAGATTTGGCAGTTACTACAAAAAAGAGCAAGTGATGAAGAAATTGAGGTCTATGGTTATGATTAAATATAAAGGCAAAGCAGTGCAAGTTTACAACGATCTTTGTCAGCAAACACTCCAATGGAGACGCAGCATCAAGCAAATAACTGAAACGCTAACAAGAAATACAGTGAGATATTCTTGGGGTTACCCTGTTTTTCTAAAGTTTTCTTATGCTGGGGGCCAACACAAAGTAACCTCTTTGGAGCAGGGCAAGGAGTTGCTGAAGAGTTTGGGGTTACTTAAAGATGCAAGTCTTGGAGCTGGAGTTGGGAATGGAGCCAAAGCCGGGGCATCTGGGACGGGGTAAAATGGGGAATGGTTTATGAGATAATAATATGTTAAGTAGTTAAGTATAGAGATCTTGCCGCCAGGGCGGGGCCCCGCCTCCCCCCCTCCCCTGTTAGATAGTGGCCGGAGTAATAGACTCACAGGGATATGGGGGGGGAAGGTAGTGGGGGGGAGGCGGGTTGGGGGGGATTAATAGGGTGGGAGGGAGGGAGTTGAAGGGGGGTTCAGGGTTTAATTTGTTTATTGTTGTGTATGTTTATGAGTTGCAGAGCACACGGGATCGGAAGGAAAATCAAAAGGGTGAATATGAATAAGAACATTAAAGTATCAACGCTCAATGTTAAAGGTCTGGGGGCAGTCGTGAAAAGGAGGAGAATAGAACAAATGTTAAATAAAGAAAGATCTGATATAATTATGATACAAGAAACACACCAAAAATTGGACGGCGTAAATGAAATTCGCACAAAGTGGTCAGTGTACTATGAAAAGTCATTAGGGACATCAAAAAAAAATGGAGTAGCAATTTTGATTTCAAAAAAGAGTGGATTCATATTGGAAACTGTAAAAAAGGATGATAATGGTAGATATCTTATGATAAAGGGGCAAATTGAAAGTGAACAATATACACTAGTAAATGTTTATGCCCCTAATGAGAGACATAGGGAGTTCTTTATGGAGTTGTTTGATGAAATAGAGGAGTTTAGGGAAGGATATCTTATTTTGGCTGGGGATTTTAATATGGTAATGGACAATAGAGTGGATAGATCAAATCCCACAAATGTGGAAAAAAGAAATAATATTACTATATTGAATAAACTAGTAAAAGAAAAAGATTATGTAGATTGTTGGCGTTTATTGAATGGATCGAATTCGGGATTTTCTTACTACTCCTCAGTTCATCAGACATACTCTAGAATAGATTATATAATGGTTTCAAAAGAGTTTGCAAGTAAGGTATGTAAAATGGAAATGGGGGTAATAAAAGTAACAGATCATGCATTGTTAAGTTTAGAGTTTACAGTTAAAAAGAATTATAAGGAAGCGTTTAGGTGGAAACTAAACACAAAACTTTTGAAGTATAATAAGGTGGTAGAAAAAATGCAAAGAGAATTGACAGAGTCTTGGGAAATTAATGAGAAGGGAGGAACGTCAAGGGCAGTAGTTTGGGATACCATGAAGGCAGTATCAAGAGGGATATGTATTAGAGAAATGTGTAATTTAAGGAGGCAACAAGTAGCAGAGCAGGAACAATTGGAGAAAGAGATTAAGAAAATGGAGAAAGATTATTGGCAATTTAAAAATAAATATAAATTAATAGAAATACAAGCAAAGAAAAAACAATTAGAAAATTTAAATTTAGAGGAGGTTTTAATATATATGAAAAGGGAGTATTTTGAAAACAGTAATAGGAATTCTAGATTGCTTGCCAGACTCACACAAAAAGAAAAAGCCAGGAATGGGATAGGGATTTTGAAGGATAAACAAGGGAAGTATTGTCATACAATGAAGGATAAAGTAAAGATTTTTCAGGAGTTTTATCAAGAATTGTATAAGAGAAAGGATATTCAAAAACAAAAGCTGGAAGCTTATATAGAAAAGTATATAAAAAAGAGAATAAAAATAGAGCATAAAGAGTTGATGGAAAAGGTAATAACTCAAGGTGAAGTAGAAGTAATTGAGAATTTGAAACCGGGTAAATCACCGGGGGTAGATGGTTTAGGCCCAGAATATTATAAAGTTTTTAAAAGAATCTTAGTACCAAAATTATTGAATTTGTATAATTCCATATTGGAAGGGGAAAGAACACCAGAATCATGGGAACATTCATTAATAATTTTAATACCAAAACCAGATAAAGATTTGACTGTCCCTGATTCATATAGACCTATTTCATTAATAAACCAAGATGCTAAGATTTTTTCAACTATTTTAGCAAGGCGGTTGAATAAATTTATAGAGGAATATATAGGGGAGGACCAATGTGGATTTGTGGCAGGTAGACAGATGCCTAATTTAGTGGGAAGAGTGTTAAATGTAATACAGGTGATAAATAAATCTAAGGTTAAAGCGGGAATTCTGGCATTAGATATTTTTAAGGCTTTTGATTGTTTGAGCTGGCAAGCTTTAAAGATGGTTTTAAATAAAATGGGGTTTGGAAATAAATTTAGAGCTATAATAGATCAGTTATACTCTCAAAATACAGCCGTAGTGGTAGTGAATGATGGTGTGACAGATAAGATACGACTAGCCAGAGGGACAAGGCAAGGATGTCCGCTCTCACCAGTCCTATTTGTAATGGTAATGGAATTATTGGCGAATGCAATACGAGAAGATGAGGAGATTGAAGGAATAGGTAGTAGGAAAGAAATTCAATTGAATATGTTTGCAGACGACACGTTGTTGACGATAAAGAATCCAATAGAGAAGATGGGGAGAATTAAACAGCAACTGAGAGAATTTGAGGATATTACGGGGTTAAAAATAAATTGGTCTAAATCAGAATTGATGTTGTTTAATTATACTAAAAAGGAAGAGAAGGATTGGGAAGAAAAGGGAAGAGAAATGAGAGTTAAGAATCAGATTAGATATCTGGGAATAAAAATTACGCAGAAGTTAGAGAGTTTAGAGAAAGAGAATTTAAATGTGTTAAAAAAAGAGATTTTAGCAAAATTGGAGAAATATAAAAGGCTAAATTTATCTTGGTTTGGAAGAATAGCATTAATAAAAATGAAGATTTTAGCGAAGATTAATTTTGTGTTCAGGATGCTACCAATAAAAATTTCAGAATTAGAGCTAAAAAGTTGGCAAAGGATTATAAATAATTATTGTAATGGTGATAAGAAAGCGAGGGTAAATAAAAGTAAATGGTATTTAAGCCAAAAAAAGGGAGGATTGGGTCTCCCGAATATTAAATTATATTATGTAGCTAATAGATTAAGATATATAGTGGAGGCAATTACAGGATTAGGGGAATTAGATTGGATGGAAGATAAAACTATAAGTAATATAGAGACTAATTTGGAAAATGTATTTTTTATGGAAGGAAAAAAAAATGGGTGGAAAGTATAAATAACCCGCTTTTGAGGTCTCACTGGGAAATTTGGAGTAAATATAAAGGGGAGCTGCTTCCAAGCAGCTCTCCTTTGTCACCGGTAATAATGTTGAAGAATTTCCCGGAGGAATTAAAGAGTAGATTAAGCAAAGTTTTAATAGAAAAAAATAAAATGAAATTAAGGGAATGGTTAAGAGGAATGAACACAAGAGAGGATATGGAAGAGGTTCTTAAGGATAAAAAATTAACTTGGTTAAATTATAGGCAATTAGAACAGTGGACTAAAAAGCTAATGGAGATTGTAGAGAATTAACAAAGTTTGAGGAACTAATAGTTAAGAAAGAAAATGAAAGGGAGAAAAGAACAGTGTTAAAAGGGTTGATGAGTGAAATATACAGAATATTGGTGGAGAAAGGGATGGAGGATAATTCGGGTAAAATGGTTTGGGAGACAGATTTGAAGGTACAAATAGGACAACAGGGTTGGGAGGGATTATGGAAACAAAGAGCGTTGAGAAATATGTCAGTAAGAATAAAAGAGAATTATTTTAAAATTGTATGGAGGTGGTACCTAACTCCGGTTAGATTGAATAAGATAAACAATCAGCAATCAGAAAATTGTTGGAGAGGTTGTGGGGTTAAAGGAACGTATTTGCATATGTGGTGGGAATGTAACTATGTTCAAAAATTGTGGAAGATGGTGTTTTTGGAGATTGAAGAAATTGTGGAAATGAAGATAGAACGAACACCAAAAGTTGCATTGCTGTCACTATTTGAAGATGATTTTAAATGTAAAAAGGAAATTAAGGAACTGATAACGAATTTGTTGACTGCAGCGAGATTGATTGTAGCTAGGAACTGGAAGATTCAAGGGGAATATTCTATTGAAGAATGGTATAAAGAAGTATGGGATATAGCTATTAATGATAAATTGACAAGTAATATTAAATGGAGAAGAGGTATAGCTAAATCAAATGATTTTGAAGGAATTTGGAAACAGTTCCTAATATTTGTGTTTTCTAAAGGAAGTGGGAAACCGCCAGCGGAAGAAAGCATGAGATTTTGGAAGCAGGAATAGATCCCGAGGTGGGGGGGCACTTATATGTTAAGAATGGTTATATTGTATGATAGGATAGGTAATAGATAATATTTACTCAATATATATGTATTCAACATTTATTCAAATGTATGTAGTATGTTGTGTTGTTGTTTTTGTATGATGTTTATTTTGTGTTTAAAATAAAAATCTATTAAAAAAACAAAAAACAAACAAACAAACAAAAACACTCCTGACCTCAGTTGAAAACTCCCAGTACCATTTTATTTATTAAGGTTAAGTCTCTGTCTGATAGCCATGGAGGTTTTGGGGTTAAAGAAGGATGCCCTGTCAGACAGATGTAAAAGTTTAAATTTGCCAACTGAAGGAAAGTCAGTTGATGAAATGAAATGGGCTCTTATAGAATAATACGGAGTTCACGCTGCAGGTGAAACTGAGGTAAATCCTCTGAGGCAAGTGCCTGTAGAAATGTCTCCTCAATACATGGAGCTAGAAATAGAGAAATTAAAACAGCACAGAGAACTTGAATTAGAAAAGATTAAACAGCAGGAGGCTGATAGAGAGTTGAAGAGAGCTGAGTTGGAACAACAAGAAAGGCTGAGAGAAAACGATTGAGAGCTAGAGCTAGAACGAATTGCTTTAGAAAAGAGAAAATTTGAGCGAGAAGATCAGAGGAGAATTGAGGAAGGGGCTAGACCTCCCAAATTATCTCCTAAAGACTTTACCCCTTATGTTGAGGGGCAAGACCCCCAAATTTTCTTCAATACCTTTGAGAAGGCAGCCATGATGTGGGAAGTAAAGTCACAAGATTACATGAAGTTTATCCCTAACTTGATCAAGGGAGACCTGGCTGAAATTTATAACAGTTTTCCTGTGGGGGAAGCTTTAGATTTTGCCTCATTTAAAACAGCAGTTTATAAAAGATTTCGCTATGGGCCTGAATATTTCCGGAAGAAATTTAGAAGCCTTAATGCTGTGTCATCCAAATCTTTTGTGGAGTTGGGACACAAGTTAGCGGACCATTTTGAGTAATGGATCACCTGTGCTGAGGTGAAAACCAAACAAGATTTAGTCAATCTGGTGATTAAAGATCAATTAATTTTTCAAATCCCTCAGGATATAAGATTGCTGGTGAGAGATAGAGACCCAAAAACTTATCAAGATGCAGCTTCCCCAGCTGATCAATTTTCCTTAAATAGGGGCTATCATATGACCAGCAAGTCTACTAAAGAAAATAATATTAAACCAGGGTATAAGCCTAATGGGGGGTGGGGGAGAAGCTGAGGTAAATAAAAATCAGTTGCCAACGGAAAAGGCGGGAAACACTACCAAACCTCTGTTTGGAAAAACAGACCTCACATGTCATCATTGTGGGTTGGTGGGGCATCTTAGACCACAATGTCCCAGGCTGAGAGAAGAGAAAGAGAAAAGTACCTCAGTAAGGAGAGTAGATATAAATAAAGATGCTGAACATCCCCAAAGTTCTCAGTGTTACACATTGGTGTGGGGAGAAATGAAAGAATCAGATCAATCTTTGTGGGAAGATGTTCTCATAAATGGAAGGAGGCATAAAGCTATTCTAGATACTGGAGCTCGTTTATCTCTAATTAGAGCAGATCTTGTAATGAGTGAGGAGATTATTCCTCATAGAAAAATTAACATCAAACCTGTGACAGGGCCCATAATTAAAATTCCTGTAGCCGAGATGGAAGTTACATGGAGGGGAGTCACAGGGAAATGTATTTTGGGTGTTAATTCCTGTCAGGAAAAACCTCTAATCCTAGGTACTGTTATCATGGGGTTAGAAGGTAGAAAAGTTTTTATTATTACACGCTCACAAGCAGCAGTGGAGGGCTTGTCCGACAATTGTAGCAAATCTGGAGATGCTGAAGGCATGCCTTTGCAGTTGCCTAGCAACCCAGCTGAAGGAACTGCTGAGCCAGGAAACATCATTGCAAAAACTGATACCACGTTTGCTTTACACACAGGAAATGACCCCAGCTTGGAAGTTTTAAGATCCAAAGCTGAAGCACAAAAACCTCTTTTAGTGACACTCAGAAAGAGCAGGTTTTCTGGGATCGGGGACTCCTATACCGAAAGTGGTTGCCCAGGAAGAAACAAGGAAGTTGGGGGGCTGAAAAGCAGCTTGTGGTACCAATACCATATAGGGACCAGCTGCTGAAAGTAGCTCACGACTCCTTTTTGGCAGGCCACATGGAGATAGGTAAAACCCAGAAAAGGTTGATGACTAATTATTACTGGCCGAATATTTCTAGGGAAGTCACAGAGTTTTGCAAGTCCTGTGAGAGTTGCTAGAGGGTGGGGAAAAGTGGGGACAGGGTCAAGGCTCCCCTAAATCCCCTACCACTTACCAACCAACCCTTTTTAAAGATAGGACTGAACCTGGTAGGACCCTTCCCTAGACCTACACAGATAAGAAAAAAATTTCAAGTGACCATAATAGACTTTGCCACAAGGTTCCTGAATGCTGAAGCCCTTCAAAATGTTGATGTCTTGTCAGTAGCAGAAGTCCTAGTAAAAATCTTTTGTTGCTGGGTTTTTATCCCTAACATTTTGAGTGATCAAGGCTCACTTTTTCTCTGATGAAATGAGATGTTTGTGGAGGTGTTGCAGTGTCAAACATATAACATCTACTGCTTTCCACCCCCAAACAAATGGGCTAGTTGAAAAGTTTAATGACATCATTAAGCCAATGATTGAGACCTATGTAGCAGACTATTTCTTTGATTGGAACAACAAATTACCCTACTTTCTTTTCAATTGTAATGAAGTTCCCCAGGACTCCACTGGATTCTACCCCTTAAAACTAATGCTGGGGATAAATGTATCTGGTCCCCTAAGTAAAATGAGGAAAAGCTGGGAGGAACCTGACATTATTCAGGATAAGACTGATCCCACTACCTATCAACTAGCAGTGCCAAGTGTGAAAAAATTGAAGGTTGTGCATTTTAGCATGCTGAAACCTTACTATGCGCACACTGTCCCAAAGTATCAAATTTCATGCACCTCCCCAGATAAAAATCTAAATGAGCCAGATTTACTGATGGAGAGTAAAGAGGAGGGTAGCACTGAAAGCATTAAATGGGACAGCAACACCTCTCCAATGGTGAGGGAAGCCATTTGGGGAGTTTTAGAGCAATATTCCCCCCTGTTCAGCTCCAAACCAGGGTGAACAGACATAAAACAAGGGATCAAGACTGGAGCCCATCCCCCTATTAAGTCGTCTACTTATAGGGTGAATGGAAGAGTACCAGAAGCAGTAAAAGAAAAGTTTATTCTGACCTCAGATGCTTCGGAGGTCAGAATTGGAGCAATGCTGATGCAGACAGTGGACAATGTGATCCATCCCGTGGCCTATTCCAGCAGAAAATTGACACATAGAGAAAAATGCTGTTCTGCTATCCAGAAAGAGTGTCCGGCCATGGTTTGGGCTATAGACGAAGTCAAGCCATGCGTGTAGAGATGGTGGTTCATCCGGCAAGCAGATCATCAAGCGCTGTTGTGGCTGCAATCCATGGAAAGCCACAACCAACTTTTGTAGCAGTGGTCGTGGCAGATCCAGGACTTCAACACGGAGATCCAGCATGTGGCAGGTCAAGAGAACATCAGCACAAACGGACTGTCTCGCCAGGAATCGTCCAATTCACCAGTAACGTGAGACTTTGTTGTGGACATTGTGATGCTCCTGGACTTTAAAATTTGAGCCAAAAAGTGGACTAATAAAAATGTGGTTCTTTTAATTTGTTTGATTTCCCAAGAGGATTGTATGTATATATATTATTATTGCTATTATTTATTTATTTATTTAGAATATTTATATACCGCTCCCCATTGAAAAATTTCAGAGTGGTGTACAAGGTAAAAAAGCCCCGTACTCGGGGTTTTTTTTAAAAAAAGAGGGGGGAATATTACACCCACAAGTCAGTTCCCAAATGTATGTCTGCAGTTTGTAAGTCTGTGGGTTTTAGAATGTTGGCCTGAGTGGGTGGAGTTAGAATGTCTTGGAAGGGGGAGGAGTGATATATAAGGGGATGACTGAGGTGATTGGGAGGGACTTGTTAGGTACTCTTAGAGTCTTTAGTGCTCTCTGTGTTTAGGGTACTTAAGTTCTGGGAAATTTGAGGATCAGTGTAGAGAGTGGTGTCCTTGGAGTGTGGTGTGCACGCAGCTGACATATATTAATCAATACTGATAATAAAGAAAGTTCAAGATTGATTGTGTGAAAAAAAGGAAAGTGCGTATGTGAATGAGTGAAAGGATTAGATGAAAGGTTTCAAAAAGGTTTTTAAATGTTTTATTTGAAACAAAGCTAGTGTAGCTTTAACTGTTGTGATGTAGAGGGAATTTCACCCACTTCAATTGACACCTGCCGCAATTCCCTTTTCTACATTACTGTTAAAGATACAGGCAAGGTTTGCTTGTTTCTTTCTAAGCCAGCAGTAACGCATTGCAAACCAACCCTGCGAGGCGGGCACAGAGGAGGAGGCAAGGATTGCTTGTTTCTTTCTAATCCAGCAGTAACGCATTGCAAACCAACCCTGCGAGGCGGGCACAGAGGAGGAGGACTGGCAGGAAGCATGCCGGAGGCTGGTGGGCACGAACCACAAAGCCCATCATGTAGTACAGCTCCGAGGGGGAGGAGGGAGGGAAGGCAGCCAGGCAGCCAGGCAGCAGACATTTCTGCGGGCACAAGAAAGTGAGGCAAGGATTGTTTGTTTCTTTCTAAGCCAGCAGTAACGCATTGCAAATCTCCCAGGCACCAGGCGGGCAGAAAGGCAGGCAGAGATAGGCCATAGATCTATGGGGGAGGAGTCAGTCCCAGCAGATGCCCCACCACAGCAGCACCCTGGGGGAGTCGGCAAGGCAGGCAGGCAGGCTGGCAGAGAGGTGGCCATGGGCGGGCGGGCACAAAGGAGCTGGTACCTTGCACAAGTAAGCCATAGATCTCTGGGGGAGTCAGTCCCAGCAGATCGAGCTACCTCACAAGGATGGCTCGTGGGCATGGGCTGGCAGGCAGGCAGGCAGGCAGGCAGAGAGGCGGGCATGGGCCGGTGGGCACAAAGGAGCTGGTACTTTGCACAGCTTATTGAAGCAGTTACTTTGAGTGTGGAAGATGATGCAGGCATCTACCACACTGTGGCTTGGAGCATTAACGTTGCTCGATGATCCACCTGAACGTGTATAGCATTGCAGTAATGTGCAAAGTGGAAGTGTCGGATGACCTGGAAAAATCAATCCTCAATCAGCACCCTCCAAAGGGCAACCAGTGGACTGCTGGAGTTTTCCTCCTGTTCCCGGTGGCTGGGGCGGCTCTCTGCCCAACCATGGCGTGCAGACAGAGCCTGTGCCCAATACCCATGGCCTGTGCTCCTGCTGGGAGGGAAACAGGTGAAGCAGCCCACTGCCAAAGCACAGGTGAAGTCAATGGGTTGCATGAAATGAAGTGTCAGGTTGCTTCTCAAAATCATCTATCTCAATAACGTGCACTTCATCTTATATCAAGAGAGTGCTCCAAAGGGCGACCCATGGACTGCTACAGGTGAAGTCAATGAATTGAAGTGACAGGTTGCTTCTCAAAATCATCAATCTCGATAACATGCACTTCATCTACTATCAAGAGAGCACTCCAAAGGGCAACCCGTGGACTGCTACACGTGAAGTCAATGAATTGAAGTGTCAGGTTGCTTCTCAAAATCATCAGTCTGGATAATGTGCACTTCATCTACTATCAAGAGAGCACTCCAAAGGGCAACCCGTGGACTGCTACAGGTGAAGTCAATGAATTGAAGTGTCAGGTTGCTTCTCAAAGCCATGAATGTTACAGAGGAAGAGGGGTTGGATGAGACTGCAGAGAGAGCCTTGGCCAGCTGCTGCTCCTCATCACCCACATCCTGGAGGACCACCACCTCCAAAGTAGTGGCTGTGGTGAAGTCAATGACTGCCATGAGTTGCAGTGTGAGGTAGCTTCTCAAAGCCAACACTTCTGGAAACTCATTGCGTTTGATTTTCACAGCAGGAGAGGCAGCCTGGCTACTGGTCGTGGTGCCAGGCATTGCCTTGCCCCCTGCTTGCACCTCACCCAAACACAGATGGGCGTGTACACATAGAGTCTTGAAAAGGCATTTTGGAACTGGGTGGAAAACTATCCGGATGAGTTTACTAAGCTGTACCAGACACCACAGACGGATCTGGAAGGTTGTGCAGAGAAGCTGTTTGATTTGGTGGATGGATTTGCTGAAAGCACGAAACGCAAAGCGGCCGTTTGGCCCTTGTCTTGTGTCTGGAAATCATCCAAGACATTGCCAAGGATGTGGTGGAGGAAAACAAAATAAACCAGAAGCTGTTTCTGGACAACCTCAAGAAGGCTCTTGCAGGCCACAGTGGAAGTAGACAACTGACTGAAAGTGCAGCCATTGCTTGTGTTAAGCTGTGCAAAGCATCAACCTACATCAGCTGGGAAGACAATTCTGTCATTTTCCTTCTAGTGCAGTCCATGGTGGTAGATCTCAAGACTAAAATAACTGGGGCGCACATTGGGTGTTTTATAGAACCTGCTCTTCAACCCCAGCAAGACTTTTTCGAGAAGCAATCAGAATGCAGACATAGACCTCATGATTGACTGCTTAGTGTCCTGCTTCCGCATCAACCCACACAATAACCAGCACTTCAAGACCTGCCTGGCACAGAACTCTCCGTCAACATTTCATTATGTGCTGGTAAATTCACTCCACTGTATAATCACCAATGTAAGTTCTTACAGTGCTTGAAAAGACTAAATAATTGATTTCTCAAGGTGGCAGGGATTTGACTTGAACTGCGGAAGCAGGATATGAGCAGAGTGGGGTGTGGAGTGGGCTTGTGGGCCACTGCATTGACTTTCAGGGCAAGCGAAGTGGTTCAGCCGCCTGAAACCCACCCTCTTAGTTTGCGTATATTGGGGCCACTATTAGAGCTGTTCTCTGTGTCACAGTGCATAAGCCTTCAGCCTTTGTTGCTTCCAGGTTTACGTCTCCCTCCTCCATAGGATTCAGTTTAAAGTCCACCTGATGCAATTCTTCATGTTGTGGCCATTCTTCCCAGCCCTTGTGAGATGCAACTCATCCCTTGCCAGCAGTCCATCTTCCAAGTAGCATAGCCTGTGATCCCAGAATCCAAATCTCTAACATCGGCACCACCTTCATAGCCAGTAATTCACCCGGAGTATTTTTCTTTCCCTTTCTATTCTTCTTCCAAGAACTAGGATGAGAAAACTATCAGAGTCCCAAAGTTTTTGAGTTTCCTTCCCATGGCTTCAAAGTCTGAAGTGATTTCTTCATAGCTCTGCTTGGCAGTATCATTTGTCCCCACATGGAGCAGTTTTTGCTGAGGTCAAGCCCTGAAGCTGGTTCTTCCGCCATTTGAATAAACTTAGCAAGAGGTTACAAACATAATAACCTTCCAATGAAGGTTTCATTGGTTATTCCAGCAGTGTATTGTCAGGTAACAGCACATAAGCAGGCTTTCTTCATGTGGTACTCACCTTCTGGAACACTCTCTCATGTTTAATTCAACAGGCGGAAACTGTGGTGAGCTTCAAATGCCTCTTGAAAAAGCACTCAGGCTTTCCTTGACTTGAAATCAATCATGACAGCATTCTGTTTTACTGCTTTATATTATTTTAAAACTATTTTAATACTGTTTTATATTTGTCTTTATATTGTATTGAATATATTATGTAAACCACTTGGAAAGAAGCAGCTTAAATAAACAATACTTACTGTACACACTAACCTGGGTGAACCCACTGGCACTTACTTCTGAGTAAACATGCAAGGGTTGTACTGCTAAAGGAGGGGAATTTCCTGACCCTTCCTTTCCCTTGCAGCCACTTGTGTTCATCAAAAGGCCTATCTGGAATGGCTTCCTCACAGGGCTTCCAGGGTAAATGGCAAGGCTCTTTGAGAAGGCTGGTGCAAGCTTCTCTTTATAGAAATTAAACAATGGTCTTAATGCTCAGTCATTCTAATCTTCCTCAAAAATCCTGAATCACTGGAACAAAAAAACAATTTATGAGTGAAAAAATTGTGTGTGTGTGTGTGTGTGTGTGTGTGTGTGTGTGTGTGTGTGAATGAGGAGGTGCTCAGACTTCAGTTGAATGCAGTACTTAATTCTTAAAACAAGAAGTGCCCGCACTCAAGTCTACCTGGAACCCCATCATCTCCAATTCCCGACATGTGACAAATGCTTGCTTGTAATTACTTGGTGAGGAAAGTAATACTTGCTTAAAATAGGGTGACCATATGAAAAGGAGGACAGGGCTCCTGTAACAGTTGCGTAGAAAAGGGAATTTCAGCAGGTGTCATTTGTATATATGGAGAACCTGGTGAAATTCCCTCTTAATCACAACAGTTAAAGTGCAGGAGCTATACTAGAGTGACCAGATTTAAAAGAGGGCAGGGCACCTGCAGCTTTAACTGTTGTGATGAAGAGGAAATTTCACCAGGTTTTCCATATATACAAACGACACCTGCAGAAATTCCTTTTTCAATACAACTGTTAAAGATACAGGAGCCCTGTCCTCCTTTTCATAGGGTCACCCTACTTAAAACCACTCTGCTTTTATTATGGTTTTTCATGTTTCAGGATTGAACCTGCTAATGGCAGAGGGAGAACTTGAAGCTCAGAGCTTGCATCTTATCAGAAATACTTTTGGTAGAAAAGGACCACCTGGAGAGCTTCAGTTATTGGTAGGTATAGAAATGAATGAATAAATAAATAAATAAATGAAACCAGGCCAGCCAAGCCAGGCCAGCCAAGCGCCAGTCCATTCCCCTCTCAGTCTCACCTACCTCCAAAGAAAAGGTGAAATAGAGTTGCATATCATCTGCATAATTATGACTATACACTCCAAACCCCTGAACAACCTCACACAGCCTTTGCATGCAGATGGAACATTGTGGGAACAAGATGGAACATTGTGGGATCCCGAAGTAAATATGCCAGAGTTGAGCAGGAATCCCCCCCCAAAGCACCACCTTCTGAAAACATTCATCTAAGTGAGAGTGGAACCACCACAAAGAGTTCCTACCCACAACTAACTCCAGCAGACGCTGCAGAAGGATACCATGGTGGATGGTACAGAAAGCTGCTGAGATATCAAGAAGAATCAACAAGGTTACACTCCTTGTCTCTCTTCTAACAGAGGTCATCCCATGGGTGACCAAGGCTGTTTCTGTGCCATAACCAGGCTTGAACCTATATTGAAAATGTCCATTCCTCCCCTGTCTTTCAAACCTCTGCATTCCTGTTGATACAAGCTAAATATTGGGTTTAAATAGGGTGACCATATGAAAAGAAGGATAGGGCTTTAACAGTTGTATTGAAAAGGGAATTTCAGCAGGTGTTATTTATATATATGGGGAACTTGGTAAAATTTCTTCTTCATCACAACAGTTAAAGCTGCAGGTGCCCCACCGTCTTTTAAATCTGGTCACTCTAGTATAGCTCTTGCACATTAACTGTTGTGATGAAGAGGGAATTTCACTAGGTTCTCCATATATAAAAATGACACCTGCTGAAATTCCCTTTTCTATGCAACTCTTAAAGATACAGGAGCCCTGTCCTCCTTTTCATATGGTCACCCTAGTTTAAAGGCCTCTTTCTGCTCAGTTAATCAAACTTCAAAGTATGTCCCAATCATTTTTCAGTCTTTGCACAATTTTGGGACTTCCAAAAATCCCTTTTCAGAACAATTTTCCATTCACATATGGTAGGTGAGAAGATATAGCTGAGGATGGGGAGACATGCAGAGGTGACAGCTGTGCTTGTTTCGTCTTCATTCTCCTCCTCCCTCTAAAAAAAGGGGGGATATATGAGCACTCCAATAAAAGAACAATTTCCCATTTTGTTTTGCATAGTCCATGTGTCTTGTGTGTGTGTGTTTCATAAATAGAACTGCCTATGCAAATAGACAGTAAGCAATAGACATTTTTTTAAAAACAACAACAACAACTAAAAGCATGATCTCAGTCAAGTTAAACCAAAGCCCCAGTGATTTCATCAGGAGAAAGTTATGCTTATTTTACATATCACATTGAAATTAACCAGACCTCAATGTATTTACCTTTGATTGGAACATGCCCTGAACAAGAAAGTTTACAAAATGGTGGGGCATTGCTATTGGAGAGAAGAGGGGTGGGGAGAAGCCTGTTAGTGTTCTCTACTTTAAAAAATGTTTAGATAAAGAATTCCGTAACACCTACTTTTTTCTCTGGTTTTCATCCACGGTTTCCCCCTCTGTTTCCTTAGCGAATCGAGCGCTGGGCACTTCCACGACTGTGCATTGTTGCGCTCTTTCAGCTCATGTATCTTTTCACCTGTGGCGCTGCTATGTTGGCAAAATCTCCCACCCCGTTCCTTACGTTAATTTTTTCTGCAGTTAATTTTTTCTGCAGTTAATTTTTTCTTTTTAAAAATATTTATTTCTGCAAAATACAATAGTACAGCAGCCTGAAAGTGCGCAATTATGGTAAAACATCACACTATACTTTCCCCTAAGATCATATTAAACAAACTCCAAAGGAAGGGAGGGTGATTATAGGAAGCAGGAGGGAGCGGCTGGGCTGGGACTGTTGCTGCCCCTTGGCTTGGGAAAGGTTTACAAGGGAGGAGGAACGAAGGTTCGTCTTGCTCATTTCAATGGGTGGGCAGATGAACAATAGTTTTAACTAATTTCTTTTGTAAGGTGGTCAGGTCCCCTCCTTTGCTCTCAGGTAAACAAAATGCTTACATCTGTGTAATTCTTAAAGATAAAGAGATCAAACTTGGCATGGTGATAGAAGTAATTTTTTTCCAGTTTGCTGTTTTAGAATAAAAAAAAAAACCGTCTGAGTGACCAGACTATAAAAATAAAGCCTTTTTATTTTTATAGTTCTGGTTACAAAGGTCCGGGTTTGAAATTGTTTAACATTAATTTAATTTAATTCGACTTAAACCCCCTGGAAATTAGTCTCTTGACCCATCCACTTATACTTTCCATAACTTTATATATGCTGAAGGCAGCATTCTCCCATCTTATTCTTTGTTCACATACTCGATAAATTTCCTCCATACCCCCTCAAATTTACCTTATAGAATCATAGAATCATAGAATAGGAGAGTTGGAAGGGGCCTACAAGGCCATCGAGTCCAACCCCCTGCTCAATGCAGGAATCCACTCTTAAAGGCCTCTAGTGTGGGAGAGCCCACAACCTCCCTAGGTAACTGATTCCATTGCCGTACTGCTCTAACAGTCAGGAAGTTCCTTTAACTTGAGCCCATTATTCCGTGTCCTGCACTCTGGGAGGATCGAGAAGAGATCCTGGCCCTCCTCTGTGTGACAATCTTTTAAGTATTTGAAGACTGCTATTATGTCTCCCCTCAATCTTCTCTTCTCCAGGCTAAACATGCCCAGTTCTTTCAGTCTCTCTTCATAGGGCTTTGTTTCTAGACCCCTGATCATCCTGGTTGCCCTCCTCTGAACACGCTCCAGCTTGTCTGCATCCTTCTTGAATTGTGGAGCCCAGAACTAGACACAATACTCTAGATGAGGCCTAACCAGGGCCGAATAGAGAGGAACCAGTACCTCACGTGATTTGGAAGCTATACTTCTATTAATGCAGCCCAAAATAGCATTGGCCTTTCTTGCAGCCGTATCACACTGTTGGCTCATATTCAGCTAGCGATCTACAACTATTCCAAGATCTTTCTCATTTGTAGTATTGCTGAGCCAAGTGTCCCCCATCGTGTAACTGTGCTTTTGGTTTCTATTCCCTAAATGTAGAACTTGGCATTTATCCCTATTAAATTTCATTCTGTTTTCAGCCCAGCACTCCAGCCTATCAAGATCACTTTGAAGTTTGTTTCTGTCTTCCAGGGTATTAGCTATCCCACCCAATTTTGTGTCATCTGCAAATTTGATCATAGAATCATAGAATCATAGAATAGCAGAGTTGGAAGGGGCCTACAAGGCCATCGAGTCCAAGCCCCTGCTCAATGCAGGAATCCACCCTAAAGCATCCCTGACAGATGGTTGTCCAGCTGCCTCTTGAATGCCTCTAGTGTGGGAGAGCGTTCCCTGCACCTCCTCATCCAAATCATTAATAAAAATGTTGAAGAGCACTGGGCCCAGGACTGAGCCCTGCGGCACCCCACTCGTTGCCTCTCCCCAGTTTGAGAAGGTTCCATTGATAAGTACTCTTTGATTCCGATTCTGTAGCCAACAGTGAATCCACCTAATAGTTGTTCCATCTAGCCCACTTTTAGCTAGTTTGTTAATCAGAATGTCATGTGGTACTTTGTCAAAAGCTTTACTGAAGTCAAGATATATGACGTCCACAGCATTCCCACAGTCCACAAGGGAGGTTACCCGATCAAAAAATGAGATCAAATTAGTCTGACAGGATTTGTTCCTGACAAATCCATGTTGGCTTCTAGTAATCACTGTATTGATTTCAAGGTGTTTACAGATTGACTTCTTTATAATCTGCTCCAGAATTTTTCCAGGGATGGATGTCAGACTGACTGGTTTGTAGGTCCCAGGTTCCTACTTTTTGCCCTTTTTGAAGATAAGGACAACGGTAGCCCTCCTCCAGTCGTCCGACACCTCACCCATCATCCATGATTTTGCAAAGATAATAGACAAAGGTTCTGAGAGTTCTTCTGCTAGCTCGTTCATTACTCTAGGATGCAGTTCATCGGGCCCTGAAGATTTAAACTCATTCAAGGAAATTAGGTGTTCTTTGACCATTTGTTTATCAATCTCAAACTGCAATCCTGCCCCCTCAACTTCTGCTTCACCTTTTCCAGGGGGGTCATAGACCCGCTTTTGGGAGAAGACCGAGGCAAAGTAGGAATGCTTTTAGCATCCCTCGCTAATCTCAGCTCATTCACAGCTTTAGCCTTCCTGACGCCATTTCGGCACTTCTGCGCCACTTGTCTGTACTCTTCTTTTGTAGCCCGGCCTTCCTTCCACTTCCTATATGTATCCTTTTTTGTTTTCAGGTCATCTCTAAGCTTTTTGTGGAGCCACATTGGTTTCCGCTGTTGTCTTCTATCTTTTCTCCTGGTTGGAATTGTTTGTAACTGTGCCTTTAAAATTTCCTTTTTTAAATACTCCCACCCATCCTGTACTCCTTTTCTCATTAGGCTCACTTGCCACGGGACCTTACTTATTATAGTTCTGAGTTTATTAAAATCAGCTTTCCTAAAATCCAGAGTATGTGTATGGCTACGCTCGACTTTTGTCTCCTTCATAATCAAGAATTCAAGTATGACGTGGTCACTTTCCCCCAGAGTTCCCGTAACTGCCACTTTATCCACTAAGTCATCCCTATTGGTCAATAACAAGTCAAGGATTGCCGATCCTCTAGTTCTTTCCTCCACTTTCTGTAGGAGAAAGTTATCACCCATACTTGTCAGGAATTTCTTGGAAGGGCCGCTTTTGGCAGTAATGGTCTCCCAACAGATATCAGGGTAATTGAAGTCCCCAATCACTACTACATCACACTCTCTACATCACCTTGAAACACTGGCAATTTGTTTCTCAAAAGTTTCGTCCTCGTCTTCTCCTTGATTGGGTGGTCGGTAGTAGACTCCGATTATCATAGTCTTTTTATTGCTTGCCGCATTTATTTTAATCCAGACGCTCTCGACGGGGCTCCCAGTCTCATCCACCTGTATTTCTGTGCAGGTATAGGTATTTTTTAACATATAGTGCAACTCCACCTCCCTTTCTATTTCTTCTGTTCTTTTTGAACAAGTTATATCCTTCAATTGCTATATTCCAGTCGTGGGAGTCATCCCACCAAGTTTCAGTTATACCTATCAAGTCGTATTTGCCTTCATGCAATAAGAGTTCAAGTTCATTCTGTTTGTTTCCCATGCTCTGGGTATTAGTATATAGACATCGAAGACCATGTGCTTTATAGTCTGGCTTTGTTCCTACATTGTTGCAGACACTATTTTGGGACACTATTGGAGCTGTTCTCTGTACTGCGGTGCATTGGCCTTCATCCATTGTTGCCTCGAAATTTACGTCTCCCGCCCCCGTAAGATTCAGTTTAAAGCCCTCCTGATCAAGTTCTTCATGCTGTGGCCAAACTCATTCTTTCCAGCCCTTGTGAGCTGCAACCCATCCCTTGCCAGCAGTCCATGTTCCAAGTAGCGTAGCCCGTGGTCCCAGAATCCAAAACTCTTACGACGGCACCACCTTTGAAGCCAGTCATTCATCTGGAGTATTTTTCTTTCCCTTTCTAATCCTCTTCCAAGAACCGGGAGGATGGATGAGAAAACTACCTGGGCCCCAAAGTTCTTCAGTTTCCTTCCCAGAGCTTCAAAGTCTGAAGTGATTTCTTCGTAGCTCTGCTTGGCGACATCATTTGTTCCCACATGGATGAGAAGAAAGAAATGTCCGTGGGCTTTATGAGTTTCGGTAACCCTTCAGTCACATCTCTAATCTGTGCTCCAGGGAGACAGCACACCTGGCGAGTCCATGGGTCTTCACGATATACTTGGGTTTCAATCCCACGCAGCAGGGAGTCTCCCACAACGACTACTCTTCTCTTCTTCTTGGTTGACCTACCTTCTGGCTCTTGGTCACTGTTGCATGGTGTCTCCTGTACTTCTTCCTCTGCAAACTGTCCTTCAGTCTCATTCTCCAGTAGCTGAAAGCAGTTGCTTAACTCTAATGGTTCCACCGGTGCAGAATGCCTTCTAATTCTTCTGCTCCTAACTGTCACTCTTTTCCAGATAGTTTCCTCTTCATTGGCTTTCCTCCCCTCAGCATACTCCACTTCTGCTTCAGCTGGCTGTTGTTCTTCAACCTCATGTGCTTCTTGTTGCTGTTGCAGTTCCACCGTTCGGTCTAAGAACTCCTCGACTTTCTTATTCCTTGGAGGGTGGACACTCGCCGCTCAAGTCCTCTCACTTTTTCTTCCAAAAGTGCCACCAGCTTGCACTTGTTGCAGGTATACGCCATGTTGAGCTCAGGCAGAAACACGAACATTGCACACCCTTTGCAGGTCACCACCTCTAGGGACTCTTTTCCATCCATATTGTCGATTTCTGCTTTGGTTTTTTCCTTTTTGATTATAGTGGAATTGTCTTTGCTTTGTCCTGTCCTCTCTGAAGGTACACAACTATATGAGTATGTCTTAAGGGAAAGTAAGATCTTTTGGTTGTTGGGTTTTTGTTTTTTGTTTTTCTTTTTGGTGGTGGTTTTGTGGGTTATTTTTCTCTTTATGTTTTTCTTTGTTTTTCCCACCTCTTTTTTTTCTTAGAGGCCTCCCCCTTGACCTCCCCTGCCGAACTCCCCCTGTCAAACTCCCCCTGTCAAACTCCCCCTGTCAAACTCCCCCTGTCAAACTCCCCCTGTCAAACTCCCCCTGTCAAACTCCCCCTGTCAAACTCCTGTTTGCTCTTCCTGTTCACTCACTCTCTGTTCGCTCGCTCCCTGGGAACTGGCTTACTTTTATAGCTTCTACTTGAGCTGGGCCAGCTGCTCTTCCCTGCTTCTGCTCAGCTCCAAGTCAGGAACCAGAATGAGGTCACTGAAAGGCCAACAACAATCAACAGCAATCAGGCCACAGATTGCTGAGTAGAAAGTACAATCAGCAATCAGGCCACTCCCCCTTCAGCTCCTGCAGCAACTATCCACACCAACCCTCTTCACTCAGCTCTGAGGAGCACATGGCAAGCACACGGCCTCTTTGAATTGGCAGCCTCCTGGGTTTCTTTGAGGCTTCTCTTCTTCCCCTTTCCTTGGTCTCCTCTTCCCCTACACTCCCCCTGTCAAACTCCTGTTCACTCGCTCCCTGTTTGCTCGCTCCCTGGGAACTGGCTTACTTTTTTAGCTTCTACTTGAGCTGGGCCAGTTGCTCTTCCCTGCTTCTGCTCAGCTCCAAGTCAGGAACCAGAATGAGGTCACTGAAAGGCCAACAACAATCAACAGCAATCAGGCCACAGATTGCTGAGTAGAAAGTACAATCAACAATCAGGCCACTCCCCCTTCAGCTCCTGCAGCAACTATCCACACTGACCCTCTTCACTCAGCTCTCAGGAGCACATGGCAAGCACACGGCCTCTTTGAATTGGCAGCCTCCTGGGTTTCCTTCACTTAGTTGTCCTCATGCTTTCCTCAATTTTTGCATCAACTTTTCTAAGAGGGCAATCTGCCCCACCTTTTGGTACCAATTATCAATATGGAGTCCTTTGCCATCTTTCCAACGCTTAGCTATCAACTACCTAGCTGCCAATAGTAGATGGCATATTAATTCCTTATTTAAAAGCTTGGTATCTAATCCCCTATATAAATTTAACAAAGCTAAATGAGAGGATGGGTGAACCCATTGTCCTGATACCAGACTGATTTCTTGGAACACATTTTTCCAATATATATTCACCTTAGGGCATGACCACCACATATGTATGTATGTCCCTACTCCAGAACATCCCCTCCAACACTCTGGGGATAACTCTGAACTCATCATTGATAATCTTCTAAGTGTTAGATACTATCTATGGGTCAATTTCAACATTAATTCTATATTTTTACTTGATGTTGTTTTAAATGGACATCTATCCCATCAAGTTTTCCAGGCTTTTCCTAAGTCGGTTTCCCAGACCATCTTAATTGAGTCTTTTCTACTAGTTTCTTGAGTTATTATCCACTTATATAAATTAGAGACCATGCCTTTTGTTGCTCCATTATATCCCACTACCTTACATTCAAACTCCATTAAATTCCTAGTGGCCGCTGATTTTATTTCTGGCCAAGAGAGAAAGGCATGAGCCTGTGCAATTTTTATCCATTGTCCTCTATCTTGACCTAATTTTTCTGTCAATTGTTCCTGTTTAATCAATTGCCCATTCATAAAGAAATCCATAATGTGGTAGAATCATTTGGATTTCCATCTAACCATTTCCCTTATTGTTAACCTACCCTGAAACGCTGGGTGGTAAACCATTGGATATAACGGTGAGAGCCTTGGTGAGAGCTTTCCATCTTTGCTTTCCAGACTTTCAATGCAGTCAATGTAAATGGGTTCTGCACCTGCTCAATTCATCTATACTTACATTTCAAATATGGCCAAATACTAATGGCAATGCCTTCACAACATATTCTATTTTCACCCACTGTTTGGAAATATCTTCTTCCATCAAGGGGATTATATGTTTAAGTTGGTTAGCCTCATAATAACTCATCAAGTTTGGGATACCCCATCCACCCTTCTCCTGCTGTTTATATAAAAGTGGTTCGTGTATCCTAGGATTTTTTGTGCCAAATATAAATGAATTTAATTGCTTCTGCCAGAGTTGTATTTGGTTCTTTGGAATCCAAACTGGCAAAGTTTGAAACAGAAATAAGAGTTTTGGGAGTGATATCATTTTGATCACAGTTAAGCTATCTAAGATACCTAATATCTGTCTTTTCTAACTCATTTCAGAACTAATGTTCTTCCATACTCTTTTGTAATTCACTTCAAGTCATTTATTTAATTTTTTAGTAATTTGGATCCCTAAGTACCTGAAACTCTAAGCTTCATCCCACCTCCACTTTTTTTCTGGTTCTCCCTTGGATTATCCCACTTTGGTTATATAGCATTTATATAGCGTATGAAAACTTGCAAAGTTACAGCTGTGTGCTCATAGGAACCAAGCCTCTTTACACCTCTGCTGTAGCATGTTGCTGTGATCATTGTTGTTTTTGCCATCGCCTCTGCCCTTCTTCCCATTGAGAAGCACATCCCCACCCACCCCATATCTCCTTTGTACCTCCTCCTGCAGTTTATTGCTTGTTGGAAGTTGGACAACTCCCCTTCCATTGCCTAGGCTACTGCCATTCCCCTCACCCTGCCTGGAGACTTTGTAGTGTGCAATCAATGGGATTTACTTTTGAGTAAGGGAACTAGCACATCTGTGGTTCATGAACTTGAAGATGCACAATTGAATTGTGTGTGCATTGTTCCCAACTGAGGTTGGAGGGGAGGGCAGGAAAGTCTGATTATAACCCCACCCCCCTGTCTAACTCTTGCTGATTACCACACCCCTGCTCCAAGTCCTTGCCTGTTTCAAAATGTTTCCAGCTGGACTGAAAGGGAAGTAGATAACTGACCAGTGGGTCATGCCTGAACATTTGGATGAAACTGATCCTTGTCTAGGATCAAAATCGGGAGCAGAAGGGATGGGAGAGGTTGCTTCTAACTGCCCTGCATCCCACCAGCCCAGCCTAGAGCATGTTGCTTTGAAGAGTGCTCTTATGGTCCTTCGCAGTGGTGAACTATAAACTCCAAGGGTTTAAGGGAGGGAAATTTTAAAAAATCATAACAAATCAACAGATGACCCAACCTGATTAAAATTTGGTATGCTGAAAGACCTACTTAGGACCTGCCACTGTGCCAATTTGGATCTCTTTATCTTTAAAAATGAGGGTGCTGCTAGCAAGGAGGGTGCATTTTCCACATTTCTTTTAAGGTGAAACTGCCTACTCAGGAGGAAGCAGTTCTTCCCTTGTTAATGCAGCCTGGGCAACCCTCAGATTGGAAAAGAGAAATTGCATTGAAGATGGGCAAAAAGAGTTGAGTGGTGTGTATACCACTGGACTCCCAAAGCAGGCAAGAAATCAATACAAAGAATGATCGGGAGCCAGTAGGGTATGCATGAAGGGAAACCTCTGCGGCTTTTCCCCTTGGATGCATGTGATTGATTGCTCCTGAGCTGCCTGTTGTGCAAAATGGTTTAAGGTTCCAGAAACCAGCATGTTGGGTTTTTGAAGGTTTTTTTTTTTTTTGCTGCCTACAGTGACTTCTATGTGCTTTGAAGCAAACCCTCAGTTAAAAACACACACAGAGCTAAAGAGTCTCCCCCACGCACCTTCCTTTCCTCCCTTGCTGTCCTTTCTCACTTGATTTGTATATATGTGGGTGAGGATTGTTGCTGCTGCTTTTTGCTTGTTCAGCTCGGGGATTAGCTGATCCTGTTTCCCTGCCAGGGGGAAGTGGGGGAGTTTGGAAGCAGCAGGAGGAAAGGATTTGAATTGGCACCCCCCCTCTTTCATCAGCAATACAGCCCCTTGGAAACATACCCACAGTACACCGCATTGAAAACTATGGATGAAAACACATATTGAAGTTTGAGCGCTGTGTTTTCACATGACCGGAAAAACCGGACTTGCTGAGCACCAAAAATACTTCGCTGTGAAGGGGGAAGAACCACAATCACAGCAGGGCATAGTCGACATCATCCAAGTCCTTTGCAGCGAAAGCTGATTATAACATCGGCATCATTTGAGTCCATTGCATAGAATTTGCTGCAACACCACAATATAAGGCTGGTGGGATAAAGCTCTAACATGACAAAGTGGTATCCCCATCCTTTCTGCAAGTTGTTTTCGCGTGAGTGGGGGGAGATTCAAACACATTGTCTCAGATTTGTTGTAGTTTACCTTCAATCCAGCCACTAAACTAAATTTCTCTCTTTTTTCAGATGTTGTGCTGAGTTAGGTGGTTGATCTGTGGTCAAAACCATATTGTCTGCATAGAGGCCCAAAAGATGCTCCTCATTTTCTATTTTAACTCCCTTGATATCTGGGTTATCACAAAGGTTTTGTGATAGAGGTTCCAATGCTAGGATAAATAATAGTGGTGAGAGAGGACAACCTTGCTTTGTGCCTTTCCTTAAATCTGTTATGTGTGGAGTTTCATTATTTCCCCAAATCATTGCTGTTGAATCACTGTATATTTTACCTATGTTCAATTTTTTTTTGGTAAAACTTTGATCTCCTGGGTGAGTTTCCCCCCATAAATCCCACATGTCCCATTTCCATAATTTCTGTAATAACTTTAATTACTTCAACTTTCCTTTATTTAACCCTATTCTCCCCTTCTTCTTTGCAATTTCAAGATCTTTATATAGAGAGCCTTGCACGTTCCAGTTCAAGACTCCTCCTAGTATAATCTCCCCTTGGGAGAATGTTTTTACCTTTTTTAAAGTTTTATTTATAAATTTCAGTTGCCCAGTATTTGGGGCATATATTGAACCCAATGTTATTAATTTACCTCTTTCAAATTTCCTTTCAACAAACACAAATCTGCCTTCTTTGTCTTTTAATATTTTAATATTTTAGTTATTTCAAAGTCCAGCTGTGTACTGGGAATAAATGCAACTCCCCTAGATTTGGAGTTACCTGAGGCCACAATCTGAATGTCAAACTACTTGTCTTTTAATAACGAGATCTTTTCTGTTACCTTGAGTACTTCCTGTAGAAAAACCACATGGGGGTTATTTTCCTTAATATAATGTGTTATATTTTTATCACATTCCAAAGTCCCTTTACATTTAATGTTAATGTTTTAAGATTCACCATTCTTTTTTAATTGTTATTTTTCTTTCATTTTGCTCTCCTATCCAGACTTGTTTCACTAACTCTGCAAACTTTACTCCCTTATTCCCATTTGAACCTCCCCCTTCCCCCTCCCCTGCTTGACTGAAGAAGTGCACTTGCTCTGTAGCCAAGTGCACGTCAGAGTTGGGATAACCTCTGACCATTCAGCAAGTTAAAGGCAATTATATAGAATGTTACTATTTCTAAACACATCCTTACTATGCCAGCTGGGTGATTTTCCCAAATATAATTAATACATTACAGCTCCTTGGCTCCTCCATATATTCTCCATTCTTCTCCACAGCTCAATGTTCCATTTACATCATGCTTGGAATTTTATCTTTTTTATTATTGTTATTGTAGTATTTAGAGTCCGCATCCAGTCTTTCTGAGCTCTCATAGCTATTTTTCATAGCCTGTGAGCATAGGCTTCTTAGTTCTGGCAGCATGGAATTGGCTTGCTCCTTTTTTCTCTCCTACTGCCTTGCTTTTTCCCTGTACTCTCCCATTCAGCCTCTGTCATTCTGGCCCCCGCGTCTTGTGCTGCAGCTTCAGATCCTGGTGGTAGTCCAATATTCAGCATCTTCAGCAGCTCCACCATGTCTTCCTTTGTTGAGACAGATAATATTTTGATCCTCTTATGACTATCAGTTTAAAGGGATGCCCCCAATATATCGAATGTTAGCCTTCTGTAGGCATTTTGTAAATGGGCGAAACTCTCAATGCTTATGAAGTGTTTCTTCAGCAAGATCTTCTAAAATCAAAACAGGTTGACAGTCATATGAGAGGTCTGGAATTGCATAAGATTTTTTCCGGATCTCCTCCTTTTTGGTGAAGTGGGCAAACTTGATTATATCTCTCGGATGGGCTGTCTCCTGCCTGCTGACACGCAGAGCGTGTTCAATACCTTCCTCAACGAGCTCCAAAAATGAGAGGTTAGATTACAACCAAGCCACTATAAAGCCACACAGATTTCCTTTTTGCCCTCCTCCTTAATATTTGGCAGGATCTGTCCTGTCCTGCAGCACCATCTGGCAGCAGCTTTCCATATAACCAGCTGCAGGGCATTGCAGGATGCGAGCCCTGGCTGGTAAAGCCTTACAGGGTTCAGGCCCAGACCAGCAGGCACTCCCAGGTGGGCTCATACAGAACAGCTGGGAGTGGCCAGGAAAGGCCTATGTAAGAACTGCATTTCCCCTTCAGCCTTTGCCACAGCAACACGGTCTCTCATGCTAGATGTAGCCGGTTCCTGACCATTTGCTACCACAGATCTCGCCTTGCTGGACCTCTTGCTTGTCTCAACCACACCTCTGCCCCCTTTGCTACCTGGTACGTACCTGAACCTTGCTTTGCCTTTGCCTTTTCCCTCTGGCCCTTGTTTGTACTCTGTTCCTCCCGGACTCTACAAGGCCATCGAGTCCAACCCTCTGCATTGAGCAGGGGGTTGGACTCGATGGCCTTGTAGACCCCTTCCAGCTCTGCTATTCTATGATTCTATTCTTGCCTTGATCCCTGCCCAGACCTTGCCAGCTTGTTGACTGGATTCCTCTTCTGCCTCTGGCCCGTGCTTAGATTCCGAACCTGCGTCTGACCTTGTGCCTGTTTCCTGGATCTGCCTCCTGCCTCTGCCCCTCTGTTGGACTCTACCACCCGTGATTTGTGCCTCACTCCCAGCTTACTCCACCAGTATTCCAACCACCCAAGCCAGTTCCGTCTCTGTCCATCCCGGCCCTGGCATTCCTGCCTAAGGACCCTGCCGCCTTAGATCGTGACAATATTTCTCACATGAATATTATTTCTACGTGAAAAATTCTCCATTTGAATAGCATGATCTCTTAGAAATAAAAAATCCTTCTGTACCTGCTTTAAGGCTTTCAAGTTTACTGAGCTCATGTCCAAAGCGGTTGAAGCAGTGGATGTTACCAAATCAAGTTTACTTCCGAGTACTTGCAAATTCCTCTGTATCAGAGACATAAGTTCTTTCTAAGTGTCAACAAACATTACTTTCAAAATGTCTTCTTGTGAAGTAAATTCCTTATCATTGCCAGTTGCATTGCAAATTCAGCCTTTAGGACTGTAACAGAATCTGCAGCGTTCTCATTATTTTCTGCTGTTTCTGAAGCCATCTCTACAGTTTGCCACTTTCCAGAGAACCTTGCAGAAAGTTCTTCCTTTGACTCAAATTAGTCTGTTATCAATTTCACTTTTGGATAGGGTGACCATATGAAAAGGAGGACAGGGCTCCTGTATCTTTAACAGTTGTATTGAAAAGGGAATTTCAGCAGGTTCTAATTGTATATATGGAGAACCTGGTGAAATTCCCTCTTCATCACAGCATTTAAAGCTGCAGGTGCCCTGCCCTCTTTTAAATCTGGTCACTCTAGTATAGCTCCTGCAACTTTAACTGTTGTGATGAAGAGGGAATTTCACCAGGTTCTCCATATATACAAATGACATCTGCTGAAATTCCCTTTTCTATGCAACTGTTAAAGATACAGGAGCCCTGTCCTCCTTTTCATATGGTCACCCTACTTTTGGACCTCCTTGGCACACCAACACTTCCCTGCAGATAAGCTTTTAATGATGTATTTTTACAGGCTCTGAATCATTCCAAATACTCATTTACAGAGAACCCTGGAGGAGCAGAAGTTTTATGTGGCCATCTCGCTCCGTGCCAGGCCCGTCACCAGACTATTAAAAGCCAGTTCTATATGTGTTTACTCAGAAGTAAGTCTCTCCCTGCTCAATGGGGTTTACTCAAAGGTAAGCATGCATGGGATTTTAGTATGATTTGGATGTAAATGCAGTTGAAATCAATGAAATTTACTTTTGAGTAAGGAAATGAGCAGATCTCTATTTTATGAACATGAGATGCACAGCTTTGCATGATCAAAGTAAAGGAAAATAGATTCTTCACAATTGCAAACAGGAGGACTTTCACACTGGTTTAAGGGGGGAAATTTTAAAAAGGGTTTAAGGGGGAATTTTTAAAAATTCTTAAAAATCAAGGGATGAACTGATCTGATTTGAACTTGACATGCCTAAAGCTCTATGTAAGAGCTCTCAAGGTCCCAAATTTAATCTCTTTATCTTTAAAAATGAGGGAGCTGCAGGCAAGGAGGATGAGGTTAGAGCAGTGAAAAGTCCATTCATTCCCCTTTTGTCAGCAAGACTCCATTCAAAGCACATACCCCTAACAAAGAAAAAGTGAGGGGATAGCACTACATAGAGGCTTAAGGGGCACATTGAAGTCACTTGGAGAAAATAATCCAGACTTTCCTAGCTCCAAAAAGTAACAAAACATGGAGGGGAAGAGACAAAATGAGCGCAGGACAGGGACAACATCATATGAGCACTGGGCTGCAAGATCACATACCAGGCATGGCGAGTGTGCGATAAATTGCTGGTGTGATGGCGCTCAAAGTACTCTAGTGCAGATGGACTTTAGTGTGTTATCTGGCACTGTATGCAGAAGTCAGGGTAATATATATGTAAATAATTCTATGCAAGCTTATGTTATTCTCATTGTAATAAAGCTTAGGGTTTTCTTTTTATTCTCTCTCTCACACACACACACTGGAAAGTACTATTCAATTTATGCAGAAACCTATGTTCGGTTTTTACGGGAGGATGTGTGTCAAAGCACAATGCTTCTCCTCTTCAACTCCTCTCTGCCCGTATCTCCTGCCCTCCCTACTGCCCAGGGAACCACAGCTAGCCTTCAATATGCCCTGAGAGGCTGGTTTTGATGTCTGGGGGTTTGGGGAGGGGGGGGGGTTAGGCTTAACTGTTTTATACCAGACTGGAAGAATGGAAAAATTTCTTCCCAGCCCTATTTTTCATTGCCCAGACCCCTTAAACTTTGCCTTTGTATCACACTTAAGAGCCTTTTAATTAAAACCAGCCAAGGCATGGTTAGCTGAGTACTGCTGGCATGAGAAAGAGGTTCATTGCTATGGAAATGAATAGGAGAGGCTGCACTGCCATTACATACTTGGCATAACAAGCCTGACAATATTGGGCAGGGTGAGAAAAAACACAGAGTAAAGGCCACACCCTCCTCACAAACACCAGAACTGAGATAGTGGCTTTCACAGCACATGGAAGCAGACTAGTGTTGAGAGTCAGGGATGATGTAGAAACAAGCAAAATCGTGTATTCTTACAAACAAAAAATTGAATGGGAGTTGACATTTTGCCCAACTTATCACTGAGTTGAAAGTACTGGAAAAGCTTTAGAGGAGTTAAAGGAAAACATCTATTTTCGTCATTGCTACACCCATTCCTAGAGGGCTCATGATGACAATAAACTCTGTCAGAGGAAGTAAGGAAGCCTGGACTAGGCCTACTGCAACGGCACCGACCTCACCCAGAAGGCTTTGCCTAGCACACCCTTCTCAAGTGAAGCGCCACCTCTTGAAAAGCCTGAGGAAAGAGTAAAAGCAACACAACCTCTCCCCTATATGTGAGGGATCAAGGTAAAGGGTTTGGGAAAATAGGTTCTATTACTGAGGTACTGAACTGCAGGTGTATTGTTAGATGTTTTTACATTGTGTAATATAGCAGGTAATAAATCCGAGCTGATGCGTAATTTGTGGTAACAGAACACCAAGTATAATTTATTGAAATTTAACAAATCTTTAGCATTTCAATTTAGATCAAACCTGCATATTTTTATATTTAATTTATTTACAATCCCAAGTCCCTTAAAATTCTATCTCTTCTCACTCCTCACACCAAACACTCTCACGAAGCACAAGTCAGACTAAAACTCCCAGACTAAAACCAAACCTCAAAACAACCAACTAACTCACAATCCCCTCAGCCAACCTATTTATACTCCTCCCTCCCCGCCATGGGGGCAAGCACTCTCTCAAACAAGGAGCTTGCCACTTCAGATGCTGGCAGAGCTGGCTTTACCAGGAGGGCTCATCCAGGCAAGGCAGCCTTGGCACAGCAAGGGTGAACAGTTAGTTTTGCCAATGCCAGGCATTCTCCTCCTCTGGTTTCAGAGAAGGCGCAAGAAGGAGCCACATGGGCCGGGCTTGCAGCTGCCAAACTCAAGTGCAGCATCCTGGGTAGCCTCTCCTCTTCAGCCTCTTGAAGCCCTTTCCCCTCAAAGCTCCATCACACTTACACTTTTGCCCTTGTATTATCCCCCTTCGTTTCCATAGTGTGTGATCACTTACACCTGTGCGCTTTTAGGGTTCATGCATCTTTACACCTCTCCTCCCCTGTGTACCTGCAAATCGCTATTGCATCTGCCTGCAGATCTCCTTTGTACTCCTCCTACACTTTATTGGTTGGTCCATCACTGACTGTGATGGACATGGGGCTACTAGGTGTTGCTCTGTTTTTTTCCTGGCAGTACCTTCTCTTGTTGCTGATCAGATTTGGGAAAAACAATAACTCCTCTCCCCTAAGTAGTTTCGTGGATATCCCTATCAGTCATTAAGCGCCCTCCGACACATCTTTACTCAGAAGTAAGTCCCAGTTTGTTCCATTCTGCCCTTTAAGTAAATAACTCACCTGAGAGTAAGCCCCACCGAACTCAATAAGGCTTACTTCTGGGTACACTTACCCAAGCCTCCCCCCCCCCCAAAAGTAATAAATGAAACTGTCCCTACTAGGATTGTGGCCAGATCTTAGGGGAAAGAGAAAGAGCACTGATCCCAGGCAGAATTAGGAGCACTGAATACTGCCTGGGATCGGGCTGGTAGAAAGAAAGAAAGGAAAGGGGTGTGTGTGTGTGCATGTGTAGAGAGAGAGAGAGTGAGAGAAAGTGTGTGTGAGAGAGAATTCCACTTCAGTAAAGTGCCCACCTGGATGGAAAGGGACATAGAATCATAGAATAGCAGAGTTGGAAGGGGCCTACAAGGCCATCGAGTCCAACCCCCTGCTCAATGCAGGAATCCACCCTAAAGCATCCCCGACAGATGCTTGTCCAGCTGCCTCTTGAAGGCCTCTAGTGTGGGAGAGCCCACAATCTCCCTAGGTAACTGATTCCATTGTCGCACTGCTCTAACAGTCAGGAAGTTTTTCCTGATGTCCAGCTGGAATCTGGTTTCCTTTAACTTCAGCAAGTTATTCCGTGTTCTGCACTCTGGGTTGATGGAGAAGAGATCCTGTCCCTCCTCTGTGTGACAACCTTTTAAGTATTTGAAGAGTGCTATCATGTCTCCCCTCAATCTTCTCTTCTCCAGGCTAAACATGCCCAGTTCTTTCAGTCTCTCTTCATAGGGCTTTGTTTCTAGACCTCTGATCATCCTGGTTGCCCTCTTCTAAACACGCTCCAGCTTGTCTGCGTCCTTCTTGAATTGTGGAGCCCAGAACTGGACACAATACTCTAGATGAGGCCTAACCAGGGCCGAATAGAGAGGAACCAGTACCTCACGTGATTTGGAAGCTATACTTCTATTAATGCAGCCCAAAATAGCATTGGCCTTTCTTGCAGCCATATCGCACTGTTGGCTCATATTCAGCTTGCAATCTACAACAATTCCAAGATCCTTCTCGTTTGTAGTGTTGCTGAGCCAAGTATCCCCCATCTTGTAACTGTGCCTTTGGTTTCTATTTCCCAAATGTAGAACGTGGCATTTATCCCTATTAAATTTCATCCTGTTGTTTTCAGCCCAGCACTCCAGCCTATCAAGATCACTTTGAGGTTTGTTTCTGTCTTCCAGGGTATGAGGCTCTTACTTCCCCGCTGCTTGACTCAAGGTTGCCTCTCTGGCTCCCCTTGATGCAAAACAGAGCCACCCCCCCCCCCCCGGAATAAGAAAAGCTGCCGCTGCAGCACTCCCAAGATTGGTATCCTCAGCCAATTGTGGAGACAGCTGGTGTCCAAGCCTTATGGAAAGGGCACCAGGCAAACCCGGTTCCCCTTGCCCCCTTCCTCTCCCTGCCTCACATGGTGCACCTCTCATATATGCGCCATCTGTCAAACGCACACACACACACGAGCCCTCCGTGGCTCTCTAGAACTGGAATATGTGTTTACTCAGAAGTAAGACTCTCTCTGTTCAGTGTTGTTTACTCAAAGGTGACTTTGCATGTGACTTTAGCAGTTGAAATCAATTGTATTTACTTTTGAGTAAGGGAACCAGAAGATCTGTAATTTATGAACTTGAAGATACACAGCTTCACATGATAAAAGGAATGGAAGATCAGTCTATGATCCTTCACACTGGTGCAAAACAGGAAAAGAATTTAAGGGGAGAATTTTAAAAAATCAAGGGATGACCCAATCTGATTCAAATTTGGTATGCTGAAAGTCTTCCTTAAGAGCTGCAATCACAGCAGGACATGGTCAATGTCATCTGAGTCCTTTGCATGTAATTCCACATGACAGCAGACTATAACGCTGGTGTGATGGAGCTTTCACTCAGCATCAGTGAGCCAGGCAAGCGCAGATGTTGGTTGATCTCTGCTGACAATCACCTACACTTTCCAGTTACTGGTAATAGTATTTTTATATTCCATGACAACTTGTTAGGACTATTAGCACTTTCACTTACAAGCTGTATACAGACTTCTTAAATTATTTATTTATGTTGTTACTAAATCCCTGTAAGACTCCAAGCTGAAATTAGGAGGGGGGGGAGAATTTGTGGGAGGGGGATGTTTAAAGCTTTCCAGACTGCCCTCACCACCACCCCTTGCCCTAAATCCTGCTTTTTGCCCTCATTGGGGAAAATACACACTAGAGTAGTTTCTCTCTTGCCCCCCTGTCTGTTTGGTGGGTTGGAGGTAGCTGCTAGTTGAATAACTTTAAAAGCAACCTTGCCCAACCTGGAATTGTCTAGATGGTTTGGACCACAACTTCCAGCATTCCTGACTATTGGCCATGCTGGCTAGGGCTGATGGGAGTTTAAGTTCAAAACATCTGGAGAGCAGCAGATTGGGGAAGGCTGGTTTACAGGAAGAATAGCTGGCAGTGATAGGGTTAAACACCCTTTGGCTGGGTTCGGAGGACACAATCAATGTGTGTGTGTGGGGAAGGAGGCAACTGTCAGTTGAGTTGATTTTGTGTTGTGTGAGGGAGGCACACGACGCACACACAATGGACAGTATTTTTTTTAATTAAGCAATGGAGAAAAAATGGGCTGCTCCACTGCTTATCAAATAATCAATTGATTAAGATGTTGGGTGGAGGGTTCTCCCCCTCAGTCAAGTGCACTGTTCCATTGGCCATAGAATTCTCTGGCAGGAGTGGCTGAAAACACAGCAGCTGCTCCTATACAGCTGTCAGAACATGCAATGGCTGATAGGATGTGGCCAGGAAGACTGAGGAAGGAGGGAGAATCAGCAGCCCCGAAGATTCTGGGAGTTTCAGCTGCATGACCTGGGGGGGGGGGCATCATGTTGTGTGAGGAGTACCAGGAGAATAACCATTTCCTACCCATTTGTTCAAATGGAAGGAACTACCACCAGTTATTCTAGGCAAGTACCTTAATAAAAGAATGGCTGTCCAGTAGCTAAAATAATGTTTGTAAGTTCAAAAAACGGAAAAAGGAGAATTTAAAGTGCAGGGAGTGCATGGAGATTGAAAAGCTGATTACACAAAGGGAAGAAGAAGGTGGAAAGATAGTAAGGGTATAATGAGTGCTTTATATAAGATATTGTTGGGAATGGGAAAGCAGCATGAACATTATAAAATGACATGGGATCAAGATATGGAAAGACAGTTGAGTAGTCAAGAGTGGGAAAAGATATGGGAAAAGATACGATGGTAGTAGTTTGTCTCATTTGCTGCTACTCTGACTCACAAGGTATTCAACTCTAATGGCATCTGAGGGGAAGAAGCACCCAGTTCCATCTGGTGAAATGGTAACCACAGCAGGTGGGGATGGCAGTGGTTACAGGTGCTCTCCTCATCCACTCAGATCTGTAATATAGAGGGATAATAATAGTGGTCTACTTTGCAGAGCTGTTGTGTAAAGATTACTGTGTGGGAAGTACTTTGAACATTTGAAATGTTGTATAAACTCAAAATATTTAGTATTTAAAACTTATGTAACAGCTTTACTGTTCTTGTTTTCATTTCTTGGTGTATGGCAAACTCACCCAAGGCTGCTAGTTTGAACTACTAGTCTGGTTCATTCAAGACACAGTTGATATGTGGCAGAAGGTTTACCATTACAAGACCAATGTATGCACAAAATGACCGTGGGTTGTGTATTTCATGCCATGAACTAGGCATAAACTGAAATAACAGCCTACCAGCCATTTTCTTCATAGGGCTTACAAAGCTGTCTTGATCTAGATGTCATGCCCAATCTATGACAGCGTAGAGGTATCATGGGATAAAGATGTGCCCTTTCCAGTCCTTATACCATTTCAGCAACTTATCCCTGATTTATTGACGAGAGCTGGTACCTAACATTTCTTTCTGCCAGAGCTGCTATGCCTTTAACAACTGCCTGACAGGTGGACTAGTTATCCCAGTACCTGAATCGTTACCCATTACCTCGTCTCCATGCTTAGAAAGGCTGTTAGCATGCACAGGCTCTGTCCCGGATCCCTCCATTTGTCCCAACATGTTTCCTGCCAGGGAAAGGCATTGAAAGTGCCAAGATACAGAACACACCAAGGAAAGGGCCTGAAAAGACATCTTAGGGTCTCCCTCTGTGACAAGCAAGGGATTAGGAGGGGGCCTTTGGGGAAAGGAGTGAGGGGGACAGGAGAGCCTAGCCAAGGCAAGAGACAGGTATGTTTTTCCAAGCTTTGTGAAGCACAGATGCAACAGTCTCCACCGAGGGTCTCCTGCAACTACAGGTATGTAGCAGATCTCTTCAGAAGGGAGCATCAGCAGAGGACGCTAACACACACACACACACACACTGGTTCGATGTACAGATTGACTCCATTCAGCCTACAAACTGTAGTGCATGACGGGACATGTCACCTCTACCCTCCTTTGCTCAGATGAAAAATCAGTGGCTTTATAGTATTAGTGAGGTGTGAGTGAGCAAGTTGCTTCGAAGTGGAAAGACGAGGAGAATAGGCTGCAGCTTGCACACATGCTCAAAAAACAAAACTTGAGATCCTCTTAACTGCAGATTGTGCATTTCCCTAGCCACCTGGGGTACATCTATACAGCCTCTTTAACCCAACCTAAAGCCACATATTTGTGTTTTAGGGCACCTGACAAGGCCGTCCATTTGCTGCAGTGCTGTTCTTTTAACTCGATAATGCACATATTAGCAATGTGGGTATCCTGGGCCGATACCCACATTGGTGTTTGAAATAAAAAATAACATTTTTCGCAATACATTCATTTTTATTGTGGCAATTCTTCCCAAAAGAGACAATTGAACCTTATCTTATTTTGCTAGGTAATTTTTAAAATCATTCCAGACTTTAACATAATTATTGAGGGATAACATCTGGATTAAAATAAATGGGGCAAGGAATAAAAAGAATGTGATAAGCGGAGTCTATTACCAATCAAGGAGAAAACAAAGATGAAACTTTTGAGAAACAAATTGCCAGTGTTTCAAGGAAGTATGACGGGGGACTTCAATTACGCTGATATCTGTTGGGAGACAAATACTGCCAAAAGCGTCCCTTCCAAGAAATTCCTGACATGAGTGGGTGATAACTTTCTCCTACAGAAAGTGGAGGAAAGAACTAGAGGATCGGCAATCCTTGACTTGATATTGACCAATAGGGATGACTTAGTGGATAAAGTGGCAGTTATGGGAACTCTGGGGGAGAGTGACCATGTCATACTTGAATTCTTGATCATAAAGGAGGCAAAAGCTGAGTGTAGCCATACATGTACTCTGGATTTTAGGAAAGCTAATTTGAATAAACTCAGAACCATTATAAGAAAGGTCCCATGGCAAGTGAGCCTAATGAGAAAAGGAGTGCAGGATGCGTGGGAGTATTTAAAAAAGGAAATTTTAAAGGCACAATTGCAAACAATTCCAATGAGGAGAAAAGATAGAAGACAACAGAAGAAACCAATGTGGCTCCACAAAAAGCTTAGAGGTGACCTGAAAACAAAAAGGGATACATCTAGGAAGTGGAAGGAAGACCAGGCTACAAAAGAAGAGTACCGACAGGTGGCACAGAAGTTCCGAAATGGCATCAGGAAAGCTAAAGTTTTTAGCTTTTTTTGGCTGAATGGCGGCATAAAAATCCTTAAATAAAATAAAGTTGAGAATTAAAAATAATCCTAAAAATCAGTGAATGGACCTATGTGCTTGAAAATTGCCATGCATCAAGCCTTTCTGAAGACCTACTATGGTGCTAATTTCCAGGACTGTATCTGTAATTTCATTTCTTTTTAGGAGGTGTGCGGGGAAACTACCTCTTAAGATATAATTCCTCAATGAGGTTTGAGTTGTAGAAATTCACTAAAATTCAGGGGATGAACAAATATGCTTCAAACTTGGGATACCTAAGTCCCCATTTAGAGGCTAGCATGTTGCCTATTTACAGGTATTTACCTTTAAAAATGATGGAGATGAAAACATTTTTGTAAAGGGGGAATGGTAAAACTTTTTTAAAAATCACTAAAAATCAGCAGATGAACCTATGTGCTTCAAAATTGCCAAGCATCAAGCCCTACATAGGTTCTATCACGTTGCAAAGTTGCAGGTGTGTATCTTGAAAAATGATAGTGTATTTTAAAAATAATAATTTTAAAACCTCAAACTTTAAAAAAAATTCCTAAAAATCAGCAGTTGAAGCCATGTGCTTCAAAATTGCCATGCCTAAGGATATATTTAGAATCAAGTTGTCAAGATATGTGTCTTTACCTTTAAAAGTGACGGAGATAAATGCATTTTTGTAAATGGGGGGGATGGTTTGAGGGTAAAATCTTAAAAAATAATCCTAAAAATCAGTGGATGTGCGGATATGCTTCAAAATTGCCATGCATCAAGCCCTGCTTAGGTTCTATCACGATGCAATGTTATCTGTGTTTTTCTTGAAAAATGAGGAAGTTATAGCACTTTGAAATGACGAACTCACATTTTTAAAAATTGCAAAAAAAAACCGATGTACAGATCTGTCTAAAACTGGACATGCATAAGCATCTCCAAAGTATCTGTAAGCTCACCAAATCTCATTGTTCTATCTTTAAAAATAAAAAAGTTATAGGCAATTTTTCAGACAATGCATTTCAATGGGAAAAAATGGAGTCCAAATAGCATTTTGGAGGTCCGAATTTTTCTTCGGATTCGGATCCAAAACGAAACGTGCAGGTCCCGAAATGACCCGAAAGGAAACAGGCCTGTTTTGGAAGGTCTGAAACGGTTTCCGAAATGAAATGGGGGGTCCGTGCACAGCCCTACCAACTATGCCCTTATCTGGACGGAGATAGCCTAGCTACAGTGATCCATGCTCTGATAACCTCTCGTTTGGATTATTGCAATGTGTCGTATGTGGGGCTGCCTTTGAAAATGGTCTGGAAACTTCAACTGGTACAAAACAGGGCGGCCCGCCTACTAACAGGGAGTGGCCGGCGAAACCACATCATGCCAGACCTCTACAACTTCATTGGCTGCCAGTCCAGGTCTGGGCCTGATTCAAAGTGCTGGTACTCAAAGCCCTAAACTGTTTGGGGCCAGGTTATTTGAAGGAACGCCTCCTCCTCCTATATGCCTGCCTGGACCTTTAGATCATCCACTGGGGTCCTTCTCTTAGAGCCCCTGCCAAAGGACGTGAGGCAGGTGGCTACTAGGAGGAGGGCTTTCTCTGCTGTGGCACCCCGGCTGTGGGAGTTCCCCAGAGAGGTTCGGCTGGCACCTACACTATTTCTTCCGTCGCCAGCTGAAGACCTTTTTATTTTCTCAGTATCTAACACTTATTAACTTAAATTTTATACTTTGCTGTTTTAATTCCATATTTTAACCTGTATCAATTTTTGCTGTGTGGTTTTATCCTGGTTGTGCTTTTTATATTGTATTTGTAGACTGTTGGTTGTTTTTATGCTCTTCATGATTTTAATTTTTGTAAACCGCCCAGAGAGCTTCGGCTATTGGGCGGTATAAAAATATTGGGCGACCTCTAGTGGTCACGCGAGATATGAAAGTGGAGCGCAGTTCTGTGCCTGCGGTCTTACAAGTAAAACCCACAGAGTTCAATGCAATTTACTCCCAGGTAAGTGCGTAGAGGGCTGTCTTTGGTGAAAAGAGAAAAAGTCGTCTGCAGGTGCTGACCAATTGGTTATGTTCAGCGAGTTCGAAGGGGAGGGGGCAGCGCGCGTGAGCATTTCGGCCGGACTCCAGAACTCTGAAATCGGCGGTGTTGGGGATGATCCCTAGAGATAAGAATATTTAGCTTCATTTTCACAGTAACACTACGTTTTCAAAAATCAGAAATTCTGGGATCACTTTGAACGACTTATTTTTATCTCCCCCGAGAGGATGAGAGAACGGCTCATTAAAATTAATAGTGAAATCCAGGATTTTAGCGTAGTTAATATAACTGGGCAGCAGCCTGTATCCCCCAAACAAGAAATAGCAGCGAACACAGGAGATTCTGCTCTTCCTTTCTATCTCAGCACTTAGTTCGTCTGAAAAGTAATTCTGTGAATTTTTAAACATTTAAAGAATTGACCCGCACATCTAATGCTCCGTCTTCCCAGCGAGGCCGACCCTCTATTGCAGCCCGTGGTGGAGAGAACCTCGTGAATGTAGCTTGCTGTTAGAGGGGTTGGATTTCGAGCCTAAAATTCCCCATGCAAATATGCCCCCTTCCTCCCAAATTCAAACCTGGCGCTCAGTAGCAAGCTTCATGCTTCGTTGGTTTTCATATAAACGCGTCGCGCCTTTAATCTTTTTAAAACAAAACCAGTCCGACGTTTTCCATTCGAAATAACACCTGAGTTAGAGCAGGAACGCCTCTTTTCCTGCTACCTTTTATTTGGGGATGGGGGCGCGTTGCTGTCCAATCACAGTCACGCCAAAAACCTGGGTTTCTCCGTCGTTTTCTATGGGCCGCTGACACTTCTGTCCCAAGCAGACTCAAAAGCAAGGCGTCCAAGGGGACCCGGAAGTCGGCGGCGGCGGCGGCGGCGGCGGCGGCCCGCGTCACTCTCACTCCGGGGCGGCCGCGCCGGGCACGCGCACGTCGAGTACGTCCGGCCCATCTTCGTCGCAGTCTCCTGACTAAGGTAGAGGCGAACTGAAGCAAAATGGCGGACAGGTTCTCTCGCTTTAACGAGGACAGGGATTTCCAGGTAACCAATGCCCACCGCAGGGGGTGGAAGGGAAGCGGCGTCTGTCGGTACCGAACCCCACTTCTCTTCTCCCCGTGGGTCTGAGGAGCGGCGCCGGCGCCCCTTGTTTCACCGCCTTCACTTCTTATATTATAGTCTTTGCTTGGGTTTGTTAAGGCCTCTTCATTAGCTTCTTCCTACACCCCCCCCCCCGTTAAGATCGAGGTGTTAGGAATGATTTCTACTTCTATCCTACCTTTTTCAGATTTACCACTCTCCGTCGGGTTTGAAGGGATTGGAATTCATCTGTATTTTTCTGGTTTCAACCTCTTTTAAGGCTTGATTGGGGGGTGGGGTGGGGGAGATGCTGTCTCATTTTATTTCGCACTCTAGCCCAGTTTCATAGAATCATAGAAGAGCAGAGTTGGAAGGGGCCTATAAGGCCATCGAGTCCAACCCCCGCTCAATGCAGGATTGCCCCCTCCCCCCGTTTCACGCACACGTACCTCAACTCAGGGAAAGTGTACGTTTCTATTTTAAACTCATTCCATTCATTGTTTTAAGAATGAACGTCCCCCGTCCTGTGTGAGTATGGGAAGGAAACAAATGTTAGGATGGAGGCGGTGGGGGTGGGGGGAGGAGGAGGTCTCTCTGCCCCTCCCTTCTTTAGCCAAAGACTTGAGTATTGGAGTTAATTTGAAATTCCTTCCTTTTTTCTCTAGCCCACTACAATGATTTATCCAATTAATGGGTTTCTTTTGCATCCATTGTTCTTCTTGCTGTCACTGCCACAGGATGAAAAGATAATCCTTGCATAAGAAGCATTTCCAGGCACCAAAAAGCAAAGGTAGCTGTGTTGGGCATAAGAAAAAGTCAGAAGCTGATAAACCTTTATTAGGGCACGTCAAACATTGCCAAAAATGCCCAAGCTTTTGAGATCTCCAGATCTCTTCATCAGACAGGATGTTGCAAAAAGCATTTGAGGTAGGGGTGGGGGTGGACATTGACTTGATGTTAAACTGCATGCTCAGGGTCTCAAGATGAATTGGGGGAGGAGGGTTTGCTGGTATTCAAAATGGCTCTACCAGGTCATATGATAGTTTCAGGTTTCATCTGGAACAGTCTCTATGATCACGGGAAACAAGAAAGAAGCAAGTAATGGACTTGCTGGACTGAAAATCTAAAATGTAGCTGTTACTCTGTTTTCATCCTGAGTGAAACTCACAATTCCTTCATTTCCGGGCATATGCCTTTAAGGGGGTTCTTATTGGCTAACTCCTAGGTAGGATGGCTATACCCCCACCCCTCCAAAACTTAAAGATTAATATCTTTTGGTGCATTTTTTGTGTGGAAGGAGTGCATTGGGTGTATTATCCAGTGATTCTGCCTTTATCTGAGGATGGGAGGAAAGGAAATGGACTCATAGCATTCATAGTTGCACTATGCACTCAGAAGTAGTTGCAAAATAACTTCCACTGCTATTGTTTATGGATTGTTTTAGTATGCTTTTATCTACCCAATATCAAATGTTCTAATCTCCGATACTAAAACCTTGGGATGAAGGAGGAGACGTTAAGAAAAACTAAGTTCCCTTTCTTCCCTAACTCCAGCATATGAAACGAAATGATGTATGCAGACACATAAGAGAAATATAAGGTTACTTTTTCCCTTTTTTGGGGGGGGGGGGCGCACAAGGTCAGTTATAGCTCCCCTTTTTCTCTGGCTCATGCTGCCTTGACACAGAATGCTTGACACAGCAAGCTTGGTTCATTCCTGGGTCTCCTGGAAATGCCTTTCCACCCACCCACATTTCAGAGGGCATCTTGATGAAGGTGTGTGTATCTGCTGTCTCTTATATGTCAGCCCTTATTTAAATTTTTCTGGCTGGACAGAATAATCTTATATAAGAATACATTATTATATTTCTTTATTCCATTTATATACTTCCCCAGAGCTGAAGCTCTCTGGGTGCTTTACAAAGATTAAAATATTAAAAACAATATGCAAAATTTAAAAACACATACATCTAAAAACAACCAAACCATAAAAACAAATCTGGGATAGATTAAAAATGTTGACACTTCAAATTTTTTTACAAAGCTCGAGCTTTAATAGCAATTAATTTCATTCAAGCCAAACAGGCAGGGCAGTCCCTCCTTCAGTGGGATGCTGGACAGCCCTGCTTGGCCAATCAGTGTTGTGCAAAGGTAGGCTCCAGGCGCAGTTGCACGTTTAGGCTGTTGCTACCACCAGGGAGGGGGAAATGTAAGGAGGCAGCCAATCAGGGCTGCGAAAGCGGGACTGTGGCGCATGCCAGTTTCAGAGGGGGGATTCACTATGCATGAGCCTCGTTTTCATTTTGCATGAGTTCCTCTGTGGTAAAGGGACTGATGGGCAAAAAGGTGGGAGAGGCGCAGACTACTAGTGCCCGTGGTGACATAGACTGCACTAGTAATTAAAGAATTGAACTGATGACTTCATAATTTGTCAGCTGTGCCTACTACAATTGGGCAAGAGCTTGTGAGTCCAGAATGGATCTTTGCAAAGGGGAAATTGTGGGGACAGAACCGAACCTAAGTTTAACAATTTGGGGGCTTACTGAGTAGCTTCTAGTAGTGGTGGTGGTTGATTTTTAAAAAAATTATTATTACTGCCTCTTTCAAATGGTTACAGTTACTGAATTCTGATGAAGATGGCCTGTTAGGAAAAGCATAGTTAAAATTCCATGTTGCATAATATAGTGCAGGAATCAAGTATGTGAGCAATGACAGAGAGCCTTGCAAATTATGACTGGGTTCAGACAATGCAATACCCAACAGTGTATTGGGTATAAACAGTGTATTGGGTATAAACAGTGTTATTTAACACTGTTAAATAAACAGTGGTTTATTTAACCCATGGTGGGTTATCATATTGTGTGGAGGGATTTGTTTAACTGTGCAGAGTTGGCTGTTTGAACCACTGTTGTGTGGCAGGCACCGATGGTTATTTCATCAGCCACTGTTGATTATTTTGTTGGCCAGGCAAGAGCGGTCAAAGTAGCGGCTGCTGCTCTAGTCCAGCCGGCAGGATAGTTTCTCAGCAGCAATGGCTGATGGATTACTAGTGGGAGGACTGATGGAGGGAAGAGAGGGAGGGGGATGAGTGAATCAACTAAGTGTGGACTAATAGTGAACTCAATGCTGATCCTAATCCACACCATGGTTTATTATTATCATATGCGGGGAGTACCCCCTAAATAAACAACTGTCGAGTTGACTGTTGCCCCACTATTGACTATCATGTTGTCTGAATGCAGCCTAAGTAAGCATAATTTATTCCTTTGGAAATAAACATTCATTTGCAAAATTATGTGATCCACTTGTTCCCTTTGGGTTTCTGACTCTTAAAAATGTCAGCATTTGCTAGATTTGAGCATCTTTACTATGACATAGTAGCGCTGTGGAAAAACACTGAATAATGAATAAATATTTGAGTGTTTTTGCTGGATAAAAACATATCCTTTTGAAGTCTCAAAGTACTGGATTACAACTGGATATCCCAGTAACAGATCTTTCGGTCATGGGATGAATACTGACTGAGGCACAAGAGTATTATCTTCCTTATTTAATGGCAATTTGTAGCTCCTTGTTTTTAGAGCTGTGTGAAAATAGCAGTCATTCCAGCAACCTGATTAAGAGGCATTTGGGGACAGTACATAGAAAATGCAATTTAGCATAGACAATTGTAAAATAAGATGTCTGATGGGGTCTGAGATGTGAGGCGTGCTTATACAGGAGGAGTCATTTTGAAGCCCTTTCTGCAGCAAATTGAATTTCTGAACTGGTTTTGGATCTCAAGAAGCCATGTTAATGCTTCAATAGAATTGGCATTTCTTTAAGCTTCACTCCACCTGCTTTCATTGGGAATATCTATATTCTGTAAGTGAGATGTAGCACTGAGATGTAGGAGGGGGGTAAGTTTTTAAAGATGCAGTTTCAGTAAACAGTTAATTTTAGAAAATGTTTGTACCAAGCTCGATGGGCTAGCCTTGGCTAGAGACAATCAAATATATAGTTCAGGTTTAAAGAGCAATTTGTATAGGTAGCACCTGCATGTGGAAAGTCATTCTGGGATAATTTTACAAGGATCGCTAGTGACTTGACAAGGACAAAATAATAAATTGCTGATCAGAAATTTGACTCTAGGCCTCCCACACAAAGTCGTCTGTTGGGTGTTTGTTCACCCTAGAAATGTAGTGTAGTTATAGACTTAGTACACATAAGGAATGAGATCTATTGAAAGTAGTGACATGGGGTTTCTAGAAAAAAAATAATTGGAAAATTTTTGAGAAACTTTTCCAGAAAAAAAATCCTATGCAAATTTGGCTTCTTTGAATCAGAAAATTTTCTGATGCACTAGAGCAGATGTGGGGGATGGGTGGCCCTCCAGACATTGTTGGCCTGTGCCTCCCATCATCCTTCACCATTGACTATGCTTGCTAGGGCTGATGGGAGTTGCAATCTACCAAAATCTGGAAGGCACACATTTCCCATCCTTTCATAGAGAATGATCGGATTTGGCGTGTTTATTTTACTTCAGTAGAATATCCCATTGTACCTATTGTAGGAATGATTGCAAAGTGGGGTGGGGTGGGGGTAAAGTATTTTATCGCCTACATGTAGCCAGAATTTATGAATCCTTCATGCCCAGTGTGCCTGCTGGTGGCCATTTCTCATTTATATGTTCACATGTAAACAGCTTAATAGGGAGATGGTACAGGGACATAAGTTGTGGTGGTTATAGCGAAAGAGGCACCATAGGATGTAAGAGTGTGCACGGACCCCCAGCTCCGCTTCTCTTCCAGATCCGCGATTTGCGGATTGGCCCGCTCTGCCCTGCCCCCGCTCTGCCTATGTCCTCTCCGCTCCGGATCCGGATCGGAGCTCCGTTTCCCCCCCCCCCCCCATAGGCTTGCATTAAGCTAAAAAAGTATACAACTTTTTTTCTGTGAAAGTTAGAAACCTCAGGTTTGGCACCATGACACCTCATGGGGGTATACACACGCACGCCAAGACTCAAGGCAATCCCATCATCCCCTGATTTTTGGGGAATTTATGAAAATCGGGCACCCCATTCACCCCTTTCCATAGCTCCGTCAATTTGCACGTTAAAAATCTCAAACTCGCCACCATGACAGCTTGTCCAGGGATACATACGCACGCCAAGACTCAAGGCAGTCCCATCATCCCCTGATTTTTGGGGAATTTATGAAAATCCAACACCCCATTCACACCCCTTTCCATAGCTCTGTCAATTTGCACGTTAAAAATCTCAAACTCGCCACCATGATAGCTTGTCCAGGGATACACACGCACGCCAAGACTCAAGGCAGTCCCATCATCCCCTGATTTTTGGGGAATTTATGAAAATCCAACACCCCATTCACACCCCTTTCCATAGCTCCGTCAATTTGCACGTTAAAAATCTCAAACTCGCCACCATGATAGCTTGTCCAGGGATACATACGCACGCCAAGACTCAAGGCAGTCCCATCATCCCCTGATTTTTGGGGAATTTATGAAAATCCAACACCCCATTCACACTCCTTTCCATAGCTCTGTCAATTTGCATGTTAAAAATCTCAAACTCGCCACCATGAAAGCTTATTCAGGGATACACGCACGCCAAAACTCAAGGCAGTCCCATCATCCCCTGATTTTTGGCGGGGCTTAAACCTGCAGACCTCTCAATGGGGCCATTTCAAAGGAAATCCCAACATGCCATGAATTGAGGAGTACAGATAAACCTATGAAATCTTCTTCCACACTTGAAAAATGGATTTGGAACTTCCAAAAGTCTAACTTGAGCGCAGGAAGGACTTCTCCCCTGAGTCAAAGCCAGACGCACACAACATCCCTGCGAGGCGGGCAGGGGAGGAGGGAGGGAAGGCAGGCAGGCAGCAGACATTTCTGGGGGCATAAGGAAGTGAGCCAAGGATAAGCCAGTGATGCATATAAAATGGAATAAATAAATAAATAAACAAAGGAGGGGTGGAATTAAAAGCAGCAGTGTTGCTGAATAAACAACAAGAAGAACTTTTTTAAAAAAAGGCTATATCTGACTTTTACCAGTAATAGGGGGACGTGCCCAGGGGAGGGGGAAGTAGCTGCCAATTTGACTGGTCCTAGTGACCAGTCTTTTAAGAAGACCGCTCACTTCAACTCATGATAGGCATTGCTCCACCGGGTTACTCTCTTTGGAGGGCTGTGATAGCCCCCCAAGTACAGAAGAGAGTGGGGGCATGTCCACATGGGATGCCCTAGGGGAGCTCATCCCCTTGCACCACATCTTTTCAGTTGTTCCCCAAAGTTAGGGTGGGTAGCAGTGCTCTCTTATTATTGGCTTAGTATATGATTTCAGGTTGTGTTTGTGCATTTGGTGGGGCTACTGTTTTAAAAAACACTGGGAAAAGTCCGTTCAGACTAAGAAAGATAAGTTTCCCAGAATCCCAAGTTACCCGTTTTGCCTATCCCCTCCTCCAACTTTGGCATCATGTGATCATGACTGGGAGTTGACTCTGCCCCTAAGCCCTTTGAAAAAGGTATTTCCCGCCGGTTTTTTAAAAAATTCTAGCGCATGACCCGCACCACGCAGAGAGCTGAGAGTAGTCTCAAAATGACCCCCATCCACGACTCAAGAATTTTCAGAACGATAGCTTCAAAAACAACACAGTTATCCCCCTTTCTTTTCCGCAATGCAATCCTATGGGCAAAATGTTTCAAGATGGCGATAGAAGCAGAACGCGGAAACCGGAGCGCTCCAAAAATGGGCGCTTCTCTTCGCCTTGCTTCTAGGGGTCCGTGGTCCGCTTCTACTCCGCCTCTGGGCAAGGCGGAGCAGGCCAATTCGCTCCTGCTCCTGCGCTTCTAATCGGAGCGGAGCACATGCCTAATAGGATGGCACTTCAGCCTTCAGATTCATGTCTATCTGTAACCATTTTATATATTTATTTATCTTAAATATTTATAAACTGTCCTGTACCCAATTCTCAGGGTAGCTTACAGAAAAATAAAAGCAAATTAAAATACATATAATAAGAAAGGAAGATAAAATATAAAATTGGCAAAATAAAACTGATTAGACCTGAAGCAAATTGAAAGGCCTAGCAAAATAAAGTATCTTTACTGCTGAAATAACACTGAAGTAGGTATCAGGTGAGCCTTCTAGAGAGAACATTCCATAATTCAGGTACAACCACTGAGAAGGCCCTTTCCTCAGTTGGTCCCTGCTGTAGCAATGGGAGCACCCAAAAGAGGGCCACAGAAGAAGAGCTTAAGGTCTGTGTAGGTATATGTTGAGGTATGTGGTCTGTCAAGTACCCTAGTCTCAAGTAGTGTATTATTATTATTATTATTATTTCTTGCCCTTTTCCCAGTACTGGGACTCAAGGCGGTTTACAAGATTAAAACATATACTATTAAAGCATATAAATAAAAAATTACAAAAATTAAAATAGAATTAAACTCACAGTAAAATTAAAAACATTAAAAAAAAAGGAGTAACATTTTTTTAAAAAACCCAATACATTAACACAGATCCAGAGTATTTCAACAAACATTTTTTTGCCTGCCTCCAAAAGTGTAACAAAGAGGGAGCCAGTCTAGCCTCTCTGGGGAAGGCTTTACAGTTCAAAACCAGTAGGGGTGTGCACGGACCCCCCCACTCCGCTTCACTTTAAGATCCGCCATTTTCGGATCGGCCCGCTCCGCCCCGCCCCCACTCCGCCTGTGCCCACTCCGCTCCGCTCGGAGCTCCGGATCCGGATCGGAGCTCCGGTCCCCCCCATAGGGGGGGTTACCGGGCCCTGCCGCCATCGCCGCCCATGCGGCGACAGCAGCAGAGCCCGGTAAGGAGGAGGGGGGCCTTACCTGCCTCCGTCCGTGGTCCGTCGCCGTCTTCAGTTGAGCCCGTGGTTCCACCAGGAAGTCTGGGCCGCAAATGCGGCCCAGACTTCCTGCTGGAACCACGGGCTGAATTGGAGATGCTGACGGACCGCGGACGGAGGCAGGTAAGGGAGAGGAGGGCGGGGGGGGTTTACCGGGCCCTGCCGCCATCGCCGCCCATGCGGCGACGGCGGCAGAGCCCGGTAAGGGACCAAGGGGGAGGGGGGCCTTACCTGCCTCCGTCCGCGGTCCGTCACTGTCTTCAATTGAGCCCGTGGTTCTACCAGGAAGTCTGGGCCGCAAGTGCGGCCCAGACTTCCTGCTGGAACCACGGGCTCAATTGGAGACGCTGACGGACCGCGGGCAGAGGCAGGTAAGGGAGAGGAGGGCGGGGGGCGTTACCGGGCCCTGCTGCTGTCGCCGCATGGGCGACAGCGGCAGGGCCCGGTAAACCCCACTTACCTTTCCGGCGGAGCTCCGGATCGAGGCGAAGTATCCGCCTTCACCTCGATCCTCTTCGCCACGCTCCGCCGGCCCCCCAATCCTCTTTGCCTCCGCCTTAAGGGCAGGCGAAGCCCCCCGCTCCGCTACTGCTTCTCCGGTCCGATTAGAAGCGGAGCACATCCCTAAAAACCAGCACTTTGAATTGGGGCTAGAAATAGGCTGGGAGCTGTGAAGTTGGCAAAGCCCCAGTGGGATATGCTCAGATTACAGTCCGAGACACTCAAAGTATTTGCCTGAGAATTACTGGAATCTGGTTTTATCTGTTAATCATGATTTATCCTATTGTTTGAGCCCTCGCTGATTGTAAGGCCCTGAACTCGGAGTCTTACCATCAGCATGTGCGGTGGGGAGGAGTGATGGAGGCAGTCTTTGCCTCCATATCCTCCTGCCCTGCATTTTTTGCTAGATGGGCTTTTTTGCACTTCAGCAGGAGAGGGAAGGAGGATGGCAAAAGCTCAGATTAGTTCATATCTTGGCCTCCCACCCACCAAAATGACCCCTTTTCCCCCTCTCCGAGGTTGGGTTCCTGACCTTGGAGGCCAGCCAGCATGGTTCTGTTTGCACCGGCGGGGAGCAGGGTTCAGATCTCTGACCTCAGAAGAGGGACTCTGAACAATCCTACCTAGGGACCATAGGATTGCTTTCTTAATAATTTTAATATAGTACTCTCTCCCTTCCCACCTTGCTTCTTGTCAATTTCTGCTCTAATTTTTTGCACAAAAACAGTAGGTATTATTATTATTATTATTATTATTATTATTATTATTATTATTATTATTATTATTTCTTACCCGCCTCTCCCTTTGGATCGAGGCAGGGAACAACATTAGTACAGGAATCAACACATCTTAAAAATTCTTGATTTTACATTGATCTGGGTACGCCTGCTGGAAAAGGCTAGTCTTCAAAGCTGTCATAAAATCACAGAGAGAGTTAATTTTACGAATCTCCTCCGGCAAGCCGTTCCACAATCTGGGGGTGACAGAAGAAAAGGTCCTCTGGGAAACTGATGTCAGCCTAGTTTTGGCTGTCTGAAGTAAGTTCTCCCCAGAGGACCTGAGTGTGTGGGGCGGACGGTTTGGGAGAAGGCGATCCCGTAGGTAACCTGGACCCAAACCATTTAGGGTTTTAAAGGTAGTGACCAACACTTTGTACTTAGCCCAGAAACTAATTGGCAGCCAGTGGAGTGATTTTAATTTTGGGCTAATATGCTCACCCCTAGATGTACTGGTGACCAACCTGGCTGCCATATTTTGAACTAGTTGAAGTTTCCGAACTAGGTACAATGGTAGCCCTATGTACAGCGCACTGCAGAAGTAAAGCCTTGAGGTAACCAGCACGTACACAGCCGTCTTTAGGTCTTCTGACTTTAAGAAGGGGTGCAGCCAAAGCTGATAGTAGGCACTCATGGCTGTCGCGTCTGTCTGGGCTGTCATTTGGAGCGACGGATCCAGGAGTACCCCCAAACTGCGAACAAAGTCTTTCAGGGGGAGTGTAGCCCCATCCAGAACTGGTTGACACACCTCCAAACCTGTGTCAGAGCCCTTGACAGCAAGCACCTCTGTTTAGTCTGAATTCAGCTTCAGTTTGTTTTTCCTCATCTAGCCCATTACCGCCTCCAAGAATTTATTCAGAGGAGACACACTATCCTTAGCTGATGCTGTTATTGAAGGCATAGAGAAATATAATTGGGTGTCATCAGCATACTGATAGCACCCTGCCCCATGCCTCCAGATGATCTCTCCCAGCAGTTTCATGTAGATGTTAAACAGCATTGGGGATAGGATGGCACCTTGTGGTACTCTATACAACAGCTCCTTTTTTGAGGAGCAACTATCCCCAAGCATCACCATCTGGAATCTACCTGAGAGGTAGGACTGGAACCACTGGAGCACAGTGCCCAATGTATGGTCGATAGTATTGAAAGCCTCTGAAAGGTCCAAAAGTATCAGCAGGGACACACTCCCCCTGTCAATACCCATGTGGAGATCATCCACTAAGGCGACCATAGCTGTCTCAACTCCGTATCCTGCCCTAAAGCCAGTTTGAAATGGGTCTAGAAAATCTGTATCATCCAAAACTGCTTGGAGTTGGAAGGCAACTGCCCTCTCAACCACCTTGCCCCAAAATGGAAGATTTGATACCGGTCTGTAATTATTAAGGTCCAGGGGGTCCAGGGAGGGCTTTTTTAGAAGCGGCCGTACCACTGCTTCTTGTAAAATACAATAAAACCACGCATTAATTTTTTTTATTAAAAGAGGGGGGAAGTAGAGGGAGAGACAAAATAAGGGAAATGTACAGTAGATTCTGTGAAAAAAGGAGAAATCAAACTGAGGGTGGGCTTTTCTTTAATTTTTAAAAAAATGGGAGTGAGAGGAGGAGTGGAGACATTCCAAAGAGTAAATACCCATCAAACTAAAGCAGCTTGGCTTGGATCCTAAGCAGTCTGAGTCGTTTGTGTACAGATAGCAATCCTATCCACTCCTGCATCCATCACAAGTTCCTTGTTCTTACTTACAAAGCTCTCTGTAGTCTTTATCTTCTCATGGCTGCTTTCCTATTATAACTAGACTAAAAAAAGGACCTGCCATCATAATATAATGGTTGTTCAAGAAAAGGGGATGCAGTGTATAAGAAAATTAACTAATATTGTCAGTATAAGAGAAGGAAGGCAGTGGGACATATTGAAAAATACAGTATATTTGTAATGTATTGAAATTTGAAAAGTTAGGATCATGTTCTACCATATATGTTGTTGGGAGCTGTTCAAGAAAATAATTTCATTTATTATGGGGTGGGGTTTTTTTGTTCATAGGACATTTTTATGTAGTTTTGTAAGATATATATTGTACCAAAAATATTTGTAGTTACTTGTACTTCTAATACAAATAAGAAAATTTAAATCTCTCTCTAGCAATCCCTGATCTCTTGATAGCTCTGCCCATGTCTTTCACTCATCTTCCACCCTCAGATGCATTGGAGCTGCATTCAGATGCCATGATAGTCAATGTTGGGTTAATAGTCAACTAATACTTGGTTATTTTGCAGGTATTCCCACATGATCAGAGGAATAACCAACTATTAACCAATTGTGTGTTGTTGACTAACTCATCTGCTGCCCCACCTTCCACACAAATAGCTGGTTTCCCCTTGCAATCTCGGTGCTCTGCTCTTGAGAGCTGTGAAAAATGACAGCTCTCCAAACCAAGGCCGAGAGAGAGATCCCTACAGGGAGCTGGGGAAGTGCCCTTTTGCTTCTGTGGAAGCGAGGGTGCCAGGCATTGCAGGGATTTCCTGTACCCACTTCCACCCTGCCCCCATGCTTGGCACTCTGTTTCTTCAAAAGAAACGGCGCAGGTGGGTGGAAGGGTCTTAAAGATCCACTTCCCAGTGGAAACCCCCTTTATGCTGGGGTGGGAGGACACCCGCAAGGGTCTTTCCACTGGTGTACCACACCTCCAAGAAAGCCATTTCTCCCAGATCAGGGAAAAGGATTTCTCCTGCAGCTTGACTTTTAAACATCAAGCCATGGGAGAAATCCTTTTTCCTGAGCTGTAGGAGATGGCTTATTTGGAGGTAGGGAGGTGTTGGGGGGAAAAGGTGTGCCCCAGTGGAAAGACCTTTTTGGGACTCCCCCCATCCCAGCACAAAGGGGATCCTGCCATATATAAAAAGGGAAATTGGGGAGGGCCCAAAAAAGCAGACATCTTTTCCTGATGGAGAAGCTTCAATGCTCCAGGGGATCTCTATGGAAATAATCTTCATTGAATTCCCTTTGCAGTTTGAAGCTTCCTCATCAGGAAAATTGGGTGTGTGTGTTCCCATCAGGAAAATGAACCCCTTGCCAAGGACTCTGCTCCCACAGTCCTTGGTAAGGGGTTCATTGCCCTACCCCACCCGGTTTCCTGCTTTTTTATTCTTATAAGTCCATTTGTGGCTTATAAAAACAATAAAAAGCAGGAAATCGGGGGGGGGGAGTGAACCCCTTGCCAAGGACTGTGGGGGCAACACAGTCATTGGGAAGAGGGTTGCTTTTGCTCTCCACCCCACTCCCCAATTTCCCTGGTGGGGAAATTGTCAGACATTGCCATCAAATCTGAATAGCTTTCTGGGTGAACGTTTTACTATGACATTTAACTGAAAACATTTATCACCTCAAAACTAACCTCTTAGTACTCTCCTTTCACATTTAAACATGGGATTTATAGATCATGCAAAATAAGACTACACAACTTATTTTGGTATGAGCCTGCCCTCTCATTCCAAAATTGATCATTAGTGGCCTAAAAGAGAGAGAAGGACCAGCTTCCTTTGTGGTATAACTGCTGGATCTTCTGGGAGTAATTTTTGTACTCCCTGCAAGTGATCAGACAAATTCATAGAATCATAAAATAGCAGAGTTGGAAGGGGCCTACAAGGCCATCGAGTCCAACCCCCTGCTCAATGCAGGAATCCACCCTAAAGCATCCCTGACAGATGGTTGTCCAACTGCCTCTTGAAGGCCTCTAGTGTGGGAGAGCCCACAACCTCACCAGGCAACTGATTCCATTGTCGTACTGCTCTAACAGTCAGGAAGTTTTTCCTGATGTCCAGCTGGAATCTGGCTTCCTTTCAGCCCGTTATTCCGTGTCCTGCACTCTGGGAGGATCGAGAAGAGATTGTGGCCCTCCTCTGTGTGACAACCTTTTCAGAATTTGAAGAGTGCTATCATGTCTCCCCTCAATCTTCTCTTCTCCAGGCTAAACATGCCCAGTTCTTTCAGTCTCTCTTCATAGGGCTTTGTTTCCAGACCCCTGATCATCCTGGTTGCCCTCCTCTTAACACGCTCCAGCTTGTCTGCATCCTTCTTGAATTGTGGAGCCCAGAACTGAACGCAATACTCTAGATGAGGCCTAACCAGTGCCGAATAGAAAGGAACCAGTACCTCACGTGATTTGGAAGCTATACTTCTATTAATGCAACCCAAAATAGCATTGGCCTTTCTTGCAGACATATCGCACTGTTGGCTCATATTCAGCTTGTGATCTACAACAATTCCAAGATCTTTCTCGTTTGTAGTATTGCTGAGCCAAGTATCCCCCTTCTTGTAACTGTGCCTTTGGTTTCTATTTCCTAAATGTAGAACTTGGCATTTATCCCTATTAAATTTCATTCTGTTGTTTTCAGCCCAGCACTCCAGCCTATCAAGATCACTTTGAAGTTTGTTTCTGTCTTCCAGGGTATTAGCTATCCCACCCAATTTTGTGTCATCTGCAAATTTGATAAGCGTTCCCTGCACCGCTTCTTCCAAATCATTAATAAAAATGTTGAAGAGCACTGGGCCCAGGACTGATCCCTGCGGTACCCCACTTGTTGTCTCTCCCCAGTTTGAGAAGGTTCCATTCTGTAGCAAACTGAATCCACCTAATAGTTGTTCCATCTAGCCCACTTTTAGCTAGTTTGTTAATCAGAATGTCATGGGGCACTTTGTCAAAAGCTTTGCTGAAGTCAAGATGTATGATATCCACAGCATTCCCACAGTCCACAAGGGAGGTTACCTGATCAAAAAATGAGATCAAATTAGTCTGACAGGACTTGTCAGACTAATCTGCTCCAGAATTTTCCCAGGGATGGATGTCAGACTGACTGGTCTGTAGTTCCCAGGTTCCTCCTTTTTGCCCTTTTTGGAGATAGGGACAATGTTAGCTCTCCTCCAGTCGTCCGGCACCTCACCCGTCTTCCATGATTTTGCAAAGATAATAGACAAAGGTTCTGAGAGTTCTTACGCTAGCTCCTTCATTACTCTAGGATGCAGTTCATCGGGCCCTGGAGATTTGAACTCATTCAAGGAAATTAGGTGTTCTTTGACCATTTGTTTATCAGTCTCAAATTGCAATCCTGCCCTCTCAACTTCTGCTTCACTTTCTCCAGGGGGGTCATAGACCCGCTTTTGGGAGAAGACTGAGGCAAAGTAGGAATTGAGCACTTCAGCCTTTTCTTTGTCATCTGTTATCAATTTGCCATACCCATTAAGCAGCTGAACCACCATTTCTTTCCTCTGTCTTTTACTACTCACGTATCTGAAGAAAGCCTTTTTATTGCTTTTAGCATCCCTCGCTAATCTCAGCTCATTCTCAGCTTTAGCCTTCCTGACGCCATTTCGGCACTTCTGCGCCACCTGTCTGTACTCTTCTTTTGTAACCTGGCTTTCCTTCCACTGCCTATATGTATCCTTTTTTGTTTTCAGGTCATCTCTAAGCACAATTACCTCCTGTATTTTATTATGCCGTGAAACATTTCCCCTCAACCAACCCACGTTGTTGATGTTGTTATTGTTATATTATACCTGAAGAAGAATCTGGGGAATTTGAAAATGTACTTCGTAACATTTAAATTGGTCCTAATATATTTTTACAGTTAACCATGTGACCAAGCCATATGTTACACATTAGTGCTTTACTCCTGAATTTCTATCCACACCCACCCATATCGTTTCACAATCAATATTCCAGAGCCATAGTTGCAGGTAACCATGAGACTGGAACATGGTCTGAGATAAAAGCACCAGATGGCAGAGAAACATTCAAAGGAGAGTGTGGAAGGGTAGGTTTAAATAACTCCTTTGTCATTAGGGTGACCCTATAAAAGGAGGACAGGGCTCCTATAGCTATAACAGTTGTATAGAAAAGGGAATTTCAACAGGTGTCATTTGCATGACACCATTTCAACTGGTGAAATTCCTCTTTATCACAACAGTTAAAGCTGCAGGAAACCAGTTACAAAGGAGGACACGGCTCCTGTAGCTTTAAATGTTGTGCTGAAGAGGAAATTTCACCAGGTGCTGCATGCACGCAAATGTATTGTCTAACAGACAGGAAGCTTTACTTCTATTAATGCAGCCCAAAATAGCATTTGCCTTTCTTGCAGCCATATCACACTGTTGGCTCATATTCAGCTAGCGATCTACATCAATTCCAAGATCCTTCTCGTTTGTAGTATTGCTGAGCCAAGTATCCCCCATCTTGTAACTGTGCATTTGGTTCCTATTTCCTAAATGTAGAACTTGGCATTTATCCCTATTAAACTTCATTCTGTTTTCAGCCCAGCACTCCAGCCTATCAAGATCACTTTGAAGTTTGTTTCTGTCTTCCAGGGTATTAGCTATCCCATCCAATTTTGTGTCATCTGCAGATTTGATAAGCGTTCCCTGTACCTCCTCGTCCAAATCATTAATAAAAATGTTGAAGAGCACTGGGCCCAGGACTGATTCCTGCGGTACCCTACTCATTGCTTCTCCCCAGTTTGAGAAGGTTACATTGAAAAGTACTCTTGAGTTCGATTCTGTAGCCAACTGTGAATCCACCTAATAGTTGTTCCATCTAGCCCACTTTTAGCTAGTTTGTTAATCAGAATGTCATGTGGTACTTTGTCAAAAGCTTTGCAAAAGTCAAGATATATGACGTACACAGCATTCCCACGGTCCACAAGGGAGGTTACCTTATCAAAAAATGAGATCAAATTTGTCTGACAGGACTTGTTCTTGACAAATCCATGTTGGCTTCTAGTGATCACTGCATTGATTTCAAGGTGTTTACAGATTGACTTCTTTAGAATCTGCTCCAGAATTTTCCCAGGGATGGATGTCAGACTGACTGGTCTGTAATTTCCAGGTTCCTCCTTCTTGCCCTTTTTGAAGATAGTGACAACGTTAGCCCTCCTCCAATCGTCTGGCACCTCACCCGTCTTCCATGATTTTGCAAAATAATAGACAAAGGTTCTGAGAGTTCTTACGCTAGCTCCTTCATTACTCTAGGATGCAGTTCATCGGGCCCTGGAGATTTGAACTCATTCAAGGAAATTAGGTGTTCTTTAACCATTTGTTTATCAATCTCAAACTGTAATCCTGCCCCCTCAACTTCTGCTTCACTTTTTCCAGGGGGGGTCATAGGCCCTCTTTTGGGAGAAGACTGAGGCAAAGTAGGAATTGAGCACTTCAGCCTTTTCTTTGTCATCTGTTATCAATTTGCCATCCTCATTAAGCAGTTGAACCACCATTTCTTTCCTCCATCTTTTACTACTCACATATCTGAAGAAAGCCTCTTTATTACTTTTAGCATCCCTCGCTAATCTCAGCTCATTCTCAGCTTTATTTATTTATTTATTTATTTAGAATATTTATATACTGGTCGCCATTGAAAATTTTTAGAGCGGTGTACAAGGTAAAATGAAAATAAAAACAGAATAAAACAGTTAAAACAAAATTTAAAAAGAAGCAAAAAACAGCAACACAGAAATCCAAGGCTGCATGTTAAAGAAAGGCTTCTTAGAATTAAGATGTTTTCAGGAGGCGCCGAAAGGAGTACAAGGTTGGAGCCTGCCTGACCTCCAGAGGCAGGGAATTCCACAGGAGTGGCGCCACCACGCTGAAGGCTCTTCCCCTGGTGGATTCCAATCGGAGGATGGATCTAGGTGGAACCACCAGGAGCAGGCCCTTGGATGACCTCAGTGACCGGGCAGGTTGGTAAGGGAGAAGGCACTCTCTCAGGTATCCTGGTCCCAAGTTGTTTAGGGCTTTGTACACAAGTACAAGAACCTTAAACCTGGCCCGGTAGCGAATAGGCAGCCAGTGCAGTTCCCTCAGCAGAGGAGTTACATGCTGGAAAGGGGCAGCTCCAGACAACAGCCGAGCTGCAGCATTCTGCACTAGCTCCAGCTTCCGGAGCAGCTTCAAGGGCAGCCCCACATAGAGCACATTGCAGTAATCCAATCTTGAGGTTACCAATGCCTGTACCACCGTGGTCAAGCTATCCCTGTTCAGGAGAGGCCGTAGTTGGCGAACTAACCGAAGATGGTAAAAGGCACTCCGAGCCGTGGCGGCTACTTGAGCCTCCAACGACAGAAATGGGTCTAAGAGTACCCCCAAACTATGAACCTGTTCTTTCAGAGGCAGGGCAATCCCATCCAGAACAGGCAATGAGCCTGTCTCCCGGACTCGGGAACCACTCACCCACAGGGCTTCCGTCTTGTCAGGATTCAGTCTCAGTTTATTGGCCCTCATCCAGCCCATTACTGAGTCTAGGCTCTGGTCCAGGACTTGCACAGCCTCACCTGATTCAGTTGTCACAGGGAGATAGAGCTGCGTGTCATCAGCGTATTGATGGCATTTAGCTCCAAATCCCCTAATGACCGCTCCCAACGGCTTCATATAGATGTTAAATAACATTGGGGACAAGATGGTGCCCTGCGGCACTCCATAGCTCAATTGCCAGGAGGCCGAGGACTGGTCACCCAATGCTACTCTCTGAAAACAACCCCGTAGGTAGGACCGGAACCACTGTAAAACAGTGCCTCTGATGACCACAGAGTCGATCCAGGAGGATACCATGGTCAATGGTATCAAAAGCCGCCGAGAGATCGAGCAGGATTAACAGGGTTGCATTCCCCCTGTCCCTCTCTCAATAAAGGTCATCCATCAGGGCGACCAAGGCTGATTCAGTCCCGTAACCAGATTGGAACCCAGACTGGAATGGATCTAGATAATCAGTATCCTCCAAGAGTGCCTGCAGTTGCTCTGCCACAACCCTCTCAAGTACCTTCCCTAAAAAAAGAGTGTTAGCAACTGGGCGGTATTTGCCTAATACCATCGGATCCAGTGTGGGCTTCTTCAGGAGTGGTCGCACTACTGCCTCCTTAAGGACAGCAGGGACTACCCCTTCCCGGAGGGAAGCATTTATCACCCCTTGGACTCACCCTGTCAGACCCCCTCGGCTTGCTTTTATAAGCCAGGAGGGACAGGGATCGAGAGGGCAAGTGGTCGGTCGCACTGCTGCAAGCACCTTGTCCACATCATCAGGCCGCAATAACTGGAACTGATCCCACAAAATTGGGCAGATGGTGGCATCGGACACCTCAACTGGAGCTGCACTAAAAACAACGTCAAGCTCGCTGCGGAGAGAAGCAGTCTTGTCCTCAAAGTGTGATGCAAAAAGGTCACAGCGGGTCCTTGATGGAGCCAGGGCCCCATTTGCTGGGGAGGATGTTAGCAGCCCCCGGACCACCCGGAAGAGCTCCGCTGGACAGCTACTCGAGGACGCAATGGAGGCAGCAAAATAAGCCTTCTTTGCTGCCCGCACTGCCACGCAATAGGCACGATTATGTGCTCTACAGCGTGCTCGGTCATCTTCGCTTCGAGTCTTGCGCCATTTGCGCTCCAGCCGATGTCCAGCCTGTTTCATTGACCGCAACTCCTTAGTATACCAAGGAGCAGAGCAGGCTCTACAGGACTGGAGAGGGCACTCAGGTGCGATCAAGCTTTAGCCTTCCTGATGTCATTTCGGCACTTCTGCGCCACTTGTCTGTACTCTTCTTTTGTAGCCTGGCCTTCCTTCCACTTCCTATGTATCCCTTTTTCTTTTCAGGTCATCTCTAAGCTTTTTGTGGAGCCACATTGGTTTCCTCTGTTGTCTTCTCTCTTTTCTCCTGGTTGGAATTGTTTGTAACTGTGCCTTTAAAATTTCCTTTTTTAAATACTCCCACCTATCCTGCACTCCTTTTCTCATTAGGCTCATTTGCCATGGGACCTTGCTTATCATAGTTCTGAGTTTATTAAAATCAGCTTTCCTAAAATCCAGAGTACGTGTATGGCTACACTCAACTTTTGTCTCCTTCATAATCAAGAATTCAAGTATGACGTGGTCACTTTCCCCCAGAGTTCCCGTAACTGCCACTTTATCCACTAAGTCATCCCTATTGGTCAATATCAAGTCAAGGATTGCCGATCCTCTAGTTCCTTCCTCCACTTTCTGTAGGAGAAAGTTATCACCCACTCATGTCAGGAATTTCTTGGAAGGGACGCTTTTGGCAGTATTGGTCTCCCAACAGATATCAGAGTAATTGAAGTCCCCCATCACTACTACATCACACTTCCTTGAAAGTCTGGCAATTTGTTTCTCAAAAGTTTCGTCCTCGTCTTCTCCTTGATTGGGTGGTCGGTAGTAGACTCCGATTATCATGTTTTTTTTATTCCTTGCCCCATTTTTTTTAATCCAGATGCTCTCGACGGGGCTCCCAGTCTGATCCGCCTGTATTTCTGTGCAGGGATAGGTATTTTTAACATATAGTGAAACTCCATCTCCCTTTCTAGTTCTTCTGTTCTTTTTGAACAAGTTATATCCTTCAATTGCTATATTCCAGTCATGGGAGTCATCCCACCAAGTTTCAGTTATACCTATCAAGTTGTATTTGCCTTCATGTAATAAGAGTTCAAGTTCGTTCTGTTTGTTTCCCATGCTCTGGGCATTAGTATATAGACATCGAAGACCATGTGTTTTATAGTCTGGCTTTGTTCCTACATTGTTGTGGACAATATTTGGGGGCACTATTGGAGCTTTTCTCTGTACTGTGGTGCCTTGGCCTTCATCCATTGTTGCCTCGAGGTTTTCGTCTCCCGCCCCTGTAAGATTCAAGTATCTTCAAATACTTGAAAGGTTGTCACACAGAGGAGGGCCAGGATCTCTTCTCGATCCTCCCAGAGTGCAGGACACGGAATAATGGACTCAAGTTAAAGGAAGCCAGATTCCAGCTGGACATCAGGAAAAACTTCCTGACTGTTAGAGCAGTGCGACAATGGAATCAGTTACCTAGGGAGATTGTGGGCTCCCACACTAGAGGCCTTCAAGAGGCAGCTGGACAAGCATCTGTCGGGGATGCTTTAGGGTGGATTCCTGCATTGAGCAGGGGGTTGGACTCGATGGCCTTGTAGGCCCCTTCCAACTCTGCTATTCTATGATTCTATGATTCAGTTTAAAGCCCTCTTGATCAAGTTCTTCACGCTGTGGCCAAACACATTCTTTCCAGCCCTTGTGAGGTGTAACCCATCCCTTGCCAGCAGTCCATGTTCCAAGTAGCGTAGCCCGTTGTCCCAGAATCCAAAACTCTCACGTCGGCACCACCTTCGTAGCCAGTCGTTCATCCAGAGTATTTTTCTTTCCCTTTTTAATACTCTTCCAAGAACCAGGAGGATGGATGAGAAAACTACTTGGGCCCCAAAGTTCTTCAGTTTCCTTCCCAGAGCTTCAAAGTCTGAAATGATTTCTTTGTAGCTCTTCTTGGCGACATCGTTTGTTCCCACATGGATGAGAAGAAAGGGGTATGTGTCCGTGGACTTTATGAGCTTCGGTAACCCTTCAGTCACATCTCTAATCTGTGCTCCAGGGAGACAGCACACCTAGCGAGTCCATGGGTCTTCACGACATACTTGGGTTTCAATCACACGCAGCAGGGAGTCTCCCACAATGGAGGATCAACAAAGCAGGACACACTGCCACAGCACCCTCCCATTCATGTTCCCCAGCAACTGTTGCACACAGGCTTACTGCCTCAGATAACGGAGGTAGCACATTACCATCAGGGATAATAATAATAATAATGATGATGATGATGATGATGATATTTCTTACCTGCCCCTCCTTCTGGACTGAGGCGGGGAACATTAGATACAAATACCATAAAATACATAAAACTGATTAAAACATATAAAACTAATATATTACAATAACAGTCAAATATCTTAAAATTCAACTAGGTAGGCCTGCCAGAAGAGATCAGTTTTTATAGCCTTCTTGAATTCATAAAGACTATTAAGTTGACAAATCTCTCCTGGCAAGCCATTCCACAGTCTGGGAGTGGCAGAAGGTCCTCTGGGTTACAGTTGTCAGCCTAGTTTTGGGTGACTATAGTAAATTCTTCCCAGAGGACCTAAGTGTGTGGGATGGATTGTACGGGAGAAGACGAGCTGGACCCAAACCATGTAGGGCTTTAAACACTTTATACTTCGCCCGGAAACTAATTGGCAGCCAGTGAAGTGATTTCAGAGTTGGTGTAATATGGTCACCCCTAGATGTACCGGTTACCAACCTGCCTGGCATATTTTGAACTAATTGAAGTTTCCGGACTAGGCACAAAGGTAGCCCTATGTGCAGTGCAGTGCAGAAGTCGAGCCTCGAAGTTACCAGCACATGCACTACCGTCTTTGGGTCTTTTTTCCCTCCCTCCCTCGCAATCCTAGAAGTTTCAAGTTTCCCATTTAAAGGGGCAACGCAAAGCATGGGAGCTGAGAATGTAAAAGGGGCCATGCTTTGTGTTGCCCCTTTAAATGGGACTAATATAGAAAAAATAAAAGATTTTCAATATTATATGCATATTATTTGGAATGCACCTTTTGAGTTAGACTATCTTGGGAAGGGGGGAATTATATTCTGAACAATGGTGAAAGGGGGGAATGGAGCAAAAAAGGTTGAGAACCACTGCATTAAGCCATTCACAATGTCATGCTCTTCCAGAGGTTTCTGTAAGATTATCTTTCTCCTTCCAGTAAAGTACAGCAGAAAAGTTGTCCAAATATGAATGATTAACCTGTTAAACTGGAGATAGTTCACCTCGCAATAATTTCATATTTATTTATTTATTTATTTATTACATTTCTATGCCGCCCAATAGCCGGAGCTCTCTGGGCGGTTCACAAAAATTAAAACCATTCATAATATAAAACAACAGTATAAAACCATAATATAAAATACAATAAAAAAGCTCAACCAGATAAAAACAGCAGCAATGCAAAATTACAAATTTAAAACACCATGTTAAAATGTATTTATAGATTGTTAAAATGTTGGGAGAATAAAAAGGTCTTCACCTGGCGTCTAAAAGCATATAATGTAGGTGCCAAGCGAACCTCCTTAGGGAGCTCATTCCACAGCTGGGGTGCCACAGCAGAGACGGCCCTCCTCCTGGTAGCCACCTGCCTCACTTCCTTTGGAATTCCAATTATCTATCTATGATGTGTTTCTAATAGTATAACCAAATCAGTATTTTTATATATAACTGTAAAACTAATCTGAAAAGTTGCTATTCTAAAAATGAAACCTTCATCTGGTTGCAAATATTAAGATTACACCAGCAAGAATGAGTCTTTGGTAACTCTTAGTTTTGTAAAATATAGTGAGGAAGAGTGAACTTTTGGCGGGGGAGGGGGAGTCTTGCTAACAAGAGCAAGTTAAAATATCTTGTAATCCTGGACAATATTTGCTAACATGTTATATTATATTAATAACTTTAGTTCTCTGTGGCTGCCAGAGACGTTCGTTTCTCCAGAGCCCATTTGACAAAATTGGCAGTCCTCCTATATGATGTATAATAATCTGTACAGTGTTAGAGTTATGCTTGCAGAGGAGTTATAATTAAATCCAACTATTAACAGCTCAAGATATTTCTTTCTCAGCTCTGCATACAATGGGCACTCTTGCTAGGAGATAGCCTAGCTACAGTGATCCATGCTGTGATAACCTCTCGTTTGGATTACTGCAATGCGTTATACGTGGGGCTGCCTTTGAAAACGGTCCAGAAGCTTCAGCTGGTACAAAACAGGGCAGCCCGTTTACTAACGGGGACTGGCCGGCGAGATCATATTACGCCAGTCCTTTTACAATTTCATTGGCTGCCAGTCCAGGTCCGGGCCCTATTCAAAGTGCTGGTATTGACATTTAAAGCCCTAAATGGTTTGGGGCCAGGTTATTTGAAGGAACGCCGCCTCCCATATGTACCTGCCCGGACCTTAAGATCATCTTCAGGGGCCCTTCTCCGTGAGCCCCTGCCAAAGGAAGTGAGCTTTCTCTGCTGTGGCACCCCGGTTGTGGAATGAGCTCCCCAGAGAGGTCCGCCTGGCGCCTACACTGTACTCCTTTCGTCGCCAGCTAAAGACCTTTTTATTCTCCCAGTATTTTAACACTTAATTTTAACTTAAATTTAAATTTTACTGTTTCACTCTGTATTTTAATTTTATATCAATTTTGCTGCGTGGTTTTTATTCTGGTTGTGCTTTTTATATTGTATTGTGTATTTGTGCTTTTAACCTGTTGATTGTTTTACTACGATTTTAATTTTTGTGAACCTCCCAGAGAGCTTCGGCTATTGTGCGGTATAGAAATGTAATAAATAAATAAATAAATAGGAAGTGTACCCTGTCCTCTGCCTTGAGACAGCCAGCTGGGCAATTTGCTTTCATAGATCATAGAATCATAGAATAGCAGAGGTGGAAGGGGCCTACACAGCCATCGAGTCCAACCCCCTGCTCAATGCAGGAATCCACCCTAAAGCATCCCTGACAGATGGTTTCACACTGTGGTGGGACTTATAGCGTGCCTTCACCTCCATCAGCTGGAGTGAATTCAGTCTGCACCAAGTCATAAGCCATCTCAGCTCATATGAGGTGATAGAAGTTAAGTATGGGGTGGGGGGACCTTCCCTGAGAAGGTAATAATACTTTTCTGGATCTAGTAAACATGAATAAGAGAAGACTAGGAGTTCTTAGACCGAACGGTGGAACTGCAACAGCAACAAGAAGCACATGAGGTTGAAGAACAACAGCCAGCTGAAGCAGAAGTGGAGTATGCTGAGGGGAGGAAAGCCAATGAAGAGGAAACTCTCTGGAAAAGAGTGACAGTTAGGTGCAGAAGAACTAGAAGGCATTCTGCACCAGTGGAACCATTAGAGTTAAGCAACCGCTTTCAGCTTCTGGAGGATGAGACTGAAAGACAATTTGCAGAGGAAGAAGTACAGGAGACATCATGCAACAGTGAACAAGAGGCAGTAGGTAGGTCAACCAAGAAGAAGAGAAGAGTAGTCGTTGTGGGAGACTCCCTGCTGCGTGGGATTGAAACCCAAGTATGTCGTGAAGACCCATGGACTCGCCAGGTGTGCTGTCTTCCTGGAGCACAGATTAGAGATGTGACTGAAGGGTTACCGAAGCTCATAAAGTCCACGGACACATACCCCTTTCTTCTCATCCATGTGGGAACAAATGATGTCGCCAACCAGAACTACGAAGAAATCATTTCAGACTTTGAAACTCTGGGAAGGAAACTGAAGAACTTTGGGGCACAAGTAGTTTTCTCATCCATCCTCCCGGTTCTTGGAAGAGGATTAAAAAGGGAAAGAAAAATACTCTGGATGAAGGACTTGAGAGTTTTGGATTCTGGGACAACGGGCTATGCTACTTGGAACATGGACTGCTGGCAAGGTATGGGTTGCACCTCACAAGGGCTGGAAAGAATGTGTTTGGCCACAGCGTGAAGAACTTGATCAAGAGGGCTTTAAACTGAATCTTACGGGGGCGGGAGACGTAAACCTCGAGGCAACAATGGATGAAGGCCAAGGCACCACAGTACAGAGAAAAACTCCATTAGTACCCCAAAATATTGTCCACAACAATGTAGGAACAAAGCCAGACTATAAAACACTTGGTCTTCGATGTCTATATACTAATGCCCAGAGCATGGAAAACAAACAGAACGAACTTGAACTCTTATTACATGAAGGCAAATACAACTTGATGGGTATAACTGAAACTTGGTGGGATGACTCCCATGACTGGAATATAGCAATTGAAGGATATAACTTGTTCAAAAAGAACAGAAGAACTAGAAAGGGAGGTGGAGTTTCAGTATATGTTAAAAATACCTATCCCTGCACAGAAATACAGGCGGATCAGACTGGAAGCCCTGTCGAGAGCGTCTGGATTAAAATAAATGGGGCAAGGAATAAAAAGAACATGATAATCGGAATCTACTACCGACCACCCAATCAAGGAGAAGACGAGGACGAAACTTTTGAGAAACAAATTGCCAGGGTTTCAAGGAAGTGTGATGTAGTAGTGATGGGGACTTGAATTACCCTGATATCTGTTGGGAGACCAATACTGCCAAAAGCGTCCCTTCCAAGAAATTCCTGACATGAGTAGGTGATAACTTTCTCCTACAGAAAGTGGAGGAAGGAACTAGAGGATCGGCAATCCTTGACTTGATATTGACCAATAGGGATGACTTAGTGGATAAAGTGGCAGTTACGGGAACTCTGGGGGAAAGTGACCACGTCATACTTGAATTCTTGATTATGAAGGAGACAAAAGTTGAGTGTAGCCATACACGTACTCTGGATTTTAGGAAAGCTGATTTTAATAAACTCAGAACTATAAGAAGTAAGGTCCCGTGGCAAGGGAGCCTAATGAGAAAAGGAATGCAGGATGGGTGGGAGTATTTAAAAAAGGAAATTTTAAAGGCACAGTTACAAACAATTCCAACCAGGAGAAAAGAGAGAAGACAACAGAGGAAACCAATGTGGCTCCACAAAAAGCTTAGAGATGACCTGAAAACAAAAAGGGATACATATAGGAAGTGGAAGGAAGGCCAGGCTACAAAAGAAGAGTACAGACAAGTGGCACAGAAGTGCCGAAATGACATCAGGAAGGCTAAATGTTGTAAACCGCCCAGAGAGCTTCGGCTGTGGGGCGGTATATAAATGTAATTAATTAAATAAATAAATAAATAAATAAAGCTGAGAATGAGCTGAGATTAGCGAGGGATGCTAAAAGCAATAAAAAGGCTTTCTTCAGATATGTGAGTAGTAAAAGATGGAGGAAAGAAATGGTGGTTCAGCTGCTTAATGAGGATGGCAAATTGATAACAGATGACAAAGAAAAGGCTGAAGTGCTCAATTCCTACTTTGCCTCGGTCTTCTCCCAAAAGCGGGTCTATGACCCCCCTGGAAAAAGTGAAGCAGAAGTTGAGGGGGCAGGATTGCAGTTTGAGATTGATAAACAAATGGTCAAAGAACACCTAATTTCCTTGAATGAGTTCAAATCTCCAGGGCCCGATGAACTGCATCCTAGAGTAATGAAGGAGCTAGCGTAAGAACTCTCAGAACCTTTGTCTATTATCTTTGCAAAATCATGGAAGACGGGTGAGGTGCCGGACGATTGGAGGAGGGCTAACGTCACTATCTTCAAAAAGGGCAAAAAGGAGGAACCTGGGAACTACAGACCAGTCAGTCTGACCTCCATCTCTGGGAAAATTCTGGAGCAGATTATAAAGAAGTCAATCTGTAAACATCTTGAAATCAATGTGGTGATCACTAGAAGCCAACATGGATTTGTCAAGAACAAGTCCTGTCAGACAAATTTGATCTCATTTTTTGATAAGGTAACCTCCCTTGTGGACCGTGGGAATGCTGTGTACGTCATATATCTTGACTTTTGCAAAGCTTTTGACAAAGTACCACATGACATTCTGATTAACAAACTAGCTAAAAGTGGGCTAGATGGAACACCTATTAGGTGGATTCAGAGTTCGCTACAGAATCGAACTCAAGAGTACTTTTCAATGTAACCTTCTCAAACTGGGGAGAAGCAATGAGTGGGGTACCACAGGGCTCAGTCCTGGGCCCAGTGCTCTTCAACATTTTTATTAATGATTTGGACGAGGAGGTACAGGGAACGCTTATCAAATTTGCAGATGACACAAAATTGGATGAGATAGCTATTACCCTGGAAGACAGAAACAAACTTCAAAGTGATCTTGATAGGCTGGAGTGCTGGGCTGAAAACAGAATGAAGTTTAATAGGGATAAATGCCAAGTTCTACATTTAGGAAATAGGAACCAAATGCACAGTTACAAGATGGGGGATACTTGGCTCAGCAATACTACAAACGAGAAGGATCTTGGAATTGTTGTAGATCGCTAGCTGAATATGAGCCAACAGTGTGATATGGCTGCAAGAAAGGCAAATGCTATTTTGGGCTGCATTAATAGAAGTAAAGCTTCCTGTCTGTTAGACAATACATTTGCGTGCATGCAGCACCTGGTGAAATTTCCTCTTCAGCACAACATTTAAAGCTACAGGAGCCGTGTCCTCCTTTGTAACTGGTTTCCTGCAGCTTTAACTGTTGTGATAAAGAGGAATTTCACCAGTTGAAATGGTGTCATGCAAATGACACCTGTTGAAATTCCCTTTTCTATACAACTGTTATAGCTATAGGAGCCCTGTCCTCCTTTTATAGGGTCACCCTAATGACAAAGGAGTTATTTAAACCTACCCTTCCACACTCTCCTTTGAATGTTTCTCTGCCATCTGGTGCTTTTATCTCAGACCATGTTCCAGTCTCATGGTTACCTGCAACTATGGCTCTGGAATATTGATTGTGAAACGATATGGGTGGGTGTGGATAGAAATTCAGGAGTAAAGCACTAATGTGTAACGTATGGCTTGGTCACATGGTTAACTGTAAAAATATATTAGGACCAATTTAAATGTTACGGAGTACATTTTCAAATTCCCCAGATTCTTCTTCAGGTATAATATAACAACAACAACATCAACAACGTGGGTTGGTTGAGGGGAAATGTTTCACGGCATAATAAAATACAGGAGGTGATTGTGCAGACTTTCTTCAGGTCTGTTGAAAGACCACCTCAGTTTGGCTTCTTCCCTTCCTGAAATGTTTTCCAGCCGGTCATTATAAGAACTACTATGTAAATGTAGGCTTGGGGACTTTTCCTTGAGCCCTGAAACATTCTTATTTGCTCTCTTCTCCTTCCCCCCTTCTCTGGCTTTTGTTGTATTTAACATTGAGTCTGAAAAGAAATTCTGGGGAACTCTAAAGCTTGCTTGCATGCTACTTGATAACATTTTAGATGGTCCTGTGAAATCTTATTGCACTGTAGTTTGTTTTAGAATTTAGAGGCTTGTCTAATGGATGTGATGGAGTCCATGATCACCAGTATCAAATATATAGCTTGATTATTATCGGGATGCATGACCTTGCTTTAGGGAACTGATTCTCCTATTGGTTTACTATAATAACTTGATTGCCTGAAGCAGTCTAGCTCCAATGATTCTGACATTTTCTGTTAAAAGAAAAAAGGTGAACATATTTTGCGTTGGAATCCTCTTCTTTCCAAGGTATTTTTCTCAGAGTCTTAGCACAAATCCCTAAAGTTTTTGAGCCTATAGGCAAACTTGGAAAATAGAGAAACTCTCGTGGACACCACCACAAAACTTCCATGTCAAAAGGACCAATAACTTGCCCATGAAATTGAGCATAAGGCAGAGATTGGCTTTGACTCCACATCGCACAACAAAATACCTGTTTCACAGAAGGCAAGCCAATTCATTCCCCCAAAGCACTTCTAAATAAACTCTTGTAAAATTAATTTATTCTCCCAAATTTATAGGAAGATCACCCATAAATCTTTACTGAAATTCATTACTCTAGTCCAGTGATCTTCACTATTTTTTGAGCAGGATTCCCTTTGACTCCAGTCATTACTGCTGAGGCCACTTGGGTGAGTTTTCTGGGCAATGGTGGGGAGGGCATTCTCTTTTTCTTTCTCCCCGGCTGCACAGTACACTATGGCAGCTAGCTAGTCGCATTGCTCTTTGCCACTTGGGCTCCCCCCCCAGCTATTTGGTCGGTTGCTCCTGCGTTTACTTCTTCTCACCCCCAACCCACCATCTTCCAGCTGATGAACTGACCCCCCATCCCCGAAGCCACCCCCAGTAGCCCAGATAACAAAAGACAGCCCACTGCTAAACAAACAACAGGGCAAAGTTAGAGAGTCCATGCTGAGAGTGAGCAGCTACTGCAAAACTAAAAAGAGAGTGAGTGAGAGAGGCTGTGTTCGGACATCACTTTAAGCCATGATGGGTTAATGGGCTACTCACAGTAGCTTATTTTGAAAATAAGCTACTGTTATCCCCCACATGATTAGCGAAAATTCCAAGTGCACTTGGAATGGGGGAAGGGGCAGCTCATGTCACAGCCAAATCACAGGCTTACCCAGGATTTAATGTGGAGACATGGAGGCACATTGCAGATAAAGCACCTGGGAGCTGCTTTAACTAAAAAGGAACGGAGTGAAAGGACTCTCTGATACTGTGGCTTTTCCAGGTGGAAGTGGCTGGTTGAGAGTGCGCTGGACACGACGTCATGTGCTGCAAAGGACCTCACAATTCAGCCAAGCTACAGGAAGACCCCCATGAAGACAGCCCCCTAGTATTCTTAAAACTGCAGGCTCCAACAGAAAACCTTTCAGAGGAAAAATGAAGCAAGAGCATTAAGAGCTGGATTTGTTTACCAATCTTATTTTAAAATTCTAATATCTGAACAAAGATTGGGGTTGTGCTCTTGCTGAAAAAAGCAACCAGATGATATTATTGTGTATAGTGGCATTACGATTGTTTATGCCGGGGGTGGGAAACTGGTTGTGGGGTGGGTCCAGGGGCCATTTTCATTGTGGACTATACTCCCACCAATTGCCCTGTGGAATTCTGTGCGGTCCCCCATTTATCGCTAAAGAACTCACATTTGGGTCAAATCCTGTTCATACCTAATTAACTTGGCCCATTTTAAGAAGATAAAAATATACACACATACACCAGCGTAAGCCAAATATCCATAAGAATAAACAAACAGCAGTAGTGTGGGAAGGCAGCACCAAAATGGGAAGATCCCTTTGTAGTGTAAGGTTCATGGAATAAGCCCCCAAACCGTGGCAGAGTTCTACTATTAAAGAAAATGATAGCCCACTTTTAATGACGGGCTATGAGGATGTGTTTTGCTTAGTACTTTGGCAAACTGTATGGGTGAAGAGTGCTACAAGTTGTGCTCATCTAGGTTTGACATGATTATAGGTCTGTACTTGCTATACTTGATGACAGAAGTATGGGGGGGCTTGATTTGTGTTTCAAGTTGGCAGATTTAGAGTGGAATGATGCACCTTTTATGCATATAAGGATCACTTGGAATGATGCACCTTTTATGCACAAAAGTATGACTTGGAATAATGCACCTTTTATGCATATAAGAGCTGGATATAGTTAGCAGGGCTGTGTATATTTTCATCTAAAATGTACCAAAGTAACTCAAATCCTGCATCAAGAAAAGTTTCAGCAAACTGGTATTGATTAAATTTTATTAGTCAACGAAAAGGACAAGTACTAGCTGGGCACTGAAGTTCTGCGCCTTCACCCCCAAAACTCTTGCTCAGATACCATTGCTGCCACTGGCACCTTGCCTCTGAGACTCTCTCAATTTAAGGTCTCAGGATGCTGAATTTGCGCTCACATGATACAATCAAGGAACATAAACTGTTTTATACTGTATTGCACTAAAGGTCAGAACTCCTAAATTTACAAGTCTCCACATTGTGTGATTGACCAACACACTCACACATTGCTTTTGTTAGTTTTCATCCTTTCACCCCAAGAATGGAGTGGAAGGACCACTCTTAAAGTGCATTTACAACAAGGGTGGGCAACTGCGGGAGATTCGGGAGGCATTTTTGTCCATCCCTGATTTATTTCAAGACTTCTATATTGTTATAAGAGTTCTAGTTGAATTAGTCCAAGATAAGAATTTCTAAGGGAAAGGAAAGGAACCTCTCATGCAAACACTTGAGTCATTACTGACTCCTAGAGGGACACCTGCTTTCGCTGACGTTTTCTTGGCAGACTTTGTAATGGGGTGGTTTGCCATTGCCTTCCCCAGTTGCAGTTACCTTTCCACCAGCTACCTGGGTACTCATTTTACCGACCTCGGAAGGATAGAAGGCTGAGTCGACCTGAGCCGGCTGCCTGAAAACCAGCTTCTGCTGGGATCGAACTCAGGCTGTGGGGAGAGTTTCGGTTGCAGTAACTGCTGCTTACCACTCTGCGCCACACAAGGCTCAAGAATGTCTAAACTTGTGCATATACCCTACTGGGGGAAATCAGTTTGAAAGAAGAAAGTGCAAAAGCTGGGTTGCAGATAAACCTCAAAAAAAGCCAAGATTATGGCAACCAGCTTGATTGATATCTGGCAAATAGAGGGAGAAAAGTGGAGGCAGTGACAGACTTTGTATTTCTAGGTGCAAAGATTACTGCAGACGCTGACTGCAGCCAGGAAATCAGAAGATGTTTACTTCTTGGGAGGAGAGCAATGACAAATCTTGATAAAATAGTTAAGAGCAGAGACATTACACTGACAACAAAGGTCCGCATAGTTAAAGCAATGGTATTCCCCGTAGTAACCTATAGCTGCGAGAGCTGAACCATAAGGAAGGCTGAGCGAAGGAAGATAGATGCTTTTGAACTGTGGTGTTGGAGGAAAATTCTGAGAGTGTCTTAGACTGCAAGAAGATCAAACCAATCCATACTCCAGGAAATAAAACCAGACTGCTCACTTGAGGGAATTATTATTATTATTATTATTATTATTATTATTATTATTATTATTATGTTATTTATATAGCACCATCAGTGTACATGGTGCTGTACAGAGTAAAACAGTAAATAGCAAGACCCTAATATTAAAGGCAAAACTGAAGTACTTTGGCCACATAATGAGAAGACAGGATACCGTGGAGAAGATGCTGATGCCAGGGAAAGTGGAAGGCAAAAGGAAGAGGGCAAGATGGATGATATTCTGGAGGTTATGGACTTGACCTTGGGGGAGCTAGGGGTGGCGACGGCCGACAGAAAGCTCTGGCGTGGGCTGGTCCATGAAGTCACGAAGAGTTGGAAGCAAATGAACAAATAAACACACACATTAGATGTGCACTCCAGTTTAATCTGGAATTAGACATTTTATCTACATTCACTAATATGGATTAGTATCATGGAAAAAATCTACTATTTAAACACCTGTAACATGTTACAGGATGCCGTGACAACTGCCTCTCCCAACTCTAGCATTCCTAAGTCATTGACAGGAGTAAACTGAGCTAGGCTTTAAGCTTCATTATTTTAAATATTTATATACTGTCCTTCATTTCTATATTCTAGGTGGTTTATAACAACACACAACAATAAGATGCACTACAGTAAATCAATACTAATAGCATTAAAAAATGCTTGGGTGAATAAAAAGGTTTTTGCCTGGTGCCTACAGTATTTATTTATTTATTACATTTTTATACCGCCCAATAGCTGAAGCTCAAGCAAGGCTCACCAGGTGTGCCTCCTTGGAATGGCCATAGAATCATAGAAAAGCAGAGTTGGAAGGGGCCTACAAGGCCATCGAGTCCAACCCCCTGCTCAATGCAGGAATCCACCCTAAAGCATCCCTGACAGATGCTTATCCAGCTGCCTCTTGAATGCCTCTAGTGTGGGAGAGCCCACAACCTCTAGGTTGTACTGCTCTAACAGGAAGTTTTTCCTGATGTCCAGCTGGATTGGCTTCCTTTAACTTGGGCCTGTTATTCCGTGTCCTGCACTCTGGGAGGATCGAGAAGAGATCCTGGCCCTCCTCTGTGTGACAACCTTTTAAGTATTTGAAGAGTGCTCTCATGTCTACCCTCAATCTTCTCTTCTCCAGGCTAAACATGCCCAGTTCTTTCAGTCTCTCTTCTTAGGGCTTTGTTTCCAGACCCCTGATCATCCTGGTTGCCCTCCTCTGAACACGCACCAGCTTGTCTGAGTCCTTCTTCAATTGTGGAGCCCAGAACTGGACGCAGTACTCTAGATGAGGCCTAACCAGGGCCGAATAGAGAGGAACTAGTACCTCCCGTGATTTGGAAGCTATACTTCTATTAATGCAGCCCAAAATAGCATTGGCCTTTCTTGCAGCCGTAACGCACTGTTGGCTCATATTCAGCTTGTGATCTACAACAATTCCAAGATCCTTCTCGTTTGTAGTATTGCTGAGCCAAGTATCCCCCAACTTGTAACTGTGCCTTTGGTTTCTATTTCCTAAATGTAGAACTTGGCATTTATCCCTATTAAATTTCATTCTGTTGTTTTCAGCTCAGCACTCCAGCCTATCAAGATCACTTTGAAGTTTGTTTCTGTCTTCCAGGGTATTAACTATCCCACCCAATTTGGTGTCATCTGCAAATTTGATAAGCGTTCCCTGCACCTCCTCATCCAAATCATTTATAAAAATGTTGAAGAGCACTGGGCCCACGACTGAGCCCTGCGGTACCCTACTCGTTGCCTCTCCCCAGTGTGAGAAGGTTCCATTGATAAGTACTCTTTGAGTCCGATTCTGTAGCCAACTGTGAATCCACCTAGTTGTTCCATCTAGCCTACTTTTCGCTAGTTTGTTAATCAGAATATCATGGGGCACTTTGTCAAAAGCTTTGCTTTCAAGATATATCTTTGTTTTCAAGATACATGACATCCACAGCGTTCCCACAGCCCACAAGGGAGGTTACCCAATCAAAAAATGAGATCAAATTAGTCTGACAGGACTTGTTCCTGACAAATCCTTGTAGTTTTCTAGTGATCACCACATTGATTTCAAGTTGTTTACAGATTGACTTCTTTATAATCTGCTCCAGAATTTTTCCAGGGATGGTTGTCAGACTAACTGGTCTGTAGTTCCCAGGTTCCTCCTTTTTGCCCTTTTTGAAGATAGGGACAACGTTAGGCCTCCTCCAGTCGTCCGGCACTTCACCCGTCTTCCATGATTTTGCAAAGATAATAGACAAAGGTTCTGAGAGTTCTTCTGCTAGCTCCTTCATTACTCTAGGATGCAGTTCATCGGGCCCTGGAGATTTGAACTCATTCAAGGAAATTAGGTGTTCTTTGACCATTTGTTTATCAATCTCAAATTGCAATCCTGCCCCCTCAACTTCTGCTTCACTTTTTCCAGGGGGGTCATAGACCCGCTTTTGGGAGAAGACTGAGGCAAAGTAGGAATTGAGCACTTCAGCCTTTTCTTTGTCATCTGTTATCAATTTGCCATCCTCATTAAGCAGTTGAACCACCATTTCTTTCCTCCATCTTTTACTACTCACGTATCTGAAGAAAGCCTTTTTATTGCTTTTAGCATCCCTCGCTAATCTCAGCTCATTCTCAGCTTTAGCCTTCCTAACGTCATTTCGGCACTTCTGCGCCACTTGTCTGTACTCTTCTTTTGTAGCCTGGCCTTCCTTCCACTTCCTATATGTATCTTTTTTTGTTTTCAGGTCATCTCTAAGCTTTTTGTGGAGCCACATTGGTTTCCTCTGTTGTCTTCTCTCTTTTCTCCTGGTTGGAATTGTTTGTAACTGTGCCTTTAAAATTTCCTTTTTTAAATACTCCCACCCATCCTGCACTCCTTTTCTCATTAGGCTCATTTGCCATGGGACCTTACTTATCATAGCTCTGAGTTTATTAAAATCAGTTTACCTAAAATCCAGAGTACGTGTATGGCTACACTCAACTTTTGTCTCCTTCATAATCAAGAATTCAAGTATGATGTGGTCACTTTCCCCTAGAGTTCCCGTAACTGCCACTTTATCCACTAAGTCATCCCTATTGGTCGATCTCAAGTCAAGGATTGCCAATACTCTAGTTCCTTCCACTTTCTGTAGGAGAAAGTTATCACCCACACATGTCAGGAATTTCTTGGAAGGTCCGCTTTTGGCAGTATTGGTCTCCCAACAGGGTAATTGAAGCCCCCCATCACTACTGCATCACCCTTCCTTGAAATACTGGCAATTTGTTTCTCAAAAGTTACATATGTGGTGGGAGTGTAAGGCCCTGAAGCAGTTCTGGGAAACTATCTTCAATATAATTTCTAAGGCCACTGATCAGATAATCTTGCCAGAATCAAGCCTGGCCTTGCTGTCCTTGCCCAATGCTCTCAACCCCTCCCTTACCCATAAAGAATTGGTATTTATCCTCTTTACGGCAGCTCGTTTAGAAATCGCCGAACATGGGAAGGATCCGAAGGGCCCTACACTCACTGGATGGAAAGGGAAAGTATGGGATACAGCCTGCTCTGAAAAATTAACCTACCACCGCAGAGTCTCGTCGGGCCAACTTAGCTATGACCCATTTAATGAAATATGGTCTCCTTTTCTCGATTACATCAATGGTACAGATGTGGCATCCAACTCTGGTTTAACAAATCTTCCTCTGACCACAGTAAATTGAAGGAAACAAGCTCAGTTCGGCATCTACAGAAATCGTGTTTATGTATTTATTAGAAACGCTGTCTGACTTGTATGTTTTTAAATATATTTTTAATTTTTTTAAACCGCTTTGTTAATTAGAGTTTAATAAATAGAAAAAAAAAGTTTCGTCCTCGTCTTCTCCTTGATTGGGTGGTCAGTAGTAGACTCCGATTATCATGTTCTTTTTATTCCTTGCCCCATTTATTTTAATCCAGATGCTCTCGACGGGGCTCCCAGTCTGATCCGCCTGTATTTCTGTGCAGGGATAGGTATTTTTAACATATAGTGAAACTCCACCTCCCTTTCTAGTTCTTCTGTTCTTTTTGAACAAGTTATATCCTTCAATTGCTATATTCCAGTCATGGGAGTCATCCCACCAAGTTTCAGTTATACCTATCAAGTCGTATTTGCCTTCATGTAAAAAGAGTTCAAGTTCATTCTGTTTGTTTCCCATGCTCTGGGCATTAGTATATAGACATCGAAGACCATGTGTTTTATAGTCTGGCTTTGTTCCTACCTTGTTGCGGACACTATTTTGGGGCACTATTGCAGCTTTTCTGCACCATTTACTGTGGTGCATTGGCCTTCATCCGTCGTTGCCTCGAAGTTTACGTCTCCCACCCCGTAAGATTCAGTTTAAAGCCCTCCTGGTCAAGTTCTTCATGCTGTGGCTGAACACATTCTTTCCAGCCCTGGTGAGGTGCAACCCATCCCTTGCCAGCAGTCCATGTTCCAAGTAGCGTAGCCCGTGGTCCCAGAATCTCAAGTCCTCTCTCTTTTTCTTCCAAAAGTGCCACCAGCTTGCACTTGTTGCAGGTGTATGCCATGTTGAGCTCAGGCAGAAACACAAACATTACACACCCTTTGCAGGTCACCACCTCTAGGGACTCTTTTTCTATCCATATTGTCTATTTCTGCTTTGTTTTTCCCCTCTCTGATTATAGTGGAATTGTCTTTGCTTTGTCCTGTCGTCTTTGAAGGTACACAACTATAGGAGTATGTCTTAAGGGAAAATAAGATTTTTTGGTTGGTTTTGTGTGTGTGTGTGTTTGTGGTTTTTTTCTGTCTTTTTGTGTCCCCCCTTTTTTTTTCATTAGAGGCCTCCCCCTGTCCAGCTGCCTCTTGAATACTTCCAGTGATAGAGAGCCCGCCACCTCCCTAGGCAGTTGGTTCCATTGTTGTCCTGCTCTACCGTTAGGAAGAACTGCTACAAAAAATACAAAAAAAAATGGTTCTAAGAGTGATGGATCTTCCTCAGGTTTATTTCTGTACATTTGATTCCAGGCAAGGTGACACTAGGAAAGGACAAGAGTCACAGAGAGGTGAAATATAGTGGCAGAGGAGGTGAAACAAAGTGGCAGTGAGTAGAGTGAAAAGGAACATCAGAGAACTGAGAGGGAGACCAAAAGGCAGTATCAGAAGGCAAAAGGAAGTAGAAGTTGAAAGAAAATAGGATTGAAAAGTTTGAGAAGGTAACATGTTCTCAGAAGACTTGAGAAGAGAGGAAAAGGCATCAGGCAGAGAAAGTGGAAGACATTCAAGAGGCAGCTGGACTACCATCTGTCGGGAATGCTTTGGGGTGGATTCCTGCATTGAGCAGGGGGTTGGACTCGATGGCCTTGTAGGCCCCTTCCAATTCTGCTATTCTATGATTCTATAAGGTGAGAGGATTGTGGGTTGAGAGAGAAAGTGGAAATAGAGAAAGGAATAAAAATGATATTTTCAAAGTTTTGGACAGCTTCATAGTAGAAAATGAAATATTGGAGCAACAGTGTTGGTCTAACAATGGATGGTGTAGCATCTATGGTCAGGAAGAAAGAATGGACTGATTCAACTTGTTCACATGCTCCAAATGCAACTTGAATCCATTGCTTTCTCCACAGAGAAGCGCTAGCCTCCAGACATATGAATGAAGTCCTGTATTCTGTTCTAGAGAACTGTGTGAAAATTGTTAATGCTCTTAATTCATGATGTTTTGAACTTCTCTGCACAGAAATGGGTTCTGACCAAAAAACTCTACTGTTGCACACAGAAGTGAGATGGTTGTCACGAGGAAAAGTGCTCAGAAGGCTGTTTGAACTTCAACAATAAATTGATAAATAAATAATCAACATAATGCTTCATCATTTGACAACTCATTATGGCTTTTAAGTTTGGCATACCTTGCAGATCTTTTCACCTGCTTCAATGAATTAAATATTAGATTGTAAGCCTATGCGGCAGGGTCTTGCTATTTACTGTGTAATCTGTACAGCACCATGTACATTGATGGTGCTATATAAATAAATAATAATAAATAATAATAATATTTCAATGCAGGAAATAAATTTTACAATTTTTGACTATGTAAAAAAATAAATAGAGACACTGAAGAAAATGGTGAAACTTAGGTTGACATTTTTATCAGAAAATTCCATTGATGTGTTTCCAACTGTTTCACAGTTTCTTGAGGAAGATCAAACAGTAAGACTGGGTTTGGACAACACAATAGTCAATGGTTGATTAAATAGTTAACCGTTGACTATTGTGTCATGTGGCAGGCTCCATTGACTATTTCACATGCCTACAGAAACCCCTGCCATTCCTGCCCAGCAGGGCTCCATAGCCATATGTCAGAGCAAGGGGGTCAATACCTGGTGGCGTGCATCCCTTGGTGTGCTGTAGGTGTACTCTGCTCCTCCTGCTTTCCGGGATGCTCATGTGCTGTCCCTGGGTGGGGCGAGTGAGTGGGTGCAGAAGGATTTCTCCCACAGCTTGATGTTACATGTCAAGCTGCAGGGGAAATCCTTCCACTACCCCATCCAGATGTCCACAAATGGGCTTCATGGAAGCCCGTTTGTGGATATCAGGGTGGGTGGGTGGAAGGATCTCTCCTGCAGCTTGACATGAAATGTCAAGCTGCGGAGAAATCCTTCTGCTGGTCGTGGTGCCCTGTCCCACCCAGGGATGGCATGTGCACGTCCTGGGAAGCATGTGGGGAGCCACCAGTTGTGGCACTCCACCTAGTGACAGCACATACACAGCTGTGCAGTGGAACAAGTGAAGCAGAATGCAGCTTCAGCTCACCAGGAGAGCCCTATGTGGACTCAGGCATGCTGCCAGGTACTGACAGTGGGGGAACCCAGCATGAAGGGGGATTCTCATGGGAACCAGCGCCACTATTCGGTGGGAAGGCAGAGAAGGGGGCGGGGTGGGATGGGGATCAGCAACAATAGTCAACTATGTGTTAATAATCAACTCATAGTTTATTATCATGTTGTATGAGGAGTACCCCCTAAATAGTGAACTGTGAAGTTGACTTTTAAGACATGGTTGACTGTTGAACTCTCTCTAAATTTGGCTTCTGTTGAAGGAGATATTATGCAACATTTGGGACAATTACTAGAATGATTCAGTGCTTATTTCCCTAAAGTGTTGCATGAGGGTACAGAGTGCGTACAGTCACACAGAGTCATTGTCATTAAGTTATGAATTGCAGAAACAATTCCTTGAGCACTCAAGTGACACAAGCCTTAAATAGCAATTCCAGCAAGTAATAATACCAAAATTTTGGATCTGGGTTAGTAAAGAATATACAGAATTGGCAAGTGAAGCGGTCATCCATCTGTTTGCATTTTGTACTACTTGTCTTTGTGAACAAGGCTTCTCAACAATGGTGACCCTCAAAACAGAAATAAAGAAGCAGATAAGTTGTGGAAAATGAGTTGTGAGTAAGCCTTTCTAACATCACCCCTTGCTGGAATGAAATTTGGGGAAAGGAAAGTTGTCAGTGTCCTGCTGAAATTTTACCATTTTTGACTATATTAAAAAATATAGTTCTTCTTCGTGGTCTCTATGCATCACACATATGGGCTTTGCGCCTGCGCAGAGACCAGACCGGAACCTTCTATAGCTGAGTGGAACGTTTTTGGCGGGAACCCCTCCCCCACGCTACCGTGCATGTCCATGGGGTTCCCGCCCTTACCTCAGTTCTTCGTCGTCCGCCATTGTGCACAGACCTGTTTAACCGAACCTCTAGCGTTTTTCTTATTAACTTTATTTTCTCTTTTACGATCTTCTTCGTTTTTCGATCTTTTTCTAAGACTCTTCTTACTACTTTTCTTATATTAAAAAAAAAAAAAAATTATTGAAGATAGTTTTCCTCAGCGACTTCGGTCGCGTGAGGCCTGTATGGCAGTTGAAACACCGTTTACGAAGTGTGTGAAGTGTGGGGCCAAGCTTCCACCTATTGACGGACACTCCCTCTGTGTCCTTTGTTTGTGCTAAGGCCATATCGTTGAGGCCTGCCATCATTGCATGTCGTTTACAAAACAAACGAGGAAAAGCAGAGCTGACGACTTCCCTCCATCTTGGGGGGGAAAAGCTCTCAGAGCCACGGAGGCTCCTACTATGGATAAAACGGCAGTCAGTAAGTCCGTTACCGACAAAAAGTAAGACCGTTGATGACCGTTGCACTGAGGTGCCTGAGAATTCCAGAGCGGCTAATAGGGCTCAGATACCCCTAACGCCTGGACGGTCACTGGTGAGTTCCGCGGCCAGGAAAATCTCCAAAAGGGCCCGGACTCCCAAATCTTCGATGATGGACAAAACGGCAGCCAGTAAGTCCGTTGATGACCGTTGCACTGAGGTGCCTGAATATTCCAGAGCGGCTAATAGGGCTCAGATACCCCTAACGCCTGGACGGTCACTGGTGAGTTCCGCGGCCAGGAAAATCTCCAAAAGGGCCCGGACTCCCAAATCTTCGATGATGGACAAAACGGCAGCCAGTAAGTCCGTTGATGACCGTTGCACTGAGGTGCCTGAATATTCCAGAGCGGCTAATAGGGCTCAGATACCCCTAACGCCTGGACGGTCACTGGCGAGTTCCGCGGCCAGGAAAATCTCCAAAAGGGCCCGGACTCCCAAATCTTCGATGATGGACAAAACGGCAGCCAGTAAGTCCGTTGATGACCGTTGCACTGAGGTGCCTGAATATTCCAGAGCGGCTAATAGGGCTCAGATACCCCTAACGCCTGGACGGTCACTGGCGAGTTCCACGGCCAGGAAAATCTCCAAAAAAGGCCCGGGCTCCCAAATCTTCGACGATCGACAAAACGGCAGCCAGTAAGTCCGTTGATGACCGTTGCACTGAGGTGCCTGAATATTCCAGAGCGGCTAATAGGGCTCAGATACCCCTAACGCCTGGACGGTCACTGGCGAGTTCCGCGGCCAGGAAAATCTCCAAAAAAGGCCCGGACTCCCAAATCTTCTTCGGAAATGGAGCGGCGGAACCAGCTAGGAGTCACTCTACTCCTCCTGCCATACCGACCGCTTCGATACCGAGGCCTCCCTCGGTATCGAGATTCCAGCCGCTACCGATGGCTACGGTACCGACGCACCCTCCCAGTCTATCGGAGGGCGAGTTGCGGGATTCGGTTTCAGCGGCCTCTTTCCGAGAGCCTAGCAGGCCGTGAGAGGTTCAGGGACTAATCCCTCTACCGCCTTCGGAATGGGATCGATATCGCCCACTTCCAGGGTGACCACCAGTACCCTCAAGAAGAGTATTATGCGCACCCTTCGCTTACATCGAGGGTGTGTCATCTACCGCTGCCTCCACCGCCCGCCCACCAATGTCCACGGTGTCGACGCCTCGACACCGTACGCAGCCATCGGCATCGACTGCCGCGGTTACCACGATACCGACGGAGCATGTGTCATCTACCGCTGCCTCCACCGCCCGCCCACCAATGTCCACGGTGTCGACGCCTCGACACCGTACACAGCCATCGGCATCGACTGCCGCGGTTACCACGATACCGACGGAGCATGTATACCTCCAGGTGGTTACAGTATCCTTGCCTGAAGAAAATTATTCATCGGATTCTGAATTGGGGTTGTTGGCTACTCCATCGATGCCTTCACCATAAGATGAGGTTCATGACAACGACCCTTCTTCCCCTTCCGACGATATGGTCAGATCTTCTGACCATATGCTTAGAATGGCTCAGGCATTAGGACTGGTGATCCAGCACCACATGCTTTAAAGCAAATGGCTCAATTATTCTGGAAAACACCGGCTATGTCTCAGGCCACATCGTAAAGGCTAGAGACCCTCTATCGAGTCTAACAAGAAAATGTACAGTTTCTGGTCCAACATCCCAAACCTAATTTGATCGTAGGGAGTCGGTTCAAGGCCGCTCACAGAAGGCACATTCTGCACCCGTGGACAGAGAGGGCAGAAAGTTGGACCTTACGGGCCGGAGGATTTACTCCTCTGCTTCTTTGGGCATCAGCCTACGAGGCTACCATGGCACGATACCAGCTCTTCCTCTGGGAGAAAATAGGATCACTAGGTGAACATCTCCCAGAGGACAAAAAAGAGCGGGCACGAGTCTTCCAAAGTGAAGCTTCAGCCATAGCCAGGCAACAAGTGTCGACAGCGCGACACCAAGTTGACTGCCATTCCAAGTCGATGATGGGACCCGTGTCCTTGAGGAGACATGCTTGGCTCCGCTCCGCTAATCTGGCTCATGACACCAAAGCCAGGATTTAGAACATGCCTTACGATGGCGAGGGCTTGTTTAATAGCAGGACAAGACCTTGGACTCTATATACAAGGCTTGCACAACAGCCAAGAAAATAAGTTTCTCTGCTCAGCCTGCCCAATACAAGCTGAGACGGTGAACAAGACCGCTTGCTCAACAACAACAGCAGCGGCCCTACTATCAAAGACAACAGAGGCAGCAACAACAATAACAACTCCAGAGTAAGCGGCCATATCAGTCTACATTTCAACAAGACAAGCGTCAGCCTGACTTTACCAAGAAGCAGCGACTTTGACTTCTTTGTCCCACGTCCACCTCCCTTTGCGAACCGCCTAGCACCCCATTACCATCAATGGGAGTCAATGACATCAGACTCCTGCGTGCTCACTATCATCAACTCGGGGTATGCCATCGAGCTCGATGTCCTTCCTCCTTCTTCGGGGGTGAAAGTAACGGCGCCATCCCTTCCTCTGCTTCCGGAGGTACAGACCTCTGCTATCGAAGAGAGCCATCTCTCCCGTACCCGCAGAGGAACTCAACCAGGGTTTTTTCTCGCGCTACTTCACGGTCCCGAAGAAATATGAGGTCTTCGGCCGATCATGGACTTAAAGCAGTTAAACAAATTCATCATTCCAAGGAAGTTCCGTATGACAACGGTTACTTTTATTCTGCAGCTCCTACACTTGGACGATTGGCTTCTGGTAGCAGACAGCAGTTGCACGCTCCAGAAGGACATTTCAACCACCCTCAACCTGTTAGACTTGTTGGGTTTGTGGGTCAACGAGGAGAAATCCATCTTGACCCCACATCAGAAGCTCGACTTTATAGGGGTAACTCTGTCGTCTCGAGATGGGAGAGCATACTTACCGTCGACCAGAGCGAACACCTTACAGCAGTTAGCCATCGATACCGAGAGCCGCCGAAAAGTTTCGGCATGGACAATTCAGAGGCTATTAGGCTTGATGCAGTCATCAGGTTTGCAAGACTCAGAATGAGAATATTGCAAGCCTGGGTTTTAAGAACTTTCGATCTTCGACACGATGCCCGGTGAGCTTACCTGTCGATCCTGACGCAAGTAAGGGCATCTCTGAAATAGTGGTTTTCGATGTCGACGCTCCTAGAAGGGGTTTCGTTCCAACAAAACACTCCTTTGGTAACGATCACGACGGATGCATCGTTGATCGGATGGGGAGCACACTGCGACTCCCTCACAGCTCAGGGCCGTTGGCCTCCTTCCCAGAGGGAACATCATATCTACCACTGCTAGCGGTTGAGAATGCAATAAGAACTTTTTCACAATTGATCGAGGGCCTAAACGTCCTGATCGCGACGGACAACACCACGGTGGTGGCGTACATCAACAAACAAGGTGGGACAAGGTCTCATCCTCTGAATCGATCGGCACTCAGGATTTGGAACTGGTGCATAAAGAGAAATACTCACCTGACGGCGACCCATGTAGCGGGCAATGAAAACATCTTCGCGGACGCCCTCAGCAGGTCTTTCCACGTCGACCACGAATGGGAGCTCGATACCGAAGTAAGAGACGTTCTCTTTCGGTACTGGAGCCTCCCTGCTGTCGATGTCTTCGCTACCGAAGAAAACGCAGCTTGTTCCAGGTTCTGCAGCAGAGCAGGAAGAGGAAAGCACTCGCTAGGAGATGCTTTCACCAGAACCTGGAAAGGAAATCTTCTTTACATCTTTCCTCTGTTTCCACTGTTGACGAAGGTGCTGGCCAAAATCCAGTCGGACAGGTCGGACTGCATCCTTATCACACCGTGGTGGCCTCGACAGACGTGGTTCTCCACGCCCTTCGACTGTCGGACGGGAATTACATCAGACTCCCGCCGATACCGACACTGTTGTCTCGACATCAGGGCAGGGTTCGACACGCAAACCCGTCGACCGTCAAGATGATGGCATGGAGGATATCATCTACTCCTCCTCTCGTATCAAAGATTTAACTGTAGACCATATATTTTTGGCATCACTAAAGCCTTCAACAAGAAAATCTTATGCAGCAAAGTGGCAAAGATTTCAAACTTTGGCCTTGGAAAACGATCAAGCACCTGAATCTTGCCCTTTAGCGTTAATCCTCAAATACCTACTGACACTTTATCAGCAGGGACTCGAACTCACTTCCATCAGAGTTCACTTAGCAGCTATTACGTCTTTCATCGAGGCATGATTGGTTTTACACCTTTTGTGCATCCAACATCGAGGAAATTTTTAAAAGGGCTTAAAAATATGATACCGACAGTAAAGAGTATCGTTCCACCATGGAGCCTATCAGTGGTGTTACAGGCATTGACAAAGAAGCCCTTCGAGCCCATGGCCTTATCTGACCTTAGGCTTCTAACATTCAATACTGTCTTTTTAGTAACCATCACTTCTGCTAGACGTGCAAGTGAGCTTAGAGCTCTCAAGATAGTTGCTCCTTACACTATCTTTCACAAAGATAAGGTTGTGTTACGCACAGACCCTGCCTTCTTGCCTAAGGTAGTGTCAACCTTTCATCTGTCCCAATATATCACTCTACCAGCTTTCTTTCCGAATCCTACATCACCTGTAGAGTCTGCTTTACATACACTTGATGTAAGGAGAACTCTTGCCTTTTACAAGGCTAGGACAGGGAATTTTAGGAAAACAAATCAATTGTTTATTTGTTATGGTGAGCCTTATAAGGGACTCCCTGTTTCATGTCGGCGTCTGTCACGCTGGATTGTAGAGACAATTGAACTTGCCTACTCTATCTCTAAACTAGAACTGGTGAAACCTGTGACAGCTCATTCTACCAGAGCCGTCACAACATCTGTGGTTTTCGGCAGAGGTGTTCCTTTGACAGAAGTCTGTAGAGCTGCAACGTGGTCCACTCCATCCACGTTTGTTAGGCACTACAGTTTGGACACCCGTGCTAGGCAAGACTGCTCGTTTGGAAGGACAGTGCTCTCGGAGATCTTCAGATGATGCACCAACCCACCTCCAAATATATGTCAGCTTGCTACTCGCCCATATGTGTGATGCATAGAGACCACGAAGAAGAAATGCAGGTTGCTTACCTGTAACTGTAGTTCTTCGAGTGGTCATCTATGCATTCACACAACCCACCCACCATCCCCACTTGGTGGTGTGAGACTTATAAATGACACAGTTATGTGTGGAATGTACTTGTATTTTATTTACACTCATGTTTATGGGGGCACAATGTCGGACTCCTGTAAACTGAGGTAAGGGCGGGAACCCCATGGACATGCACGGTAGCGTGGGGGAGGGGTTCCCGCCAAAAACGTTCCACTCAGCTATAGAAGGTTCCGGTCTGGTCTCTGCGCAGGCGCAAAGCCCATATGTGTGAATGCATAGATGACCACTCGAAGAACTACAGTTACAGGTAAGCAACCTGCATTTTTTATAACCAGTTTGTAATTTGTTAAGGATAGCACCTTATTTTTCTGTGTATTTCCAACTGCTGCACAGCTTTTTGAGGAAGTTCAAACAGTAAATTTTGCTTCTTTCAGAAGCACTGAATTGTTCAATTAACTGTTTCAAATGTTGCATATTTTCCCAGAGGCTTGTGTGAAGGTTTCTAAACATGTCAATTGAATTTTCTGATAAACTTATCAACCAAAGTTTCAGCTTTCACTGGACACAGATTCTTTGGAATTAACTGTAAAGTTTTGGATCTTGGTTAGTAAAGAATTAGCAAGTGAAGCTACTATCCACTTTGTACCACCTAACTTTCTGATCAGGGCTACTCAACAATGGTGACCCTCAAACCAAACCAAAAAGAAACAGATGTCATGGGCAATGAGTTGTGGTGAGCCTTTCTAACATCAACCCTCCCAGAATAAAATCTGGAAGAAGAAACATACCAAAGTGTTCCACTGAAATTGTGAGCGAGTCTTTTTCAAATATTTCTGGTTTTGATATGGTAGTAATGCCAAGATAATGCTATGTATATTCTCTCCCAGCGGTTTCATGTTGAATAGCATTGGGGATAGGATGGCACCTTGTGGTATACAACAGCTCCTTCTTTGAGGAGCACCTATCCCCAAGCGTCACCATCTGGAACCTACCCGAGAGGTAGGACTGGAACCACTGGAGCATAGTGCCCTGATTCCCAATCCTCTCAGGCTTTCCAGAAGAATACCATGTTTGATGGTATCGAAAGCCTTTGAATAATGCAATTCATATGTCTAATTTAACTGCAATGACACACTAGAGCAGAAGTAGGCCATGTGGCCCCAGCGGGTGCCAGTGCGCCCTCAGACACCTTTCTTGGTGCCTATTAAAGTGCCCTAATCCTCCTTTAAAAAACAAAAACCAATAACAAAATGTCTTACTAGCTTCTCCAATCTTCTTTTCCGATGAATGCTTCTGAGCTACATATGGAGTTCAGAAACTTTCTTAGGAAATTAAGATACAGTCATGTGAAAAAGAAAGTACACCCTCTTGGAATTGTATGATTTTACATATCAGGACATAATAACAATCATCTGTTCCTTAGCAGGTCTAAAAATTAGGTAAACACAACCTCAGATGAACAACAACACATGACATATTACCCCATGTCATGATTTATGTAACAGAAATAAAGCCAAAATAGAGAAGCCATATGTGAAAAAGTAAGTACAGCTTATGATTCAATAGCTTGTAGAACCACCTTTAGCAGCAATAACTTGAAGTAATCGTTTTCTGTATGACTTTATCAGTCTCTCACATCGTTGTGGAGGAATTTTGGCCCACTCTTCTTTACAACGTTGCATCAGTTCATTGAGGTTTGAGGGCATTTGTTTATGCACAGCTCTCTTAAGGTCCCACCACAGCATTTCAATCGGGTTGAGGTCTGGACTTTGACTGGGCCATTGCAACACCTTGATTCTTTTCTTTTTCAGCCATTCTGTTGTAGATTTGTTGGTATGCTTGGGATCATTATCCTGTTGCATGACCCCATTTTGGCCAAGCTTTAACTGTTGGACAGATGGCCTCACATTTGACTCTAGAATACTTTGGTATACAGAGGAGTTCATGGTCAACTCAGTGACTGCAAGGTTCCCAGGTCCTGTGGCTGCAAAACAAGCCCAAATCATCATCCCTCCACCACCGTGCTTAACAGTATGGGGTGTTTGTGCTGATATGCTGTGTTTGGTTTTCGCCAAACGTGGTGCTGTGCATTATGGCCAAACTTCTCCACTTTGGTCTCGTCTCTCCAAAGGACATTGTTCCAGAAGTCTTGTGGTTTGTTCAGATGAAATTTTGCAAACCTAAGCTATGCTGCCACGTTCTTTTTAGAGAGAAGAGGCTTTCTCCTGGCAACCCTTCCAAACAAACCATACTTGTTCAGTCTTTTTCTAATTGTACCGTCATGAACTTTAACATTTAACATGCTCACTGACACCTATAGAATCTGAGATGTAACTCTTGGGTTTTTTGCAGTTTCTCTGAGCATTACACGGTCTGACCTTGGGGTGATTTTGCTGGGACGTCCTCTCCTGGGAAGATTGGCAACAGTCTTGAATGTTTTCCACTTTTGAATCATCTTTCTCACTGTAGAATGATGGACTTTAAATTGTTTGGAAATGGCCTTATAACCCTTCCCAGATTGATGGGCAGCAGCAATTGCTTCTCTAAGATCATTGCTGATGTCTTTCCTCCTTGGCATTGTGTTAACACACACCTGAATGCTCCAGACCAGCAAACTGAAAAAACTTTGGCTTTTATAGAGGTGGTCATACTTGCTGATGATCAATTAATCACAGGCATTTGATTAGCAGCACCTGCCTGCTACTTAGCATCTTAATTCCTATGGAAGCAGTAAGGGTGTACTTACTTTTTCACACGTGGCTTCTCCATTTCACTTTTTTTCTGTTAAATAAATCATGACACGGTGTAATATGTCATGTGTTGTTGTTCATCTGAGGTTGTATTTACCTAATTTTTAGACCTGCTAAGGAACAGATTATTGTTATTATGTCCTGATATGTAAAATTATACAATTCCAAGAGGGTGTACTTTCTTTTTCACACGACTGTAGGTGGTCGTAAGCTGATACTTTCATTTGCACCATGCCCAATTTGTGGTAGTGCCCAAGATACTTTCTCAATTGTGAATTGTGCCCACGGGCCCAAAAAGCTTGCCTATCCCTGGATTAGATGAAAGATGCTTCCTTTCCATGGGACAATTATTTGTTTTATTTAAAATTATTTTAGGCCACCATTAAGGATAGAACCATCTTAAGGCAGTGTGCAGGATAAAAACACACACACAAAAGTATTCCAATAGGCAATAAATAAATATACTATAAAATACTATAAAACAGATTACACTAATAAAACCTGTAGCCACAGATAACGGGAAGACAGCAAAAGCAGGTGGTCTTCAGAAGAAGGAGCAAAGAAGGAGCTTGTGAACTCCCTGATAGAAGCTGATTTCAGAGCTGCAGGGCCATCACTGAAAACGCCCTCTCTTGTACTCACCAGCCTAACCGCCCTTGGCAGCGGGGAAGTAAGAAGTACTCCTGTTGATGACCTCAGAGTGGCGGCAGGCTTGTATGGGGGAAGGTGGTCCTTCAAGCAACTTGGGCTCAAACTATTTAAGGCTTAGTGATTCGTTATTATAAGGTAGTCTAGCTTCATTTAAGCCCCTTACTCTAAATCTAAGTGCCTCCCTCCTACAAACGCATTACTGATGTCATACCTAATTCCAGAGGAACTTGAAAAATCCCCAACTTCTCTTTAAGCATCCTCTACTCTGTCACTGGCAACATATTCAAAAAGGTGCATTAACCACAAACTTTTCCTCATAAACATCTCTCTTTTTCAAAGTCAAAAGATGATTCTGCTATCAAAACAAGCACTTCCCAAAATTCACTCTGGCTCAGACTAGGCCCACAGAACCAATCTTTATCAAGCCTACTGATCTTTTTTCACTCATCTGTTACATCCTATACCTATCTTACACTATGTTGCTCCTTTGTGTAAGCAAAAACCTTATGGCAGGTTCATATAGCCATTTGCCTTAAAATAAATCCAGTTACAATATGGGGAGCTTGAGAAAGGATTGGGATTCTGTTGGTGTACTGACTACTCCTTTGCCTAACAGTCTCCCTGCTTGATCTGACAGAGTTGGCTGCTGAGAGGATCACAAGGTTGTTAGTTTTGGAGAAGTTTAATATTCATGCCAAGGCTGCCTTGATAGGATGGCTCAGGATTTCATGAGCTTGTCTCAGTCAATGCATGTGGCAGGACATACCTTAGATTTGGTTTTCTAGACTGGATTGGGGATAGTGATCTGTGGGTGGGGGAGCCAGGAATGACTCAGTTCACACAAACTGACGATTGATTGATCAGTTTTGACCTCTGAGCTGCCTATAGTCCCAGCGATATCCAGATAAGCCTTTTCTGTCGATGAGGACGTCCCGAAGTCAACCTTTTCGCCTCCGAGCACAATGCTGTTCTCCCTCAGTCGAGCAGGCAAAGGAGTAGGTTCACTAGGAGATGCCTTCACGATACCGTGCAACACAACCCTCATTTCCGCTGAACTCATGCATATTGGCAAAAGTCATGGCAGAGCGAGCTCCTTGCATATTGATAACTCCCTGGTGGCCCCAGCAGATATGGTTTGCATGACTTCTGTGTCTATCACACAGCTGTCATTGGAAACTTCCGTATGTCCCCATGTGCTCACACAACAACAGGGACAGATTCGACACCCAGAGATAGAGGTGCGTTGATTCATGGCCTGGAAAATTTGACTGCGAACCATGACAGCTTTCCTTCTCCATTACAGAGGATTCTGGATGTGTCACAAAAGACACACACAGAGATCATATAGCGCCAAATGGGCTGTTTTTACTAAGTTTGCTGCAACTCACAATTTTGACGCGCATACCGCTTTGCTTCGCCAAGTTATGTTGTTTCTTCTTACTTTATTCGAAAAGGGTCTTCGTTTTTCCTTTATTTAAGTTTATCAGCAATCCCTGATAAACTTGAGGGATTTACATTTTTTTCTCACCCCCTCGCCAAGAGGTTTCTTTAGGATGTTAGAAACTTAGCACCTCCAGTATGTGGAGGTGCATTGATTCCTGCATTGAGCGGGGTTTGGACTCAGTGGCCTTATAGGCCCTTCCGACTCTACTATTCTATGATTCTATGGAATACCTGCCTGGAGTTTGTCGATCGTCCTGAAGGCCTTAACTATTCGAACCACTTGCACGAGGATCTCTGTTTATTATCCTGGAAGACAGCTTTTCTCATAGCAATTACTACAGCGTGTCAAGCAAGCGAACTCTGTGCTCTTTGCATAGGCTTTCTGTATCTGGCATTCTACAGCGACAAGGTGGCACATGGGCATGTTTTATAGGTTACAGGTCCTGTCTGTCAAGTGGCTTTGAATAGGCCAGGCTGCTGGTCTATAAGGCCGGAGGAGCAAGGCTGAAGAGCCTTGCTAGGTTCTTCTTCGTGGTCTCTATGCATCACACATATGGGCTTTGCGCCTGCGCAGAGACCAGACTGGAACCTTCTATAGCTGAGTGGAACGTTTTTGGCGGGAACCCCTCCCCCACGCTACCGCGCACGTCCATGGGGTTCCCGCCCTTACCTCAGTTCTTCGTCGTCCGCCATTGTGCTTAGACCATAGAACCAAACCTCTTAGCGTTTTCTCTTTAAAATCCTTTTTTACTTCAAATCTTTCCTCTTTTCGCTTATTTCTCACTTCTTAACGTCTTTTCTTCTATTCTATCTAAAAAAGAATTTTTTTTTTTTAGTAGTTAGATTTTCCTCAGCGATTTCGATCGCGGCGCTTAGCCGTATGGCAGTTAAGGCCCCATTTCGCAAGTGTGTGAAATGTGGAGCTAAGCTCCCTCCAACTGACGGGCACTCCCTGTGCGTCCTGTGCCTAGGTGAAGGCCATAAAGTTGAGTCTTGGCTGAATCTTCGAGGATGCACAAAACGGCAGCCAGTAAGTCCGTTGATGACCGTTGCACTGAGGTGCCTGGACATTCCAGAGCGGCTAATAGGGCTCAGATACCCCTAACGCCTGGACAAACGGCAGCCAGTAAGTCCGTTGATGACCGTTGCACCGAGGTGCCTGAACATTCCAGAGCGGCTAATAGGGCTCAGATACCCCTAACGCCTGGACAAACGGCAGCCAGTAAGTCCGTTGATGACCGTTGCACTGAGGTGCCAGAACATTCCAGAGCGGCTAATAGGGCTCAGATACCCCTAACGCCTGGACAAACGGCAGCCAGTAAGTCCGTTGATGACCGTTGCACTGAGGTGCCAGAACATTCCAGAGCGGCTAATAGGGCTCAGATACCCCTAACGTCTGGACAAACGGCAGCCAGTAAGTCCGTTGATGACCGTTGCACTGAGGTGCCAGAACATTCCAGAGCGGCTAATAGGGCTCAGATACCCCTAACGCCTGGACAAACGGCAGCCAGTAAGTCCGTTGATGACCATTGCACTGAGGTGCCTGAACATTCCAGAGCGGCTAATAGGGCTCAGATACCCCTAATGCCTGGACGGTCACTGGCGAGTTCCGCGGCCAGGAAAATCTCCAAGAAGGCCCGGACTCCCAAATCTTCGAGGATGGACAAAATGGCAGCCAGTAAGTCCGTTGATGACCGTTGCACTGAGGTGCCTGAACATTCCAGAGCGGCTAATAAGGCTCAGATACCCCTAACACCTGGATGGTCACTGGCGAGTTCCGCAGCCAGGAAAATCTCCAAAAAGGCCTGGACTCCCAAATCTTCGAGAATTGACAAAATGGCAGCCAGTAAGTCCGTTGATGACCGTTGCACTGAGGTGCCTGAACATTCCAGAGCGGCTAATAGGGCTCAGATACACCTAACGCCTGGACGGTCACTGGCGAGTTCCGCGGCCAGGAAAATCTCCAAAAAGGCCCGGACTCCCAAATCTTCTTCTGAAATGGAGAAAAAGAAGAAGAAGAATAAGAAGAAAGATGCGGAAAAACCCTCGTTAGGGTCATCCCGCACAGCGGAACCGGCTAGGAGTCACTCTACTCCTCCTGCCATACCGACCGCTTCGATACCGAGGCCTCCCTCGGTATCGAGATCCCAGTCGGTACCATAGAATCATAGAATAGCAGAGTTGGAAGGGGCCTACAAGGCCATCGAGTCCAACCCCCTGCTCAATGCAGGAATCCACCCTAAAGCATCCCTGACAGATGGTTGTCCAGCTGCCTCTTGAATGCCTCTAGTGTGGGAGAGCCCACAACCTCCCTAGGTAGCTGATTCCATTGTCGCACTGCTCTAACAGTCAGGAAGTTTTTCCTGATGTCCAGCCGGAATCTGGCTTCCTTTAACTTGAGCCCGTTATTCCGTGTCCTGCACTCTGGGAGGATCGAGAAGAGATCCTGGCCCTCCTCTGTGTGACAACCTTTTAAGTATTTGAAGAGTGCTATCATGTCTCCCCTCAATCTTCTCTTCCCCAGGCTAAACATGCCCAGTTCTTTCAGTCTCTCTTCATAGGGCTTTGTTTCTAGACCTCTGATCATCCTGGTTGCCCTCTTCTGAACACGCTCCAGCTTGTCTGCGTCCTTCTTGAATTGTGGAGCCCAGAACTGGACACAATACTCTAGATGAGGCCTAACCAGGGCCGAATAGAGAGGAACCAGTACCTCACGTGATTTGGAAGCTATACTTCTATTAATGCAGCCCAAAATAGCATTTGCCTTTCTTGTAGCCATATCGCACTGTTGGCTCATATTCAGCTTGTGATCTACAACAATTCCAAGATCTTTCTCGTTTGTAGTATTGCTGAGCCAAGTGTCCCCCATCTTGTAACTGTGCATTTGGTTTCTATTCCCTAAATGTAGAACTTGGCATTTATCCCTATTAAATTTCATTCTGTTGTTTTCAGCCCAGCACTCCAGCCTATCAAGATCACTTTGAAGTTTGTTTCTGTCTTCCAGCGTATTAGCTATCCCACCCAATTTTGTGTCATCTGCAAATTTGATAAACGTTCCCTGCACCTCCTCGTCCAAATCATTAATAAAAATGTTGAAGAGCACTGGGCCCAGGACTGAGCCCTGCGGCACCCCACTCGTTGCCTCTCCCCAGTTTGAGAAGGTTCCATTGATAAGTACTCTTTGAGTCTGATTCTGTAGCCAACTGTGGATCCACCTAATAGTTGTTCCACCTAGCCCACTTTTAGCTAGTTTGTTAATCAGAATGTCATGTGGTACTTTGTCCAAAGCTTTGCTGAAGTCAAGATAGATGACGTCCACAGCATTCCCACAGTCCACAAGGGAGGTTATCCTATCAAAAAATGAGATCAAATTAGTCTGACAGGATTTGTTCCTGACAAATCCATGTTGGCTTCTAGTAATCACTGCATTGATTTCAAAGTGTTTACAGATTGACTTCTTTATAATCTGCTCCAGAATTTTCCCAGGGATGGATGTCAGACTGACTGGTCTGTAGTTCCCAGGTTCCTCCTTTTTGCCCTTTTTGAAGATAGGGACAACGTTAGCCCTCCTCCAGTCATCCGGCACCTCACCCGTCTTCCATGATTTTGCAAAGATAATAGACAAAGGTTCTGAGAGTTCTTCCGCTAGCTCCTTCATTACTCTTGGATGCAGTTCATCGGGCCCTGGAGATTTGAACTCATTCAAGGAAATTAGGTGTTCTTTGACCATTTGTTTATCAATCTCAAACTGCAATGGCTACGGTACCGACACATCCTCCCAGTCTATCGGAGGGCGAGTTGCGGGATTCGGCTTCAGCGGCCTCTTTCCGAGAGCCTGCCAGGCTGCAAGAAGTTCAGGGACTAATCCCTCTACCGCCTTCGCCAAGGCACACTCTAAGGCGTCAATGGGAAGAAGCTTTTCAATACTCTTATCCCCAATCAGTATGTTGCGACTATGTATGGGATCGATATCGCCCACAATGATACTTCCAGGGTGACCACCAGTACCCTCAAGAAGAATATTATGCGCACCCTCCACCTACGAGGATGTGTCATCTACCGCTGCCTCCACCGCCCGCCCACCAAACGTCGACGCCTCGACACCGTACGCAGCCATTGGCATCGACTGCCGCGGTTACCACGGTACCGACGGAGCATGTAGACCTCCAGGTGGTTACAGTATCCTTGCCTGAGGATAATTACCCATCGGATTCTGAGTCGGGGTTGTCGGCTACTCCATCGATGCCTTCACCAGAAGATGAGGTTCATGACAAGGACCCTTCTTCCCCTTCCGACGATATGGTCAGATTTTTTGACCATATGCTTAGAATGGCTCAGGCATTAGGACTGGAGATCCAGCAAATGGATGAATCGGTCGTCGATCCAATCTACGACGTTTTCCAGTCCACAACCAACCAACGACTTGCCATCCCTATTCCACATGCTTTAAAGCAAACGGCTCAATTATCTTGGAAAACACTGGCTATGACTCAAGCCACATCGAAAAGGCTAGAGACCCTCTGTCGAGTCCAAGAGGAAGATGTAGTTTCTGGTCCAACATCCCAAACCTAATTCGATCGTAGTGGAGTCGGCTCAAGGCCACTCACAGAAGGCACATTCTGCACCCGTGGACAGAGAAGGCAGAAAGTTGGACCATACGGGCAGGAGGATTTACTCCTCTGCCTCTTTGGGCATCAGGGCATCAGCCTACGAGGCTACCATGGCACGATACCAGCTCTTCCTCTGGGAGAAAATAGGATCACAATGTGAACATCTCCCAGAGGACAAAAAAGAGCTGGCATGAGTTTTCCAGAGTGAAGCTTCAGCCATAGCCAGGCAACAATTGTCGACAGCGAAAGGTCAGCAGAGGCAGCAGCAACAACAGCTCCAAAGCAAACGTCAGCCCGACTTCTCTAAGAAGCAGCGGGTTTGACTTCTTTATCCCAGATCCACCTCCCTTTGCAAACCGCCTAGCACCACTTTACCATCAATGGGAGTCAATAACATCGGACTCTTGGGTGCTCACTATCATCAACTCGGGGTATGCCATCGAGCTCGATGTCCTTCCTCCTTCTTCGGGAGTGAAAGTAACGGCGCCATCCCCTCCTCTGCTTCTCGAGGTACAGACCCTCCTAGCGAAAGGAGCCATCTCTCCAGTACCCGCAGAGGAACTCAACCAGGGGTTTTTCTCCCGATACTTCACGGTCCCGAAAAAAGATCTGGTAGCGGACATTTCAACCACCCTCAACCTGTTGGTCTCGTTGGGTCTGTGGGTCAACAAGGAGAAATCCATCTTGACCCCACAGCAGAAGCTGGACTTCATAAGGGTAACCCTATCGTCTCGGGACGGGAGAGCATACCTGCCCTCGACCAGAGCAAGCATCCTTCAAGAGTTAGCCATCGCTACTGAGAGCCGCCGAAAGGTCTCGGCATGGACAATTCAGAGGCTATTAGGCTTGATGGCAGCTACAACTGCAGTCATCAGGTTTGCAAGACTCAAAATGAGAATATTGCAGGCCTGGTTTTTAAGAACTTTCGATCTTCGACACGATGCCCGGCGAACTTACCTGTCGATCCCGACGCAAGTAAGGGCATCTCTGAAATGGTGGTTTTCGATGTCGACGCTCCTAGAAGGAGTTCCCTTCCAGCAAGAAACTCCTTCGGTAACGATCATGACGGATGCATCGTTGATCGGATGGGGAGCACACTGCGACTCCCTCACAGCTCAGGGCTGTTGGCCTCCTTCCCAGAGGGAACATCATATCAACCACCTAGAACTGCTAGCGGTGGAGAATGGAATAAAAACTTTTTCACAAATGATCGAGGGCCGAAACATCCTGATCGCGACGGACAACACCACGGTAGTGGCGTACATCAACAGACAAGGTGGGACAAGGTCTCATCCTCCGAATCGATCGGCACTCAGGATTTGGAACTGGTGCATAAAGAGAAATACTCACCTGACGGCGATCCATGTAGCGGGCAAGGAAAACATCATCGCGGACGCCCTCAGCAGGTCTTTCCACGTCGACCACGAATGGGAGCTCGATACCGAAGTAAGAGACATTCTCTTTCGGTACTGGAGCCTCCCTGCTGTCGATGCCTTCGCTACCGAAGAAAACGCAGCTTGTTCCAGGTTCTGCAGCAGAGCAGGAAGAGGAAAGCACTCGCTAGGAGATGCTTTCACCAGAACCTGGAAAGGAAATCTTCTTTACATCTTTCCTCTGTTTCCACTGTTGACGAAGGTGCTGGCCAAAATCCAGTCGGACAGGTCGGACTGCATCCTTATCACACCGTGGTGGCCTCGACAGACGTGGTTCTCCCACACCCTTCGACTGTCGGACGAGAATTACATCAGACTCCCGCCGATACTGACACTGTTGTCTCGACACCAGGGCAGGGTTCGACACACAAACCTGTCGACCCTCAAGATGACGGCATGGAGAATATCATCCAGTCCTCCTCTCGTACCAAGGATTTAACTGTAGACCATATATTGTTGGCATCACTAAAGCCTTCAACGAGAAAATCTTACGTGGCAAAGTGGCAGAGATTTCAAACTTTTGCCTTGGAAAACGATCAAGCACCTGAATCTTGCCCTTTGTCATTGATTCTCAAATACCTATTGGCACTTTATCAGCAGGGACTCGAACTCACTTCCATCAGAGTTCACTTAGCGGCTATTACGTCTTTTCATCGAGGCATGGTTTTACACCTTTTGTACATCCAACATCGAGGAAATTTTTAAAGGGGCTTAAAAATATGATACCGACAGTAAAGAGTATCGTTCCACCATGGAGCCTATCAGTGGTGTTACAGGCATTGACAAAGAAGCCCTTCGAGCCCATGGCCTTATCTGACCTTAGGCTTCTAACATTCAAGACTGTCTTTTTAGTAGCCATCACTTCTGCTAGACGTGCAAGTGAGCTTAGAGCTCTCAGGATAGATGCTCCTTACACTATCTTTCACAAAGATAAGGTTGTGTTACGCACAGACCCTGCCTTCTTGCCTAAGGTAGTGTCAACGTTTCATCTGTCCCAATATATCACTCTACCAGCTTTCTTTCCGAATCCAACAACACCTGTTGAGTTTTCTTTACATACACTTGATGTAAGGAGAGCTCTTGCCTTTTACAAGGCTAGGACAGAGAGTTTTAGGAAAACAAAGCAATTGTTTATTTGTTATGGTGAGCCTTATAAGGGACTCCCTGTTTCATGCCAGCAACTGTCACGCTGGATTGTAGAGACAATTGAACTTGCTTACTCTATCTCTAAACTAGAGCTTGTGAAACCTGTGACAGCTCATTCTACCAGAGCTGTTGCAACATCTGTTGCCTTCAGCAGAGGTGTTCCCTTGACAGAAGTCTGTAGAGCTGCAACGTGGTCCACTCCGTCCACGTTTGTTAGGCACTACAGTTTGGACACCCGTGCTAGGCACGACTGCTCGTTTGGAAGGACAGTGCTCTCGGAGATCTTCAGATGATGCACCAACCCACCTCCAAAGATATGTCAGCTTGCTACTCGCCCATATGTGTGATGCATAGAGACCACGAAGAAGAAATGCAGGTTGCTTACCTGTAACTGTGGTTCTTTGAGTGGTCATCTATGCATTCACACAACCCACCCACCATCCCCACTTGGTGGTGTGAGACTTACAAATGACACAGTTATATGTGGAATGTACTTTATTGAAATTACACTCATGTTTATGGGGGCACAATGTCGGACTCCTGTAAACTGAGGTAAGGGCGGGAACCCCATGGACGTGCGCGGTAGCGTGGGGGAGGGGTTCCCGCCAAAAACGTTCCACTCAGCTATAGAAGGTTCCGGTCTGGTCTCTGCGCAGGCGCAAAGCCCATATGTGTGAATGCATAGATGACCACTCGAAGAACCACAGTTACAGGTAAGCAACCTGCATTTTCTTCTCCCAACACAAGGCCTGAAATCCCTCCTGTTTGGATTCCATCTCCGATTGAGACTTTGAAAGCACTCTGCACATGGGCCTGCTACTATTTGGACTCTGGATTTCTAAGGACTGTGCCATGAAAAGTACTGTGAGGCTTTTCATAGACTTGAACTTGCATTAGCTGTGGATTGTGTGTGTGGCCTGACTCAGGTGACAGAGCTTCCTCGGAGCTAAAGTTACGTGCAGGAGAGTTTCTGTGCCTGAGATATTTTTCATTGTAAACATGCCTACTGGGTCAGCTCAGCGTACTGCAGGCCGGGATTGACTGGTGCGTGATCTCTTTCTCTCTGCTAGATTCAGGTGGCAGGGAGTTGCCAGTGCTAACCAGAAAGCATAAAACTCCTGTGCCTGGGATTTTACCCTACTCATGATCTTGCTTAGGCTTTTAACCATGTTCCCTGAGTTACTAGCGTACACGGCGTCTAGAGAAGCTCTTTTGAGATGGTTTGTCAAGTCTTTCAAGAATTCCCTTTGTCAGCTTCAAGTATGTTTTTGAGGTGTGTAACCATTAAGCCTGGTACCAAAAGATTTCCTTAATAAAAAGAAGTCTCACTGATGTGAGTGTCTCGTGTCAGTTTGCCAGCACGTGTGAATGCCAAAGGGAATGAGCATGCATACCACACCAGCTTAAAATGCTGTTTTTAACCTTTAAAGCCTTAAATCAGTGGTTCCCAAAGTGGGTGGTTTTAATGTCCCCTTAAAACCCAGGGATATTTTTATGGGAGAAGGTAGTTTGGTCCCAAGCCATATAGGGGAAGAATCCACACATGTATTAATACCGTTTAAGAAGAGTCCTTTTAACGGTAAATTGAAATGTTTCAAAAACAGCAAAACGCTAATGAAGAGACATACCCTGCTTGGTTTGCCCTGCCATGCTGGCTGCAAAACAGAGGCGTTCACTCTCTTTTCCCTCCCTCCCTTGGCAAGCCTGCGGCGAGTGCTCCGGATTTTGAATAAATATTCAATTAATTGTTACTGTTTTGAATCTTATTATTATCTTCCTTAGTGGGTCGTTGAAAACTACTATTCTGAATAATGATTTTTATAGGGTAGGGTAGGGGGCACTGGGCATGAGTTTGTGGAACCAAGGGGGCGGTTACCTGAAAAAAATTTGGGAACTGCTGCCTGAAATGGTTTAGGACCAAGGTCCTTGAAAGCTGGCCTTCTCCTTTACCAGCATCCTGGCCTGGCACTGTGAGGTCATCAACAGAGGCCCTTCTCACTTTCCTTACAGATTAGTTAAGCCTCTTCTTTTCAGGAAAGCTCTGAAGACCCATCTGTTTTCGCTGACCGTCCCTTAGTCTGTGCCATAGTCTGTGCCATTAGTTTTTATTGGTAAATTTAAATAGATATATTTTGATTTTTTTTTTAAAAAAAATCCTATCCACTTTGTGTGGGTTTTTGTTGGGGGGGGGAAATACTAATTTGATTTATTTTTCCAGTATATACATATAAACAAATATTCATAAATAAATACATGTTCATTACACAGTAACCTTCCCCCCCCCCCCAAAGTTATAAACATAATTACTTTTCATTTCAGGTTTCAGGTTTTATCCCTTTTATCCTGTTCCCTCCCTATTCCCTCCCCCCCCCCCCCGGCCTGGTACATTTCTCATAAATTGTCCCATTTCTTTTCCTGGGATGTTATATCACTTCTGTTTATCTCTTCCTTTATTATTTTTATAGTTATTTTCTAACATTATTTCTTTTCAGGAGTCCCAGAGCATCCTATAGGCCTCTGCCAGAGTTGTTCTGTTCATTTCTTTCTTCATATATTCTATATATTTTTGCCAATCTCTCTTAAAGTTATCTTTTTGTTTTATTCCTCTTTGTAATTGTAATTTCTGTGTCAATTTTTCACTAATTGCTATTTCCCAAAGTTCCCTTTTCCATATAGCTACTGTCAGCATCTTTGCTGTTTTCCAGTTACTTGCTATTAATTGCCTTGCAGCTGTCAGCATATATCCAATTAACAGTTTTTTGGTTATCTCTTTATTTTCTTTGACAAAGATATTCAATAATGCCAATTCTGGCTTTTTATATATTTTTTGAGCAGTAATTTTTTCAATTTCTCTAAAGACCCTGTCCCAAAATTTCTATACTTTCCCACAGTCCCACCACATATGTATTTGAGTTCCATTATCCTTACATCCTCTCCAGCAAGAGGGTATCAAAGTCTTGATAATTTTTGCCAGCCTAACTGGTGTCCAATAGCATTTCTGAGTTAATTTTAAAGCACCTTCTTTTGTTCTTGTGGATGTGTTTTGAATGGGAATCTTTCAAAAAAATTCTCCCATTCTTCTTTTATCTCCTCTTCTGTATCCCTTTGCCATGTCTGTTTTATTGTCTTATTCCCCCTAATCTCCTGTTTTATTAATATTTTGTATATTTGAGTTATTAACCCTTTGTCTCCTACCTTATGGTTCTCTATAAAATTTTCCCATTCTGTTAGATCTTTTGTATTTTGTCTTACTATCTTTCCCCTATTTATGAAACTTCTGATTTATGCCCATGTTAACCATGACATTTCTATATCTTGTGTCCTACTCTTCCATACTTCATGTGTTATAGGGCGTTGCTCTTCGTAAAAATATTTCATCTGTATCATTCCTATTTCCTTTAAATTATTTTTATCTACTGCTTTATTTTTAATATCAAAATCTGGATGTACCCAAATTGGGGTTAGTGGTGAAAACCCTGGCATCAATTTCTCTTTTTTAAAATACCACGTTTTTAATAATCCTGTGATTGTACTGCTTTTCCTTTCTATTTGTTGTTTTATATCTTTTTTTATGAAAAATGTTCTGCATTTCTTCTTCCTTTAGCTCCATCAATTCTTTTTCTATTTCTACCCATTGTGCCTTGGTTCCTTCCTTTATTATCGTTAATAGATGTCTTAATTGGTACGTGTCATGGTATGTTTTTAAGTGTGGTATGCCCCAACCTCCTTCCTGCCCAGCTCTATATCTAAATGTTTTAGCAGTTTGTGGTCTTTTACTCTAAAATATAAATATTTTAATCTTGTTTTGCCATATTTTAAAGTTTTTGTTTGGTATTTCCTGCAGTAGTATGTTAAATAAATATGTAAATTTTGGCAGTACCATCATTTTTATCATCATAATCTGATCTGAAAGTGATAACTTTATCTTATCCTATCTTACTTTGTGTGGTTTTTATCATGTACACCACCTTGAGAGGGATCCAAACCCTTTTAACCCTCAGAAGAGTTTGGATGTAATTTTGGTGTAATTTTGGATAGATACATTGTGACTTCCTGGTAAATTGCCTGTCTGGTGTGAAAGTCATGTCATAGTGCTGGGCTGGAGTCAATGGCCATGATGTACATTGGGAAGAGTAGTCATGAGGTACTAGAAGCCAAATTTAGGTTGCTAGGTAGGAGATCTTCACACAGTGTATAGTTAAACTATGGAATTCACTACCACAAGATGAAGTGATGGCCACTTGCATGGCTTTAAAAGGAGGCTGGATAAATTCCTGGAGGAGAAGGCTATCAATGGCTACTTGTCCTGATGGCTATGTGCTACCTCCAGTATAAGAGGCAGTAATCTTATATGTACCAGTTGCTGGGGAACATGGATGGAATAGTGCTGTTACACCTGTGCCTTCCTTGTGGTTTCCTGGTGTGAACAGATTGCTGGACTAAATGGACCCATGGTGTGGTCCAGCATGGCACTTCTTATGTTCTTAGATTGAAAGCCAGAATCTTGAAGGTAGCTTTCTCTGAAATTCAACCTGTTCCATACAGAGGGCCAGTTTGTTAGGTGAAGCTGAGGAGCCCCAGTGGTGGTATAGGGAGGAGGGGTTTAGATTAGATGAGCAGTGGGGAATATTTTGGGACAAGTCAGACCTGTACCACCCAATAGCTAAAGCTCTTAGGGCTGTTTATAACAATTCATTCGTAGTCATAACTTTGTTTGGCTCAGTGGGGAAGATAGTTTGGTTTTGTTGCCCAAGCACTGGCTTTAGAAAATTTGTGAATAAGGGCCTCACCTGTTCTGGGGAACGGAAGGAAAGAAATTTAGTTCCTAATTGGAAGTGTAGAGGAATTTAAAGCATTTACTTCCCATTAAATACTGCGGGCACAATATTCGAAAACTCCAGATGACCACACCCAATGGTGTCATGTAAATGTTAAACACCATGGGGGACAGTACTGACCCCTGCGGAACCCCATACTGAAGAATCCATGGGGCCAAGCAATGTTCCCCAACTAGTAGAGCGGCTTAGCAAAATCATGCACAATGTGATACAAGTGTGAAATTTGGTATGGTGGCCTTTATGACCATGTAGATTAAAATGAGATATAGGGGCATCTTGGGAAATCATCGTAACGGCCTCCATCTTGGAAAATGGCAGCCAAAATCCAGTTTTCACACAATAACTATTATTTGTAATCTCACAGAAAAGATGTCTCAATACAAAATTAAAGTGCATAAAATTTGCTACAAAAAAGTCATTAACAACCTTATCATAGGAGCAACCCTTGTCAAGATATAAAAGTTTTATTCTGAAAAGATAACCATGTTGGCTCCAGGCGAGCCTCGTCAGGGAGATCATTTCATAATTGAGGGGCCACCACTGAAAAGGCCCTCTCCCTTGTTGCCATTCTCCGAGCTTCCCTCAGGGTAGGCAACCAGAGGAGGACCTTAGATGTTGAGCATAGTGTATGGGTAGGTTCATGACGGGAGAGGCGTTCCATCAGGTATTATGGTCCCAAGCCATATAAGGCTTTATAGGTTAAAACCAGCACCTTGAATTGGGCTCAGAAACATACAGGCAGCCAATTATTATTATTATTATTATTATTATTATTATTATTATTATTATTTATTTATATAGCACCATCAATGTACATGGTGCTGTACAGAGTAAAACAGTAAATAGCAAGACCCTGCCGCATAGGCTTACAATCTAATAAAATCATAGTAAAACAATAAGGAGGGGAAGAGAATGCAAACAGGTACAGGGTAGGGTAAGCAGGCACAGGGTAGGGAAAAACTAACAGTAGAAAGTAGCAGTAGAAGTCTGCACAACATCAAGTTTTAAAAGCTTTAGGAAAAAGAAAAGTTTTTAGTTGAGCTTTAAAAGCTGTGGTTGAACTTGTAGTTCTCAAATGTTCTGGAAGAGTGTTCCAGGCGTAAGGGGCAGCAGACGAAAATGGACGAAGCCGAGCAAGGGAAGTAGAGGCCCTTGGGCAGGCGAGAAACATGGCATCAGAGGAGCGAAGAGCACGAGCGGGGCAATAGTGTGAGATGAGAGAGGAGAGATAGGAAGGAGCTAGACCGTGAAAAGCTTTGAAGGTTAACAGGAGAAGTTTATATTGGATTCTGAAGTGAATTGGAAGCCAATGAAGAGATTTCAGAAGCGGAGTAACATGGTCGGAGCGGCGAGCTAAGAAGATGATCTTTGCGGCAGAGTGGTGGACAGAAACCAACGGACTGATGTGAGAAGAAGGAAGGCCAGAGAGAAGAAGGTTGCAGTAGTCCAACCGTGAAATAACCAGTGCATGAACAAGCGTCTTGGCAGAAGAGACAGACAAAAATGATCGAATCCTGGCAATATTATACAGGAAAAATCGACAAGATTTAGCTACTGCCTCAATATGAGGAATAAAGGAGAGCGAGGAGTCGAAGATAAAGCTAAGGCTACGAGCTTCCTTGACCGGAGTAAGCGTAACATCATTGACAGTAAGAGAGAATGAGAGATGAGGAGAAGGTTTAGGAGGAAAAACAAGCAATTCAGTCTTTGCCATGTTAAGCTTCAAGCGACGATGAAGCAGCCAAGCTGAGATATCTGAAAGACATGCCGAGATACGATCGTGAACATCAGGAGAAAGTTCCGGAGATGACAGATATAGTTGTGTATCATCGGCGTACAGATGATATTGGAGGCCATGAGATTGAATAAGCTTGCCCAAGGGCAACATGTATAAGGAAAACAACAACGGGCCAAGCACCGAGCCTTGCGGAACCCCTACTGAAAGGGGAAAGGAGGAAGACGAGCTGCCATTAGTCAACACGCTGAAAGAGCGACCCGCTATATAGGAGGCAAACCAGTTATAGACAGAGCCACAAAATCCAAGGTCATGAAGGGAATCTAAGAGAAGATCATGATCAACCGTGTCAAAGGCTGCAGTTAGATCAAGGAGAATAAGAACGGAATAATGGCCTTTAGACTTGGCAATAAGGAGATCATTGGTGATCTTAGTAAGGGCTGTTTCGGTGGAATGCAGAGGACGGAATCCAGATTGAAATGGATCCAAAGCAGAGTTACTAGAAAGAAAGTCAAGACAACGAGAGTAGACCGCACGCTCCAGGATCTTTGAAACAAACGGCAACAAAGAGACAGGTCGGTAGTTAGACAGAGATAGCCTATCAAGAGTAGGTTTCTTGAGAATGGGAGAGACTGTAGCATGTTTAAAAGCAGAAGGAAATGAACCAGAGGACAGAGAAAGATTAATAATATGTAGCAAGGAAGGGAGGATAGCAGGAATAAGATTAATAAAGACACGAGAAGGAATCGGATCACGAGAACAAGTGGAAGGCTTCGAAGAGCGCAGTATTGTAGACAGTTCATCCGCAGAGACCGAAGGAAACGCAGAGAAATTTGCAGGAGGAGCTGACAGATGAGGAACAGGAACTGGAAGAGGAGCAGAGCTGGCCAGATCAGAGCGGATAGTTTGGATTTTAGCATTGAAAAAAGAGGCAAAGTTATTAGCAGACAGAGAGGCGGGGAGAGATGGCGGATTAGGCTTCAGAAGAGAATTGAAGGACGCAAAGAGCCGCTGAGGATGCCTAGCATTTGACTGGATCAGCGTTGAGTAGTACTGCTGTTTGGCCAGTGAGATGGCAGAAGAGAAAGAGGAGAGTACAAATTTGTAATGGACAAAGTCTGCCCGGTCCCTGGTCTTACGCCAAAGGCGTTCAGCTGCCCGGGAACAAGAGCGAAGGTAGCGGAGGGAAGAGGTGAGCCACGGTTGGGGTTGAGAAGGGCGAACTATCCGAGTTGTAGATGGAGCAAGATTATCAAGAGTTGAAGATAAGGAGGAATTAAAGAAGGAGACAGCTGAGTCCAAGGAGACAGCCGAACAGACAGAAGGAAGGGAGGAGGCTAGAGACTGGGAAAAAGCCTCATAATTGATAAATTGCAAGTCACGACAAGAGCGAGAAGCGGGACGTGAAGGAGGAGGATTATGAGTAATATTGAAAGAAACTAGGTGATGATCTGACAGCGGAAAGTGAGCAGTAGAAAAGTCCAACACAGAGCAATTCCGAGTGAGAACAAGATCCAGACAGTGTCCAAGGGAATGTGTGGGTGCATCAGACCAAAGCTTAAGATCATAAGAGGAAGATAATAAGCGAAATCGTAGAGCTGCAGCATCTTGAGGGTCATCCACATGAATATTGAAATCACCCAGGATAAGAGTAGGACAGTTGTCAGAGAGGAAAAAGGACAGCCACGAATCAAAATCAGAGATAAATTTTGAGGACGAGCCTGGGGGGCGGTACAGAACTGCAACCCGCAGTCGCAGTGGAGCGAAGAGCCTCACCACATGTACCTCAAAGGAGGAGAAGCAATGTGAAGGTGGAATGGAAAGAGGCTGGAACTGGCACAAACTAGATAATAAAAGACCCACACCACCACCCCGACCCTCTGGGCGACTAGTGTGAGAGAAAGAGAGTCCTCCAAGAGAGAGGGCAGCAGAGATGGCAGTATCATGGGCAATGGAAGCAGGCCAGAGTCGGTCTTATACGCTCGAACCTTCTGGTTCCAGTTATCAATCTGGCCACTGCATTTTGCACAAGCTGCAGCTTCCAAACCGTCTTCAAAGGCAGACCCATGTAGAGCACATTGCAGTAATCTAATTTGGAAGTTACCAGAGCATAGACAACTGAAGCTAGGTTATCTCTGTCCAGATAGGGGCATAGCTGGGCCACCAACTGAAGCTGGTAGAAGGCACTCCATGCCACTAAGGCCACCTGGGCCTCAAGTGACAGAGAAGGTTCTAGGAGAATCCCCAAGCCATGAACCTGCTCCTTCAGGGGGAGTGCAACCCCATCCAGAACAGGTTCAACACCCTCTATCTGGTCAGAAGAACCACCCACTAAGAGCATTTCAGTCTTGTATGGATTGTGTTTGTTTATTAGCCCTCATCCAGTCCATTGTCGCCGCCAGGCACTGGTTCAGCACATCCACAGCCTCACCTGTTGAAGATGAAAAGGAGAAATAGAGCTGTGTGTCATCAGCGTACTGATGACAATGCACTCCAAAACTCTGAATGACCACACCCAACTGTTTCATGTAAATGTTAAACAGCATGGGGGACAAAACTGACCCCTGCGGAACCCCATACTGGAGAATCCACGGAGCTGAGCAATGTTCCCCTAGTACCACTTTCTGGAGCTGACCAGCCACGTAGGAGCAGAACCACTGCAATACAGTACCTCCCACTCCTAACTCAGCCAGATTCTCCAGAAGGATTCCATGGTCGATAGTGTCAAAAGCCGCTGAGAGATCAAGGAGAATCAACAGAGTCACACTCCCCCTGTCTTTCTCCCGGCATAGGCCATCATACAGGGCAACCAAGGCTGTTTCCATGCCAAAACCAGTCCTGAAACCTGACTGAAATAGATCCAGTTAATCAGTCTCATCTAAGAGTGTCTGGAGCTGCCCACAACCACCAGCTCAAGGACCTTGCCCAGGAATGGAACATTTGCCACCAGCCTGTAGTTACTAAGATTTTCCGGGTCCAAGGATGATTTCTTCAGGAGTGGTCTCACTACCACCTCTTTCAGACGGCCCAGGACCACTCCCTCTCACAGAGAAGCATTAATCACTTATTATTATTATTATTTATTTATATAGCACCATCAATGTACATGGTGCTGTACAGATTACACAGTAAATAGCAAGACCCTGCCGCATAGGCTTACAATCTAATATCTCTGGCCCAGCTGGCTGTTCCGTCCCTATTAGGCAAGAGGGGCAAGGATCCAATACAGAGGTGGTTACATGAACCTGTCCAAGCACCTTGTCAATGTCCTCAGGCTGTATCAAATGAAACTCATCCAGGAAAACTGGACAAGGCTGTGCTCTGGATACCTCACTAGATTTACCTGCTATATTATTATTATTATTATTATTATTATTATTATTATTATTATTATTATTATTATTTATATAGCACCATCAATGTACATGGTGCTGTACAGATAACACAGTAAATAGCAAGACCCTGCCGCATAGGCTTACAATCTAATAAGTTGTAGTAAACAATAAAGAGGGAAGGAGAATGCAAACAGGCACAGGGAAGTGTAAACAGGCACCGGGTAGGGAGAAGCTAACAGTATAGAGTCAGAACAAACTCAATATTTGAAGGCTATAGGGAAAAGAAAAGAACACTTGAGTTCAAGTCCTGGTGGATGCCAAAGATTTTATTCTGGAAGTGCCTAGCAAGTGGGCCTCAGATGGTTCTACTATGTCCTTGCGGCCGGCATGTAATAGCCCCCAGACATTTAAACAACATTTAGTTCGTATTGTCATTTTAAGAACGCTTGGCTTCTCATTTGACTCTGCACTATATTAAGTTGAACTTTTAGAATAGGCAATACTTTCCCCATACGAATAATAACCTGCAAGATACATGTGCATGGATTACCTTTTGTTCAAATTATTTGTTGATACCTTCATGCCCTCGTAAGTCTGGGAGGAAGAATGCAGCCACATGTTAAATGAGATGTGAGATGGTGGTTGTATGTGGAGCTGTCTTTATCTAATTTTAAAGAAACAGAGGCTTAAAGGAGAATGGGGATTTGTCTAAGGAGGAATGTTTATTAGTCACAGACATGGCTAATCATTTCTGTCTTACTAGCCTTCTGTGGCATGCATTCTTAATAGAATTCAGACTGCTCTGGAGTCTGTGTCACTAGCATATTGTGTAAAGAACTCCCTTCCAAAATATCTAGCATTCTTGATCTTAACAGTTTGTAATATTCTTTGATTTTTATGCTAATTTTCACAATAATAACCCCGGTCATACAAACAGGAGCTCAACCATTAATGGTAAATGAAGGCTGTTAGTGAATAAACAGTAAAGAAAGGGTGGGGAAGCTCTGAAGAATAACACATATTCTTTGCTTTGAAACTTTTCCTTTTAATAAACTCAGTCATCTTAAATGTTGAAAAAATGTGCTGAAATATCTGAGATCAACTGGATTATTGCAGCATGAATTTTTATTCATAAGATGCAAGCATAGGTATAACTGCTATTTACTTTAAATCCAGAATAAAGAATATTGGAAGTAAAATTTGGGATCATAGTTTAGAAGTTAAGCTCAGTGAGTACAGTTCAGATAATTGTGCATTAGCAATATATTGTGTGTGTGTGTTATTTCATTGAGTCTTGTGGTTAATAGAATATAAACAATGTATATGTGTAGTGCTAGTGTCAAGACCTAGGTAGGGCATCACTTTTCCCCCCATTTCCAAATGACCACTAAATGGGTAAAAGTCAACTTACATTTGTAAAAGAACCTGTTGAGGTTTGTAAAACAATCATAGGATGGCTGTGAAAATAAATGAAATAAGACTATACACTGTGTAGACTGAAGTGAAATAAAAATATGAATTTACATTTTTATTCATATTTAAAATATCTGGGCTTGGGGGCATTTCAGGGCATTTAATGTACAATAAAATGTGGTGGATTCTGTCTTGATTAGATACTCAGCAAGACAAAACTATTCTAAGGATCTGGAAAGATCCTGAAAATGTCTGGGAGTCCTCAGAGCATTGTTTTTCCCTCTGAAACATGCCTGTGAATCCTTGGCTATCTCTGATGGTTCCATCTAAGTGAAATGAAAGTAACAAACCCTGATAATGCAAAGCAGAAATACAACACAGAGTTGTATCTAGGCCAGAGAAGTGATTAATGCAATGCAGAAATACAACACAATTAAGTGAGGGAATGAGTTTCTAAATGGCAGGGATAGTATTTATTTATGTATGTATTGCATTTCTATACTGCCCAATAGCTGAAGCTCTCTGGGCGGTTCACAAAAGTTAAAACCATCAAATACAATTTAAACTATAAAACAAACATCAGTATATTTTTTTAAAAAGAACAATATAAAAGCACAACTGAGATAAAACCAAGCAGCAATGCAGAGATTTATACAGATTTAAAACAGCAAAGTAAAAAGATAATACACTGTTAAAATACTGAGAAAATAAAAGGGTCTTCACCTGGCGTCGAAAAGAATATAACGTAGGTGCCAGGCAAACCTCTCTAGGGAGCTCATTCCACAGCTGGGGTGCCACAGCAAAGAAGGCTTTCCTCCTGGTAGCCACCTGCCTCACTTCCTTTGGCAGGGCTCATGCAGAAGGACCCTGAAGATGATCTTAGGGTCTGGGCAGATACATATGGGAGGAAGCGTTCCTTCAGATAACCTGGCCCCAAGCCATTTAGGGCTTTGAATGTAATGCCAGTACTTTGAATTGGGCCTGGACCTGGACTGGTAGCCAGTGAAGCTGGAAAGGGACTGGCATAATGTGTTCTCATTGGCTGGCCTGTTTTGTACCGGCTGAAGTTTCCGGACCGTTTTCATAGGCAGCCCCAGTAATCCAGACGAGAGGTTATCAAAGCTAGGTTATCTCTGTCCAGATAAGAGCACAGCTGGTATATCAGCTTAAGCTGATAAAAGGTGCTCCTTGCCACAGAGTTCTCCTGTGCCTCAAGTGACAGTTCTGGATCCAAGCGAACCCCCAAACTACAATCCCATTCCTTTAGGGGGAATGTAACCCCCTCCAGAACAGGTTGAATATCACCTAGCTGGACAGATGAACCACCTGCTAACGGTACCTCCGTCTTGTCTGGATTGAGTCTCTGTTTGTTGGCCCACATCCAGTCCATTACCGTGCCCAAGTACTGATTAAGAACAGCCACTGCCTCACCTGAGTTTGATGAAAATGAAAGGTAGAGCTGAGGGTCATCCACATATTGATGACACCTCAGTCCACATCTCCGGATGACCTCTCCCAGCAGTTTCATGTAGATGTTGAACAGCATAGGGAGTAAAATAGAGCCCTGTAGAACCCCATGGCCTAGATGCCTTACACATAGCAATAGTTCCCCAGCACCACTTTCTGGATTGGCCATCCAAGTAGGAGTGGAATCAGTGCAACGCAGTGCATCCAACTCCCAACCCAGACAATCTATCCAGAAGGATACCATGGTCGATAGTATCGAAAGCCACTGAGAGTTCTAAGAGAATCAACAGGGTCGCACTCCCCTGCCCCTCTCCCAGCAAAGGACAACCAAGCTAGTTTCTGTTCCAAAACCAGGCCTGAAGCCTGATTGAAATGGATCTAGATAATCCATTTCATTCAAGAGTGCCTGGAGTTGTCCTGCAACCACCCACTGAAGTACCTTGCCCAGGAAACAGATGTTAGCCATCAGCCTATGTTAATGTCCTTTGGGTTCAGGTTAGACTTTTTCAGGAGTGGTCTAATTACCACCTCTTAAAGAGGCCAGCAATCCTCTCCTTATTTGATGTAATGAGCTATGAAGGGCAAGGGTCGAGCACACATGACTTGGCCAAGCACCTTAACTATGGACCTTAATTATTTTTATGGGCCTTTTAGCATTAACTGTGCAGATTTCTTAGTGCCCATTGGTGAATTAATGTGTGGTTCTTCTTTTGCAGGGTAATCACTTTGATCAGTATGAAGAAGGACACTTGGAGATTGAGCAGGCATCCTTAGACAAACCTATAGAATCGGTAAGAAATCACTTTTTTACTCTCATGCCCTCAGCAGGCCTGGTAGTGTTTGCCTGTTCTGTGATGCAAGAACCTTCCACTAGCCAACTTCTGATCTTGTTTTTAGAGTCAGTAATTCAGAGGTGTGTGCTGATACATTTGCATGTCTTGCATTGATATGAAAATGAGGCAGGTCACCACTCTCTATCCAAGAGGCTTTTTAAAAATCCTTCTTTTTAAAGAATCTATAACTCACCATACTAGATTGAGATAGTAATTATTACAGGTGGTAATATGTAATTTTGTAATAGCTAAATTTGCCAAATATTGAATATACAACTTGTTTTTATTTATGAGCTTTGTAGAAATTGTTCCTCCTTAATTTAATTTTTAGTTAGCACAGGGAAACAGAATGCAGAACAAACATGCCAGCATTAGGAAGAATTCAATATAAATAAGTTGTAGTCAAAAGGTTTTTTTTTTAAATAGCTACCTATGGCAATATTAAAAAACATTGGTGTTCATCTCTCTTTCTGGGGAAAGGCTGCATAAAGATAACAGAAGTGATGATTTTTTGCTTGCTTTTCCTTTTAAGCATTTCAGGTTTTTGACTGAAATGCCACATCTCTGTGTTGTTTTCTCCCTCCAATATGGAATAACTGTAATTTTTGCTGCCTAAACATGTCTTTGAGTTTCAGTATTTAATATTTGCATTTGACTCTAACCTCATTGAAATAGCAGTTGAAAAAGAAATGAGATGGATGCATAGAGTTATTGATAATGCTGTGAAAATGAAAACTAAATAACCCCCTCCCTCAACAATTTTCAGAGCTGATTAAAGGATATCTAACCTCTCAACCACTTTCTTTCTTGTACTGCCCTCTGGATTGTATGTCACATCCTTCCTTGACATGCATTCTTGAGGGTTCATAGAGGCCCCTGGCCTTCTGATCTTCTGTGATTATGCTTCTGGTCAGTGTTGGGCTTGTTAAGCCTCTGCCCCTTCTCCCCTTTCTTCCCCTCCCCCAAATCACACTTGTCCTACTTTTTTGCACTATGATTAGACTTATGGCATAAGCAGCATTATAAGCAAACATGACAGTTAGGACTGTTGTCCACATACTGTTCATGGTGTCCAAGATTGTTGAGGCCCCTGAAGAAGAGTTTAGACAGTGGGCAAGTTCCTTCTTATAACTGGAATAACACTGAGCTAGTCCCACACCTAGAGGCAGCACACAGCCCTCCTATACCGTTGTGCAGGATGTCATCATTATGTAGACACTGGAGGGAACATATCTGTTGATCAGCTCTTAGGACCAAATGTAAGGCCACTCCATTGGAACCGAGAATCTTTCTTAACCATCTTTGATGGTTGTGCCCGTCCTTCATGTTCTCCACTGCTGCAAAACCAGGTTGTCTAAAAGATGTTATTTGGGAGAGGAAAGCAAAAGCATGTGAACTTTTGTTTGGTGATACTATCAGAATGACAGTGCAGCTTGGCCCTCGTGGTCCTGGCCAATTTTCCTGTCCTTGAGTTAATTCTACTGCAAATACAGCACTTGCTCCTTGCCTTTTGCTAGGGAAATGCCTGCTATGTTCTCATTGCTTGCTCTCCACTTCAGTCATTAGTACACACAGCTCTGGCCCTGCTCAATAGTAACTTCAGTTTTTAAGTTAATCCCAACTCTGTTAATGCTTTTGTCTAGAGAGTACTCACTGCACACTGTTTTGAGTCTCATTGCATTCATGAATGCTTTTTAAAAATGTGTAGCATTAAGAAGGAAGGTGTGTGTGTGTGTGTGTGTGTGTGTGTGTGTGTGCGCAGGCTCGCGCATACGTGCACACCTGTATGCATACACACACACACACACACACACACACACACACTTTTTTGTGTAGTAGATTGGTGTTTGTGTGCATATTTGTGTGCGTGTTGAGATGTTCACAGAAATTTACACAACCTGGGGTGTTCGACATTTTTTCTTCCACAGCAGTTGGGCCAAATTAGCTAAGCAGCCATGAATGGGTTTGTATTTGCACGGTCTGCATTTTTAATTTCTTTTCTAGGGTTTCCTCTCCTCCTCTTCTCCCCCATCCCCCATTTCTTATTTCTATTCTTCTGGTCCAGTGAATAATGCATTCAGTATCTGTGTTACTGTATTGGCATGATGCTAGAATTAGGCATGGCAGTTATTGACGACACATGAAATAATGCTGCAGAGCAGGTGGGAAGGATGGTACTATGCAACTGCATTTATTTCTGTTGAATTATTAAGCCTTGTTTGCATGTGTGTGCCTGTGTGTATGCAGGCACACACACACACACACACCTCAATTGAAATGCAAAAGCCAGCTTCCCTCTGTGCAAATGTCATGGAATAGTTAGTACTGGAACAGTATCATGTGCATCCTGGCAATCTTAGTACAAGACAGATTATTCTGATCTACAGATCTGTATGCTCACAAGGCTCCCATTGCTGCCTATGCCAGAAGGAACTGATTCAGTGCATGGACTCTATACCCTTCTGTAGCTGATAATAGCAAAGCCCCATTTGATCTCATAAGACTGTCTCATTGTAATGTAATCAACTGTGGAAGCAACTGTGTAGTAACTGTGAAAGAATCAGGCGTCTAAATGTTTGATTCTGACCCACAGACCTGCAAAATAAGCAAATATCTTAATTTTATAAGCAGCAAAATTTTATAAACCAAAAGATTAAAAACCTGTTTTTGAGTTCAAAATTTCCCTCCTTGTCAGTGGAGACTTTAAAATCTCTATGCAAGCTTTTCAATCACTTTAGCCTTGGTGATTTTTTACAAAAATCTGGAATGTTTGTTCTCATAATTGGCGATAACCAGGTTAAGTTAGTTGAATATAGGTACCTTTGAAATGAATCGGTTAGTCATGGCTTACTTTAAATTCCATTGATTTCAGTGGGAACCAAGTGTTAACTAATTTAGGGAGGGTTCATACATTATGTTTTTTCTCCACAGCGGCGTATTGTTTACAAGCAGTGTAATCCAGTGACAAACCATGGGTTGTTTCTCCAGCTTGTTGTGGGAGAGACAAGTCAGAAGTCTTGGTTTGCACGTCATGCTAGACAAGCCACAAACCAAAGTTTGTTTAGCCACTCCTGCTTACAAGAGAAGTGACTAGGCAGCAGTTCTCATACACAATAATCCAGGATCCTGAAAGATTATCTATAATCCCAGTTTACTCTGAGAGTGGATTGTTCAAGCGAACCACTGGATGAAAAGGAATTAGAATCCAGTTTTTGGAGGTCAAAGCCCACCTCAATATTTTAGGACCACCTTGATTTTTCAATTCATAATGACACTCTTCTTTCTCCTGCTTATAACCAGTGAGTTAAATTAGCCTTTTAGGTGTTGCACCACTTCTTGCTTCATTGGGAAAAGTGGAGCTAGGGCAACTATTAAAGAATTTAAAGAATTCCCTAGTCTACCTGGTGGAACAGTCATTATTATTATTATTAATATTTATTTTTAAAGCGCCATCTATTTTCATGGCTCTGTACAGAATAAAACAAAACAAGACAATCTGCCATATCTTACAATCTAAAATCACTGTAACAGACAGGGGAGGGAGGAGAAAACCCAATAGGGGTAGGGGACATTAAAACTAAATATAGACTAGTATGACCACGCTGTGGTTAAAAAGTTTTTGAGAAAATAAATGTTCTTCTTCGTGGTCTCTGTGCATCACACATATGGGCTCTGCCCCTGCGCAGGGCCAGGTTGGAAACTTCTCAAGCTGAAACATTTTTAGGCGGGAACCCCTCCCCCACCATCCACTGAGCATGCTCAGGGGTTCCCGCCTAATCCCCTCAGTTCTCTTCAACTGCCTGTGGGTCAACAGCGTTTGGAGACTTCTCTGTGGTATAGTGCGTTCTTATTATACCAGAGCTGAAAAATCTATCTATTTTTCCTTCTTTTTCTTACTTCTACAGTTTTCTATTCTTTCCTATTTGTCTTGTCTTGGTGCCTATGGCACACCAAGGCCTGTTTAAGAAGTGTTCCAACTGCGGACAGAAGATTTCACAAACGGATGGGCACTCCTTCTGCGTGTTCTGCTTGGGGGAGACTCATGTTGTGGAGTCGTGTGCTTTTTGCCTGAAGTTCTCAAGGCAAGCACGTAAAAACCGCGCAGATCGCCTTCGGGCTATTCTCTGGGAAAAGGCTTTGGAGGCAGTAGACAAACCGAGAGCAGCTCGCGTTTCTACATCTCCACACAGGATGGAGTCTATGCCCCAAAATCCTCCGACAAGGAGTGAAGCTTTAGCGGTTCCCCCCATCCTCCTCTCAGTCCGCAAAAAAGGCGGCAAAGAAAATCTCTAAGAGAGCGAGAGAGCACTCTGAGGCTGAAAACTCTCAGAGAAAAAAGAGCAAATTGAAGAGCAAAGATGGAAAGAAAAAGCCATCGAAATCAATCTCGTCGGTACCGAGGAGCCCGGTACCGAGTACTTCGATACCGAGGCGTGAGACGGGGCATAAAAGCCCGATATCGAGTCTGGCTTTACAGAGACCCCCCTCACAAGCGATAAGCCCGATACCGAGGTTTTCGCTACCGACACCTTTCTCAATACCGAGACGGACGACTCCATCCTCGCCGCCGGTACTGAACCCTCTGCCGCGAGAAGAGCCGGTTGCTAATTCGCCAGCCCCGTCGCCGCTTCATATTGTTACGGTCCCGACGGACGAGCCCAGCTTGAGGGCATCAATTTCGGAAGGTGAAATCAGAGGTTCCTCGTTAGATAACACTGTGGCGGATCGGATACCTTCTTCCCCTCGATACCGAGAAGAACCCATCGATACCGACGGACGTCGTTACCGACAGCAACCGCACGTCGATACCGAAGGCTTTCGATACCGACAAACACCTCCGCATGGATACAGTCGTGATGGTTCACCGGCTTCAATTCATTCAAGTCAACAATACGTTGCACATGGCGAGAGACCAAGGACCCCACCGAGAGGTCGGGACTACTATGCCGATTGGTACTCTCCACAATTTCCTCCATGTTATTATGAGGATTGGAAACATAGAGGGCACCAAGAATACTACTACCCTCAGGAACGCCAGTATGACCCATACCCGCGTTTCCGTCAGCCACCCTCCGAAACGGTCTCCCGTCCTCCGCCTCCGGAAGATGCTACAGACATGCCTCCACCGCCTCAACCAGCGGTACCGAGGCACACGTCACGACCGACGCAAGCGACGGTACCGATCACCACGGTACCGACGCAAGCGCCACAACCACGTCCGAGCTTGGAGCTGATGCCACGCGTTTTGGACGTCTTATCGGAGGAGGACTACCAGTCTGATCCTCCCATGAGGCTTCACGGGTACCATCCATTCCCTCCCCTGATGACATTGTAGGGACTTCGGATGTGGTCTCCCCTTCAGAAGACCTATCACATTTTGCTGATCAGGTGCAAAGGATGGCGAGATCATTGGGGATTGAAATGTCTCAACCCATTGAAAAATTGAACGACCCAGTTTATGATGACGCATACTGTGAGTCAGCTACTCCAGCACCTATTCCGTACTTGCCCGTGCTATTATGCACTGCACAACAGTTGTGGAAGCTGTCCTTCTCTATGCCACCAATGTCCAGGAGGCTAGACAACACGTATAAAATACAGGAAAAGACTGCTCCTTTTCTTTTCACCCATCCCAAGCCCAACTCCATAATTGTAGAGGCATCTCAGGGACGCACTCATAAGAAACACAATGCGCCTGTAGATAAGGAAGGACTGGACGGGATAGGCCGAAGAATTTATTCTTCAACTACATTGTCTTTACGTGTGCACAATTACCAAGCCACCACGGCAAAATACCAACTCTTCTTGTGGGAGAAGATGGCATCCCTGTCTGGTTATCTGCCAGATGACCAAAGGGAACTGGCGAACGTCTTTTACACTGAGGCCATGGCACTATCAAGGCAACAGCTTAACACAGCTCACCACGCGACAGACTGCGCCTCAAAAGCCATGGTAGGGTCCATAGCCCTACGAAGACATGCATGGCTAAGGTCAGCGGGTTTGTCTCAGGAGGCACGCTCCCGTATCGAGGACCTGCCATTTGATGGAAATGGCGTATTCCATTCTTCCACTGATGAATCGATGGAGAACATCCAAAAAGCCAAGAATACTGCCAAAAAGATGGGAATTGGGCAGCAGCAACAACAAATTCAAAGGGCATTCTGCCCAAGACGCTGGCCTAGGGCTCAACAGCAGTTTCAGCCCAGACAGCAGCAGCACCTTCAAGATAGACCCCCTCTGTACCAACCCCAAGGTCAGTACAGGAGGCAACAGTTTTCAGGACGCTTCAAACAGAATAGTAGCAAACCTGACCAGAATCAAAGACGGCGTCTTTGACTGCCCTATAGCATTAATTTCTACACCTAAATTTGGCGACATCCTTGCCCCTTTTTATAATAGTTGGACCACCATTACCACCGACAGGTGGGTCCTCAATATCCTCTCCCGGGGCTACAAAATTGAGTTTACCACCCTCCCTCCCTTAGGACCGTAAGGTTCTCTCCACCTACAGACACTCTAGTGCAGTGGTTCTCAACCTTCCTAATGCCGCGACCCTTTAATACAGTTCCTCATGTTGTGGTGACCCCCAACCATAAAATTATTTTCGTTCTTCTCTACACGATCCATAGTCATGGGATGGTTTGCTAATGAAAATAATACATAACAATAGCTTTAATAATACAAAAGATGATACATGACATAGTTCAGTCAATACAGTTTCCTAAGACCATCGGAAATATGTGTTTTCCGATGGTCTTAGGCGACCCCTGTGAAAGGGTCATTCGACCCCCAAAGGGGTCCCGACCCACAGGTTGAGAACCGCTGCTCTAGTGCAAGAGACATTGTCTCTTTTGGAGAAGGGCGCCATAGAGCAATTACCAACTCATACCCTAAGGTGCGGGTTCTACTCCCACTACTTTACGGTTCCTAAACGTGATGGGGGGTTAAGACCTATTTTGGACCTTAGAGACCTGAACAAGTTCATCAAACTCAAAAAATTCCGGATGAACTCCTTAGCAAGCATCCTACCTTTCCTCTCCCAAGGGGACTGGTTTACTTCCATTGACCTTAAGGATGCTTACTTTCATGTCTCAATTTACCCTGACCATCGCCAATTCCTCCGCTTCATAATAGGGGAAGACATCTTCCAATTAAGGTGCTTCCTTTTGGTCTTTCTACTGCTCCCTGAGTCTTCACAAAGTGTATGGCACCAGTTTGCGCCTTTCTGAGGACTCGAGGGGTAGAGATTTACCCCTACCTGGATGATTGGCTGATAGTGGCTAGTACGGAGCAGGAAGCTACCCTTAACACCCACCTCACCATCAACCTCCTTAACGAATTAGGTCTGTGCATCAACAAAGAGAAATCAAATTTTCAACCAACTCAAAAAATTAAATTCCTTGGAGCAATTCTGGACTCAACCCGCTCCAGGGCTTTCCTTCCGGAGGATAGAGCTACAGCATTAATTAGACTTGCGCTCAAACTCTTTCACTCCAAGACGATATCTGCTTTCCAGGTGCAAAGACTACTAGGTCTCATGGCAGCTACTGTCAGCATCATCCCTTGGGCGCGCTTGCACATGAGACCTCTTCAATTGTGGCTTCTGCGGGAGTACGACAATACAATGGACGCTCATCGAGTGAAATTGTCGCTCCCTACCAAAGTAAAGGACTCTCTCCTTTGGTGGACAGATCTACCCAACATTATTCAGGGCCTAGACTTCAGACCTCCATTACCATCGCATCACCTGATGACAGACGCCTCCCTTTTGTGCTGGGGAGCCCATTGCGGGGACCTTACAATCCAGGAACGTTGGAGCCCTTCCGACAGGAAGAGGCATATAAATGTCCTAGATCTGATGGCCATCCAAAAAGCACTGTATGCCTTTCAACAGACCTTGTCAGGACATGTCATCCAGATCCACACAGACAACATGGCTGCTGTTTGGCATATAAACAAGCAAGGTGGGACACAGTCCTTGGACCTGATTTCCCAAACATTAGACATTTGGCACTGGGCTATTGCCCACGGCATGACTCTATCGGCCATTCATATCGCAGGCCAGGACAATATTCTGGCAGACGACCTCAGCCGCTCTTTTGTGGACACGCACGAGTGGCAGATGAAAGACTCAGTTCCCAACACGATCTTTCAAGCATGGGGACAGCCTGTGATAGACTTATTTGCATCACCAGAGAACGCCATCTGCAACCATTTTTGCACGTGGGCGGGTCACGGGACAGCATCCCTAGGAGACGCCTTCGAGAGGACGTGGTCGGAACAGCTCCTGTACCTGTTCCCCCCCATACCACTCCTATCCAAGGTGATCCTGAAGTTGCGCACAGACAACGACAACGCCATATTAGTAGCACCTTGGTGGCCAAGGCAGCCGTGGTTCACTGCTACTCAAACTGTCCTCAGCAGAGTTTATCAGACTGCCCCAATGCAACAACTTGATCTCCAAGGAGAAAGGACTCATTCTTCATTCAGACGTCCGGTCCCTGAACCTGACTGCTTGGAGAATCAGGCATCAGTAGATTGCCTATCCTTGCCTGCTGACGTATGGGACATTATTCTAGCAGCCAGGAAACCGACTACTAGAAAATCATACGCTAAAAAGTGGGAAATTTTCTCTGCTTTTGCCTTTAGCAGAAATGAAAACCCAATCACGGCACCTTTACCCATTGTACTTTCATTTCTTTTTTCATTTAAAAAAGGACTCAAGTTCTCGTCACTTAGAGTTTATTTGGCAGCTATTTCTGCCTCTCACCGTTGGGTTCAGGGCTGTTCAGTCTTCACCCACCCTTTAACCAAACGTTTCATGAAAGGTATGAAGAATACCATCCCACCTATTCGTTCCTCAATGGAGCCTTTCCGTGGTGCTCAAAGCACTAGTTGCAAAACCCTTTGAGCCATTAGCAAAGACGGACTTACGTCTATTGACTTTTAAAGTGGCGTTCCTCGTTGCCATCATGTCTGCTAGACGTGCATCAGAGTTAGCAGCACTACGCATGGACTCTCCTTATACGGTGTTTCATGCTGACAAGGTGGTTCTTAGACCAGACCCAGCCTTTCTTCCAAAGGTTGTGTCCTCCTTTCACCTTGGGCAGGATATTACTCTGCCTAGTTTTTTTCCGTCACCGTCATCTCCTCTTGAGTCAACACTACACACCCTGGACGTGAGAAGTGCTCTCGCTTTCTACCAGTCCAGAACAGCAACAGCAAAGACTTTTTGTCTGTTATGGGGGCAAACAAAAGAGACTCCAAGCATCTCCGCAGAGAATATCTGCTTGGGTTGTTCAGGCTATTAAATTACCCTATGAACTCGCTGGCCTCCCGTTGGAGGGGAAAGTGTGCTCTCACTCCACAAGAGGGGTGGCCACTTCTACAGCCTTTGAAAAGGGGATCGCGTTACCAGACCTCTGCAAAGCGGCTACCTGGTCGACACCTTTGACTTTTGCCAGTCACTACCGCCTGGACATCAGGGCGCGCAGAGACTGTACTTTTGGGCGTGCCGTCTTATCGGCAATTCTATGACTTCTCATCCACCAACTGACACCACCCACCTCCGGTAAGTCAGCTTGTTATTCGCCCATATGTGTGATGCACAGAGACCACGAAGAAGAAAGACAGGTTGCTTACCTGTAACTGTAGTTCTTCGAGTGGTCATCTGTGCAGTCACACAACCCTCCCACCGTCCCCACTATGGTGTCATTAAAATTTTGATCACCTGGTGGTTCTCCTCAGTGAGACTGTTTAGGCGGTTTCAGGACCTGAGGGGATTAGGCGGGAACCCCTGAGCATGCTCAGTGGACGGTGGGGGAGGGGTTCCCGCCTAAAAATGTTTCAGCTTGAGAAGTTTCCGAAGCTGGCCCTGCGCAGGCGCAGAGCCCATATGTGTGACTGCACAGATGACCACTCGAAGAACTACAGTTACAGGTAAGCAACCTGTCTTTTTCAAGTGAGATTTAAAAACAGAAATTGACGTCGTGGTCCGCAAATACACTGGAAGAGAGTTCCAGGCATAGGGGCCAGCGAGCGAGAATGGGCGAAGACGAGTGAGAGATGTGGAAACTCTTGGGCAGGTAAGGGACATGGTGTTATTGGAGCAGAGGGCACGAGCAGGGCGATGAAGTGAAATAAGGGACGAAAGGTAGGGAGGAGCCAGATCATGACAGGCTAATGAGCATTAATAGCAGGTCTTAAGGTAAACCTGTGAGTATTTCAAGTAGGGTTGAGCATTTATTTCATGGAATCATAGAATAGTTGAGCTAGAAGGGACCTATAAGCCCATTGTGTCCACCCACCCAGCTCAATGCCCGAATCAACATTAAAGCATGCCTGACAGGAGACTGTCCAGCTGCATCTTTAATGCTTCTAGTGTGGGAGAGCCCACTACTTCCCTAGGTAATTGGTTCCATTGTTGTACAGCTCTTACAGTCATGAAGTTTTTCCTGATGTCCAGCTGGAATCTGGCTTCCTGTAACTTGAGCCCATTATTCCGTGTCTTGCACTTTGGGATGATCGAGAAGAGATCCTAGCCCTCCTCTGTGTGACAACCCTCAAGTATTTGAGGAGTGCTAGAGATGTAAAATTTCCGGAAATTTTGAAGCCATAGGAAAAAGCCATTTTTTCTGGGGGGTTTCAGGGAAAAACAGATTATTATTTTTTGAAAAATTGAAATAATGCAATATTAGCACTTTTTACAGATTGACAGTCACTTTGTTACTTTAGGAACATAAAATGTAATTATGTCCAAGTTGGTTTAGCATAAAATTATTACATTTGGTATATTAAAAGTACAGAGTTTTCAAACGATTATTACAAATTTAATTTACTTTTTTATTTTATTTTTTGGAACAAATGGAGCTACAAGCTCCTGACCTGTTAGGAACACCTGAACTGTAAGGAACCTCTTTGGTTCTGCCAGTTTATGAGGAGCAGGCAAAAAACTATTTAAAAAAACCACCAAAATTAGTAACAAAGAAAATTATTTATGTCTTTGCTAGTCCTCCAGTATCAAGACATAAAGCACCCATTCCCATAAAAAGAACTGAGAAAAAGGGGGACCAAGATTCAATGAATATGCATGAAAATTAATCAGACTCATTTTCTGAGCTATAGCTATCACTATTAGTTTCAGTCTCTGCTTCAATGGCAGTGGACTGTACAGTTTTTAGGAATCATTTGGAAAAGTAAATATCTGAACACCTTCTCGTAAACATTTTATTCATCATGCTAAAATAAAACATGCCATAATCCCTTTTTTCTTCATTTTCCCCAATTTTTTCAGAAAACAAAACAAAAATGGCTTTGGAAAAAAATGGTTTTTTTCTGAACTTTCCTGGTTTTTTTCCTGGGCCTTCACATCTCTAATCATGTCTTCCCTCAGTCTTCTCTTCTCAAGTTCTTTCAGTCGCTCTTCACAGGGCTTTCTTTTTAGACCCCTGATTATCCTTGTTGTTGCCCTCCTCTGAACACGCTCCAGCTTGTCTGCAACCTTCTTGAAGTGTGGTGCCCAGAACTGGACACAGTATTCAAGATGAGGCCTAACTAGTGCTGAATAGAGGGGAGCCATTACCTTGCATGACTTAGAAGCTATACTTCTATTAATGCAGCCCAAAATAGCATTTGTTTTTTGTTTTGTTTTTGTTTTGGGTTTTGTTTGTTTTGTTTTTTGCAACCATCTCACACTGCTGGCTCATATTCAGCTTGTGATCTACAAATATTTCAAGGTCCTTCTCGTTTGTAGTATTGCTGAGCCAAGTATTCCCCATCTTGTAATTGTGCATTTGGTTTCTTTTTCCTAGGTGTAGAACTTGGCATTTATCCCTATCACATTTCATTCTGTTGTTTTCAGACCAGCACTCCAGCCTATCAAGATCACTTTGAAGTTTGTTTCTGTCTTCCACCCAATTCCACCCAACCTCCAAATTTGATAAGCATTCCCTGCACCTCCTCATCTAAGTCATTAATAAAAGTGTTGAAGAGCACTGGGCCCCGCTCATTACCTCCCCCCAGTTTGAGAAGGTACAATCGATAATTGTATCTTCTCAGACTGCACCTCAAAAGGGCAGGGAAATATGTGTTTGGCCACAGCATGAAGAAATTTATCAGGAGGGCTTTAAACTACAAACAATTCCAACAAGAAAAGAAGTTAGAAGACAACAGAAGAAACCAATTTGGCTCCACGAAAAAGCTTAGAGATGACCTGAAAACAAAAAAGGACACATATAGGAAGTGGAAGGAAGGCCAGGCTACAAAAGAAGAGCACAGACCGGTAGCACAGAAGTGCAGGAATGGCTTCAGGAAGGCTAAAGCTGAGAATGCGCTGAGACTAGTGAGGGGTGCTGAAAGCAACTAAAAAGCTTTTTTCAGGTATGTGCATAGTAAAAGAAAGAGGAAAGAATTGTGACTCAACTGATTAATGAGGATGGCAAATTGATACCAGATGACAAAGAAAAGGCTGAAGTGCTCAGTTCCTACTTTGGCTCAGTCTTCTCCCAAAAGCAGGTCTATCTCGATTCTGTAGCCAACTGTGGATCCACTTCTTCTTCTTCTTCTTCTTCTTCTTCTTCTTCTTCTTCTTCTTATTATTATTATTATTATTTATTGCATTTTTATACCGACCAATAGCTGAAACTCCCTGGGCAGTTCACAAAAACTAAAACAATTCTAAGTGTAAAACAAACAGTATAAAAACATGATATAAAATACACATTAAAACTAATTAAAACATACCATACATGATTAATAGTTGTTCTATCAACCTAATAGTTGTTCTATCTAGCCTTCTTTTAGCTAGTTTGTTAATCAGAATATCATGGGGCACTTTGTCAAAAGCTTTGCTGAAATCAAGATTTATTATGTCCACAGCATTCCCACAGCCCACAAGGGAGGTTACCCAATCAAAGAATGAGATCAGATTAGTCTGGCAGGATTTGTTCTTGACAAATCCATGCTGGCTTCTAGTAATGACTGCATTGTTTTCAAGGTGTTTACAGATTGACTTCTTTATAATCTGCTTCAAAAATTTCCCAGGGATTGATGTCAGACTAACAGTCTGTAGTTCCCAGGTTCCTCTTTTTTGCCCTTTTTGAAGATAGGGAAAAACATTAGCCGTCTTCCAGTCATCCAGCACTTCACCATCCTCCATGGTTCTGAGAGTTCTTCTACCAGCTGCTTTATTATTCTAGGATGCAGTTCACTGGGCCTTGGAGATTTGAAGTCGTTCAAGGAAATTAGGTGTTCTTTGACTATTTGTTTATCAATCTCAAGCTGCAGTCCTGCCCCTTTAGCTTGTACTTCACATTTTCCAGGGGAGTCATAGACCCGCTTTTTGGAAAAGACTGAGCCAAAGTAGGAATTGAGCACTTCTGCCTTTTTGTTTGTCATCTGTCATCCTTATTGAGTAGTTGAACCACGATTTCTTTCCTCTGTCTTTTACTGCGCACATACCTGCAGAAAGCTTTTTTGTTGCTTTCATTCTCAGCTTTAACCTTCCTGATGCTATATCTACCTGGCTGGACTCTTCTTTTGTAGCCTGGCCTTCTTTCCACTTCCCATATGTGTCCTTTTTTGTTTTCAGGTCATCGCTAAGGTTTTTGTGAAGTCACATTGGCTTCTTCTGTTGTCTTCTACTTTGTTTCCCTTGTTGGAATTGTTTGTATTTGTGCCTTTAAAATTTCCTTTTTTAGAAACTCCCACCCATCTTAGACTCTTTTTCTCATTAGGGTCACCTGCCATAGGATAAGTATTTTTAACATACAGTGTGACTCTGCCTCCCTTTTTATTTCTTATGTACTTTTTGAACAAGTTATATCCTTCAATTGCTGCATTCAAGTCATGGGAGACATCCCACCACGTTTCAGTTATACCTATCAAGTTGTATTATTTGCTTTGTAGTCTGGCTTCTTTCCTGCATTATTGTGAAGGCTATTATCAGGACGATTAGAGCTGTTCTCTCTGTTATGGTGCATATGCCTTCGTCCATTGTTTACGTCTCCCTCCCCCATAGGGTTCTGTTTAAAGCTCTCCTGAGACAGCTCTTACTAAGATTACCATTGATCTTCTTATCGCCAAATCTAAAGGCCTGTTTTCAGTTCTTATTCTTTTGGATCTTACTGCAGCCTTTGATACGGTTGATCATGATCTCCTATTGGCTGCCCTGTGTGACCTTGGATTCCGCGAATTTGTTTATGACTGGTTTGCCTCCTATCTTGCAGGTCGCTCATTTAACATGGCCACTCGTCTTCTTCTTTTCCCCTTCAAGTTGGGGTGCCACAGGGCTCAGTACTTGGCCCTTTGTTGTTCTCTTTATACATGATATCTTTAGGTAATCTGATTCGTTCTCACGGCTTCCAATATCACCTGTATGCAGACGATACACAATTGTATTTCTCTTCTCCCGAACTTTCTTCTGACGTTCAGGCTAGGATCTCAGCCTGTTTGTTTGATATCTCAGCCTGGATACTTCAGCTTCGCTTAAAACTAAACATGGCGAAAACAGTTTTGCTTGTCTTCCCCCCCCAAACCATCCCCTCACTCTTCATTCTTTGTTACTATTAATAATGTCACACTTTATCCGGTGGAAGAAGCTCGTAGTCTTGGCTTCATTTTTTATTTTTCACTTTCTTTCTCCTCACATATCGAGGCTGTAGCCAAGTCCTGCCGTTTTTTCCTATATATCATTGCTAAGATCCGTCCGTTCTTATCTGAATCTTCTGCTAAGACCCTTGTCCATGCATTGGTTATCTCCTGTTTGGACTTTTGTAATCTTCTTTTGACTGGTCTTCCTTATGCTAATCTCTCCTCTTTGGTCTCTCTTCACCATTCTGCAGCCAAGATTATTTTCTTGCCAACAGTCCATCTTGCCAACAGTCCATCTTCCAAGAATCGTGGCCCGTGGTGCCAAAATTGGAATCTCTCGTCAGCACCACCTTGGAGTAATCTCATCTCCAGCTTGCTCATTCCCTCTCTCCCATCTTGCCTGCCGGCCAGCCACATAGTAGGAAGAGGAGGGAGCGCATCGAGGGGGTGGAGGCTGAGCTTGGAACTGCTGCTGGCGGTGAGGACGACAGCTGCTACAAGTGATGCAGTGTGTGTGTGTCCGGCCCACTAATGGAAGTCAGTCAGTGGGCCAGCAGGGTTTGAAGTGGGAGGCTCGTATCCAGGGCCTCTGGAAACAGGCCCCAGCCCCTCTGCCCTCTCGCATGATTCTCTCCCTCACACATCCATCCAAGAAAGGTCCAGCCACTTGAAGCAGGCGCCACACCTTGTCTCGCCTGATGCCCGCTGCCAAACAACTTACTTTTCTACTGCATGCCTATCCAGCGTGTGCAGCTCCAGGTCCCGCTTTGAGTGGCTGCATCTTCCTTGGGCGATGCGACGGGCGTGCGAGAAAGGAGGCGGAGGAGGCTATGGAGGGAGGGGATTGTGGAAGGGGGGGCAGAGGGGAGGGGGGCATTTCCAGAGGCCCTGGATGGAAAACGCTCTTGGCCACTTCCTGGATGAAAATGGGGCCTTTAAGAAGAGCGGGGCTTTCCTGCCATTTTCATCAGGTGGCTCACCAGGGTTTATTTCTCTTCCAAAATGGAGGGAGGGGGGAACAGGAAGGTCCTGGAACTGCATGCTGGACAGGTGTGCTGTGGAAAAGTAAGTTGCCTGGCAGTGGGCAGGCAGGGTTGGGAGGCAAGACACAGCGTGGTGCCCGGTTTGAGTGGCTACCTGGGGGCACACACCCTAATGAAATGTGTTGCGCATGCCTATGCTCTGATTGCTCACTCTCTGGGAGCTTGCTTCCTTGTATTCTTTCTAGCCCAGCTATTTGAGCAGACAGAAAAGATTTGGTCAGTTGAGTGGCCAAATACTGTCAAGTAATTCCCACTTTTTAAAAAAGCAAACAAAAACACACACCATTAACTTCATTATAACAGAAATAATTGGCTTTTTCTAACTCATAATTTAATGTGTCACCTACAAGAGTATCTTGTGTGTTTTTACTTTCAACTGGCTGGTTTGTTTGTTTCTAAGCCTGAGTCCAGTGTGATGCTTCTTGGCAGCAAGCAAGTAGGAGACACAGATGGTCCACAGTGGCCTTTTGCCACTGATGAGTACTGTGTTCCTGTTTCAGTCTAGAGATGCCTGCAGTTATAGTATATGGCCAGCATAATACTGGTTTGCCTGTGACTCCTACTAGTCTAGGGAGCAAGCAGCCCTCCTGCCCTTTCTAACAAAAGTTACTGTAATGAAATAAGGATATGCTACCACCTACACAGTGGCATTTTTAGCTTCATGGAATATTTGAACATGGTCAGTTGACCAGAGTGTCAATCCTAGTTACAAAAAGAGCCAATAAAATATCTAATCAATTTAAAGGGCAACCACTGCTGAAAAGACAAGAAACGAAAAGAAAAGGAAGCAGAAGTCTCTTAGTCCAGAGTTACATATAGTTCTTCTTCATGCTCTCTATGCATCACACATATGGGCTGTGCGCTCGCGCTGAGACCTGAACCGGAACCTCAATAGCTAAAAATAACGTTTTAGGCGGGAACCATTCCCAGCGCCACTGCGCATGTGCACGCGGTTCCCGCCTATACCTCCGTTCTTCGTTGTCCGCTATTGTGGCTAGACCTAGAAAACCGACCTCTTAGCGTTTTTTCTTATAAATCTCGTATACTTACTCTAAATCACTCCTTTTCTCTCAGTATCCTCTTCTTTTTCTTGTTTCTTCCTTACTATCAAAATAATAATAATAATAAATTGTTAGTATTTCTTACTTTCTTTTTTGCGGCGATCCGCAGGTCGCTGGGGCCTTGCTGGTCCTATGGCAGTAAAAGCTCCATTTCGAAAGTATGTTAGCTGCCGGGCTAAACTCCCTCCGACTGACGGCCACTCGCTTTGCATAATCTGTCTAGGCGAGGGACATAAAGTTGAGACTTGCCACCATTGCATGTCTTTCACTAAACAGATACGCAAGAATCGTGCCGACTGGCTAAGATCTATTTTGTGGGAGAAAGCCCTCAGGGCGACCGATGCTCCGAAACAGAAGACTATGGAAAAGCCTTCAAGTCAAAAGAAGACCATTACTCTTACTCAACAGAGTATTGATGATGACCAGAGCTCTGGCATACAAACGTTCGTCATCTCGGAAATGACCATGGCAGAAAAGAGGATGGATATACCCCTCACGCCTGGTCGCTCTTTGGCGAGTTCTGTGGCTAGAAAAATTTCTAAAAAAGCCCGGATTCCAAAGTCTGCAGAATTGCAGAAAAGGAAGAAAAAGAGAGAGGACTCTAACAAATCTTCCTCACTGCGCATGTCTACCATGCCAAGCGCTACGGTATCGAGCAGGCCTGCTTCGGTACCGAGGTCGCTACCGAGGCCACTGGAGTCAATCTTGGAAGGTGAGATTAGAGACTCGACACCGACACGATCGGTACAGCCTGAAGCGCCTTTATGCGAGCAAGCGGCCGCAGACCTCGACAGACAGGCGCAACAACCTATGCCTCCGATCTCACCAGCCAGGTCTAGATCACCTAGGCCTGCACGTTACAGAGAGCGCTCATACTCACCGCATTCTGATTGGGACAGGCAGTCAACATATGCTGATCCCTACAGATGTCGCGACTGGGGCGACTAAGAATACTATCACCCGCAGGCATATTTACCTGCAGATGACTATTATTACCACTACAGACAACCAATGGAGAGGGAATTCGCTCATCCTCCACCGGTATCGAGAACTCTTCCTGGCACCATGCCGCCACCGCCACCCGCACCGACTCCTCATCGGTACCGTGACCACTCTGCACCACCAACGCCAACACAGCATCGATACCGTGATCAGTCAGCTACGGTACCTAGCACAGCAATCATACCCATACTACCACAGCAATCAGAACAAGAAGTTCAGCCTTTGCAGTCTTCCCCACGACATCGATCCATGTCACAGGAAGATGACTATCAGTCGGACTCAATTTCATCTGTATCACCAACGCCGTCTATTCCATCACCCGAGGATGCAATGAATTCTAAAGACCCTGCGTCTCCATCCGAGGATATGGGACATTTCTCTGAGCGCATTCTAAGAATGGCTCAATTGTTAGGGCTTGCAACCCAGCAGCCCCTAGAGAGGCTTGACCATCTATGATGTGTTCCACATGGACACCAATGCACCTGTCGCCATACCTTTTCCTCCTACTTTGCTGCAGACTGCACAAGTGTCTTGGAAAGCACCATCTTCCATGGCATCAACTTCAAAGCGACTTGAAGCAATGTATCGTATTCAGGAGAAGGGAGCTGAATTTTTATTCCAGCACCCGAAACCCAATTCGATCGTCGTCGAATCATCACAGGGGAAATCCCAAAAGATCCATTCTGCTCCTGTTGATAAAGAGGGAAGAAAATTAGATTTCCTAGGCAGGAAAATTTATTCCTCTACTTCGCTGGGATTAAAAGCCGCTACTTACCAGGCCACCATGGCTCGTTACCAGGTTTTCCTGTGGGAAAAAATAGGATCACTCTGTGACTATTTACCTGATGATAAGAGGGAATTAGCCAGAGTATTCCAGGCAGAAGCTTCGGCAATAGTGAAACAGCAACTTAGCACTGCTAGACATCAGACGGATTGTGATTCTAAAGCCATGATAGGCTCCATAGCCCTGTGGAGACACGCGTGGCTCAGGTTGGCTGGCTTGAGCCATGAGACCAAAACACGGATCGAAAATTTACCATTCGACGGCGAAGGCCTTTTTAATGCCAAAACGGATGAGGCATTGGATTCTATCCACAAGGCCCGTACAACGTCCAAAAGGATGGGCTTTACCGCACCACCGATCCAGTATAGGCCTAGATGTAGGTCCATGCAACCATTTTTCCAGCAACAACGCTCTAATTATGATAAGCAGCCGAGGCAACAGCAGCAACAAATGCAAAAGAAGCGAAGCTACCAACCTCGGTACCAACAAGTCCGACGACAGCCGGATTTTGGCAAGAAACAGCACCTTTGACTGCCCCTGCCCATACCTACCACCTTTTCCATACCTACCACCTTTCGGTCACCGCCTTCAGCAGTACATTCAACAATGGGAATCAATAACCACGGACTCTTGGGTCCTTACCATCATCTGCAATGGATACAGCATTGAGTTCGATACCATCCCTCCTTTTTCGGCAGTAAAGGTAACAACACCATCTATTCCACTTCTCCAAGAGATTCAAACGCTCCTCGACAAGGGAGCAATCTCCCACATACCAATTCCCCAAATCAATCAGGGGTTCTATTCCCGTTACTTTACTGTCCCAAAAAAAAATGGGGGTCTTCGACCGATATTAGATCTGAGACAGCTCAACACCTTTATTACCCCCAAAAAGTTCCGTATGATCACGGTGGCATCGATCCTTCAACTAATCCAGAAAGATGTCTGGTTTGCTGTGATAGACCTATTTTCACATCTCCATCAGAGAATCCAGCAGACCTTTCCTTCGATTTTTAGTTGGGGACCAACCCTTCCAATTCACCGTCCTCCCATTTGGACTTGCAACAGCACCTCGAGTGTTCATGAAGGTGATGGCGGTGGTATGTGCTCATCTCAGGAAACAAGCAATCTCCTTCTACCCCTACATAGACGACTGGCTACTGGTAGCAGAAGACAGCACTACCCTACAGGAGAGCATTGCCACTACCCTGCAACTCCTCGACTGCCTGGGTCTGTGGGTGAACCTAGAAAAGTCCATCCTAACACCCCAAACAAGGATAGATTTCATAGGTGTTACCCTGTCGTCAGTAGATGGAAGAGCCTACCGACCACCCAATCAAGGAGAAGACGAGGACGAAACTTTTGAGAAACAAATTGCCAGTGTTTCAAGGAAGTGTGATGTAGTAGTGATGGGGGACTTCAATTACCCTGATATCTGTTGGGAGACCATTACTGCCAAAAGCGGCCCTTCCAAGAAATTCCTGACATGTATGGGTGATAACTTTCTCCTACAGAAAGTGGTGGAAGGAACTAGAGGATCGGCAATCCTTGACTTGTTATTGACCAATAGGAATGACTTAGTGGATAAAGTGGCAGTTACGGGAACTCTGGGGGAAAGTGACCACGTCATACTTGAATTCTTGATTATGAAGGAGACAAAAGTTGAGCGTAGCCATACACGTACTCTGGATTTTAGGAAAGCTGATTTTAATAAACTCAGAACTATAATAAGTAAGGTCCCGTGGCAAGTGAGCCTAAAGAGAAAAGGAGTGCAGGATGGATGGGAGTATCTAAAAAAGGAAATTTTAAAGGCACAGTTACAAACAATTCCAACAAGGAGAAAAGAGAGAAGACAACAGAGGAAACCAATGTGGCTCCACAAAAAGCTTATTGATGAACTGAAAACAAAAAGGGATACATATAGGAAGTGGAAGGAAGGCCAGGCTACGAAAGAAGAGTACAGACAAGTGGCGCAGAAGTGCCGAAATGGCGTCAGGAAGGCTAAAGCTGTGAATGAGCTGAGATTAGCGAGGGATGCTAAAAGCAATAAAAAGGCTTTCTTCAGATACGTGAGTAGTAAAAGACAGAGGAAAGAAATGGTGGTTCAACTGCTTAATGAGGATGGCAAATTGAGAGCAGACGACAAAGAAAAGGCTGAAGTGCTCAACTCCTACTTTGCCTCGGTCTTCTCCCAAAAGCGGGTCTATGACCCCCCTGGAAAAAGTGAAGCAGAAGTTGAGGGGGCAGGATTGCAGTTTGAGATTGATAAACAAATGGTCAAAGAACACCTAATTTCCTTGAATGAGTTCAAATCTCCAGGGCCTGATGAACTGCATCCAAGAGTAATGAAAGAGCTAGTGGAAGAACTCTCAGAACCATAGTCTATTACCTTTGCAAAATCATGGAAGACGGGTGAGGTGCCGGATGACTGGAGGAGGGCTAACGTTGTCCCTATCTTCAAAAAGGGCAAAAAGGAGGAACCTGGGAACTACAGACTAGTCAGTCTGACATCCATCCCTGGGAAAATTCTGGAGCAGATTATAAAGAAGTCAATCTGTAAACACCTTGAAATCAATGCAGTGATTACTAGAAGCCAACATGGATTTGTCAGGAACAAATCCTGTCAGACTAATTTGATCTCATTTTTTGATAGGATAACCTCCCTTGTGGACTGTGGGAATGCTGTGGATGTCATATATCTTGACTTCAGCAAAGCTTTTGACAAAGTACCACATGACATTCTGATTAACAAACTAGCTAAAAGTGGGCTAGATGGAACAACTATTAGGTGGATCCACAGTTGGCTACAGAATCGGACTCAAAGAGTACTTATCAATGGAACCTTCTCAAACTGGGGAGTGGCAACGAGTGGGGTACCGCAGGGCTCAGTCCTGGGCCCAGTGCTCTTCAACATTTTTATTAATGATTTGGACGAGGAGGTGCAGGGAACACTGATCAAATTTGCAGATGATACAAAATTGGGTGGGATAGCTGATACCCTGGAGGACAGAAACAAATTTCAAAATGATCTTGATAGGCTGGAGTGCTGGGCTGAAAACAACAGAATGAAATTTAATAGGGATAAATGACAAGTTCTACATTTAGGGAATAGAAACCAAATGCACAGTTACAAGATGGGGGACACTTGGCTCAGCAATACTACAAACGAGAAAGATCTTGGAATTGTTGTAGATCACAAGCTGAATATGAGCCAACAGTGCAATATGGCTGCAAGAAAGGCCAATGCTATTTTGGGCTGCATTAATAGAAGTATAGCTTCCAAATCACGTGAGGTACTGGTTTCTCTCTATTCGGCCGTGGTTAGGCCTCATCTAGAGTATTGCGTCCAGTTCTGGGCTCCACAATTCAAGAAGGACGCAGACAAGCTGGAGCGTGTTCAGAAGAGGGCAACCAGGATGATCAGAGGTCTAGAAACAAAGCCCTATGAAGAGAGACTGAAAGAACTGGGCATGTTTAGCCTGGGGAAGAGAAGATTGAGGGGAGACATGATAGCACTCTTCAAATACTTAAAAGGTTGTCACACAGAGGAGGGCCAGGATCTCTTCTCGATCCTCCCAGAGTGCAGGACACGGTCTAGTTAAAGGAAGCCAGATTCCGGCTGGACATCAGAAAAAACTTCCTGACTGTTAGAGCAGTGCGACGGTGGAATCAGCTACCTAGGGAGGTTGTGGGCTCTCCCACACTAGAGGCCTTCAAGAGGCAGCTGGACAACCATCTGTCAGGGATGCTTTAGGGTGGATTCCTGCATTGAGCAGGGGGTTGGACTCGATGGCCTTGTAGGCCCCTTCCAACTCTTCTATTCTATGACTCTATGATTCCAACATCGAGGGCCATAACCCTTCGCGACCAAGTGCTCAATATCAGAGCTCGACACCTTACCACTGCATGGTCGATACAGAGACTACTGGGGCTAATGTCCACGACCACCGCAGTCATCAGGTTCGCGAGGTTACGGATGAGAATCCTGCAGAACTGGTTTCTCAGAACCTTCGACCTCCGTACCAACCCTCATCGGGCTCGACTGTCTCTACCGCCGTCGGTGCGGTCATCCCTTCTATGGTGTACAGTGCACAAGAATCTTCTTCGAGGAGTTCCCTTTCAAGCCCCAAACCCAACGAAGACAATCGTTACCGACGCTTCGTTGCTAGGATGGGGCGCTCACTGCGGTTCGCTCCAGGTCCAGGGCAGGTGGTCTACGCCACAAAAGACCGAGCATATCAACCACCTCGAGTTGCTTGCAGTAGAGAAAGCATTGAAAGCCTTTCTCCCATCTTTACAGGGACGCAGTGTACTTGTAGCCACGGACAACACTACTGTCGTCTGCTACATCAACAGACAGGGAGACACAAGATCTCACCCCCTGACAAGATCAGCGCTCCGGATATGGAACTGGTGCATAAGGAGAGACATTTTCCTAACCGCCATCCATGTTGCAGGGAAGATGAACACCATAGCAGACTCTCTGAGCAGATCATTCCATACCGACCACGAGTGGGAGCTCGATGTCGGAACGAGGCAGGACTTATTTCAGTACTGGGGTGCCCCCATGATCGACGTCTTTGCCTCAGAAAGCAATGCGGTATGCCCAAAATTCTGCAGCAGAGCAGGCAAGGGCAGACATTCACCAGGACATGGAAAGGAGCTTTACTCTACATGTTTCCACCCTTTCCACTGTTAACACGCGTCCTAGCCAAGATCCAGAGGGACAAATCGGACTGCATCTTGATAGCCCCTTGGTGGCCTCAACAACCGTGGTTCTCCCATGCTTTGAGATTGTCGAACCACAATTACATACGGCTCCCGTCGATACCGACGTTGTTGACTCGGGATCGAGGCATGATACGGCATCCGGAGTTGTCGACACTGAAAATGACTGCGTGGAGAATATCACTCTGCAGCCTAACACCTTAACTGTCGATGACGTGTTGCTAGCGTCCCGCAAACCATCGACTAGAAAATCAAATGCTAGCAAATGGAAAAGATTTTCTAATTTTTCTAGAAGTAGGAACACTCGACCTAACTCGTACTCTGTCAGGCACATTTTAGAGTACCTACTCTCTTTGCACCAACAGGGTTTAAAGATGTTATCGATAAGAGTTCACTTGGCAGCCATCGCGGCATCACATAATGGCATTGACAACTACTCACCTTTCACGCACCTGGTAGCGAAGAAGTTTTACGGGGGCTAAGGAATAAGGTACCGACAAATAGACACATAATACCAACTTTGAGTCTGTCGGTTGTGCTACATGCTTTGACAAAGAAACTAGGGGTGTGCACGGACCCCCCCACTCCGCTTCACTTTAAGATCCGCCATTTTCGGATCGGCCCGCTCCGCCCCGCCCCCACTCCGCTCCGCTCGGAGCTCCGGATCTGGATCGGAGCTCCGGTCCCCCCCCATAGGGGGGGTTACCGGGCCCTGCCGCCATCGCTGCCCATGCGGTGACGGCAGCAGAGCCCAGTAAGGGACCAAGGGGGAGGGGGCCTTACCTGCCTCCGTCCGCGGTCTGTCGCCGTCTTCAATTGAGCCCGCGGTTCCACCAGGAAGTCTGGGCCGCAGTGCGGCCCAGACTTCCTGCTGGAACCACGGGCTCAATTGGAGACGCTGACGGACCGCGGACGGAGGCAGGTAAGGGAGAGGAGGGCGGGGGGCGTTACCGGGCCCTGCTGCTGTCGCCGCATGGGCAACAGCGGCAGGGCCCGGTAAACCCCACTTACCTTTCCGGCGGAGCTCCGGATCGAGGCGAAGGATCCGCCTTCACCTCGATCCTCTTCGCCACGCTCCGCCGGCCCCCCAATCCTCTTCGCCTTAAGGGCAGGCGAAGCCCCCCGCTCCGCTACTGCTTCTCCGGTCCGATTAGAAGCGGAGCACATCCCTAAAAGAAACCATTCGAACCCTTGGCTACAGTTGACCTAAGACTATTATCCTTTAAAGTAGCATTCCTCTTAGCAGTGACTTCTGCTCGTCGGGCAAGCGAGATTAGGGCGTTAAGCATTGACCCACCTTATTTAACCTTTCACAAGGACAAAGTGATACTCCATACCGATATAGGCTTTCTACCAAAGGTAGTGTCGTTTTTTCATACAAGACATTGTACTGCCTGCTTTTTTCCCTAATCCGTCAACACCAGTGGACCGTACCTTACATCTTTTAGATGTTAGAAGAGCTCTTGCCTTCTATAAGGCAAGGTCAGAAAGCTTCAGAAAGACAAAACAGCTCTTTGTGTGTTATGGGGAACCTCATAAGGGTCTCCCCATATCTTGCCAACGTCTTTCCCACTGGATAACGCAGACAATTGAGATGGCTTACACCTTATCTAATCTGCAACAGTCTGACACCGTGACAGCTCACTCCACTAGATCGATGGCAACTTTGGTGGCCTTTCGAAGGGGTGTCCCTCTACAAGAAGTGTGCAGGGCAGCAACGTGGTCGACTCCATCCACGTTCATCAAACATTATAACCTTGATGTAAGGGCACGACAGGATTGTTCGTTTGGAGGAGCGGTCCTGTCTGAAATATTAAGATGACACACCAACCCACCTCCAGGTATGTCAGCTTGCTAATAATGTGTGATGCATAGAGACCATGAAGAAGAAATGTAGGTTACTTACCTGTAACTGTAGTTCTTCAAGTGGTCATCTATGCATTCACACAACCCACCCACTATCCCCTCTTGGTGGTGTATTTTGATACTTTTTTGATTTGAATTACACTAAATGGTTTTTTATACAAAGCTTATGTGGCCACAGTGTTGGACTCCTGTAAACTGAGGTATAGGCGGGAACCGCGTGCACATGCGCAGTGGTGCTGGGAATGGTTCCTGCCTAAAAAGTTATTTTTAGCGATTGAGGTTCCGGTTCAGGTCTCAGTGCGGGCGCAGAGCCCATATGTGTGAATGCATAAATGACCACTCGAAGAACTACAGTTACAGGTAAGCAACCTGCATTTCTAACCAAGTACCTATGCCTAAAAATGGTCTGATTACTTAGTTGACTGTACATATTGAACACACCCAGATATTGGTTAAATCAACGAAGTGGAAAGTTTTACAGTGCAATCCTATACATATCTACTTGGAAGTAAACCCCATTGAAGGTAGTGGAACTTACTCCCAGTTGTGTATTGGATTGCAACCTTAGTCTCTTTAATAGTACTGATTAGGAAGGTGTTTGTTCTATGGACTCCCAACTGCTTTGGACAGTGTTTTGGAGAGTTTCTTTTCTAGTGTGACTAGAACATGTGAGTGTACATCAGGAAAAGTGAAACATTTTCAAAGGTTTAGTGTTAAAATGTGCTTTCCTTACAGTTAGAGATTATCTATGTGCTGTAGTTGTTGCAAAATTAAAGAATATTGCTTATAGCATTTATGCCTACCTTCAGGAAGCAGTATGGCACAGTATATTGCCTTTTATTGTTCATTGTTGAAAACTGATTTTTTTTCTTTTTAGCAGCAATAAAATCCAATTTTCAGCTGGAAATGTAAAATGGATTTACCACAAGGGCTTAATGGTAGTAAGTAAAGCCTACTAAAACATAAGTGGATTTAAGCTTCTAAGTTGAGATCTCTTGGATCTGGAAGCTAAATAAAGCCCAAGGGGAAGCACAGATACTCCTGGAAATCTCTCTGGGGAATGGTTTTGCTTGGGAACACAGTTGAATTCACATGTGGCTCTGCAGCATTATATTTTGAGAGGATTCTGACTTGTATTGCTACAACATGGAACTTGATAGTGACTGCAAAAAGTTGTTTTGGGAGTCTACAGATCACTGCATTGGTTAAGAATATGATGCAGTTTAGATCATTCTCCAGCAGCCAGTAGCCAGAATAGGAAATGCCAACATTACATTTCCTCTCAACTGCTGTACTTGTAGACAGGGTGGTGTTTCAGCCCTAACCTTTCAGTGATACTGCCATACCCTACATTGTTGATAATATATATAGTCTGAAGCTCACAAAATAAACCAGGTAACTGGGACAGAATTCTCAGGAGCTTAGATGGGCCTCATGTTTTGCCAAAAGGTCTTTCATTTTACTATTATTTCATAGGTAGAATTAATCCCTACTTACTGGGACATGCTCATTAGAGCTTGAGGTTACTGGGAGCTTGTCTCATCTTTAGATGCTTCTGGCTAATTTTGGGCATATATCTCCCATCCTCTGGTACAATTCCTGTTGTTGTGACTTACCTCACAAGATTGATAGTGCAGATAAATTAGACAAAAAATGTGAACAACAACAACAACAGCCTAAAACTTTGCACACGTAAAGTGCTTGAAAGAACCAATTATTACACTTAGTAAATACTCATCATGAACGAGGGATATTTACTGTGTGGGGTGAAGAACGTTGGAATCAGTTCCTGTGAAGTTGGGAGACAGGAGTAAATTGAAGGTGATCTGTTATAGGGAATGTAGCTGCTGAGTCAACTTGTTGCTCAGAGCAAGCCTGACTTCAGGATGAGGCATACCACTTCACCGCTTTGGCTAATCTGATTTCCCTGTGGTCTCCTCCTTTAAATCTAGAGCACAACCTGAATCCCACCTGATATCTCTCAGGGCCTGCCAACTTCAGTTCTGATGGGGGTGGGATGCAGGGATAGGACCTATATATTACACAGATCCATGGGCCTCCTCGTAGAGATAGAGGCACTTAGGGAAAGAGAGAAAATTCTGATCCCACCACAACAGTGTCCTTGAGCATACAGGTAAACTATCCCTTTGATCTCTTTCCCTTTGCAGAAAACAGGAGCTGTTTGTAGAGGCTGCCTTCCTTTCCTGTCCTTTAACTTTATTGCATGATATAAATAGACGTAGCATATCCCAAGTTATTGGTTGCCCTGCTGATGTGCCACAGGGCTTGTAGCCAGAAGCTGGCTATTTGTGAACAATTGCACATGGATAAAACTTGTTAGAATTCTCAGGCCTTCTCCAACGCTCTTTGTTGACCATAACTTGAAATCAGCTCCCAATTTTCAGTGCAATTGTGTTGATTTGTTGTAACATTAATGGCGAGGGACCCCAGTAGGAGTCCCAGTCCCAGAGTGAGCGGCCAGACAATACATCATCTCTCTTTTTGTGCCAGAAAAGTAAAATAGGCTTTCCCCATCTCAGGCTGGAAACAAGGCTGTGTTAATGTCTTATTAATTTAAAGTTCCTAGTACCATCTTCTCCCTCAGGCCTCCACAGCAAAGATGTCGCTCTGCATATTATTATTCTGTGTCTTAAGATTACTGTAGGCAAGTTGATACTAGTCAAAGTTAGTTTATTCCAAGCCCACTTTGTGGGGTAGAAAAAGAGAAGCTGCTAATCCGTGGCTTTTGTCATACCACATACGTATATTGATCTGTGGACTCCCCTGGAGCTAAAGTGTATAACTTGACAGGGCTGCCGATTTGATATTTAGCAGCAGCTCTTATGTTGCAAAGCACTATAAATACTGTGCTTTCTAGATATGATGCATGATGTAGCACTACTCTTGGGCTTTCTCCCTTGCCTTAATTGTGTCATATGCAGTAAGCTCTAGGTTTTTGTTTTGGGAATCCTTTTTGGGGAGTGGGGGGAACTCTTGTTTTGCATGGGATCACCCTTTAAAACCACAGAATCTTCCTGCCTATGGATTCCTTGATATACAGTCAGCATTCCTTATGGAGCCACTCAAGAGATAATAGCAGTGCCTCTCAGTCTTTGTTGAGTGGGGCAAGGACCTTTCTGGGACCAATTAAGTTGAACTGCGTATTCACAAACCATCTTCTTGTCTCTCTTCCCTCGAAAGCCATACTGTACTCAGTGGGGCACTACTCATCACTGTCTTAAAGAAGTCTAATTAAGCAACCGACAGCCTATAGAAACTGTTGTACTTCTCTTTGCTCTGAACACTCTCTTTACCCAGTGAAGAGTTGCTTGTGCATCACCTTAAAATCATGAGATGTATATAGAATCATGGAAACTGTTGCTTTAACTTCTTAGATGTTAAAGCACACAGAATCTCTTGAGTGGCTTGGTAATGTGTATAACCATCCTTAGTTTTTCTCTCTTCTAATGTTTGTTCCTCTCTTTCCACCAATCTCCCCAACTTCGCTATGTCAGTCACAGCACTTAGAACTCCCTACTGGTTTTGTATTTATTTTATGCTTACATTCTTCTTTAATAAGTATATTACTTGCAAGCACTGAATTGAAAACAAACCAAACAATTTTTTTTTAAATTACCATTAGTTGGTTGAACAGTTTCTTACTTTGTGTTACGTTTAACTGTTCTTTTGACAGCCCAGTTTTTAAAGCCAGGTTCGTATGGAAATGCTTTCACTCCACCTGCACTGCTTTTGGAAATAGCATAATGTCTTCATTTGTCTGTTCCTTTTTAGTGCATTCATAACACAACACATTTAGCACAATGTCTCATCTGGGCAGTAACTGTTTCCTTTAGCAGGAGTGGGCTACAAATGCAGCTGTTTTCTGTCAGAGTTTCTTGTCAACCTGATATTGATGTCTTTTAATTAACAACTTAGCCAAAAGATGCATTATTTTTCAATATTAAAAGTTGCATCACTTCCTCTAACAGTGAGCTCAATGCCTCCTGCCAACAGAAATGGAGCTAGAATGAGGGGTGGACGGAGGTGCTACTTAGAAAAAATGCATATGCTGGAGGAACTACAAGGTTTGCAGAAGTACAATCTAAAACCCTACTACCCAAATGGGGCAGTCCTTATCCACAAAACCAGCCCAATGAGGACTCCCTGGGCGGTTCACAAAAATTAAAACCATTCACCGTATAAAACAAACAGTATAAAAACATATTATAAAATACAATATAAAAGCACAACCAGGATAAAATCAACAGCAGTGTGAAATACAAATTTAAAATACAAATTTAAAACCGCAAAGTTAAAATTAAATTTATAGACTGTTAAAATGCTGAGAGAATAAAAAGGTCTTCACCTGGCATCTCAAAGAATATAGTGTAGGTGCCAGGTGAACCTCCTTAGGGAGCTCATTCCACAGCCAGGGTGCCACAGCAGAGAAGGCCCTCTGCCTGGTAGCCACCTGCCTTACTTCCCTTGGCAGGGGCTCACGGAGAAGGACCCCTGAGGATGACCTTAGGGTCCGGGCAGGTACATATGGGTGGAGGCGTTCCTTCAGATAGCCTGGCCCCAAGCCGTTTAGGGCTTTAAATGTTAATACCAGCACTTTGAATCGGGCCTGGACCTGGACTTGCAGCCGGTGAAGTTGGAAAAAGACTGGCGTGATGTGGTCTCATTGGCCAGTCCCTGTTAGTAAATGTGCTGCCCTGTTTGGATGTAACTTAAATTTAATTAAATTTAAGTTAATTAAAGCACAATGAACACAAGCTATTGTGTTCCAGCAGCAACCAACAAATGCCTCATTTGTAAATTGTTACTGTGACATCCGAACCCAGGAACTTGAATTACTTGGGTTTGTTTAACACATGAATTGTTGCCAAATGCTGCCATTATATCCGAACAAGTTCCATATGTTCTGTCATTGTGCTATGGCCCAGATCCTGGGGTACCCATTGCTTATACACAAACTAAATTATTGTCAATTGTCAAAATTGACATCTCAATAAAATTTTATGTTTTTGTGTGTTAATATTAACACTTCTAGAATTTATCATTTTCTGCTTCTGGTTGGAAAGTTAACCCAAAAAGAAAAACTTGTTTGTCTACTGAAGTGCTTGAGGACATCAAAGAAGTAACTGGTAGCAGTGAAGAAGTAGGTTATCATTTGGCACTCCAAAGTATAATAGTAGTAAGGCCAAAAACTGCCTTTTACTGTCACAAAAACATAGCTATTTTTAAACTTGATTTTATTTGAACTAATTCTTTGTGCAACAGACCTCTCCGGCTCCAAACAATATAATGAATAAGATACAAAAATATGCAACATGGCATTGATACCTTTTTTTTGGAAAAGGGAGGAAAAACAACAAATTGTTTCATGAACAAACAGCTTTCCATTTTTTAGTATTCCTGTCTTATTGATATTCTTTTAAATGTAAGTTAATAACACTGAGATACCATTGAAATTAATGTGAAATATTTGGCTTGATTGACTCAAGTCCCATTGATTTCAACGGGACTTAATACAACTCACTTAATTTGCATACAACCCATTATTTCTTTAAAGAATACCCAATCTACTGCTTGTTTCAAGAATGCTACTTCCCAAAATATTCCCATTATTTTAATTCTAATTACTACATAACATAAAATTTTAGCAATTAATGGATGCATATAAGAAACAACATTTGAGCTCACTATATAACTTATATAGGTGTTCTGCACATGGCCAAATTCTACAATGCTGTGTAGGGTGACAGTAATCAAGGTTTATTTGGCTTAATGTTATAGTTGCATATGTGGATGTAGTTAGATTCAGTATTCTAGAGATGGTACCATCGTATTTACAATAAGGCTATATACCCAAACGGAGTATAAGAAATATTGGGGCGAGGGAAGCTTCTGCAGGCCAGACAGGGTTACAAGACTCCGTGATCTGCTTAAATAAGAATTGAGGAAAGGATATAAGATGCACCCCAAGCTGGACTCTGAAATACATCCTGTCCCAAATGTTTTTGGATGTATAGCCAACATCCTTCCTACCATATCTCTCAACAACCTAATAAGTGCTTAAAATAAGATGTATTTCATGGAACTGACTCCTAGAAATGTTAGCTGCCATAGTGCATTTTGTTGCAACCCTGTGGCAGTCTTAATGACATTAAAAATACCATGTGTGCATTTATTTTACTCTCTCAAAATAAAAAAAAAAATCAGTTCAATACCAGGCTTTACAGGAGGTTTTGGTGAGAATAGAAAGAACCAGATTTTAAAACTAATTTGCAAATCACAATTAGTCCTTTTTCTTTTCTTTTGGTAAGAACTATGTAAGCTTTAATCCCACCTTCCCCAACCTAGTGCTTTCTAGGAGTCTTGGACTACCCCTCCGGTAATCCCCAGCCAGGTAAAGATGATAGGAGTTATAATCTAACAAACCTGAAAGGCACAACGTTGGGGAAGGCTGGCAAATTATCAAAGCTTGTCTCTCCTTTCTCAAGTACTTTTCTGTAGAGTTATCCTAAATTAGATTCAGTGTTTAAGTCTGAGCTGGAACTTTGAAAGTGGAACTAAATGTTATCTCAACATATGGAGATTCCTCTGTTTGCTGAGATAGGGAGGGGAGGGGAAGCAAAGGGCAGGATAGTGAGAGGGAGGAGGGGTGCTTAAACTTTCACCAGTACCCTCTTCTGTTATTCAACTACCCTGCCCCCTTGCCATAATCTTTTTAGCTGGGCTTACTTCTTGTTTTGGAGCACAGCTGTGGGAGAAAATGTTCATTTTTACAGCCAGGGTTTGCAGGGGAGACTCATCAGGGAAGGGTTAAACACCTTACTAGAGTCACCTGTGAGCTAACCTCTCTCCTGGATGACATTACATGGTGTTTGGAACCCAGTGTTTCCCTTGGGAACTTTTATTATGCATATCCTAGATTTTATGGAATTTGTGTTTGTGCCTGTGGGGTGGCTGGAGAGAACTGCCTCTGGTCATATGCTGAATGGAGTTTTCTGACAACTTTTCTGTCAAGGCAATCCCCCATATTTTGAATGTTAACAACAAGGCTTGTAGGCATGCCTGAGCTCCCAATACCACCCCTGCAACACTTAACCATAGTGGGAAACTTTTTAATTTTCTTTAATCCTTATACAAAAAGCTGACACTGAATTGCTGCACCACTTCCCTTTTGCTTACATTAATTTCAATCCATTTTTATTTTCATTTTGAAAGATGAGACATTATGCTTGTTGTGTTTCTCCTTACATGCACTAATGGTTCCTTGCTGTTTTAACTTGTTGCTAGGTCTGTTCCATTCTAACATATTAGCATTTCTGTTAGTTTACATATGAAATGCACCACCCAGTCTGTGCTTGAGCTCATGCGTGTGTGTGTGTGTATATATATATATATATATATATATATATATTTCATAAATATTAGTAAATATTTTTACTAACCTCACCATACTATTTCGGTTTAATAATGACTGCATGATATATATATATATATATATATATATATATATATATGAAACGTTTTTCTTTTATTTTTTATTTAAAAAACCCCAATCAAGTCTAGTCTGGATTTTGCTCTGATTGTGTTTTGGTTTCTAGTGGTGGGGGCAAGTCTGACACTTAACAACAATGCCTTCAATGCCTGACATACAAACAAGTTAAAAAAAAGACTAAACACATTGTTTGTTTTTCATTGCACAAATCAAGTGGTGCTCTCTAGGTGATGGGATATGATTGTATAACTAGCTTGATTTTATGCTTTTTAAATGTCATTTTTTATTTTCTCCCACATTGCTTTCCCCCCTGTTATGTACAAAAGTTGCCCAGCACACCATCAGAAAGTGTGATGACCCTCCTTGAAACCCTGTTCCTGTGGGGAAATCTTGCCACCAGGTGTTTTGTTTTTATTATGTAAATATATTTTCCCTTTTACTGGGCATATATTGCCCATAAGTAGTTTTAATTTTTATTTTTGCATGGATATATGTAGAAAATTCTCTTGTTCTTCATGTGTTTAAAACCTGTGGAAGAGAAGAATATATTATTGGAATATTTTTGGTTTGTTTCTCTGTTCTGTCTGTCAGGATAATATTGGACACCGCTTGCTACAGAAGCATGGTTGGAAGCTGGGCCAGGGTTTGGGGAAATCTCTCCAAGGTAAGTAAATAATTTAACCATTAAAACGTTCATTATACTCTGGGTTATATTTTTAGATGAGATTCCTCCCTTCCCTTTCCCCCTCCTATTTTCGCCAATAAGTTTTATATTTATCATTCATATTGTACTTAGTCTCTCTTCATATGCTTAGGCCCAGCCTGAGTTCTGTTCTGTGAAATGTGGGCATATGCCTGGTTTTATTTAAAGCAGACTGAAAACTGAGTGTTAAAGCAAAGAAAGCAGAATATATGGCAGATAATTTAGAATGGGAATTTTGTGCATCACTCTGTTGTTACAAAATGGCTAATCATAGTACCACCACAATTTTGGTTTGTATAACCAAAAACAAATATGAAAAAAAAATGAATCTTGGGGCCCCAGATAATGTTGAACTACAACCCCCATCATTCCTGTCCATTGGTCAGGTTGGCTGAGAGTGATGGCAGTTGTAGCCCAACAACATCTAGAGATCCAAGATTGGGACCACTGGTAGTGTTACTCTGAACACTATGGCCTTAGCTAGATCTAAGGTTTATGACACACAGGATATCCTGGGAGCAGGCAAGGACTACCACGGGACAGTCTCGGGATAAACCTTAGGTCTAGCTAAGGCCTATGTTTCAAAATTTGGTTAGTGAATGTAAAGGTTCCCCCTCCCCCCCATGATCTCTGTGCATCACACACATAGGAGCTCTGCACCTGCACATTCTATAGCTGAGGAAAATTTTTTTTTGGCAGGAACCTCTCAACCCACCCCCTCAAAGCACATACTCCTAACTATTCCTGCCTATTCCCTCAGTTGTTTGACCACTGTAGTGTGAGCCTCATTGGGATTTGGTCTCTTTGAGACAGTGTTGTAGCTTTTGCTGAGTTTTTTTCTCATCTTTATTCCTAATATATATCATTCTATTGTTTGTTCGTTCTTTCTGTCAGTTTGCAATTTTTCTGTTTGTTTTTCTTCTTTTACTAGTACTTATGTTCTCCTTGATATTGAGAGATTGCCCTGGGGCGCATGACCTCCAAGGCACCTTTTCACAGGTGCACAAAATGTGGCAGTAAAATCCCCTCAACAGATGGACCATACCCTTTGCTTGTTGTATTTAGGGGAAGGCAACATAGTGGAAACTTGTTCCTTTTGCCAATCTTTCTCCAAGTAAGCATGTCTCAATAGAGAAGATAGACTGTGCACGGAGCTTTGGAAAAGAGCATTGGAGGCAGTGCCCTCTTCGGGAACTAATATGGCTCAAACTCCACCTACCACTTTTCATAGTGGGCCTGTAATGTCTCCACAAGTGACAACTGTGGACCCAACTACCCCGGGGCACTCACTTGCTCAGTGTTTGGCAAAGACACTTTTGAAAAAAGCTAGAGCACCTAAAGTTTCAGACCCGAAAATGCATAAGAAAAAGTGAAGAGAATTAAGTGACCCGACTCTCTCTAAAAAACTTTATCTTCAGTTGCTCAGATGAAACAGGTGGTGACAACAGTACCGAGTCCTCTGCCTCTGCTCAATTCTCCGATCAGAATGGTTTCTACACCAACAAATCATGTCCTGGTGGAACCAAGGGATTTGGTACCTATACTTACGATATTGTGGGGTCAAATAAGGGATTCCACCCCTCCGCATCACCATTCCAATGAAGAGATTACTCGGTTGAGACGACCCCCTTCGCTTTTGGAAGAGCCCCATCATTGAGACAGGTCCCCAGATTCAGTTGGTTCCAAATATTTATTTATTATTTTATTTATTGAAACATTTGTATCCCTTCCTATTATCACTGGGATCTCAGGGCAGCGTACAGATAAACTCAGAACAATATAAAAATAAATGATTTACACAGCTAAAAATGTATTAAATTGTTAAATTAAAACCAGTAAAAAAATTAAAAGCAATAAAACAATTAAAATCAATTAAAACTATGTGTAACCATGGAGAATTTAGCCCTTGAAGGCTTTAATAAAAAACATGTTTTAACTTGACGCCGAAATGAAACCAGTGTCGGTGCCAGTTGGGCCTCCAAGAGGCTATTCCACAAGCAGGGTGCCACAATAGAGAAAACCTTCTCCCACATCCCACCTTAATGTATGTCTTACATTTGGTGTGATGCAGAGGAGGGCTTCTCCAACAGATCTCAAATCTTGAGCAGGCATATATAGGGACAGACGAGTACTGAGCTCTCAAGCCTTTTAGACAGGATCAGAGATATCTTCCCTGTTATAATCCATCCCAATGCCATCGCTCTCAATCTCCTCTATCTGATTGGGACAAGCAATTCCTCCCAGACAATCTCATTGGAATGAATGGTGGGATCAAAGAAAGAGGGACTACTATTATCACAGAATGCAATATCTTGATGGAGTATCACCGCAGGACCCACCTTGGGAAAGGATGCCCCATTCGGCTTCCCTAACATGAACACCAATTCAAGATACTTTTGTTTAGCCACCTTTGCTAGCAACCTTTCCCCACCCCAACTTCAGCATTGGAGTCAACAATGCACATGTTTGATGTTCGTAGAGCTCTTTCCTTTTACAGTGCTTGGGCGGAACAATTTTGTAAATCACTTAGGCTTTTTATATGCTATGGCGGCAAAGAAAAAGGTCTCTTCTCAGTGGTTGGCTCGATGGATTGTGCAGACAATTACCCTGGCTTATGACATGGCAGGGATGAAGCTGACAGGCTAAATTTCTGCACATTCTACCCGGGAATGGCTGTGTCAGTGGCATCCGAGAGAGGAGTATCTTTGCCAGTTCTCTGTAGAGCTACTACTTGGTCACAACCATTATTGCCTTGATGTATGAGCTAGAGCACATTGTACTTTTGGCCAAGCCGTTCTCTCCTCTGTTTTATGATTGGACACTGAGCCTCCTTCCAGTAAGCCAGCTTGCTGTTCTTCCATGTGTGTGATGCACAGAGACCACGAAGAAGAAAGACAGGTTGCTTACCTGTAACTGGTTCTTCGAGTGGTCATCTGCACATTCACACAACCTGTCCTCTTAGGTGTCAGGTTACTACTTTGAAACCAAGGATTGTTTTGGTTCTGAGGCTACTATGGCAGTCTCAGAGAACTGAGGTAAAAGGTGGGAAGCATTAGGAGCATATACTCTGGGATGGTGGGGAGGGGGTTTTGCCAAAAAAAATTTGACTCAGCTATAGAATGTTCACAAAGTGAGGCTCTGCACAGGTGCAGAATTCCTATGTGTGTGAATGCTCAGATGACCACTCGAAGAACCACAGTTACAGGTAAGCAACCTGTCTTTTCTGCTAAAACCTGTTAAGTTACTGATTGTTTCCCATTGAGGAGCTAAAGGTTTTGATTAAACTAGCATAAAGGACCTTTTGCTATAAACTGAGAGAGGTTTCTGAATTACCCTTCTTCCTGTTGTTGCCATTCAGTTTGGATTATTATTAATTATTATTTTTGCTTTCATTTGGGCACGTAATGAGCACTGATATAATTTTATGGGTATAGTTTTTCTGTGTTTGAGTTGTGGGATACTGGTAACCAGGTTCTTAATCAATTACCAATGCAAAGTTTCAGTGACTCATCTGCACAGTGATCAAAGGTCAAAGACAGTCTGAAAGTAGAGTCCAGGTAGCTGTTGGAATATAAGAATAACGGCATTGTCAAACCAATTAACTGTATAGCTCAATGTTATGAGTTCTACTTTAGCAAATGGTATGAAAGGTTTGCTCACTATCTGACTAATACGTGGTCAGTGCTGGATAATTAAAAAAAACAAACTTATGAATCTGAATCATATCAGAGATTCTGGGATACTCCTATGTGATATATCTGATCCATTAATGAAATGTGGCATTCTCTGTGGAGTACACAAACAGTCCAGAAAAAAAAAGAATGCTACCTTACACTGTTTTGTTTTTTAAAAAGTCAAGCTTCATTTATATGGCTAAGGAATTAATTTGGGTAAGATGTAGGCATGATCCCATGTGCTTCCAAAATTGAAAGGCTGTTCTTAATAAACATTCTGTTGAGGAAAGTCATGAGAACCTTCAAAATGCATTTTGATGACAGGCATAACTGAAAAGTTCCCTCTTCAAATAAGTGTGTACGTGTATGTGTACAGGGCAAGCTTTACTTCCCGTAATGCAATTTAAAATAAAGCTTAATTGTATAATATGTTAAATGTGAAGGGCATAGTATCCTGGGGGTGGGTGGAGGGTGGGGATGTACAAAACCTGACTTTGGGAGGGGGCAACATTCTGAACTGTGAGGGAGTGTCTTTAGTTTAATATATGCTGTGTGACATACATATGTAGAGCTACAGTTTGACTTGATTTAAGCCATTGTTTTCCTCAAACATTTTGAACTTGGCACCTTTTTGGACTTCTGAACCCCACCCCATCTCCTGGTAGCCATCATCTCTGCGGGCAAGTGCATTGAATCTTCACACACAAGCTGTACATATTCAATTTGTAAATCTGTGGATTGGGACCTTACCCCACTGCTGACATTAGAAGAAGACAAGAGATGGCCACTTTGAGTGCCATTTTGGTAGAAAGGCAGAGTATACATAAAATAAATAAATAAATAGGGCATCTAGAATTTCCTCATCAGATCAGCCAGTGAAGAATGTAGCAAAAAGAGGTGCTTCTGTAGTCAGAATATGCCACGTGTTTAGTCCTTTCTCTGTAGTTTTCATACTTAGTATAACAGCTAGCTGAAATGCTAAGTTTCTGTTGGGAGGGATGTTCGTCTGGCATTTCTTGCTGCAGGAACTTCTCCCTCCATAGAATCTTACATATGACCACATGGAGACATCCATCAGATTGATAACTGCTTTATCTATGCAGCACCAAGTACATTGTTGGTGCTATATAAATCATCATCATCATCAAACAAATGAATTTGTCAGAATCAGTTTTGCGCATCTTCTCCTGTTCTAATTGAAATCCAAAGCTACTCTGTTACTTTACAATATTTATATAAAACTGGAAGCACGAGCTCCAGCTTGTCATGTAAAGTATTATGGACTTGTACACTGGAGCTGTGCCTAGAAGGAACATTTAAAACTCTGGCATATTGAGCAGTTGAACAGTTAAGTTCTCTTCATCACTACACCCAACCTCTTGTGGCGTATCAAAAGAATGAACAGCACTGGAGAGTAACCAAATATGTACTATGTCCATGTGGGAAATTGGATAGTAGTGTCCTGAGCATTAGGGAGGTGAAGGTAATGTGTTGCTGCTGGTAAACAGTGTTACCTCTAGAAGTGAATCTTAGGAATTTCCAAGATTTTAAATAATCTTTTGTCCTTGTATACTTTTTGAATGACCCTTTGTTTGACAGGACTGAGAGAATCCTCTTATTTACTCAGTTGACTTTTTCATCCAAGCCTATTCCAAAAGCCTAGAGATGGTTAGCAACACTTTATAACATGTTGTCCTTCTTAGTGAGGATGTAGTGAACTTTCTGTCTACATAGCATAACTGTATGATAATAAGTTAATTCAGTGCCTCCCTTTTGATTACTTCAAAAGACAGTTCACCCAGTAGACTTGCTCGGGCTTGGGAGTCAAGATTGTGATAAGGGTGGCTGAAATCACATTCCTAAAGGACAGGCCTTTCCAAAATGTTTCATATGGTGCCTGCCTAGGATCCTCCTGCTAAGAAACAACACTGAAATAATGTGGTTCTTCAATGCTAGGTCCATTAGAGGATCCTTGGAAAAGTTACTTTAATCATTGGTTTACTGCAGCCTTCCCCAACCTGGTCCCTCTAGGTATTTTGGACTATAACTTCCGTCATCCCTGACCATTGGCCATACTGCTTTGGGAGAATGGGCGTTCTAGTCCAAAACATCTGGGGGGCACCAGGTTAGGAAAGGCTGTTCTGCAGCCCAGCTACATTTAGGGCAACTTGTCTAGCTTTGGTTTGAGATACCAGGACCAGTCAGGGGTTTTTCCCACAGGAAGGGAGTTGGATTTCTTTGGAAGGGGAGAAAGAAATAATTCATCCTCTCTTCTGGTTCACCAGCTCTTTGGGAGGTAGATGTGGGGCCTCTCTTAAAGTCATAGTTGCATTGCTACATAGTTTCTGCTTCCCCATCTCACTTATGGGGTTTAAATTATTTCCCTATGCTCTGTAGTTCCTATGTGTGATTTTTATTTTCACATGGGTGCCCATTGTTGGGAAATCAGATACACTGGCTGTGTTTTGGTGGTGCTACTGTGAGGCCAGGAAAGCTCATACTAAATCAGCCATCAACTATCCACTATTCTCCAGTGATATGACTCATTTGCTGCATTCGGACATAACTTTAAGCCATGATGGTTAATAAGCTTATTTTGAAAATAAGCTATTGTTATTCCACACATGATCAGACAAATGGTAACCTCCAAGTTAGATTACTGCAATGCGCTCTACGTAGGGCTGCCTTTGAAGACGGTTCAGAAGCTGCAGCTCATGCAAAATGCAGCGGCCAGATTGATTTCAGGAACCAGAAGGTTTGACCATATAACACCTGCTCTGGTCCGCTTGCACTAGCTGCCTGTATGTTTCCGAGCCCAAATCAAGGTGCTAGTTTTGACCTATAAAGCCTTACACAGCTTGGGACCACAATACCTGATGGAACGCCTCTCCCGACATGAATATACCTGGTCACTACGTTCAACATCTAAGGTCCTCCTCCGGGTGCCTACTCCGAGAGAGGCTCGGAGTGTGGCAACGAGGGATAGGGCCTTTTCGGTGGTGGCCCCAGACTATGGAATGATCTCCCTGACGAGGCTCGCGTGGCGCCAAAGCTGCTATCTTTCCAGCGCCAGGTTAAGACTTTCCTCTTTGCCCAGGCATATGGTGGCACATCTTAATCACCCACATGTTTAGTGTTTTTTTAATGGTTTTTAATGTTTTATGTGTGTATGTTCTGTGTTTTAGCGTTTTAAATTTTGTATACTTGTTTTTATCTCAATTTTAGATAAAATTTTAGAGAGCCTTGGCTATGGGAGCGGTATATAAGTGTAATAAATAAATAAATAAATAAGCTATTTTGCGTAGCTTATTAAGCTCCTATGTGTAATCTGAGTCATCCCCCGCCCCCTGTCCTGCTGCAGTCCTCCTACCCCAGCAGTCGTACTGTTTCACCCATTGACAACATCGCAGCAGCCTGTTTTAACATTCCACAATATCCCAATCAGAGGGGAGAGGTTAATTCAGCGTTTCCATTATCCTGACAAATGTGGGGTGGGGGTGGCTCTAAAGCACTGGAAGTATGCAGAATTGGGACCAAACTTGATACACAGCTTCCTCTACTCAGGAGGCATCTGATGCACCATCAAACTCTGCATGATTACACACAAAGGAGTGGAAACCTTGGGTGCACCAAAAAGGGGTTACTTCTGTCTAGAACAGCTCTTTTGCTGGACCTGTTTACTAGAACAGCTCTTTGCTGGACTTATACCTCTGTTCTTGACCTTTGCCTCCTTATTGACTTGCCAAGTCTGAACCAGCCAAAGCTGCTTCCTTCATTGCTGCTTGTGGCGTTACCCACATTTCTATTCTGTTAGGTATGTCTGTGTGAGTATGTCTAGAGAGTATGGAATGTTGGACTGAGTGGGTGTGGCTGGTGATGCTATGGAAAGGGGGGGAGTATATATCACAGAATTATAGAATAGCAGAGTTGGAAGGGGCCTACAAGGCCATCGAGTCCAACCCCCTGCTCAATGCAGGAATCCACCCTAAAGCATCCCTGACAGATGGTTGTCCAGCTGCCTCTTGAAGGCCTCTAGTGTGGGAGAGGCCACAACCTCACCAGGCAACTGATTCCATTGTCGTACTGCTCTAACAGTATGGGGGAGCTGAGTGGTCTGAGGGGTTCAGTGGGTGATTGGGTTTGGAGGGTAGATGTGTTTTGCTGTGTGATTTCTTGTCAGGAGTTGTGTAAGGAGTGAGTGAAAATAAGATCATAGGGACTAAGGATTGTTGTTATTAGATTTGTTACTACCAGTATTCTTAAGAATAGGCAGGAGTTAAATACGAGTTTGAAGGAACTAAGAACTATAAACAACAATAAACATTTTCTTAATTTTACAACCATAAAACCATGTGTCAGTTTAGCTGTGTCTCCTGCTCTATTAGTTCATAAATAAGGAAAAGGAAAGGAACCTCTCGTGCAAGCACTGAGTCATTACTGACTCTTGGAGGGATGCCAGCTTTCGCTGACGTTTTCTTGGCAGGCCTTATAGCGGGGTGGTTTGCCGTTGCCTTCCCTGGCCGTTATTCCCTTTCCCCAAGCTAACTGGGTACTCATTTTACCGACCTCGGGAGGATGGAAAGCTGAGTTTCAGCTGCAGAAACTGCTGCTTTACCGCTCTGCGCCACACGAGGCTCTAAATAAACACATTACATTAAACTTTCAGCCTGCTATATTCACAGAAAAGCCTTTTCCAAATCTCCTTACCTTTTCCCTCTGCTATAAGGGAAAGGTTATACTTTTCTTTTTACCCCTTCAGGTATTTAAGTGGTGGTGCTTAGCTTGAGGGAGGTATGTGCATCAAAGCCTTGTGTGTGAGGTGGTAGCCTCGCACTGCTCCTTAGCTGCTTCCCCCATTGCCGCTCCCATGAGGAGCAGGAAGACTCAGTGGGTCCATCTTCAAACCAACAAGTGGCAATGGCAAGTAAATATCACATTACATAGGCAAGCCACTTGAAATTAACCAAACAGAAAAGGGGGCATATAATGTGGTGATGCATGATGTCATGCCACACTACGCAATTCCAAACTACATCTTGATATCGCGCGTGTGCAAAAAACCATATATAGGATTGCATATTTAAGAAGAACTTATATGGATACATTTGTTGCTTTCTGAGTAAATAATGAATTCACTTGGGGTAACTTTGCCCATGTGAAAAGAAGTAGTAATTAAGTCCTGAGGAAAACAGTGGGAACTGGGGGAGGGGGACATACTTTAGATGCTGCTGCTATGTGAAGCTGGCTTTCTCTGTACCAAGATGTGTAATATAAAAAGGGGGCACTCTTATGGGGAGACTGATGTAAGTCAGAAGTACAAAGAAATAAAACCACTTGAGCAGAAAAGAACATGACTGTCATATGCAATCCTGTCTGGAACCAGATGTTGGATAACAGTGAAGAGGAAGTAAATTATTCATAGTAAAACAGATACTTGTTTTACTAGTACAAGAAAGGAAGGTGGCAGCAACAGACTGTGAAAGAAAAAGATCATATGAATATATTCAATAAGGGGGAGATGAAAATGAAATTGGAACTGAAGATGAAGCTAGCTAGATAAATAAGGATTCTAGAAGGACCAAATGTTATCAACCCTTTAATGCTATCAAGTCAGATAAATCCCTTTTTATTGCTACACTGGAAATCAAGATATAGTGTTTTTTTATAATAATAAATTGCTTAGTAGAGGAAAAGAACCTCAGACCTCCACATCCCTGTTTCTGTTTGCTGTTTTGTGACTTCCTAATTGCCCTCATGAATATTTGCTCCAGCGTCCTTCTGGAAAAGCTCTGATATTCTTCTAGGCTATTTTTAACAAGGGGTAACATTGTTCTGAGAAAAATAAACAACCCTTTTGCTCAAAAGCACAAATGTTTGGAAGCAGAGAGATGTTAGTTAGAATGGATCTAGTAACAGGAGCCATTGTGCTGTCATCTATGGCCATCGCCCACCCCAGGAACACATAACAAGTGGAGAGAACCTTTATGGAAGCAAAAGTAACATTCAGAATGCTGAAAGCACAAACTTTCCAAGGCCTCTTCTCTTCCCTCTTTCTTTAGACCAGGTGTCTGCAAACTTCCAACTTGTGGGATCTACTTTGCTTTTTGATAAAAACCCTGAACCAGGTGCAAAACAGTGGTTCAAGAAGTGGAGCCAATCACCAACTCCCATTCCATGATCTGTACACTGGGATGGCCTACATATGCAAGTACAAATCTACATCTGAGTTCAGATCACAACCAAATTTGGGTGTTTTTTGTTGTTGTTGCTTTTGGAGTTGGGAGTAAAAAAAAAAAAGTTGATATACTGAAAATCATCCAGCAATCTTTCAGGTGATCCCAATCATTGTTATAGTCCCTCAAAAGATAAATCAACTGTTGCTGTGATAATAAGAGAAATCTGCTTAGGGGAGAAGAGCAAAACAGTTTCTACTCCATTTCTACTTGCATGAGTGTGGTGGTGGGTGATTGAGATTTCTACAGGGGAAATGTTGGACTCTGTACCAATGTATACATGTAATTATGACTAGATTTCTTGCTTCTTGGTTTGAGACTTGCTCCAAAATTATAGCCAGACTGAATTTTGTGTGTGAAAAATGAACCACCTGAAAAACTTGGCATGTGTGAAGCTATAACCTGAAAAACATGGTATGTGTGAAGAGCCTCCCTATTTCTTCTGCCTTGACAAGCCTTTGCTGCATTCTGCAAGAAAAAAACACTACACTTTCAGATGTTTGAAAAGGCTATCAAGAGGAGAAAGAACACTGTTCACACCCACCTATTATCAATAGGAAAAGATGCAATGGTTTACACTGCTGGAATGTAGTTCTGGTGTAGCGTGATGACCAAAAAGTGTGAGCTGGGAAAACCTTGATTTGTATTTCACCTTGACCTTAAGTTCACTCTGACCTGTCAGTGACTTGAAAGACTCTTCTGTTGTCCTTCAGTATGAGCAGCATTTTCAGCCACACAAACAGCAGTGGAGCCCAGGGAGCATTTTGAGCCAGAATCTGTGAAGAGTGGACTGTTCATATGTTTACATATTCTTTATTGAAGGAGTAGAGTCCCAGTCCTTGGAAGCATGAATTCCAAACATTCCTGTGAACCCTGGAATTTGATAAGTTAGGGTTAAGAACAGATTTGTCTCCCACCCAGGTGGATATAACTAGAGTTCTGTTTACTATGCATCATCATAATTATAATCATATTATTATTATTATTATTATTATTATTATTATTATTATTATTATTATTAAAAAAACTTGCTGGAAAAAACACTGTTGCAAATAGAGCCACTTAGGTACGCAGCCACAATGAAGTGGTAATGGGGGACCCAAGATCCCAACTCTAAAAGGAAAGGGGCAAAGGGGGTTTCTCTTTTTGGGGGGTGAGGCAGAAAAAGAAAGTTGGATGTGAGTGCCTGGACACCCTGTGAGAGACAGAGGGCAACAGAAGAGGCCTCTTAGAATCATAGAATCATACAATAGTAGAGTTGGAAGGGTCCTATGAGGCCATCGAGTCCAACCCCCTGCTCAATGCAGGAATCCACCCTAAAGCATACATAACAGATGGTTGTCCAGCTGCCTTTTGAATGCCTCTAGTGTGGGAGAGCCCATAACCTCCCTAGGTAACTGGTTCCATTGTCGTACTGCTCTAACAGTCTGGAAGTTTTTCCTGATGTCCAGCCAGAATTTGGCTTCCTGTAACTTGAGCCCGTTATTCCATGTCCTGCACTCTGGGATGATTGCAAAGAGATCCCAGCCCTCCTTTGTCTGACAACCTTTTAAGTATTTGAAGAGTGCTATCATGTCTCCCCTCAGTCTTCTCTTCTCCAGGCTAAACATGCCCAGTTCCTTCAGTCTCTCTTCATAGGGCCTGGTTGCCCTCCACTGAACACGTTCCAGCTTGTCTGCGTCTTTCTTGAAGTGTGGAGCCCAGAACTGGACGCAATACTCTAGATGAAGCCTAACCAGGGCCAAATAGAGAGCAACCAGTACCTCACGCGATTTGGAAGCTATACTTCTATTAATGCAGCCCAAAATAGCATTGGCCTTTCTTGCAGCCATATCACACTGTTGGCTCATATTCAGCTTGTGATCTGCAACAATTCCAATATCCTTCTCGTTTGTAGTATTGCTGAGACAAGTATCCCCCATCTTGTAACTGTTCATTTGGTTTCTATTCCCTAAATGTAGAACTTGGCATTTATCCCTATTAAATTTCATTCTGTTGTTTTCAGCCCAGCACTCCAGCCTATCAAGATCACTGTGAAGTTTGTTTCTATCTTCTAGGGCATTAGCTATTCCACCCAATTTTGTGTCGTCTGCAAATTTGATCAGTGTTCCCTGCACCTCCTCATCCAAATGATTAATAAAAATGTTGAAGAGCACTGAGCCCTGCAGTACCCCACTCGTTCTTCTTCGTGGTCTCTGTGCAGTCACACATATGGGCTCTGCGCCTGCGCAGGGCCAGGTTCGGAAACTTCTCAAGCTGAAAATCTTTTAGGCGGGAACCCCTCCCCCACCGAGCATGCTCAGGTGTTCCCGCCTAATCCCCTCAGTTCTCTTCAACCGCCTGTGGGTCAACAGCGTTTGGAGACTTCTCTTGGTATAATGCGTTTTTGTTATACCATAGCTGAAAAATCGATCAATTTTTCCTTCTTTCTCGTTTCTCCAGTTTTCTATCTTTCCTATTTAAAATATATATATATATATGTTTTTTCGTCGGTGTCTTGGTGCCTATGGCACATCAAGGCCTCTTCAAGAAGTGTTCCAGTTGTGGACAGAAAATAGCACAAACCAATGGACATTCTTTGTGCTTGCTCTGCTTGGGGGATACTCATGTTGTAGAGTCGTGTGCCTTTTGCTTGAAGTTTTCAAGGCAGGCACAAAAAAAACCGCGCAGAGCGCCTTCGGGCTACTCTCTGGGAAAAGGCTTTGGAGGCAGTAGACAAACCGAGAGCAGCTCACGCTTCTACATCTCCACACAAGATGGAGTCTATGCCCCAAAATCCTCCAACAAGGAGTGAAGCCTTAGCGGTTCCCCCCCTCCTCCTCTCAGTCCGCAAAAAAGGCGGCAAAGAAGATCTCTAAGAGAGCGAGAGAGCACTCTGAGGCCGAAAACCCTCAGAGAAAAAAGAGCAAATCCATGACAAAAAATGGAAAGAAAAAGTCATTGAAACCGATTCCGTCGGTACCGAGGAGCCCGGTACCGAGTACTTCGGTACCGAGCCACGACAAAGGGCATAGAAGCCCGATATCGAGTCTCTCACTACAGAGACTTCCCTCGCATGCGATAAGCCCGATACCGAGGATATCGCTACCGACACCTTTTTCAATACCGAGACGGACGACCCCATCTTCGCCATCGGTACCAAACCCACCGCCGCGTGAGGAGCCGGTTGCTAACTCGCTGGTCCCATCGCCGCTGCATATTGTCACGGTCCCGACTGACGAGCCCAGTGTAAGGGCATCGATTTCGGAAGGTGAAATCAGGGGCTCCTCACTGGATAATACCATTGCAGATCGGAGACCTTTTTTCCCTCGGTACCGAGAAGACATCGATACCGACGGACGTCGGTACCGACAGCAACCAAAGGTCGATACCGAAGGCTATCGATACCGAGAAACACCTCCTTATGGATATGGCCGTGATCGTTCACCGGCTTCAATTCATTCCAGTCGGCAATATGCTGCTTACAGCGAAAGACCCAGGTCCCCACAGAGGGGTACGGGCTACTATGACGATTGGCAACCTCCACATTTTCCTCCATATTACTATGAGGACTGGAGGCACAGAGGGCACCAAGAATATTACTACCCTCAAGAACGCCCGTATGATCCATACCTGCGTTTTCGTCAGCCACCCTCCAAGACGGTCTCCCGTCCACCGCCCCTGGAGGATGCTGCAGCCATGCCGCCTCCGCTTCAACCAGCGGTACCGAGGCACTTGCCGCAACCAACGCGAGCTACGGTACCGACCACCACGGTACCGACTCAAGCGTTACAACCACGTCCGAACTCAGGGATGATGCCACGCGTTTTGGACGTCTTATCGGAGGAGGACTACCAGTCTGACTCCTCCCAAGAGGCTTTATCCATTCCCTCCCCCGATGACCTTGTAGGGACTTCGGATGTGGTCTCCCCTTCAGAAGACCTATCGCACTTTGCCAATCAAGTGCAAAGGATGGCGAGATCATTGGGGATTGAACTGTCTCAACCAATTGAAAAATTAAACGATCCAGTGTACGACGATGCATACTGTGAATCAGCTACTCCAGCAGCCATCCTATACCTGCCCGTGCTGTTACGCACTGCACAGAAGTCGTGGAAGCTGCCCTCCTCTATGCCACCAATGTCCAGGAGGTTAGACAATACATACAAAATACAGGAAAAGACTGCTCCTTTTCTTTTCACCCATTCCAAGCCCAACTCCATAATTGTAGAGGCATCTCAGGGACGCACTCATAAGAAACACAATGCGCCTATAGATAAAGAGGGCCGTCGGCTGGACGGCATAGGCCGAAGAATCTATTCTTCAACTGCATTGTCATTACGTGTGCATAATTACCAAGCCACCATGGCAAAATACGAACTCTTCTTGTGGGAGAAGATGGCATCCCTGTCTGGTTATCTGCCAGATGACCAAAGGGAACTGGCAAACATTTTTTACACTGAGGCCATGACACTATCAAGGCAACAGCTTAACACAGCTCGCCACGCGACAGACTGCGCCTCAGAAGCCATGGTAGGGTCCATAGCCCTGCGAAGACATGCATGGTTGAGGTCTGCAGGATTATCCCAAGAGGCACGCACCTGTATCGAGGACCTGCCTTTTGATGGAGACGGCCTATTTCATTCTTCCACCGACGAATCGATGGAAAACATCCAAAAGGCCAAGAATACGGCCAAAAAGATGGGAATTGAGCAGCAGCAACAACAGATTTAAAGAGCATTCCGCCCAAAACGCTGGCCTAGGGCTCAACAACAGTTCCAGCCCAGACAGCACCAACAGTTCCAAGATTGACCCCCTCTGTACCAACCCCAAGGTCAGTACAAGGGGCAACAATTTTCAGGATGCTTCAAACAAAACAGAAGCAAACCGGACCAAGGTCAAAGACGGCGTCTTTGACTGCCCCATAATTATAATTTCTGCACCTAAATTTGGTGACATCCTTGCCCCCTTTTATAATAGTTGGACCACCATTACCACCGACAGGTTGGTCCTCATCATCATTCTGGTTCCTGACTTGGAGCTGAGCAGGAGCAGGGAAGAGCAGCTGGCCCAGCTCAAGTAGGAGCTATAAATGTAAGCCAGATTCCCAGGGAGCGAGCGAACAGGGAGCGAGCTAAAAAGAAGAGCAAACAGGAGTTTGACAGGGGGAGTGTAGGGGAAGAGGAGACCAAGGAAAGGGGAAGAAGAGAAGCCTCAAGGAAACCCAGGAGGCTGCCAATTCAAAGAGGCCGTGTGCTTGCCATGTGCTCCTGAGTGCTGAGTGAGAGGGTCGGTGTTTATAGTTGCTGCAGGAGCTGAAGGGGGAGTGGCCTGATTGTCAGTTGGACTCAGCAATCAGTGCCTAATTGCTGTTGATTGTTGTTGGCATTTCAGTGACCTCATTCTGGTTCCTGACTTGGAGCTAAGCAGAAGCAGGGAAGAGCAGCTGGCCCAGCTCAAGAAGGAGCTATAAAAGTAAGCCAGATTCCCAGGGAGCGAGCGAACAGGAAGAGCAAACAGGAGTTTGACAGGGGGAGTTCGGCAGGGGAGGCCAAAGGGGAGGCCTCTAAATATATATATATATATATATATATATATATATATATATATAAATAAAATTAAAAAAAGAGGTGGGGGAAAAAAAGAAAAACATAAAGAGAAAAAAAACCACAAAGCCACCACCAAACAAAAGCAAAAAAAAACCCCAAAAGATCTTACTTTCCCTTAAGACATACTCATATAGTTGTGTACCTTCAGAGAGGACACAACAAAGCAAAGGCAATTCTACTATAATCAAAAAGGCAAAAAACCAAAGCAGAAATCGAGAATATGGATGGAAAGGAGTCCCTAGAGGTGGTGACCTGCAAAGGGTGTGCAATGTTCGTGTTTCCGCCTGTGCTCAACATGGCGTATACCTGCAACAAGTGCAAGCTGGTGGCACTTTTGGAAGAAAAAGTGAGAGGACTTGAGCGGCGAGTGTCCACCCTCCAAGGAATAAGAGAAGTCGAGGAGTTCTTAGACCGAACGGTAGAACTGCAACAGCAACAAAAGCACATGAGATTGAAGAACAACAGCCAGCTGAAGCAGAAGTGGAGTATGCTGAGGGGAGGAAAGCCAATGAAGAGGAAACTCCCTGGAAAAGAGTGACAGTTAGGAGAGGAGGAATTAGAGGGCGTTCTGCACCGGTGGAGCCATTGGAGTTAAGCAACTGCTTTCAGCTTCTGGAGAATGAGACTGAAGGACAGTTTGCAGAGGAAGAAGTACAGGAGACACCATGCAACAGTGACCAAGAGACAGAAGGTAGGTCAACCAAGGAGAAGAGAAGAGTAGTCGTTGTGGGAGACTCCCTGCTGCGTGGGATTGAAACCCAAGTATGTCGTGAAGACCCATGGACTCGCCAGGTGTGCTGTCTCCCTGGAGCACAGATTAGAGATGTGACTGAAGGGTTACTGAAGCTCATAAAGCCCACGGACACATACCCCTTTCTTCTCATCCATGTGGGAACAAATGATGTCGCCAAGCAGAGCTACGAAGAAATAATTTCAGACTTTGAAGTTCTGGGAAGGAAACTGAAGAACTTTGGGGCCCAGGTAGTTTTCTCATCCATCCTCCCAGTTCTTGGAAGAGGATTACAAACGGAAAGAAAAATACTCTGGATGAAGGACTTGAGAGTTTTGGGTTCTGGGACCACGGGCTACGCTACTTGGAACATGGACTGCTGGCGAGGGATGGGTTGCAACTCACAAGGGCTGGAAAGAATGAGTTCGGCCACAGCATGAAGAACTTGATCAGGAGGGCTTTAAACTGAATCTTACTGGGGTGGGAGACGTAAACTTCGAGGCAACGACGGATGAAGGCCAATGCACCACAGTAAATGGTGCAGAAAAGCTGCAATAGTGCCCCAAAATAGTGTCCGCAACAAGGTAGGAACAAAGCCAGACTATAAAACACATGGTCTTCGATGTCTATATACTAATGCCCAGAGCATGGGAAACAAACAGAATGAACTTGAACTCTTATTACATGACGGCAAATACGACTTGATAGGTATAACTGAAACTTGGTGGGATGACTCCCATGACTGGAATATAGCAATTGAAGGATATAACTTGTTCAAAAAGAACAGAAGAAATAGAAAGGGAGGTGGAGTTGCACTATATGTTAAAAATACCTATCCCTGCACAGAAATACAGGTGGATGAGATTGGGAGCCCCCTAGAGAGCGTCTGGATTAAAATAAATGGGGCTAGGAATAAAAAGAGTATGATAATCGGAGTCTACTACCGACCACCCAATCAAGGAGAAGACGAGGATGAAACTTTTGAGAAACAAATTGCCAGTGTTTCAAGGAAGTGTGACGTAGTAGTGATGGGGGACTTCAATTACCCTGATATCTGTTGGGAAACCATTATTGCCAAAAGCGGCCCTTCCAAGAAATTCCTGACATGTATGGGTGATAACTTTCTCCTACAGAAAGTGGTGGAAGGAACTAGAGGATCGGCAATCCTTGACTTGTTATTGACCAATAGAGATGACTTAGTGGATAAAGTGGCAGTTACGGGAACTCTGGGGGAAAGTGACCACGTCATACTTGAATTCTTGATTATGAAGGAGACAAAAGAAAAGATAGAAGACAACAGAGGAAACCAATGTGGCTCCACAAAAAGCTTATTGATGAACTGAAAACAAAAAGGGATACATATAGGAAGAGGAAGGAAGGCCAGGCTACAAAAGAAGAGTACAGACAAGTGGCGCAGAAGTGCCGAAATGGCGTCAGGAAGGCTAAAGCTGTGAATGAGCTGAGATTAGGGAGGGATGCTAAAAGCAATAAAAAGGCTTTCTTCAGATACGTGAGTAGTAAAAGACAGAGGAAAGAAATGGTGGTTCAACTGCTTAATGAGGATGGCAAATTGATAACAGACGACAAAGAAAAGGCTGAAGTGCTCAATTCCTACTTTGCCTCAGTCTTCTCCCAAAAGCGGGTCTATGACCCCCCTGGAAAAAGTGAAGCAGAAGTTGAGGGGGCAGGATTGCAGTTTGAGATTGATAAACAAATGGTCAAAGAACACCTAATTTCCTTGAATGAGTTTAAATCTCCACGGCCCGATGAACTGCATCCAAGAGTAATAAAGGAGCTAGCGGAAGAACTCTCAGAACCTTTGTCTATTATCTTTGCAAAATCATGGAAGACGGGTGAGGTGCCGGACGACTGGAGGAGGGCTAACGTTGTCCCTATCTTCAAAAAGGGCAAAAAGGAGGAACCTGGGAACTACAGACCAGTCAGTCTGACATCCATCCCTGGGAAAATTCTGGAGCAGATTATAAAGAAGTCAATCTGTAAACACCTTGAAATCAATGCAGTGGTTACTAGAAGCCAACATGGATTTGTCAGGAACAAATCCTGTCAGACTAATTTGATCTCATTTTTTGATAGGATAACCTCCCTTGTGGACTGTGGGAATGCTGTGGATGTCATATATCTTGACTGCAGCAAAGCTTTTGACAAAGTACCACATGACATTCTGATTAACAAACTAGCTAAAAGTGGGCTAGATGGAACAACTATTAGGTGGATCCACAGTTGGCTACAGAATCGGACTCAAAGAGTACTTATCAATGGAAACTTCTCAAACTGGGGAGAGGCAACGAGTGGGCTGCCGCAGGGCTCAGTCCTGGGCCCAGTGCTCTTCAACATTTTTATTAATGATTTGGACGAGGAGGTGCAGGGAACGCTGATCAAATTTGCAGATGACACAAAATTGGGTGGGATAGCTAATACCCTGGAAGACAGAAACAAACTTCAAAGTGATCTTGATAGGCTGGAGTGCTGGGCTGAAAACAACACAATGAAATTTAATAGGGATAAATGCCAAGTTCTACATTTAGGGAATAGAAACCAAATGCCTAGTTACAAGACGGGGGACACTTGGCTCAGCAATACTACAAACGAGAAAGATCTTGGAATTGTTGTAGATCACAAGCTGAATATGAGCCAACAGTGCAATATGGCTGCAAGAAAGGCCAATGCTATTTTGGGCTGCATTAATAGAAGTATAGCTTCCAAATCACGTGAGGTACTGGTTCCTCTCTATTCGGCCCTGGTTAGGCCTCATCTAGAGTATTGCGTCCAGTTCTGGGCTCCACAATTCAAGAAGGATGCAGACAAGCTGGAGCGTGTTCAGAAGAGGGCAACCAGGATGATCAGAGGTCTAGAAACAAAGCCCTATGAAGAAAGACTGAAGGAACTGGGCATGTTTAGCCTGGAGAAGAGAAGATTGAGGGGAGACATGATAGCACTGCTTCATCGTCGTTTGAAACTTAACATGGCAAAGACTGAACTGCTAGTTTTTCCTCCTAAACCTTCTCCTCACCTCTCATTCTCCCTTACTGTCAACGATGTTACGCTTACTCCGGTCAAGGAAGCTCGTAGTCTTGGCTTCATATTTGACTCCTCGCTCTCCTTTACTCCTCACATCGAGGCAGTAGCTAAATCCTGTCGTTTCTTCCTGTATAATATTGCCAGGATTCGACCATTTTTGTCTGTCTCTTCTGCCAAGACTCTCGTTCACGCACTGGTTATCTCTCGGTTGGACTACTGCAACCTTCTTCTCTCTGGCCTTCCTTCGTCTCACATCAGTCCGCTGGTCTCTGTCCACCACTCTGCCGCTAAGATCATCTTCTTGGCCCGCCGCTCTGACCATGTCACTCCACTTCTGAAATCTCTTCATTGGCTTCCAATTCACTTCAGAATCCAATATAAACTTCTCCTACTGACCTTCAAAGCTCTTCACTGCCTAGCTCCTGCCTATCTCTCCTCTCTCATCTCACACTATCGCCCCACTCGGGCTCTCCGCTCCTCTGATGCCATGCTTCTCGCCTGCCCAAGGACCTCCACTTCCCTTACTCGGCTTCGTCCTTTTTCTTCTGCTGCCCCTTACGCCTGGAACGCTCTTCCAGAACACTTGAGAACTACAAACTCAATCACTGCTTTTAAGACTCAGCTCAAAACTTTTCTTTTCCCTATAGCCTTCAAATATTGAGTTTGTTCTGACTTTACACTGTTGGTTTTGCCCTACCCTGTGCCTGTTTACACTTCCCTGTGCCTGTTTGCATTCTCCTTCCCTCTTTATTGTTTACTACAACTTATTAGATTGTAAGCCTATGTGGCAGGGTCTTGCTATTTACTGTGTTATCTGTACAGCACCATGTACATTGATGGTGCTATATAAATAAATAATAATAATAATAATAATAATAATTAAAAGGTTGTCACACAGAGGAGGGCCAGGATCTCTTCTCGATCCTCCCAGAGTGCAGGACACGGAATAACGGGCTCAAGTTAAAGGAAGCCAGATTCCGGCTGGACATCAGGAAAAACTTCCTGACTGTTAGAGCAGTGCGACGGTGGAATCAGCTACCTAGGGAGGTTGTGGGCTCTCCCACACTAGAGGCCTTCAAGAGGCAGCTGGACAAGCATCTGTCAGGGATGCTTTAGGGTGGATTCCTTCATTGAGCAGGGGGTTGGACTCGATGGCCTCTGCTATTCTATGATTCTATGATCATTTCTCGGGGCTACAAAATTGAGTTTACCACCCTCCCTCCCCTAGGAACCGCAAGGTTCTCTCCACCTACAGATGCTCTATTGCAAGAGACCAAGTCTCTTTTGGAGAAGGGCGCCCTAGAGCGATTACCAACTCATGCCCTAATGTGCGGGTTCTACTCCTGCTACTTTACAGTTCCTAAACGGGATGGGGGGCTAAGACCTATTTTGGACCTTAGAGACCTGAACAAGTTCATCAATCCTAAAAAATTCTGGATGAACTTCTTAGCAAGCATCTTACCTTTCCTCTCCCAAGGGGACTGGTTTACTTCCATTGACCTCAAAGATGCTTACTTTCATGTCTCAGTTTACCCTGATCATCGCCAATTCCTCCGGTTCATAGTAGGGGAAGACATTTTCCAATTTAAAGTGCTTCCGTTTGGTCTTTCTACTGCTCCCCGAGTCTTCAATAAGTGTATGGCACCAGTTTGCGCCTTTCTGAGAACTCGAGGGGTAAAGATTTACCCCTACTTGGACGATTGGTTGATAGTGGCTAGTACGGGGCAGGAAGCCACCCGTAACACCCACCTTACCATCAACCTCCTTAACGAATTAGGCCTTTGCATCATCAAAGAAAAATCAAATTTTCAACCAACTCAAAAAATTAAATTTCTTGGAGCAATTCTGGACTCAAACTTCTCCAGGGCCTTCCTTCCGGAGGATAGAGCTGCAACATTAATTCGACTTGCACTCAAATTTTTTCACTCCAAGACCATATCTGCCTTCCAGGTGCAAAGATTACTAGGTCTCATGGCGGCAACTGTCAGCGTTGTCCCTTGGACACGCTTACACATGAGACCTCTACAATTGTGGCTTCTGCGGGAGTACGACAATACAATGGACACTCATCGAGTGAAATTGTTGCCCCCTACCAAAGTAAAGGACACTCTTCTTTGGTGGACAGATCTGTCCAACATTATGCAGGGCTTGGACTTCAGACCTCCACTGCCATCTCAACATCTGATGACAGATGCGTCCCTTCTGGGCTGGGGAGCCCACTGCGGAGATCTTACAATTTAGGAGCGTTGGAGCCTTTCTGACAGGAAAAGGCATATAAATGTCCTAAAACTGATGGCCATCCAAAAGGCACTGTATGCCTTTCAGCAGTCCTTGTCAGGACATGTAATCCAAATCCATACAGACAACATGGCTGCTGTTTGGCATATAAACAAACAGGGTGGAACACCGTCTATGGACCTGATTACCCTACCGTTGGACATTTGGCACTGGGCTATCGCCCACGACATGACCTTATCGGCCATTCATATCGCAGGCCAGGACAATATCCTGGCAGACAACCTCAGCTGCACCTTCGTGGACACGCATGAGTGGCAGATGAAAGACTCTGTTCTCGAACTGATCTTTCAGGCATGGGGACAGCCTGCAATAGATTTATTCGTGTCACCGGAGAACACCATCTGCAACCAATTCTGCACATGGGTGGGGCACGGGACAGGATCCCTAGGAGACGCCTTCGAGAGGACGTGGACAGGACAGCTGCTGTACCTGTTCCCCCCCATACCACTCCTATCCAAGGTGATCCTGAAGTTGCGCACAGACAACGCCAATGCTATATTAGTAGCATCTTGGTGGCCAAGGCAGCCGTGGTTCACTCCGCTACTCAAACTGTCCTCAGCGGAGTTTATCAAACTGCCCCAATGTCACAACTTAATCTCCAAGGAGAAAGGACTCATTCTCCACCCAGATGTCCAGTCCCTGAGCCTGAAAGCGTGGAGAATCAGGCAACGATAGATAATCTATCCCTGCCTGCTGATGTATGGGACATTATTCAGGCAGCCAGAAAACCAGCCACCAGAAAATCATACGCTAAAAAGTGGGAAGTTTTTTCTGCTTTTGCCTTCAGCAGAAATGAAAACCCATTTACAGCACCTTTACCCATTGTGCTTTCTTTTCTTTTTTCTTTATTTAAAAAAGGACTCAAGTTCTCGTCACTTAGAGTTTATTTGGCAGCTATTTCTGCCTCTCACCATTGGGTTCAGGGATGTTCAGTCTTCACCCACCCTTTAACCAAACGTTTCATGAAAGGTATGAAGAATACCATCCCACCAGTTCGTTCCTTTGTTCCTCAATGGAGCCTTTCCGTGGTGCTCAGGGCACTGTCTGCCAAGCCCTTTGAGCCATTAGCAAAATCGGACTTGCGATTGCAAACTTTCAAGGTGGCATTCCTCGTTGCCATCACGTCTGCTAGACGTGCATTAGAGTTAGCGGCACTCCGTATGAACGCACCCTATACGGTGTTTCATGCTGGCAAAGTGGTCCTTAGACCAGACCCAGCCTTTCTTCCAAAGGTTGTGTCTTCTTTTCACCTTGGACAGGATATTACTCTGCCAAGTTTTTTTCCGTCGCCGACATCCCCCCTTGAGGCAACATTACACACCCTGGATGTGAGACGTGCTCTCGCTTTCTACCAGTCCAGAACAGCAACTCTCCGGAGATCCCAAAGACTTTTTGTTTGTTATGGGAGCAAACAAAAGGGACTCCAAGCATCTCCGCAGAGAATATCTGCTTGGGTTGTTCAGACTATCAAATTAACCTATGAACTCGCTGGCCTCCCGTTGGAGGGGAAAGTGCGCTCTCACTCCACCAGAGGAGTGGCCACTTCTACGGCTTTTGAAAAAGGGATCGCTCTACCAGACCTCTGCAAAGCAGCTACCTGGTCAACACCTTTGACTTTTGCCAGTCACTACCGCCTGGACATCAGGGCGCGCAGAGACTGTGCCTTTGGGCGTGCCATCTTATCGGCAATCCTATGACTACTCATATACCAACTGACACCACCCACCTCTGGTAAGTCAGCTTGTTAATCGCCCATATGTGTGATGCACAGAGACCACGAAGAAGAAAGACAGGTTGCTTACCTGTAACTGTAGCGGTTTCAGGAACTGAGGGGATTAGGCGGGAACCCCTGAGCATGCTCAGTGGACGGTGGGGGAGGGGTTCCCGCCTAAAAGATTTTCAGCTTGAGAAGTTTCCGAAGCTGGCCCTGCGCAGGCGCAGAGCCCATATGTGTGACTGCATAGATGACCACTCGAAGAACTACAGTTACAGGTAAGCAACCTGTCTTTACCTCCCCCCAGTTTGAGAAGGTTCCGTTGATAAGCACTCTTTGAGTCTGATTCTGTAGCCAACTATGAATCCACCTAATAGTTGTTTCATCTAGCCCACTTTTAGCTAGTTTGTTAATCAGAATATCATGGTGCACTTTGGCAAAAGCTTTGCTGAAGTCAAGATATATGATGCCCATAGCATTCCCACAGTCCACAAAGGAGGTTACCTGATAAAAACATGAGATCAAATTAGTTTGGAAGGATTTGTTCCTGACAAATCCATGTTGGCGTCTAATAATCACTGCATTATTTTCAAGGTGCTTACAGATTGACTTCTTTATAATCTGCTCCAGAATTTTCCTAGGGATGGATGTCAGACTGACTGGTCTGTACTTCCCAGGTTCCTCCTTTTTGAAGATAGGGACAATGTTAGCCCTCCTCCAGTCATCCGGCACCTTCTTCCGCTAGCTCCTTCATTACTCTAGGATGCAGTTCATCGGGCCCTGGAGATTTGAACTCATTCAAAGAAATTAGGTGTTCCTTGACCATTTGTTTATCAATATCAAACTGCAATCTTGCCCCCTCAACTTGTGCTTCACTTTCTCCAGGGGGGTCATAGACCCGCTTTCGGGAGAAGGCTGAGCCAAAGTCAGAATTGAGCACTTCAGCCTTTTCTTTTTCATCTGTTATCAATTTGCCATCCTCATTAAGCAGTTGAACCACCATTTCTTTCCCCTGTCTTTTACTACTCACGTCTCTGAAGAAAGCTTTTTTATTGCTTTTAGCACCTCTCGCTAATCTCAGCTGATTCTCAACTTTAGCCTTCCTGACGCCATTTTGGCACTTCTGTGCCACCTGTCTGTACTCTTCTTTTGTAGCCTGGCCTTCCTTGCACTTCCTATATGTATCCTTTTTTGTTTTCAGGTCATCTCTAAGCTTTTTGTGGAGCTACATTGGTTTCTTCTGTTGTCTTCTGTGTGTTTTTTTCCTTGTTGGAATTGTTTTGTAATAGTGCCTTTAAAACTTCCTTTTTAAAGTACTCCTACCCATCTTGCACTCCTTTTCTCATTAGGCTCAGTTGCCATGGGACCTTACTTATCATGGTTCTGAGTTTATTAAATCAGCTTTCCTAAAATCCAGAGTACGTGTATGGCTACACTCAACTTTTGTCTCCTTCATAATCAAGAATTCAAGTATGACGTGGTCACTTTCCCCTAGAGTTCCCGTAACTGCCACTTTATCCACTAAGTCATCCCTATTGGTCAATATCAAGTCAAGGATTGCCGATCCTCTAGTTCCTTCCACCACTTTCTGTAGGAGAAAGTTATCACCCACACATGTCAGGAATTTCTTGGAAGGAATTTCTTGAAGGGGGGGTTTAAAGATAGAAGGATAGTAAGATTAGGGGCATGGGGGAGGGCTAGGTATATTAATTTTATTTATTTATTTTATTACATTTATATACCGCCCCACAGCCAAAGCTCTCTGGGCGGTTTGCAACAATTAAAAATATACATTCCAGTGGGCATTATTATCATTTCTTTCTTTTGCTGAAGCAGAGCTGACGGTGTTCTATTTACTAGTAAACTATATTCCCCCCTTACATTCACTGGGGTGTAGCTGGAGAGGGGAAGAGGGCCTGGAGGGTTTCCATGGCAGCCACAAGACCTTTTGCCTCACCTCTTCGAGGCTGCATTTGCCCTTATGCATTATTTTGCCACCGCCGCCTCCTTCTCCATGTTATTTATATTGCACCATCTTTGCTTCTGGAAGGGATGGTCTTTTTGTTTTTAATAGTGGCAGGTAAGGGAGAGAGAAACCGACCAGCAGGAGGTGCCATCTTTGTTTCTGGAACAGGCTTCACATGTTAACACAGCAACTTGGAAACTGGTTTGCAGAGTCAGCAGCTTTTGAACTAATATTTGAGGTTTGGATTAAGAAAGAAAAACCTGACTCTTTGGGTGAATGGAGCACAGAGGATACAGAGGTTTCATGATGGATTTGTTGAGAGGAGGTTTCGTACATGTACACTTACATCAAAATGCTATTATTAGCCTTGTTTTCACTTGGTGACACTGAGTATTAGAAACATGTTCTGATTTTTAGAGACTGCCCAGATTCTCAAGCTGTCATGTAAGCCTTCCTCCATTAGCTGTTGAGAGAGACAGAGAGACAGAGAGGCCGACCTATCCACTTGGTTATTGTCTGCCCTGCTTAGGAAAATATACAATAGATTAAAACATTGGCATGGGGAATGGGTTTAGTGAGAAATGTCCAGTTTCATATTCCTATGATTTACCACTCAGTCCCATGGCTGCTTTAAAAAGAAAAGAATACAATGAAAAACATCTGAAGATTGAATCTTCTGCATCTCATTTAGCCCTTAAGCCTAGTTCTTACTGAGGTATAAATTTGTGTTGACACTGTATCACTTCTGCTGCAGTTGGGGGCTCATATGACTTCTTTCCATATACAAAAATATGCTTCTCTCCTTACACAAAAAAAAATTACACCCATAGAAAACTAGCATGTCAGGAATCTTCTCGCTGACTTGCTAGTATCTTTTCTGTGGGAATCTTTATTTTTGTGGGGGAGGGTTATATCATTTTTGCCCCTCACCTGCATTTGGAAGTGGTTTACTACCTCAGTGAGATTCTGTTACCAGAACTGGGAAATGCTGCATATGAGGCCCTGTTCCTTCTTCCTTAGTGTAGTTTCAGCCCTACAGCTCACAACCTATCCTCCTTCATCAATTTTTCTTCTCAAATTTGCAAGTGCCATCTTTAAATAATCTAGACAATAGCTTTTCATTGTCATATTCTCAAAAAATGTGAAAATGAATTAGAATTACTACTTGTTCAGTATTTCCAGAAGATGGGTAGGGTAGGCGGAAGTCTTAGGGTGCCATGTTCATTACTCCCCCTCCCCCCCTGTCTGCCTACTGCATAGGGCCTGTTTTCTGCCCCAGACGGTTTTCTGCCTAACAAATGGTATTTCTTTTTTACAGCATAATGATCCGGGACTTGTTGTGGTGATGGTAAAATTAGTGGTAATTTTTAATTTTCAGACTGAATTTACTTCTTTTTTTGTCATCAGAGCACCAAATATGTTAGGCTTACTTTCTCTGTTGTAGCTTTCATCTTTTCTGCTTGATCTTTTCATTTCCCTATTTTCCTTTCCATTTCTTCATGCACTCTTCCTTGTCTGATCCTTGTTTATTGAGGATTTAATGCTCAGAAGGGATGTTTGTGTTAGAGCTGCCAAAAATTTGTGGAGAATCACTTCAAATATCAAATTTCTAATATTGTCCAACCTTGATTTCCTTCCTCTTCCCTTCCCCCAACATGTAGTGGGTGTAAGCAGTTGCTATGGCAATTGTATAGCTAACTGAAAAATCTTGACTGCTTTTGAAAGCAAAAGCACTGATGTGTTCTTCTTATTGTGAAAGAGTCTACCATGATCACAAACTTGGACACTACAATCACAACTCCTGAATAAACCAAATCAAACTTTTGTGTGTGTGAGGGGGGAATATATTATTTGTAATTTGTGATCATGAATCTGGTCCTTTTGCTCAAAATTGCAGTCACTGCTTCTTAATACCATTGGGCATAAAATCCCCTCCCCTGTTACTGAAAATGTGTATACATACCCATATAAAAGATGCATTAGAAGAAAAATGCTATTGGGCAGATGGTCATTGTTTCTGGATTTAAACCTCTCAGCCCAAATTTCTAAATTCTAAATATTTTTTAAAAGGTGCTGTGTAAGATATTTGTTTGATGTGGAACCATGTTGAAATTTATTCCCAAGTTAATTATATGCCTGTGAGAGTCTGGGAATAGTTTGTCTCCATTATGATGGCACTTGAAGTACAAAGAGTTCTTCCAAGGCTTTTAAAAACCGTCACAATAATCTTGCGAGGAAGGTCACAATTCCCATTTCATGCATAAGGAGCAAAGACAAGACCATTTGAGTCCTTTGACAAAGGTGAGACATGGTTGAAAGGTGTTGATAATTAAGGTTTTGAGACGTGGGTTCTCTAAAGCAATCAATGCCTCTTGTGCCACATAGACTAATTTTAAAAATCCAGTCCCCTTATTTTGGTGTAATTCAGGCATGGACATCTTTTGGCCCAAGGGTATAATATATGTGCATTTGTGTGTATAACAAAGAGAAAAATATTGTTGGCACCAATCCCCCGAAGACCAATAATAAGGGAAATAAACATTCTGTTTTTTCACTCAAGGTATGCACCAGATAAGGTAAGTAACTCCTTTTTTCCAGTGACCTTACATCACAACTCACAGCGCATGTTGTGATGTAGAAATAAACACCTCCCCAAAGGCTGTGATAGTCGAAGTGCTCGTCTGCCCCATTTTGCTTTGTTTGGCTGGTTATGAGTGAATTAAAAATACATACAGAATTTTCAGCATAGTTTGATTAGTTTCAAAGTCAGTTTTCTTCGCAACTAGTCCTTTTCACAGCTTACAAACAAAGGGTAGGACTGCCAGAGTGGGAGGATCCAAGAGGACAATTTTGGGGCTGGCAAAGTCTACATGTCTAAGCTTGCAGAGGGAAGAATTTTAAGTTCAGTCTTCTGAAATAAGAGCAGGCAAGTTGGGTCTTGTTTGGGCATTCATGTTTGCAGTTTTCATGAATGTAGTATTTCTGATCTTCAACCAAGATGGTTCAAGAATGTCTAGAATTCTGTTTACCTCTTGAATCTGACTTTTATTATCTAAGAGACTATATCTTCCCTATCCCTAAGATTCTTTTATCTTTTGAGGTGTTTAATTTCAATATTAAGTCACTCAAATATCTGGGCTGAGAGCTGCAGGCAGCAAATAATAAAACTAGGGCAAGTTTGGCACCCAAGATGTGCCTGCTTGTGGTTGTAAGCTGTGAGAATGGCTTGTGTTTGGTTCTCTGTAGCTTTCTGGTCTCTGCACTCCAAAGACAAGATCTCTAACCAACCCAAATCCAATGTGTACAAAGCGACTCATCAGAAACTGGTCATTCGCCATACCCATCCACCTGACCGGTCTGCTTGCCTTGCAGGTAGGACGGATCCCATCCCTATCGTGGTCAAGTATGATGTCATGGGTATGGGACGGATGGAGATGGAGGTAAGTAGACCCTTTCTGTGATGTATTCTTTGAGCAAAGCAGGGTTAAACATTTGTACATGTATGTACATTATAGCTATAAAGATGATTTACCCAGTAAGCAGTAGCAGCCCCTCATGGAAAGTGTTGTTTCCCCCCCCCCCTAATTGCTATTACTATTATTATTTTTAGGGCTGTGCACCACTTCAGATCCAAATTCTGATTTAGATTGATCCAAATCGCTTCAGGGCACTTCCAACCAGTCCAGGTGCCAGGATGGGAGGAGGACAAGGGAGCATCACTGCTGCAGCAGCACCAGTAGTGCATGAAGAAGACATGAACTGAGCTCTCCTACTGCAGCTGCTGCCCTGCCAGTGCCACTGCTGCCATGGTAGCCAGGAGGAGAGGAGGAGAAGAGCACTCACTTTTCCAATTCTCATGCCAGCAGCTACCATGGAAGCAGCGCAACTGCTGCTGCAGTATCTGTGATGAGAGGAGCGGAAGGGCCTAGTATGTACACTAGGGCTCCATTTAACCATTTTAATTGCACATTAAGACGCAAATGAGTTGAGCCTGCTGCTATTCTTGTGCTCTAAAATAGGAGTACACAGAAGATAGATCTGGATCTACTGGTAGATCTCTGGGGGATTTGTAGTAGAGATCAAGGATTTCTCACTTGGAATTGTTTGGCAATAGTAGTAATAAAGTTACTTTCCTCCTGTCCCACTTTCACAAATTATACTGTTGAAATGAAGAAAACTTGGAATAATCCAAGTAGATTTGTGTGTGGAAGAACTGTGAGCTCTGATCAGTTCTGGTACTCAGAACAAATTCCTAGGTTCAGAATTCTTTAATTATAAGTGTAGGTATTTTGCACCAACCACGGGCTGGCAAATCTCAGGATTCTAATAATAAAGCAAAATAGATCTTGCAGACCTGAGATCTTCCTACTCCTTCTCTAAAAAGAGCGAAATTGCACCTCATTGTTGCCATTGGAAAGTATGCTCAGATACTATGAGCAAACTTGCCAAAACTAGCCACTACCAGAACTAAAGATTTCATGTGTTTAAATCATGTCTGAAGAATGTATAGTATCATAAAATATTAGAGTTGGAAGGGGCCTATAAGGCCATCGAGTCCAACCCCCTGCTCAATGCAGGAATCCACCTCAAAGCATACCTGACAGTTGGTTGTTCAGCTGCCTCTTGAATGCCTCTGGTGTGGGAAAGCCTACAACCTTCCTAGGTAATTGGATCCATTGTCGTACTGCTCTACAGTCAGGAAGTTTTTCCTGATGTCCAGCAGAATCTGGCTTCCTGTAACTTGAGCCCGTTATTCTGTGTCCTACACTCTTGGGAGGGTCGAGAAGGGATCCTGGCCCTCCTTTGTGTGACAACCCTTTAAGTATTTGAAGAGTGCTATCATGTCTCCCCTCAGTCTTCTCTTCTCCAGGCTAAACATGCCCAGTTCTTTCAGTCTCTAATCATAGGGCTTTGTTTCCAGACCCCTGATCATCCTGGTTGCCCTCCTCTGAACACGCTCCAGCTTGTCTGCATCCTTCTTCTTCGTGGTCTCTGTGCATCACACATATGGGCTCGGCGCCTGCGCAAAACCCCGCTTCGGGAATTTTCTATAGTTAAAAGACATTTTGGACGGGAAACCCTCCCCCTCCACTGCGCATGTGCAGAAGGGTTCCCACCCAGAATCCCCAGTTCTTCTTCGACCGTCTTGCAGACAGCCTCGTCGAGAACAACGCTCTTCAAAAAAACACTATAGCTAAGACTTACCTTGTTTTTTCTTCCAACTTTTCCTCATATATTCTCTTTTCTTCTTGTTCTCGATCTTTTTCTCCTAAAAAAATTTTTTTTTATTCTTCACTTTATCTCATTCTTGCCTTTTTTTTCAATTATATTCTGGACTGCATGGGCCTCAAGGCCCCATTTAAAAAGTGTTCGCACTGTGGTACGAAACTACCTCCATCGGACGGCCACAACCTTTGTGTTATCTGCTTGGGGGAAGGCCACAAAGTGGACCCCTGAACCCATTGCCAAGCCTTTTCAAAGCTTACAAGGCTGCATAGAGTAGACAAATTGCGGGCAGAGCTGTCGGTTGATAAACCTGCAATGGCTTCTCAGCAACAGCCAGTAGCGCATTCAGCTCCTGTCGAGCCACCAAGGATTCAGGCCGACAGACCCCACCAGGAAGCCCCTGCAATGCCAGGGCGAACCCTGACTGCCTCAATAGCAAAAAAGCTAACAAAAAAGGCACATACTCCAAAGTCAGCGGAGATCGTGAAACAAAAGAGGGCCAAATCGGCCAAAGGCCACATTCACCGTAAAAATCGGGCATCAACATTAACCGCACCATCGGCGGCTGCCCCTACTCCTCCTTCGATAATGGAGGCGGCTTCGATCGCCGTACCTTCTTCGATATCGGCGACCGCTCCAATGCCGACGCCATCGCTATCGGAGGGCGAAATTCGAGACAGCGTATCGCGTCAAAGTAGAGAACCAGGATATCCTACAAGGGGGTCAGTTAGAGGCTCACCTCAACGAAACTTACCTGCCAATATCCAACCTCGACACGAATATTGAAGATCGCCCACACCGCTCGACTGTCGACCACAATATCGACGCTCACCGGATTCAGCCCGTTCACTCGATGATCAATATCGGGAGGACGAACGTTACTTTTACACCAGACGATACCGATCCAGATCTCCTGTAAGGGAATACGATAGGCAATCAGACTACTCTCTCCCACCAAGACCGACCTATTATTATAGGGGCTGGCATGAGGAGTATGATCGATATCGACAAGAAAGTCGACTATCAACCCCTCGACGTCGACAACCACCTTCCGCTACGATATCGATACCAGGACAAGCTACCGAAATGCTACCAGCTCCAATGACGTTAGTCGAACCTACAGATCGAGGTCTACAAACTACACTTTCTGTAGTAGAGCAAACCGGTGATATCCAAACCGTGCAAATAGCTTCCTCACCTGAGGAACCCGATGACTATTGCTCAGATTCAGCCTCTGGTATTTCACCTACTCCATCAATACCATCGCCAGATTCCGTGGTGGAGGCACAAAGTTCAGTCTCCCCGTCTGAGGGACTTGCCCATTTTTCAGACCTCATTCAGAGGATGGCGCAAGCACTGGGCATAGAAACTCGACAAACGTTGGAAAAGTTAGTTGATCCCATTTTCGAGACAATATATACTGAGGCAGCAACACCAATTGCTATACCCTTCCTACCAACTTTAACCAGGGCAGTCAAAGAATCCTGGAAGGACCCGGCAACATTACAACCGTCATCTAAGAGGCTAGATAACATGTACAAAGTCCTGGATAAAGACGTGGAGTTTCTTTTTACACATCCTCAACCGAACTCGATTATCGTAGAGTCTGCACAGGGTCGATCTCAAAGAGTGCAAACAGCACCAGTAGACAGGGAGGGTAGACGCCTCGATTTAATGGGGCGAAGATTTTACTCTACTGCAGCACTAAGCCTTAAGGTATCTAACTACCAGGCTACAATGTCCCGGTACCAGTTGTTCCTATGGGAAAAAATGATGTCTCTGTGTGATAATCTTGGAGATGATCAAAGAGAACTAGCAAGAGTTTTCCATTCTGAAGCCACCAGGATGGCCAGACAACAAATAGCCACAGCTAAGCACCAAGCCGATTGTGGTGCAAAAACCATGGTCGGGGCAGTTGCCCTGAGAAGACATGCCTGGTTCAGATCCGCTGGTTTGTCTCAAGAGGCCAGGTCACGTATTGAAAGCCTTCCTTTTGATGGCACAGGTTTGTTCAATGCCACAACCGATGAGGCCATGGATAATGTTCAGAAAGCGAGAATAACAGCGCTCAAAATGGGGATAGGTCCACCCCAATATCAACAACAGCACTTTAAGCCTAAAAAATGGTACAGCAACCTGGATTCGCTACCACAAGATACCAACCTGAAAAACAGGCTTACAGACAACAATTCCAACCTCAGCAGGGAAAGAAACAATTTCCACCCTCAAAAACCAGATTCCAGCGTTGTAAACCTGATTACACGCAAAATCGATGTCTTTGACTTCGATATCCATACCACAACCACTCCTTTCGGCGACCGTCTCTCGACCTCGAGGAGGGCTTGGAATCAAATAACTACGGACAAATGGGTACTTTCCATCATAGAGAACGTCTACAAGGTAGAATTCGATTCCTTCCCACCCTTGGGAGTCCTGAGATCAACTACACCTTCGCCACCTCTCCTGCAAGAAGTCCGCTCACTCCTGGAGAAGGGAGCAATAATATCAGTACCAGAACATCAAATAAGGAAGGGATTCTATTCCCGATACTTCACTGTCCCGAAAGCCGATGGAGGCATCAGACCCATTTTAGACCTATGCAACGTGAACACTTTCATAACACCAAAAAGGTTTCGTATGGTCTCACTTCCGACGATCCTACCACTACTCACAGGGAAATCGTGGTTTGCTTTCATTGACCTCAAGGACGCTTATTTTCATATAGCCATCCACCGGGATAGCCAGCGATACCTACGCTTCGCCATAAACCAGACAGCTTTTCAATTCTGAGTCCTACCTTTTGGTTTATCAACAGCTCCCAGAGTGTTCACAAAGTGCATCGCTGTAGTTTGTGCTCACCTAAGAAATCAGGGAATTCAAATCCACCCTTACATAGACGATTGGCTTCTAGTAGCGGACTCACAACATCTCCTCCAGCAACACATAGCATATGTTCGGGACCTGATGATCGAGTTAGGCCTATTAATAAATATCGAAAAGTCTACCCTCACACCTACCAAAACCATAAAATTTATAGGTGCAATCTTGGATTCGCACACCACCAAAGCATTCTTACCAATCGAAAGAGCCATTACTATCCAGAAACTAGCAAACGACCTCTCTAAACAAAAAACCACTACCGCATATACAATTCAAAGATTCCTGGGGCTGATGGCTTCAACCACCATGGTCGTACCGTTTGCAAAACTCAAAATGCGACGCTTGCAACTCTGGTTCACCAGAGTATTCAACCCATTACAGAACGCCAAGCGCACTGTTCTTTCCTTACCACCGACGGTAACCAAATCCCTAAAATGGTGGACAAGCCAGCACAATCTACTGAAAGACGTATCTTTCCAACCATCAATGCCAACAAAGTCGATCACAACAGATGCTTCAACGACGGGATGGGGAGCCCATCTCGACTCCCTAAGAGTACAGGGCACTTGGTCTGCGAAAGAGAGAAGGTCGCACATCAACTACCTCGAGCTCCTAGCAGTCCAAAAGGCCCTCAAAGCATTCGAAGCCGTGATATACAACCACCACATTCAAGTGACATCAGACAACACAACAGTTGTCTTTTACGTCAACAAACAAGGAGGCACAAAGTCTTTATCCCTAGCAAAACTCACCATAAACATATGGGAATGGTGCATTCGACGTCGACTGTTCCTGACTGCAGTTTACATAGCCGGTCTCTCCAACACACTGGCAGACAATCTCAGCAGGCACTCGTCGATAGTCCACAAATGGTGCATTCACCCTCAGGTCATCAGGGAACTGTTTCACCTTTGGGGACAGCCACACATAGATCTGTTTGCGACAAAGAGCAACACGGTGTGTCACCAATTCTGCAGCAGAGCAGGAATAGGAGGAAAATCATTAGGAGACGCATTCCTCCACAGGTGGAACAGTCACCTCTTATACCTATTTCCCCCATTCCCTCTAATAACGAGAATCCTCGCCAAGATTATTCACGACAATGCGAACTGCATAATCCTAACCCCCTGGTGGCCCAGACAGAACTGGTTTGCAACCCTTCTCAACAAGTCACAGGGTCACTTCCAACGTCTACCAATGAGACGAGACCTTCTATCCCAGGATCACGGCCGGATATATCATCCAGACATCGACACCCTTCACATGACAGCGTGGAGGCTGATCCCTCAGTAGAGGATATCGGTGTGGCAGCTAAGATCCAAGAGGTTTTGGATGCAGCACTAAAACTGTCAAGAAGGCAGAACTATAACAGAAAATGGTCTGCATTTACCGCTTTTGCCTCTGAACATGGGTTCTTACCCTCAAGCTGCTCTATTAATCACATCCTGTCATTTTTATTAATGTTGGTTGACAGGGGTTTAAAAGTTTCATCTTAAAAGGTTTGTTAAATCTAAATCCACCAGTAAGAACATTTTCACCTCCTTGGAGCCTATCAGTGGTCCTACATGCACTTTCAAATAGGCCATTTGAACCTTTGGCAACTACTGACTTGCGCCTCCTGACTTTGAAGGTGGTTTTCTTGGTGGCAATCACGTCAGCAAGACATGCCAGCGAACTATGTGCGTTAAGGATAGATGAACCTTACCTCATATTCCATCTTGATAAAGTAGTACTTCGTCCTGATGCTCAATTCCTTCCTAAAGTTGTCTCCAGTTTTCATGTCAACCAAGACATTATTTTACCAACTTTTTTCCCAGCACCTTCATCTGTGTTGGAAAGAACCTTGCACTTGTTAGATGTCAGAAGGGCCTTAGCCTTTTACAAGGATTGCACTGCCTCTTTCTGCAAGTCACAATGCTTTTTTGTATACCATGGACAAAACAAGGAGGGCTTACCAGTATCAGCTCAGAGACTTTCTTCGTGGCTGGTGCAATGTATCATCCTAGCTTACCAGTTGCAAAAGTTGGAACCCCCGACTTCAGTTAGAGGGCACTCTACTAGAGCAGTCTCCACATCCTCTGCTTTCCATCGTGGTGTCACGATACCAGAAATATGCAAGGCAGCAACATGGGCCAGACCAATGACGTTTGTATCTCACTACAAACTGGACATCAGGTCAACGTCCGACTGCTCCTTGGGCAGAGCCGTGTTGTCATCTGTCTTCACCTAAGGACACCAACCCTCCTCCTGTGAGTAAAAGCTTCCTAATCGCCCATATGTGTGATGCACAGAGACCACGAAGAAGAAGGACAGGTTGCTTACCTGTAACTGTGGTTCTTTGAGTGGTCATCTGTGCAGTCACACAACCCACCCACCATACTCGCCACTTGGTGTCCATCATTTGTTACTAATGTTACTGTTAGTATTTTTTCAGATACACCTACAGGTGTCTATAATCCTCAGACGAGGCTCTTAAGTCTCAGAAGAACTGGGGATTCTGGGCGGGAACCCTCCTGCACATGCGCAGTGGAGGGGAAGGGTTTCCTGCCCAAAATGTCTTTTAGCTATGGAAGATTCCCGAAGCGGGGCTTCACGCAGGCGCCGAGCCCATATGTGTGACTGCACAGATGACCACTCGAAGAACCACAGTTACAGGGAAGCAACCTGTCCTTCTTGAAGTGTGGTGCCCAGAACGGGATGCAGTACTCTAGATGAGGCCTAACCAGGGCCGAATAGAGGGGATCTAGTACCTCACGTGATTTGGAATCTATACTTGTATTAATGCAGCCCAAAATAGCATTTGCTTTTTTTGCAGCCACATCACACTGTTGGCTCATATTCTGCTTGTGATCTACAACAATTCCAAGATCCTTCTCGTTTGTAGTATTGCTGAGCCAAGTATCCCCCATCTTGTAACTGTTCATTTGTTTTCTTTTTCCTAGATGTAGAACTTGGCATTTATCCCTATTAAATTTCATTCTGTTGTTTTCAGCCCAGCACTCCAGCCTATCAAGATCACTTTGAAGTTTCTTTCTGTCTTCCAGGGTATTAGCTATCCCACCCAATTTTGTGTCATCTGCAAATTTGATAAGCGTTCCCTGTACCTCCTCGTCCAAATCATTAATAAAAATGTGGAAGAGCACTGGGCCCAGGACTGAGCCCTGCGGTACCCCATTCGTTACCTCCCCTCCAGTTTAAGAAGGTATTGTTGATAAGCACTCTTTGAGTCCGATTCTGTAGCCAACTATGTATCCGCCTAATAGTTGTTCCATCTAGGGCAGTTTTAGCTAGTTTGTTAATCAGAATATCATGGGGCACTTTGTCAAAAGTTTTGCTGAAGTCAAGATATATGATATCCACAGCATCCCCACAGTCCACAAGGAAGGTTACCTGATCAAAAAATGAGATTAGATTAGTCTGACAGGAGTTGTTCTTGACAAATCCATATTGGCTTCTAGTATTCACTGTATTGTCTATATACTAATGCCCAGAGTATTGGAAACAAACAGAACAAACTTGAACTCATAATACATGAAGGCAAATACGACTTGATAGGTATAACTGAAACTTAGTGGGATGTCTCCCATGACGGGAATATAGGAATTGAAGGATATAACTTGTTCAAAAAGAACAGAAGAAATAGAAAGGGAGGCGGAGTTGCACTATAACTTAAAAATACCTATCCCTGCCCAGAAATACAGACGGATGAGACTGGGAGCCCCATTGAGAACATCTGGATTAAAATAAACGGGGCAAGGAATAAAAGGAACATGATAGTCGGAGTCTACTAACGACAGTCCAATCAAGGAGAAGACAAGGATGAAACTTTTGAAAAACAAATTGCCAGTGTTTCAAGGAAGTGTGATGTAGTAGTGATGGGGGACTTCAATTACCCCAATATCTGTTGGGAGACAAATTCTGCCAAAAGTGGCCCTTCGAAGAATTGCTGACATGTGTGGCTGATAACTTTCTCCTACAGAACGTGGAGGAAGGAATTAAAGGATTGGCTATCCTTGACTTGATACTGACCAGTAGGGATGACTTAGTAGATAAAGTGGCAGTTGCAGGAACTTTGGTGGAAAGTGACCATGTCATACTTGAGATCTTGATTTTAAAGGAATCAAAAACTGAGTGTAGTCATATGCATACTCTGGATTTTAAGAAAGCCAATTTTAATAAACTCAGAACTATGGTAAGTAAGTTCCCATGGCAAGTGGCCCTAATGACAAAAGGAGTCTGAGATGGATGGGAGTTTTAAAAAAGGAAATTTTAAAGGCACAACTACAAACAATTCCAACAAAGAAAAAAGATAGAAGACAACAGAAGAATCCAATGTGGCTCTACAAAAAGCTTAGAGATGACCTGAAAACCAAAAAGGATACATATAGGAAGTGGAAGGAAGGGCAGGGTACAAAAGAAGAGTACAGACAGGTGGCACAGAAGTGTAGGAATGGCATCAGGAAGGCTAAAGCTGAGAATGAGCTGAGACTAGTGAAGGATGCAAAAAGCAATAAAAAGTCTTTCTTCAGATACGTAAATAGTAAAAGACAGAGGAAAGAAATGGTCTGATTCTGTAGCCAAATATATATCTTCCTAAGACAATTCAACTGCTTAATGAGGATGGGAAATTGATACCAGATGGCAAAGAAAAGGCTGAAGTGCTCAATTCCTACTTTAGCTCAGTCTTCTCCCAAAAGTGGGTCTATGACCCCTCTGGAAAAAGTGAAGTACAAGCTGAAGGGGCAGGATTGCAGTTTGAAATTGATAAACAATTGGTCAAGGAGCACCTAATTTCTTTGAACGAGTTCAAATCTCCAGGGCCCAATGAACTGCATCCTATAGTAATAAGGGAGCTGGCAGAAGAACTCTCAGAACCATTATCTGGGAACCTGGGAACTACAGACCAGTTAGTCTGACATCCATACCTGGGAAAATTTTGGAGCAGGTTATAAAGAAGTCAGTCTGTAAGCACCTTGAAAACACTGCAGTGATTACTAAAAGCCAGCATGTATTTGTCACGAACAAATCCTGTCAGACTAATCTGATTTCATTTTTTGATGGGGGTAACCCTTGTGGACTGTGGGAATGCTGTGGACGTAATATACCTTGACTTCAGCAAAGCTTTTGAAAAAATGCCCCATGACATTCTGATTAACAAACTAGCTAAATAAAGCTGACAACTGTTACCCATCCTCTGCCACTCCCAGATTATGGAATGAACTATTGGGAGGAATTAGTCAACATAACGGTCTTCCGGATTTTAAGAAAGCTATAAAGACTGATCTCTTCCTGCAGGCCTACCCAGTTGAATTTTAAGATACCTTTTAATAATGTATCAGTTTTAAACGTTTTAATTATATGTATTTTATGGTGTTTGCATTTGTGTTGTACCCCGCCTCGATCTGGAGGGAAAGGCAAGTAACAAATAAATATATTATTGTTATTTTTTATTATTAGGTGCACCCACAGTTGGCTACAGAATCTGACTCAGAATGCTTATCAATGGTACCTTCCCAAACTGAGGGGAGGTAACAAGTGGGGTACTGCAGGGCTCAGTCCTGGGCCCAGTGCTGATCAACATTTTTATTAACGATTTGGACGAAGATTCAGAAGTTCTTTATTGTGCCTTAGCAAATTGCCATTATACACAAACACAGGATAAAACACTATACAATTTAAAACTCCACCAACACACCATTAAAAGTTGAATAGTTTTCCATACAGCTTTTTGACTTTGTGGCACGTATTTGTAGAGCATTGACAAGAAATTTGGCAGTTCTAAAGGATACATACTTCTCAGCATCAGACAATAGGAAACAAGTCTTAACCCTCAAGATGCTGCAGCTCTACGATTTCGCTCATTATCTTCCTCTTATGATCTTAAGCTTTGGTCTGATGCACCCACACATTCCCTTGGACACTGTCTGGATCTTGTTCTCACTCGGAATTGCTCTGTGTTGGACTTTTCTACTGCTCACTTTCCGTTGTCAGATCATCACCTAGTTTCTTTCAATATTACTCATAATCCTCCTCCTTCACGTCCCGCTTCTCGCTCCTGTCGCAACTTGCAATTTATCAATTATGAGGCTTTTTCCCAGTCTCTAGCCTCCTCCCTTCCTTCTGTCTTTTCGGCTGTCTCCTTGGACTCAGCTGTCTCCTCCTTTAATTCCTCCTTATCTTCAACTCTTGATAATCTTGCTCCATCTACAACTCGGATAGTTCGCCCTTCTCAACCCCAACCGTGGCTCACCTCTTTCCTCCGCTACCTTCGCTCTTGTTCCTGGGCAGCTGAATGCCTTTGGCGTAAGACCAGGGACAGGGCGGACTTTGTCCATTACAAATTTGTACTCTCCTCTTTCTCTTCTGCCATTTCATTGGCCAAACAGCAGTACTACTCAACGCTGATCCAGTCAAATGCTAGGCATCCTCAGCGGCTCTTTGCGTCCTTCAATTCTCTTCTGAAGCCTAATCCGCCATCTCTCCCCGCCTCTCTGTCTGCTAATAACTTTGCCTCTTTTTTCAATGCTAAAATCCAAACTATCCGCTCTGATCTGGCCAGCTCTGCTCCTCTTTCAGTTCCTGTTCCTCATCTGTCGGTTCCTCCTGCAAATTTCTCTGCGTTTCCTTCGGTCTCAGCAGATGAACTGTCTACAATACTGCGCTCTTCGAAGCCTTCCACTTGTTCTCGTGATCCGATTCCTTCTCGTGTCTTTATTAATCTTATTCCTGCTATCCTCCCTTCCTTGCTTCATATTATTAATCTTTCTCTGTCCTCTGGTTCATTTCCTTCTGCTTTTAAACATGCTACAGTCTCTCCCATTCTCAAGAAACCTACTCTTGATAGGCTATCTCTGTCTAACTACCGACCTGTCTCACTGTTGCCGTTTGTTTCAAAGATCCTGGAGCGGGCGGTCTACTCTCGCTGTCTTGACTTTCTTTCTAATAACTCTGCTTTGGATCCATTTCAATCTGGATTCCGTCCTCTGCATTCCACCGAAGCAGCCCTTACTAAGATCACCAATGATCTCCTTACTGCCAAGTCTAAAGGCCATTATTCCGTTCTTATTCTCCTTGATCTAACTGCAGCCTTTGACACGGTTGATCATGATCTTCTCTTAGATTCCCTTCATGACCTTGGATTTTGTGGCTCTGTCTATAACTGGTTTGCCTCCTATATAGCGGGTCGCTCTTTCAGCGTGTTGGCTAATGGCAGCTCATCTTCCTCCTTTCCCATTTCAGTAGGGGTTCCGCAAGGCTCGGTGCTTGGCCCGTTGTTGTTTTCCTTATACATGTTGCCCTTGGGCAAGCTTATTCAATCTCATGGCCTCCAATATCATCTGTACGCCGATGATACACAACTATATCTGTCATCTCCGGAACTTTCTCCTGATGTTCACGATTGTATCTCGGCATGTCTTTCAGATATCTCAGCTTGGCTGCTTCATCGTCGTTTGAAACTCAATATGGCAAAGACTGAATTGCTCGTTTTTCCTCCTAAACCTTCTCCTCATCTCTCATTCTCTCTTACTGTCAATGATGTTACGCTTACTCCGGTCAAGGAAGCTCGTAGCCTTGGCTTTATATTTGACTCCTCGCTCTCCTTTATTCCTCATATTGAGGCAGTAGCTAAATCTTGTCGATTTTTCCTGTATAATATTGCCAGGATTCGATCATTTTTGTCTGTCTCTTCCGCCAAGACGCTTGTTCATGCACTGGTTATTTCACGGTTGGACTACTGCAACTTCTTCTCTCTGGCCTTCCTTCTTCTCACATCAGTCCGTTGGTTTCTGTTCACCACTCTGCCGCAAAGATCATCTTCTTGGCTCGCCGCTCTGACCATGTTACTCCGCTTCTGAAATCTCTTCATTGGCTTCCAATTCACTTCAGAATCCAATATAAACTTCTCCTGTTAACCTTCAAAGCTTTTCACTGTCTAGCTCCTTCCTATCTCTCCTCTCTCATCTCACACTATTGCCCCGCTCGTGCTCTTCGCTCCTCTGATGCCATGTTTCTCGCCTGCCCAAGGGCCTCTACTTCCCTTGCTCGGCTCCGTCCATTTTCTTCTGCTGCCCCTTACGCCTGGAACGCTCTTCCAGAACATTTGAGAACTACAACTTCAATCGCAGCTTTTAAAGCTCAACTAAAAACTTTTCTTTTTCCTAAAGCTTTTAAAACTTGATGTTGTGCAGACTTTATACTGTTAGTTTTACCCTACCCTGTGCCTGCTTACCCTACCCTGTGCCTGTTTGCATTCTCTTCCCCTCCTTATTGTTTTACTACGATTTTATTAGATTGTAAGCCTATGCGGCAGAGTCTTGCTATTTACTGTTTTACTCTGTACAGCACCATGTACATTGATGGTGCTATATAAATAAATAAATAAATAAATAATAATAATAATAATAATAATAACAGCAACACAGGATGGCCTTCCCTTGAACAATCTTAATAACGAATGCAGGGAATGCGTATCAAATTTGCAGATGACCCAAAATTGGGTGGGATAGCAAATACCCTGGAAGACAGAAACAAACTTGAAAGTGATCTTGATAGGCTGGAGTGCTGGGCTGGAAACAACAGAATGAAATTTAATAGGGATAAATGCCAAGTTCTACATCTAGGAAATAGAAACCAAAGGCAAGATTGGCGATACTTGGCTCAGCAATACTACAAACGAGAAGGATCTTGGAATTGTTGTAGATCACAAGCTGAATATGAGCCAATAGTATGATATGGCTGCAAAAAAAGCAAATGCTATTTTGGGCTGCATTAATAGAAGCATAGCTTCCAAATTGCGTGTACTGGTTCCCCTCTATTCGGCACTGGTTAGGCCTAATCTAGAGTATTGTGTCCAGTTCTGGGCTCCACAATTCAAGAAGGATGCAGACAAGCTGGAGCATGTTCAGAGGAGGGCAACCAGGATGATCAGGGGTCTGAAAACAAAGCTCTATGAAGAGAAATTGAAAGAATTGCGCATGTGTAGCCTGGAGAAGAGAAGATTGAGGGGAGACATGATAGCACTCTTCAAATACTTAAAAGGTTGTCACACAGAGGAGGGCCAGGATCTCTTCTCGATCCTCCCAAAGTGCAGGACACGGAATAACGGGCTCAAGTTAAAGGAAGCCAGATTCCAGCTGGACATCAGGAAAAACTTCCTGACTGTTAGAGCAGTACGACAATGGAGCCAATTCCCTAGGGAGGTTGTGGGCTCTCCCACACTAGAGGCAGCTGGACAGCCATTTGTCAAGTATGCTTTGAGGTGGATTCCTGCATTGAGCAGGGGGTTAGTTAGACTCAATGGCCTTATAGGCCTCTTCAACTCTACTATTTTATGAGTCTATGATTCCTGTTTCATGGCCTACGATTGGTGGTGATCCTATACCTGCAGAGTTTTTTCTGAGAGTACCTGGGAGTCTTTGGGCTTGACAGACTGCCCTCACCTGCGGAGCTCCTCTCCAATGGCAGAGAGGCTTTTTCATGCCATCCTAATCGCACTCAGAGACCTTCAGTGAGGATAGCCTTTGGGATAGCTCTGTCGAAGTGGGACTTGTAGTGTTCAGAGGCAGTATTCGTATTACCAGTTGCTATGGAAGGACCACGTTACATATGCTTTGCATGCAGAATCTTCCAGGTTCACTCCCTTACATCACCCTTTAAAAGGATCTCTGGTATTAGGATTAGGAAAGGCCTCTGCCTGCAACTGTGGAGAACCTCTTCCAGTCAGATGATACTGATTTTGAAACTTCATGTAGGTGTTAACTTTGCAAACTGCTTCCTTTTTTAGGGATTCAGAATTACAAATCTGGGGTGGCGAGGGGAATCTTCTTTGGTCCTCCTAAAATCTTAACACCTGCTTTATGCATCTAATTTCCTTGAAACATTGGGACATTGGAGTCCCCCAGCATGGGAAGCTTAGTAAATTATTTTGCATCCAGTTATCACTTTGGAGGTGAATTAAGCCAATGTTTGAAATAAATCAAATATGTGTTTTACTATATATGATGTTTTCTTGGCTAGTTGGGTAATGCCCATGTGTTTAGCCAACTAATTCCTATCTGGTTTGGTTGATTAGCTTGATTATGCTGAAGATGCTACAGAACGGAGGCGGGTCTTGGAAGTAGAGAAGGAAGATACCGAAGAACTGAGGCAGAAGTACAAGGTACCCAAATTAATTTTTGCTGTTGATAGTTGAGGGATCACTGGGAATTTTGTACAGTATGGTGGTCTCCCCTTATCTAAAACATCTTTGTAAGGACTGATTTGAGCTGGTATAAACTATGGACTGTATAAACCAGGGATGGATAGGAAAGAGACTGTGACCCATCAATTGACCACTAGCAAGTGTCTTGTCTGCCTGGGGCCTGTTGATGGCTGGAATTCTTGCAGAGAATACTGAACTAGCAGGATCACTTTGAGGTCCACCTAGTTATAATCATAAGCAAGATTGCACACTCAGGTTTATTTAACATACGTTAGTTATTACATTAACTTTTAAGAGATCTTGAGTATTTACTTTCACTTTGTAAACTTCTGGGGGGTAGGAAAGGAGTGAGTGAGATCACAGATTGAAGTCAACCCATTCCTGGTCTGCATGTGCTGTCCTTTGGAACTATTTTCTACACTCCGTTGCCAAGTGGCCTTCCTCATTCAATCCCATTTCTAAGAAAAACCTTGTCTAGTCATCCACCGTTTTCTTCTCCATTGGCACCTTTCTCCTGCACACCAGCTACATGGCTGATTTATCAATCCCAGGTATCTTCTCCCTCCCCTTCCACTTTATAAGTACCCCCAGCTAGTACCAAGGAATCCTTGAACTCACATAGCATCAACAGTGGGCTAAAAGTAGCAGCTACATAGATTATTATCAGTAAAATAGTAAATGTTTAATGAAAACCTTACCTGGTTTCTTAAGAAGATTTAACATACTTGACTAATTTTGCTTTTGCAGGATTATGTGGACAAAGAAAAGGCGATTGCTAAAGCCCTTGAAGACCTTAGAGCTAATTTTTACTGTGAGCTCTGTGATAAGCAGTACCAGAAGCATCAAGAGTTTGACAACCATATAAATTCCTATGACCATGCCCACAAACAGGTAAAAAACGACCAGCCTGTTGTCTTGTGTGCCTTGATCATCTTGTGTGTTTGTGAGGTGGTGTAGCTTTCACCATACAGTGCCTTTTAGTTTCCTTCAGTCTGCTTTACCCTTGCCTCCTTCCACCCCTTCCCTCCCCGCTTCCCCATCTTGATGTCCCTTGATTCAGTAGGACTCTATGTCAGAATGAAAATAAAAGAGCAAATGAAATGGCATATTTATTGGCAAATTAATATGTTAATTGCTGGAAGTACACCTTTGAGTTGTATCAGAATTCTTCAGGTTTAGCAATACAGAGTAAAGGTGTAGACAAAAATGCAGGAGATGATGGTTTTGTATGCTTGTGTTTACCTGATGTTTAAAATGAAGAAAGTGTTCCACGTAGCAACTGTCTTCATTTGAGGGTTGTGTGCCAGTTTTCCAGAGATGTGCATCTTGTTGAATGTTTCCTACTTCTTAAGAAGGAAAGGTGCTTCGAGGCACTTTATTGTATCTCATATCATTCAGACCTGAGAGGACCATTTGTAAGATTGACAGAAGCAACTTGGCTTGTCATTCTATTAGCTGAGCCGAAGAGTAGTTTGGAATGCATGCCTGGTCAAATTCAGGTCAACTACCTGGTGCAATGAGGATTTGTTGCGTCATTCATCTCTTAGTTGGACATGGCATTCAACATTTATTTCTCATCTCTTCCCCCAGCTGTGTGCATCCTCAATAATATATGCCAACATTTAATTTGAGCTGTATCAATTGACCAGAGTTGAATTCAGTTCAAATCTATTGCCATGGATATACCTTGTTCAGGGCAACTAACAGTATTTTAAATATTCCCTCTTGTTGTGTTTCCTCCTCCCACTTTCCTTAACCCAGCTTTTCCTAAAGAGGAGCCTACCAGATGTTTTGAACAACAGTTTCCATCAATCACTGTCACCTTGAGCAATGGTCTGCAATGATGGAAGTTGACATTCAAAATATCTGGAAGACACCAGATTGGGGAAAGCTGCCATAGTGAATCCTGTCCTTACCTAATCCTCTGCAAGTGTAAGATTTGTTTTCAAAATAATTTTGATCACGTTGTGGCTTTTAAAAAATTATTAAACCTAATTTGTAGTCTTGCTCCAGCCATATTCCTTGCAATACAGTTGAATACTTACACTCGGTTTTCTTTTCTGATCTGTTTTCATAGTGCTTCCCATGTCCCTTAAACCCACTCCATCCTCATGTTATTGCTTATTCAACAACGCAGATGCTGTTCCTCTCCCCAAATGCAACATTCTTACCCACAGTGTCAATGTCCCCACTCCCACCACCTGGTCTTGCTTTTCAGCAGCCTTTCAGCTTTGCGGGAGGAAAGGACAGAGACAGGCCCAACTCGAGAACAAGTGATTCTTACACTAGAGGGAGGGATTAAATTTTAGAAAGGGCTTCATCAGCTATTTGACCAATTTAGTCTAGGGGCAAATGTCTCAAGGAGATCTTCCTTAGAAGTTTAAAAAAGGAAGTTGGGGATAGGAAGGTATTTCTCAAAGGGATACTTTAAGATTAGGACATCCTATGTAGAGGCCATGCATTGGACCCATTTGATCCATGCCTGTTCTTTGATCTCATACTTACAGGCCGGGAGTCAGGATGTAATGGGCACAAAAAGGACTACGCTTTGCATCTTCTAAGTCCCATTTTTTGTCAAATTGTTTTTCTTTGAAATTAACTCAAACTGTAAGTTGAGTTCCTTTCTTTGAAGAATGAACAGTGACTTGGGGTTCCTCTTTCTCTTACTTAACCCCCCTGTGGGAACTCTGCATGTTGCCCCTGGAAGAAGAATCTGCTCAATTCAGTTTTTCAGTGTCTAGAGCAGTAAGGCGTCTTGCTAAGGAAAAGAGGGTGGGGTTGGGAGATGGGAGCACTCCAACTCAAAGAATTGTTAGAATCCATAACTACTGGATGAAACTACTGCTGAGCCAAAATATTCAGCCCAACTTTTTCTGAAGTTTTGGGAGGCTAGAAATAGGGTAAAATGGTTCCGGAAGGTTTAAAATTTCTAAATGAGGAGGTGGGGATGGGAGAGGATAATGTAACAAAGTTTGTAATGGGTTGCATTAGTCTTCCTTTTTAACTGTTAAGATCTGTGGCACTGCCTGACATGGTGGCAGAACTGCAATAAGCAGCAGCAGCAGTAGCCAAGCAGTAAATCTTATTTACCTCTCCATCATGAGATGGCCTCTGCCATTCCAGTTGGATTTACTAACCCAGGGCCCAATCCTACAGTCAGATTAGAATGGCTCTAATTAAACATATGGTGATTGAAGGCAAACATCCCACATTGAAAGGCTATTCAGAAGAGGTAGTGGCCTGCCATGGGCCCTGCACTATCACAGGTCTTGACACAATGTGAACAGCTTTCCAAAAATGGTGCCAGACCTTCAAAAAAGGTCTGTCTCCTGCATCAGCTGTGTTGACAGAGGTCTTAGTCTTCTCCAATCAGACCTCAAGGAAGGACAGAACCGTTTAGGAAGCAAGCCATGGTTTGGGGTAGTATTTATGGAAAGGCAACCCTGACCACGCATCTGAACTCAGCCCTTAGAAGACCCTCCTTTCTCATCAGATCCCCAACTGTCCATACGTTCCTCATCTGGGCCTTATCTATAGTACTAAGGAATTTGCAGCCCCTGCCCTCTTCCAGTCCTTTAAGAACCACCTGTATTCCTATTGGCCCTTACATATGCTATGGGGGAAGGGGTGGACAGAAACACTCTGTAAGTCAGGTGGAACTCTGCACTTTCAGTCAAGGAGGAACTTTTTGAAATGACAGGATAGTCCTTTCCTTTTATCTTTAGTGTGAACTCCCTATTTTACAGAAGCTTTTTTTTTCTGCACATGTATAAGGACTGGATGGTGCTTCTGCCTGATCTCATCTTCCTCCCAAAAATAGTACCCCATTTGTGGAACTGCTTAGTATCCGTGAAGCGGAAAGATGCTCTTGAAGTGATGTAAATTATCCCATCCTCCTTCCCAACTATTCAGGTTTAATATTAATAGCTAAATGTCTATATTTGAAGGAATTGAATAGGAAGGTGCTTGCCTTGCCCACCAGATAATATGCAGATGTGAGTGATAAGAGAAACGATAATGCTGCCTCCTTAGTTAAATAGCTTTAGAAGGTTTAACGATGTACAGATTGAATTACACAGACAACCACTTCAACAACAGTTTCTGGTAAGCAACTTCTTTTTTAACAGTATATTATCCAGTTTCAGGTCTCCCTCTGATTTCAAGGCACAATGAAAACTGAGGATATGTCAGGTTTGCATAGAAAGAGGTTTAAGGTATAGAGGAGAAACAATGAAAAAGCAAGAATATTAAATTTAACAAAACACTAGATAGCTGTGGCACTCAGCATAAATATACAGTACATAATGTAATTATCTGTTGATCGTCAAAGCTGAATATTAAACTTTTCTTGTAAGATGGGTGTCAGGTTTCAAAATAGACTTCATTGATTGGGTTCACTCAATATGACAACCCACACTCAAGGTTGAATTGTTGAAGCGTGGCTTGTTTTTGAACTCTGGGTTGTGTGAACACAGCTGCCCAAACAAACCATGTTTGTTAACCATGAACAACCTAAAGTTCACAACCCAACAACAAACTGGGGGCTCTCTTTATGGGTTGTTTGTGGTTAAAAAACTATGATTTGTTAACACGGCTAGGTTCACACAACACAACAACCCAGGGTTCAACGACAGCCACACTCAACCCATAGTGTGGTGTGGTGTGGTGTGAATCCAGCCATTCGATGAGAAATGCTGTCAGTTTTATACTGAATTAAACATTTGCAAACATTTGCCATTTGAACCAAAGGTCAAAGAAAGTATGAATTCATGAAATTGGGAATGCAGGTTTTCCAGATTTTCCCATTCAATCTTAAATATGGCCCTTATACTTGAAAGCTGAGCTGCTTGAGAGCATTAGAAACTGTGTTCCACATTTCTCTAATAACTTTTGTAGCAACAGACATTTCTCACTTGGAGTCTGTGGGCCATTTCCTCTTTACTAATGTGCGCTGATGAACAGAAATATTTTCTTCAGTGGAAATTGTCCCCCCACATCATATGTTCATAGACAGTTGGCATGTACACTCTTGGTTTGAAGTCAAACTTTGATACCACCAACATGATTTGTTTTTCAGAACTGCTTTGAAAGCAATTCCAAAGAAAAAAAAATAGTTTCCCAGTGTTGTCTTTACCTTTGTCCAGGTTCTTTTCCTACAGGAATTGATTCAGAAGTCACTGAACCATCATGAATTCACTGCCACAAAGAGCAGTACTGCCAGAGGAAGCAAAGGAAAGCAAGCAAAACTCTAAGAACATAAAAAGAACCAAGCTGGATCAGACCATGAGTCTATCTAAACCAGCACTCTGTTCAAACCAGCTGTCGACCAGGAACCCACAAGCAGGACATGGTGCAAGAGCTCCCTCCCACCCAGGTTCCCCAGAAACTGGTGTAAATAGGCTTACTGCCTCTGAGGGCCAGGATCTCTTCTCAATCATTGCAGAGTGCAGGACACAGAATAAGGGGCACAAGTTACAGGAAACCAGATTCCAGCTGGACATCAGGAAAAACTTCCTGACTTTTAGAGCAGTACGACAATAGAACCAGTTACCTAGGGAGGTTTGGGGCTCTCCCACACTAGAGGCATTCAAGAGGCAGCTGGACAACCATCTGTCAGGGATGCTTTAGGGTGGATTCCTGCATTGAGCAGGGGGTTGGACTCCATGGCCTTAGAGGCCCCTTCCAACTCTACTATTCTATGATTCTATGATACTGGAGGTTGCACATAGCTGTCAGGACTAGTAGCCATTGATGGCCTTCTCCTCCAGGAATGTATCCAACCCCCTTTTAAAGCCATCCAAATTGGTGGCTATCATCTCATCTTGTAGTAGTGAATTCCATAGTTTAACTCTGTGCTGTGTGAAGAAGTACTTCCAAATAATTGCATCACTTGGCAATGTTATGATCTTGCTTTTAAGTCTTGAACTGACACTTGTCATGTCCTCTACCTGATTCTCCAGCTAGTCCAAAAATGGGAGTTATTGGGTCCCCCACCTTTTTGTGTATCCCCACTTTGAACAGCTGAAACATACAAGGAAATTGACCAGGAAAGACTGCAGGTAGTGGATAGCCAAGTCTGCACTCTGCACGTTTGTGAAAGACTGACCCTCCCCCCAAATAGTTTTTTTTTAAAAAATCAATCCCATTTACACAATTCTGAAGCAGAAGTGACAAATGAGTGATAGTCTTCCCAAAGTGCAGTTTTGACATCCATGGAGGGACAGTTACTGGCGAAAGAGATTGGAGGTGGCACTGGTGAGATCGCAAAGAGCAGTATGGGCTTTTTTGGCATTCTTGCCAAGCAGTTCTTTAATTGTTTGGCTCAAGCTGTGGTGCCGGGTTCAGACATCACGACAAGCCTCACTGAGAACAAGTTATGCTCAAAAACCCTACTACAAGCTCATAGTGGCTTGTTGGCAAAAAAACACCCATAAACCACCACGCTGAATCACCCGCGCTGACACTAACATGGCTCACAAAGTGAAGTGTAAACCTGCTCATTGGATTCCCACAATGATCTGTATTGGGACCAGTGCTTTTCACCATGTTCATAAATAATCTGGAATTAGGAGTGAGCAGCAAGGAGACCAAGTTTGCTAATTATTTAGATTGCTTAAAACAAAGAGGGATTGCTAAGAGCTACAAAAGTATTCCTCCAAAGTGGAAGAATGGCATCAAAATGGTAAATGAGATTCAGTGTGAGCAAGGGTAAAGTGATCCATGTTGGGACGAAAAATCTCGGCTGCATATATACGCTAATGAGATCTGAGCTAGCAGCGAGTAACCAAGAAAGAGATCGTGAGGTTATGGTGGACAGCTTGATGAAAACATAGAGCCATTGTGAGAAAGACATATTCCATGCTTGGCATAATTAGGAAAGGAATCAAAAATTAAACTGCCAGTAACAAATCTATGGTGTGACCATACTAGGAATATTGTGTACACTGCACCTAAAAAAGAATATTGTAGAGCTGGAAGAAGAGCAGAAAACAGAAACTGAAATGACATGATAGAGGTGTGTAAAGAATTATGCATGGCATGGAAAAAGGGGATAGAGAGACACTAGAACCCATGGTCATCCCGGGAAGCTGTTTGGTGGAAAATTCAGGACAGATAAAAGGAAGTACTTCTTCACACAGTGCATAGCTATGGAATTCAGTACTGCAAGATGTATTGATGGCCAGCAATTTGAATGGCTTTAAAGGGGGATTCCTGAAGGATAAGACTATCAATGGCTACTAGTCCTGATAGCTATATTCTATCTCGACTATCAGGAAGTGTGCCTGTGTACACCAGTTACTAAGGAACATGATCAGAAAGAGGCTATTGCACTCCTGTCCTGCTTCTGTTTTTCCCACAGGCAACTGCTTGGCCACCATGTGAACAGAATGCTGAGCCATAGGGACCTTAGTCTAATCCAGCATAGCTCTTTTGACATTATAATTCAGGGATGGGCAATTTGTGGCCCTCCAGATGATTTGGCCTATAACTGCTATTCGCCTTAGCTAGAGTAGCCAGTAGTTAAGGATGACAGGAGTGTAGGCCAAAACATCTGGAGGCCACAAATTACCAATCACTAATGTGTTCAACAAAGCTCCCTTGTTTAACCACAAATCTCTGCCTACTTATTAACATCCTGAATCTATGCATGTTGTCTCAAAAAAAGTCTTGCGCTTAGTTCAGTGGGGCTTCCTCCCCAGTAAGCATGCATGAATCCAGGTTAGCAGCCATTGTTCTATCACTTAAATCTGCATCCCTTCCTGAAGTCAGGATCTAGTCAGCCCAAGCCCGTCAGAGGAAGAAGTGGAAGATTTGGATTCTTCAGCAAAACCTACTCCAACAGAAGACATGAGGCGGCCTGAGAGTTCCCATTGCAGAGATGCACCTGGGGTCCTAACGAACACCTTTGACCTCACCCCAAGTCCTGCTGGGCTTCCTGACCCTCCCCCCGCATCCCACAGCTCTCTTCAGAGCACCAGCAGTAATGGACCAGGTGGGGAGATATTGTCAGAGTGCCTGCCTGGCCGCCAGAAGACCCATTCACTCTGAAGCAAGAGCCCAGCTATAGCCAATGAAGAAGCAGACCCAGATGCAACTAGTGAATCAGGGGCACTGAATATATAAGCCCCCAGTCTTCTCCCAGAGCTTTGCTTGGTTAAATAGCTTTTTTTGAGCTCTTTGCTCCAGCTGTGTGCTCAGGATACCTACCTTCTCCAAGACTCTATCCTCAGCAGCTTTTAAAAGATTTTTCTTAAAGCCTTTGAGAGAGACAGAGCTGCCATTTGAAATTTTGCACAAGTTGCTCCTTCACTTTGCCTTAGTAAAGGAATGGTTATTGTTTATACCTCAGTTTTAAAGATCAACTTTTCCAAAGAACCTTACAAGAGATAAATATAACAATTGCAAAAATACAGTTAGAATAAATCAAGTAAAACAGGTATGAAACACATCAACATTATAAACAAGGAGACTGCATGAAAACTATAGAAATCAGTTATTAAATACCTGATAGAATAAAAAAAGTTTTCAGCATTTGTCTAAAAATAGAACAGGAGGGGGGTTTGGTGGGCTTCTCTGCAGAGAGAATTCTAGAAGTATTCATGCATAATAGCAATGCCTAACAATAGGAAGCAGGAGCAGAAAATTGTGCCTGACACATTTTTCTTTCCTTACCTCCTCCTTGAAACCTGGCTTTTCTGATAATTGAGCAACCTTTTTAAAAAGATTATGGAGCAAGCAAGGTTTTGTAATTAATATTCCCTCATTTGAGGGAAGTGGTGATCGCTCCACCCTCTATGGAGACAACTTTAACATGTTAACAAATCAGTTTGCCTGAAAGGAACCATCTATCCTAGCTCAGCTTGTTCAGTTCCTGGGAAGTCCTTAGGCAGGACAGAACTGCCATGCAAATTTCGCTACAGTTCTGTATTCCCGCTGCCAGGCTCTTGCTGTTTGTGGCATTTGCCTCAAAAGTGCTTAGACAATGCTTCTGGAAAACACAACTTTTTTTGGTGGTCTCTGTGCATCACACTGATGGGCTCTGCGCCTGCACGGAGCTTCATTCAGGAAACTTCTATAGCCTAGAGTTTTGGCGAGAACCCCTCCCCTTTCCTGCGCATACTCCAAGGGGTTCCCGCCCAATCTCCTCAGTTTCTTGTTGACCGCCATTGTGGTAGCTTCAACTTAGGGTCTTCTCTGTTCGTTAGAACCACATTTAGAGTTTATTAAAAAAAAGTTTTATTCTATTGTCTCCTTTCTCTATCTTGTATTTCTTCTTTCTATTTTGCGTCTTGATTTTCTCAGCGTTTTTATTTCTTGGTGATCCTTGATCACTGTGCCTTGGCGCAAGGGCATTAAGGCGCCATTTTGTAAATGTGTCCGCTGCAAGAGCAAACTCCCACCCTCTGACGGGCACTCTCTCTGTGTTTTACGTTTAGGTGAAGGACATAAAGTTGAAACTTGCCATCACTGTATGTCCTTCACCAAACAAAAAAGAAAACACCGAGTAGATCGCTTAAGATCCCTGCTCTGGGATAAAGCCTTAAGAGCAGTAGAGACACACTCAACTACCAGCAAACCCAGGGCAATGGCGGCATCAATTAGAGGAAGTATGTCGGAGGTATGTTCAGTCCCCATAGACGACTTCAGAATAATACAGATCTCTCCTACGAGGTCAGACCCAGTCTTAACTAATGATCCACCAACTCCTGGACAATCGCAGTCCTTCACTGCAACTAAACATCTGTCCAAAAAGACTAAAAAGTCAAAACACCTAGACTTACAAAAGAAAAAGAAGCAGAGAGAACAAAACAAAAAATCATCTCCTAAACCGCATGCCTCCTTGATCCCAAAAGGAGCTCGGACACCAGCTCCAACATCGACCTCGGTACCATTGCCAATATTGATACCGAACGCCAAAGGAGAATTGGTGGAATCAACACCACCCAATATGGCAGTACAGGCTATTTTACCAGCCTCACCCAGCTGACAAGAGCCCCTAACTTCCGTTACATCAGAAAGAGGGAATGAGCAAACTCGGTACCATGGAGACAGACCCAGATCTCCTCATGCAGAGTGGGATAGATCGGCCGAGTACTCATCTTACAGCAGAAGGAGAGAACGGTTGGAATGGGAATATTACCGTCCACCACAAAATGAGTACGAACCATATCGATACCATGGATACTATACAGCTCTGTACCGACGTACATCCCCATCCCCACAGAGGCATAGTGAACAAGATTATTTCATGCCACTGCCGCCCGTTGCAAGACGATATACTGCAGGACACTCGGTACCAAGCCAGACTCAATTGCCTATAATGGATATCACTCCCATACCACGAGAGGATAGAAGAGACCCCCAGGGGGTTGGACTCGATGGCCTTGTAGGCCTCTTCCAACTCTGCTATTCTATGATTCTGTGATCTCCCACAGATGATTGCCAATCAGACTCACTGTTGATATCATCCGTAGCTCCATCGACTCTGTCCCCAGATGGAGGATCACAAGATCCCACTTTGCCACCAGAGGACATGGGAAGTTTTTTCGAACACATCCTCCATATGGCCCAGACACTAGGCCTGGAAACCCAACAGCATGTCGAACGACCAAAACGCCCAGTTTTTGATGCAGTGCTGACAGAAAGCGCTACTTCAGTGGCCATACCATATCTGCCAATGTTGCAAACAGCGCAACAGTCATGGAAGAACCCATCTTCTGTGATCCCGGCTTCCAAGTGTCTGGAGAACATGTACAAGGTACAAGAGGTAGAAGTTGGCTTTCTCTTCAAATATCCATCACCTAATTTGGTGATCATAGAATCGTCCCAGGGAAGGTCACAAAAGATACATGCCTCCCCAGTGTATAAGGAGGGAAGATGGCTGGATCTGATGGGCCGACTAATTTACACTTCATCGTCACTTAGCATGAGAATAGCCAATTACCAGGCCACAATGGCCCGATTTCAATTATTTCTATGGGAAAAGATAGGGGCATTGTGTGATGACTGAATGACTGAAGAGACTGGATGACTGAAGAGAGCTAGCAGGAGTTTTCCAAACTGAGGTATGAAAACTCGCTAAGCAACAAATACACACTGCAAGGCACCAAACTGATTGCGGTACCAGAACGATGATGGCTGCCATTGCCCTCCGCAGGCAGGCATGGCTATGCTCAACAGGATTATCACGAGAAGCAAAGACATGGATAGAAGACCTTCCATTTGATGGAATAGGGCTGTTCCATTCCGAGACAGATGAGACCATGGACTCTGTCCAAAAAGCCCAGGCAACCGCAAGAAAGATAGGCCTGACACAACCCCAACAACCAATACGACAACGTCATTGGTACCGGCACCAGTACCAACCATCTAACCGATTCCAGAATGACCATCCCTTTCGCCAACAACAGCAACCTCAACAAGGGAAGTGGCCCCAATATGGATCAGGAAAGTTCCAGTCCTATCATAAATGACAGGACTTCTCAAAGGTACAATAAACTGAATGCTGTGGTTGTAATAACAGAACACAATTGGGGTGCTTAGCACTCAACCACAAAAACTCACATTTGAAGTGAACGATAAACGAACATTTTTATATATTTCTACTGTGGGTGATATTTACATCAATCCTACATATGCTGTTTGAGAATACTATTATATAATGTTCATAATCAGGCATACAAAAATATGTGTTCTTCTTGCTGATACACAACCTTTAACATATAAAAATAAATCCAACAGGGCAGACGCCTCCAATGTATAAGTAAATAAAAAAAATTCAAACAAGAATAATATACAATGTATCAGCAATTAAATAACAATAACAGCATTTTACAAAACAGCATGTGGAATTTTTTTTTAAAGTACAATATTGTACCACCCAACAAATTCAATATTCTAGGCGTCTAGGTAAAAAACAGGTGTCCGGTACAGTGCCCGTTTCGAGATGTCTTCATCAGTTGGACGCTGTAGAACAATACAACATATCACTAAAGTACTACTAAAGTCATATAGATTATCATCCACTAAGTAGAGTAAAAAAGATCAGAATACATTAGCCTCACCACCTTATTCATAGAAGGAGCCGTCTTTTTATGGCCCCTTTGTTTCTCCGCTACAAACGGAGTGTTCAGTCCGACATGGTGCTTCACCGGAAGTGAAGAACAAAGTGGTGAGTTTGAAATACTCTATATCAGCTTGGATATTTATTGTATAAATAATGATATGTAGCTTTTTTCTGGGATGTTGTCAAACTTCTATTTACTAATATTCATGTCTTTTCAGTTGTTTAACTATTTTTGCTGACGAAGCTATAATTGCGAAACAGTGAGATAATATACCAGATGCCTGTCCTCTGAAGAAATTTGTTAACTTTGTATAAGTCATGCTGAAGAAATTGGTCTACTTTGTACAAGTCATGTATATTACTTGTATAATAATGAATGTTAATAACACTGAAGGACTTTGCTAACTTTGTATAAGTCAGGTATAACACTAAATACATTTGTTTAACTCTGATATCTATTTAACTTTGTTATTTTTCTTCATAAGACTATAGTCTCAGCTGGTTTATTTAAGAATTGCTACACATTTATAAGAATTATGCACCCCAGTTTAATATGGTATTTTTCACATTAATAGTTGTGTGCCTGTGGCACTATCTGTTTAACTTTGACCTTGGCAACTACTGCCTTCTCTAATGATTTGAACAGTCCACCCTGACTAGGTTCACACAACACGACATGCTGTGCTGCTTAGGGTAATTATGTTAATTCTGCTGGCATGTGCAGGGTATTTAACAAGTGATTGGCTTATTAACCACCCTGTGATTGTGCGAGCCTGACCACATACTGTGTTTCCTGGAGAATTCAGGTGGTGGAGGAGCTCACCAGAGAGGAAGAAATGTGCTGGTCAGGGAATTTTTGAGTCCGGCATTAAGTGATGGGAATGGGGAAAACCTTCTAATCTGATATTCATTTCATGGCTTTGCCAGTTTTCTCCTTTTTAATTTTTAAATCTGATTTCCCCCTCGCCCTGGCAAATAAATATATTAAAATATTAAATGTTTTACATTTTCTGGTACCTAAAATGTGGTGAAAGTATGTATTTTGGCCAGTAAACTACCCAATTTCCTGTCAGGGAAAAGTATTTTGAAGGATGACAACTTTTTAAAGAAGTAGGGGTCCTGTAGAACAGTAATACTTCTGTGACATAATAGTGTACTTCTGAGATGCATTTTTTCAAATCATATCACTAAGATCACAATCCTATGCATGTTTAGACATAAAAAGTCCCACAACTTCCAGGATGGCTAGCTGGGGAATGCTGAGAGTTGTAGGAACTTTTCCCCCCCTGTCTATACATGCATAAGATTGCGCCCTAAAACACTTAGCCCGCAGAATTTGGAAAAGCTGTACTCTGGAGTTATTATTCAGGCAGATCTTTGGCATGTAAAGCTCTCAACATGGTCAAAAAGTGTGCATAAGTTCAGGCTGTAAAATATATTGACCATTTGCTTGACAAAGCATTTTTGTCAGCTATAACAATACAATATGATTAACTATTCATGGGTTTGACGGGTTTTTAATCACTGGACTTATCAGTGATAGCAGAGTACAACGGTCTTAACTATGAAACTAGTAGAAGACTCAATAAATTGTAAGGCAGAGAATTTAGGTTTGTAGTGTACAAAAATAAATACTTTACTGGCAGTTCATTATGGCATAAACAATGTACAAATATACTCACACATGATCAGATAGAAAATACATCAGACAGCAGTTCTTCACAGGAACAGAGTGATTATTTAAGCTGGTTACAGAGATATCAAACACTCCTTATATACACTTTACTGTACAACTGATGCAATACATAATTGGCACTCATAGAAAACTTCACACTATGTCACAGTCTAATTAAACAATTAAGCACACCTGCAAACTTGACCTTTCCAGTAATTGTCTCTTGCTGACTCAAGGCTTTTATCCGGGTTTTGCAGATCAGTCCAGAAATATGGAAAAAGAAAAAATCTGAGTCCAGTTCAAGGATCTCAACAGGGTTATCGTGTTGTCTGGTGGTAGTTACTTGGCAGGAAATGTGTGGATTAAGAGCTAAACGAGAATGGATTAGGGAACTGTTCTTCACTGCAAGGTCCAACGGGCACTGGCGGCGGCCTGTAATCCTCAAATGCCGATCTCTTCCTCTCTCTCTCTGACTGGGCTCAGATGACACGATAACCCATGATGGGTTATTGTATCATCTGCTGGGAGTTTTTTTTAACCCACAATGGCTTATTTGGCCAAAAATAACCTACTCTGATAACCCACAGTCTGCAGAGTGGGTAATTTAATCCATCATGGGTTGTTGTGTCGTGTGGTGGTCACAGTGGGTTATTTTGGCTCTTTGCTGGCTTACTGATTAAAAACACATTAAAGCATCCAAGCCAGCAGTGTAGAGGAGGGAGGCTATGAAATTTTGTCCAGATCTTGCAACCCCCCTCCCCAAGGTATTATAGGCATCTCCCGCTTTTTGGTGTACCTTGATTTTCACTGTTTTCACAGTTCTGTGTTTCCATAGTGCATTGGGTGCCTCAGTAGAGGAGGCTGGCTATGAAGTTTTGTCCTAATCCTGAAAACATCCAAGGTTTTCTTGACATGTCCCCCTTTTGGGAGCACTTGGGATTTTTGCTTCGCTAGAGCAAATGCACAGGGGTTTGATGGTGGATCAGGTGCCTCCCAATTAGGAGTTTGGTCCCAATCTGGGGTGGGGGTGGGGGAACACCACAAAGTTTTCTAGGCATCTCCTTCCTTTTAAGTGCATTTGGAATTTTCACTCCTCTAGAGTAAATGAACAGGGGTTTGATAGTGGCATCCCAGGCTTGAAATTAGGAACTGGAGAACTCACGAGTTCACCAAGCCCCTCTCATCTGGCCCTCATCCAAGGACCATTTCTCACTTTCTGGGGCCTCTGGAAAGTACACAATTCCCCTGGCATGCCATTAGTATGGCCGGGGGAATTGCGCACTTTCTGGAGGCCCATGGAAAGTGCACTTTGACTTCCCTCCCCCCACGCCAATCATGGCCTTAAAGGTACACTTAAGAGGCCTGATTGGCACATTGGGGGAGGCAAAACATGTTTTCTGGGGCCTCCAGATAGTTCACAATTCCCCTGGCCACTGTAACGCTTCCACCACTAGCATGAAGGGGGGAAATGCTTCACCCCCCTCCCGGCCCCACTGATGGGCGCCTTAAAGGCCCTGTTAATAAGGTATTTAAGGTGCCCATCAGTGTGGCGAGAGACAGTGTTGCAATTTCTGCTGCTACATTAATGGTGGCTGCCATTAATGTAGCGGCAGGAAAGGACAAAGGGGGCGGAACTGCAGTGTTGGAGCAAAAATCCACCAGGTACATCTGCCTGGGCCCATGAGGGCTGGACGCAGGGGCATCCGGTGCTGTCACGGGCCCAGGCAGATTTTCGCCCCAACACTACATTTATTTATTTATTTATCATATTTATACCCCGCTCCTCAGCCAAAAAAGGCTCTCAGAGCGGCTTACACTTAGAAAAAAAGACAGTCCCTGCCCTCAGGCTTACAGTCTAATAAAATACATGAAATGCCCTTTCCAAGGAGGCGCACCTGGTGAGCCTTGCTTTACTGTAGGCACCAGGCAAAAACCTTTTTATTCACCCAGGCATTTTTAAATATTATTAGTATTGTTTTACTGTAGTGTATCTTATTGTTGTATATTAAGTTGTTATATACCTAGAATATAGAAATGAAGGACAGTATATAAATATTTAAAATAAATAATGAAGTTTAAAGCCTAGCTCAGTTTACTCTTGTCAATGACCTAGGAATGCTAGAGTTGGGAGAGGCAGTTGTCACAGCATCCTGTAACATGTTACAGGTGTTTAAATAGTAGATTTTTTCCATGATACTAATCCATATTAGTGAATGTAGATAAAATGTCTAATTCCAGATTAAACTGGAGTGCACATCTACGTTCTTAGGCATATAGGTACTCTTACCATTTTAAACTGATTTTCTCCAGTAGGGTATATGCACAAGTTTAGAAATTCTTATCTTGGACTAATTCAACTAGAACTCCTATAACAATATACTGTAGAAGTCTTGAAATAAATCAGGGATGGACAAAAATGCCTCCCAAATCTCCCGCAGTTGCCCATCCTTGTTGTAAATGCACTTTAGAGTGGTCCTTCCACTCCATTCTTGAGGTGAAAGGATGAAAACTGAGGAAAACAATGTGTGAGTGTGTTGGTCAATCACTCAATGTGGAGACTTGTAAATTTAGGAGTTCTGATCTTTAGTGCAATACAGTATAAAACAGTTTATGTTCCCTGATTGTATCATGTGAGTGCAAATTCAGCATCCCAAGACCTTAAATTGAGGGAGGTTTGAAAGTCTCAGAAGCAAGGTGCCAGATTGCAGTCCCAGGCTCTTTAAAATTTACAAACCTAGCTCCATCACAAAACGCTGAAAATCACAGTATTATAAACTGGAGACTGAAGTCTGAAAAATCTTGCAACACATTAGCTCTTTGGCAGCTCATTAACTTTTTTCAGCTGCTGATGAAGGACTCCCGGTCCGAAATGTTGAACACCTTTGGATACTAATCAAAAACTTTTTATACGAATTCTCCAAGCACCAGAGCTTGTCTCTTCCGCACCCACTCTATTTGGTGCTTTTTTCTCCTCACAGACATTACCTGTTTTGGAATGGCTACAGTGCTTCTTGCCTGCAGTCTAAAATGCCTAATCTTCTGGAACTTGTAGTCTCTAGCGTCCAGCTAATTTTGGCCTTTCTAAGGCTCTGTAGTGATTTGATACGAATTGTTTTTGCTGCCACACCACCAAATACAGTGGTGGTGGGATTGCAGCCTTCAGGGTAATCCAGAGACTAGAATTTTACCTCTGGACTGCCCATAGTTCCCCACCCCTCTTATGGAATGTAAGCATTTGTGAGTCCACCCTAAGAACATATGAAATGGCCCAAAGGGATGATAATGAATCATCATTCACAGAATGTTGTGAGATGTTGCTGTCGTCTACTGATAATCATCCATTGTTTTCCTACTGCTCCTTGGATCTTTTCTGTTACGGAAAATCTCTTAAAGGAGAAAAGATGGAATAGCTGCACAATGCCTTCTAATGGCTAGTGCTAGGATCTCTCCATCTGGAACCACCCTGAGTCTAACCTATATGTTTTGAGCCTGCAAGATCTTGGGCAAAGGTTTTCCCTAGCCCTGTTATTTGAGATCCATTAATTAGTGATGCCTGGGTTTGAACTTTTGTATGGAAAGTGCTCTACAATAAATTCTAGGAACTGCACTTAATTGTCTAGTGGATGGACATGGAATGGATTAGGGAAGTTCCGTTTGTAATACTCTGTGGGGTGGGGCAAATAGCTTCATGGTTCCATCTTATTCCTTCTCCTTTCCTCTCTCTTGTTTTGCTGCAGAGGTTGAAAGATCTTAAGCAAAGAGAGTTTGCTCGCAATGTCTCATCAAGATCCCGGAAAGATGAGAGGAAGCAGGAGAAAGCCCTCCGGCGTCTTCATGAGCTGGCTGAGCAGAGAAAGCAAGCTGAATGGTAAGTGCTGATCTGTTAATACTGGAAAAGGTAGCTTGTGCCAGGTAGCAAATTAAACTGACTTACAGCTAAACATGCAGTTAGCACCCCTTTGGTCCAAGTCATGTACTGTGGACTGAATAATATGTTATTGTTTGGATCTTCATAGAATAGAATTTATCATCTGACCCACAAAAGAGGAATGCCTGGCTCAATAGTTGGATGTTCAAGTTCCCTTACCCTAAATCCTCCTCATCAGATACAGATTTCAGAAGGACGGTGTGTATGGCATGTGTAAATTAAATCCAATAGGTCTGCTGATTTGTATGGGAAAAGCTCCAGCCCTGAAATGAATAATGGGGTAGTCCCTATTCATATAAAGGTCCACATATGCATCAGAAATTTGTGAAGCCTTGGATCCTGATTTTTTCCCCTTGGCTAGAATATTTCACTTCTCTTTTTTAAAATTAATAAATACTCGGCTTCCATAATGGTTAGAACACAGTAACCATTCTACAGTGCTCCAGGAAGTGGGCCAATGTTTATGAAGCTATTTGTTAAAATGTTGTCCCTAGCTTTCAAAGTGATTCCACAAAAGATAACAAGAGATTGAGTAGTCATGATTGGAGGTGTTCAGGTGAATAATGAAAGATTAGATGTTAATAACCAGAGACTCTAACCATCCTTTTTTCTCTCTTTCTCTTCCTCCCCTTTCCCCCCTCCCCACTTCACAATTCCACAGTGCTCCAGGAAGTGGGCCAATGTTTAGAACTACTACTGTGGCTGTAGATGAGGAAGGAGGAGAGGATGACATAGACTCAGCAGCTTCCAGTAGTTGCTCCTCCTTCTCACCAGCTTCTGGGCAAGTTATCAGTATGTCCACAGACAAGGGTATTACTTATGCCAGTGGACAAACCAGTAGCAACACTGGTCTTGGGCAAGTTCCTGTCCAGGTGCAGCAAGCTGTTAGCTTGGGGGTTAATCCTCTTAAGATAGGTGTGTCTTTCTCATTTGCTAAAAAGGCCCCTGTAAAGCTAGAGTCAATAGCCTCTGTCTTCAAAGACCATGTGGATGAGTCCAGTACTCCTGATGATGAAGTCAAAATTGATGAGAGATCCCATTCAGATTCTGGAGCTTTGGGTAAAACTGGGGATGTTGAGGGGGCAAACAGCCCTGACCCCAAGGGAAATGAAGAAGAGCAAGCACATGAGAAAGATGGAGCAGGTCTAAATACTACACTATCAAAATTGAAGAAGATGAAACGAGATGATGGACCGATGGCACTAGAACCAGAGTATTATCACTACATCCCCCCTGCTCACTGCAAGGTGAAGCCGAACTTCCAGTTCCTGCTGTTTATGAAGGCCACGGAGCAAGTAGAAGCAGAAGCGCTGAGCAAGAAAGTGGCATGTGAAAGAAAGTGGAGCATCTCCCCCAAGAAGGTGGCAGTAACAGAATGTGTGGCCCATCACAAGGAACCAAGTCCCACCCACAAAAGTAGCAAAATGGAAGATAAAAATGCTTCAGAAAAGGCAGTCAGTCAGGAGGGCAAACCACGCAACGTGAGTGGTTCTACAGAGTCAGATATCAGTAAAGAGATTCCCTACCCTGCACCAATTGGTAAAGAGGCCACCGATGGGCCTAAACATTTAACAGGGCCCTTCTTCCCAGTACTGAGTAAAGATGAGAATACCACCCTCCAGTGGCCTTCAGAACTGCTGATCTTCACCAAAGCAGAGCCCTCTGTGTCATACAGCTGCAATCCCTTGTATTTTGACTTTAAGCTGTCTCGTAACAAAGACACTAAAGCAAAAGTAGCAGAAAAACAGAACACCATAACCAGCCTTTCTAAGGAGAAAATACAGTTGGCTGAAGATGGTGATGCAAGCAAGTGCAAGGAGGTGGACCTTCTAGCTGGCAGCTCCACCACAGTGCCAGAAAGTAAGTCCCTGTCAGTGTGTAGCAAGCAAGAGTCCAGCCCTGTGAGCACTGGCAAGTGTGAAGGACCAGAAGACAGCAGCAGAAACAGTCTTGTTGGTCGCAAAGACAAAATGGGGAAATCCCACAAGCACAAGAAGAAGAAGAAGAAGAAGAAGCACAAGAAGTCCACCAAACATAAACGCAGGCGAAAAGGTCAGGCAGAGGAGAAAAGCAAGGAAGAGGACCCAGCAGAAGATAAATCCAAGAAACGGAAGAAACACAAGCACAAAAAGAGCAAGTCTTCCTTTCCTGCTGAAACTGAGCGAACGCAAGGGACTGAAGATGCTGGCTACTCCAAGAAAAGAAAGTGGTGCGCTCAAGAATCTCAGCGAAAGTCTCTTTCTACTGAAGAAGGCAGCAGCAAAAAAGATGACAGTGGGTCTTCTTCCCAAGATCACAGCAACAAAAAAATCAAGGGGGACTTGCAGCAGTCCTCATCTGCCTCCAAGAGGTGGACTTCCACCTCAAGTTCAGTTCGCCCCAGCCATAGAGGCCGACAGAGCAGTGGTGGCTATGAGAGTGATGAGGACTCGTGCCACAAGCACTTCAGGCAGAAGTCAGCCTCACAGTACAGTGATGATTATGATTCTGGCAGCAACTGTTCACAAAGTCGCTCCCGATCGGGACGTAGGCATTCTTCTCGAAGGTCATCTCAGAGATCATACTCATCAAGTTCATATGCCTCCTCTGACAACAGCCGGTATAGCCACCGGCGGAGCTACTCGGAAGACAGCTATAGTGACTACAGTGATCAGTCACGGAGTCGTACCAAGCGCTCCCATGACTCAGAAGATGACTCAGACTATGTAAGTTCCAAGCGCAGATCAAAACGGCGCAAGTACTCCACTTCAGGAGATGATTACAGCCTGAGTAGGAGCAGGTCCCGGACCCGAAGCAGGAGTCGAAACCATGCCAGGGGGAGGTCAAGTACAAGAAGTCGAGGTAGGACACGCAGCAGCAGTTGCAGCCATAGCCGGAGTAAACGGCGGAGCCATAGCCGAACAGGGCACAGCTGGAAACGGAGCAGGAGCTACAGCCGGGAGCGTAGCAGGAGCACAAGAAGCCTTTCACAAAGGTCTCTTTCAAGGAAGGGATCCCGGGACCATGAAAGCCCTGCTGAGAGGAGATCTGGGCAGCGAGACTTCATCCGGTCCAAGATCTACCGCTCGCAGTCCCCTCACTACTTCAGAGCCAGACAAGGTGAGGGACCTGTAAGAAAGGAGGAAGCAAGAGGAGATGAAGTTACAGGGACCAGCAGTCTCTCCCAAAATAGTGGCAGCTCTAGCTTGGGGAGCAACTGTAATAATGAGGAGAAGAACTCTGCCACAGCCAGATTCCTTCTGGAAAAAATTCAGTCCAGGAAAGTGGAAAAGAAGCCCAGCAGCTATGAGGACTCTCTTGCAGGGCCTCACAAGGTTGGGATAAAGCTGAAGGATCCCCCACAGGGCTATTTTGGTCCAAAGCTCCCACCCTCACTAGGCAACAAGCCGGTCCTTCCATTAATTGGAAAGCTTCCCACAGTCCGAAAGCCAAGCATCAAGCAGTGTGAGGATTCTGCATTAGAAAGAGGAGTGGAACTGGAGCTGTCAGAATTGGATGAAGCAACCAGTGATGGTGGGGAGACAGCCCTGGCAAGCCAACTCCAAGTGGAGGAAACCATGATGATGGGAACACAGGACAACCTTCCAATTGATCAGAAAGCAGAAGTGGCCACAGAGATGGCTTCTGTTCCTCATGAGTCACCAGTGCTCCCAGAGCACTATGGAAGTGGTGATCTGATTGTGCCGCACAGCTTCCTCCCTGATTCCAGTGAAGGTGAAGCTTTAGAGCCTTTGGACTGCGGGAATCAGACTGCATCCATAGAAGGCAGGATTGTGCCCTTGGTACCAGATGTTGAGCACTTCGCTGGCTACATACCACAGAGTGGAGAACCAAGCATTAGTGGGGAGCCAGAGGGCACTGAGGATTCCTCCCTGGCACCACTGGAGAGCCAGCCTATCACCTTCACCCCAGAAGAGATGGAGAAATACAGCAAACTCCAGCAGGCAGCTCAGCAGCACATTCAGCAGCAGCTCCTCGCCAAGCAGGTCAAAGCCTTTCCTGCTTCAGCAGCCCTAGCTCCTGCCACAACCCCAGCCCTTCAGCCCATCCACCTCCAGCAGCCGACAGCAACTGCAGCCACCTCCATTACTACTGTGCAGCACGCCATCCTGCAGCATCATGCAGCGGCAGCGGCAGCAGCCATTGGGATCCACCCCCACCCCCACCCCCAGCCTCTTGCTCAAGTGCATCATATCCCTCAGCCCCACTTGACCCCCATCTCATTGTCCCACTTAACCCACTCACTCATCCCAGGGCACCCTGCCACCTTCCTGGCCAGTCACCCCATTCATATCATCCCTGCCTCTGCCATCCACCCAGGTCCCTTCACTTTTCATCCTGTACCTCATGCTGCCCTCTACCCAACTCTCTTAGCACCTCGACCAGCTACAGCTGCTGCCACAGCGTTACACCTCCACCCTCTTCTGCACCCCATTTTCTCAGGACAGGATTTGCAGCATCCCCCCAGCCACGGCACATGAAGAAGTGAAAAAGAGGCAGTGTCTATCAGGAGTTGTGGGGAGAGGGCAGAAGCATGTCTGTCTTTGTGTGTGTATCAGTCTCTCTTGCTTTCTGAAAGGAAATGACTGACACTGGACCTGAGAACAGCCAAAGAAAGGAAGGATTGGGCAAGGAAAGGGAGCCTCGAAGTAACAGATCTGCGGGAGAGGGGAAAGCTTTGTTGCTAGAGGCCTGCTTGTAAGAATTTCCAGGGGCTTGTGCATCCAAGGAGGCAGCTTACTGACATCTAGCAGGTGTGCCCCCCCCACCATAATTTTGATGGTTATATTTTAAATTGTTTTCCTTTCCACTCTGAAAACCTAAGTGGTAATACCTAAATTATCTTGCATTCAGTATTGTGTTTAATATAAAGTGTGAAAATAGTTATTCGAGTCCACCTTAAAGCTTAAATTGAACAAAGGAGCGAAGGGATGTCAACACTTGGACCCATCCCTCTGTTACCCCCCCTTCCCTGCTCCCATTTGAGAACCACATTCAGTACCTTGCTGATCACCACAAACAAAAACATGACCAGTTTCTGATAACAGAAACGCATGGCAGTGCTGTGCTTCCAAGCGCTGCGGAGGGAGAACAGAGAGCAAAGCCCTATCAGTCCTTGAAGCAATATGTTGTACTGGAGTCCTGTGAACATCTTGAACATGACTCTGTGACCTTGTACCCTTTCCTCTGTAATATTTGGTTCCTTATTAACTTATGATTTCTTTTTGAGAAGAAAAAATGTTTTAAAAATTGCACTGAACTCTGTATATGTCAATGCTGCTTTTTGTAGCTCCTCTGACAAATGTTCCATATTGGTAGTATACCGCAATAACACTTTTTACAGCCTGTTCTTTGAGTGGTACTTGTTCAGCTGGCTTTGGTTATCTATACATTTTTATGTAGGAAAGAAAACTTGTGTCAAAGGTTTAGCACTTCTAGTTTTGGCTAGGACACAATATGACTTCATGCATGTATATTTTGAGCTCATTTTTCAAGAAATTTTATGTATCGAAAATGAAAAAAAAATTTCATTTTACAGGGGGAAATGTGACAAGATTTGGAATAATACAGGGGGAAATGTGACAAGATTTGGAATAAACGAGGAGCAGTGATCTGGGTCCTAATTGTCCTGTATAATGACATCTCTTGTAACTTCTGTGGAAAAGTTAGTATGGCAACTGAGGTATTCACTGCATGCTGCAGTCAGTAAACTCAAACTAGGCCACTAGTTTGAGCAGGAAGTCACTTTCCAAAAAAGGGTGGGTCTCATAGAAAACATCCAAAGCCCAGCAATTTTTCCTGGGATTCAAACCACTTGTTTTGAATCATTGCAACAGCATCACTTTGTGTGTGTGTGTGTGTGTGTGTGTGTGTGTGTGTGTGTGTGTGTGTGTGTGTGTTATGTGTGTGGGAGAGAGAGAGACATTTCTTTATTTTTAAATATGTGTCTTTATGTTTTGGAGAAATTTTGAGAAGTGTGTTTTTGTTTTAAATCTTTCTTGGGATTTTCTTCTAGTTATTAGTTGTGCTGTCCTCTCAGCTGTCCCTTTAATAGAGGAGTTCGCTACCAGGAGAGAGAAGAAACCTCCCTATTGCCCCTGAAAAAATGGGGGTGGGAGGGATTAATATTAAAATCTCAGTTTAAGGACGGAGGGTGCAAGGAGAGAGGCCAATTTCCTGCAAAGTGGTTGTTGTTTGTGACTTGGCTGTATCCCGACCAGATGGGCTTTGCTAGTTTGTAGGTCTGCACGCCAAAATTGTGAAAATAATCACTGTTGCCTGCTGCCCTGAAATTCCCAGGCTCTAGACCCTCTAAATGTCCTTACACTTTGCTAGAAAAAACCGTAGCACTGGAAAATGCTGCTCTTCTGACAAAGGGACTTGGTTGGTAGTTGCTATGGATATTTAACAAGTAACAGTATTAATTTCTCAGTGCTTCATTCTCTTGAGGTTCAGGTTGTAGACACAACATCCCAGCAGGGCGCAGATGGAGATTGGACTTCCACAAGAGTGCTTACAACAAAGAGAATACACTAATACTTCAATATCAGCAGGCTATATTTAACTTTGTCACATATATATATATATATATATATATATATATATATGAAGAAAATAAACTTTCTAATAAACTAGTAATTTGGGGGAAAGTGTGTGTTTACTTGTTTCCCAAAGGATCACATTCAAGTTGCTAGTTCTAATATTGAGACTCTTCTTTCACAAACACACACACCAACTGTATATTTATTTACTCAAGGCACAGAGCACAAACTAATGTTTTGACTACAACTCCCATCATTCCTGGACATTGGCCATCCTAGTTGAGGCTGATGAGGGTTGAAGCCGATTTCTACAGCTGGAGAGCACCAGGTTGGGGAACGCTGCCATATACTACATATCTTGCTTTAAGAAAAGCATCCCTGTTCTGTTTTCATCACTTTGAAATCCCTTATTGCTGTGATCCCACTTCCCTCAATTTGTTCTCACTTCAAGATCCTGGACCATGTTTACAAAAGAATTCCCTTCTGAAATTGAAAAAAAAAACCTAAAATACGTATGATTGACATCCTGGAACCCTGTTCTTATTATCACTACTTAGTACTTACAGGAGGAGGTGCAGCTTATTCAGTGACGGAGGCCTTCAAGAGGCAGCTGGACAGCCATCTGTCAGGTAGGCTGTAAGCTGGATTTCTGCATTGAGCAGAGAGTTGGACTTGATGGCTTTATAGGCCCCTTCCAACTCTGCTATTCTATGATATCAGAGTGGTTATATGTGTGTCAGCTGAGATACCCCTGATCCCACACCATTACTCAGTGTGAATAATGTCCTAGCAGTTGGTTAGAGCTTCTCATTCCCATGATCCTTCTTGCTCCCCTGTGCGTTTTCTATTTACTTATGCACCTTTCTCTTACCATTCAAATACAAAAAAATTAAATCATACCAAAACAAATTAAAAGCACTAGATAAAGGCAGCGTAAGATTAATCAAATTTCAGTGTTTTACATGTTTTTAAGGCTCCAGAAATCCTACCAAAAATCATGCCTAGGAAGAACATTCCACAAACAAGATACCACAACTGAGAAGGTGCTCTGAGCTGGTCAGCACCTGCCATAGATCAGTTGGTTGAAGCATCTGATGAAAAGCCCCAGACTGGTCCAAGACATTTTGCTGCCTGAAGCAAAGGATAAGGTGGTGCTCCCTCACAAAAATTCCGCAGGTGGCAGCTCATGGGCATGGGAATGGCTGAGGACTTTCTGCCACCACCTCTCTTGAAGCATCATCTGTTTCACTGCCTAATATAAGGTCCAGCCCAGGAAGCACCTCTGGAATTGACCTCAGTGAACAGGCAAGCTGATATTGAGATGGCTGATCTTTTCTCTGGTCCTTAGCAGTAAAGGGTTTTAAAGGTCAATACAGGCACTTTTAAATGAGATTGGAAACGACATAGGAGCTACTGCAGCTGCTTAATGATATGCAAGGTTCTCCCAATACCCAGTCCAAGTTAACAATTTAGCCACTATATTCTGAACTAACCAGGTTCCAGACAGTCTCCAAGGACAGCCTCGTGTACAATGGATTAGTGAATATAGTAAGCTAGCCTGAAGGTTACAAGATAAATGTATGGCTATTTCTGTCCAGAAGGGGTCATGGTCTTGTGCCATCCAGTGGAAGGTAGTCCAAGTCACTGTGGCCACCTAGGTCATAAAGATGTATCAATGAGCTCCTCCAAACTGCAAATCTGATCCTTCAGGGATCTCCATCCAGAACAGGTTTGAAAAAACCATTGTGGACAAAAGAGCTACCCATAACACCTCCATCTTGTCTACACTGAGTTCTGATTTGGCCTTCATTCAGCCATTATGGAGCTCAGATGTTAATTTGGCATTTAATCGTAGTCATAGTCAAATTATTTATATCTTGCATTTCCCACAAAATTTTCCTCAAAAGTTTACCAAAATATACAATCACCATAATTATGATACTAGTTCACTGTTTTGTCTTAATTGATTTCATTGCCTTGTCTTAATTAGATGGAATGGAGAAATAAGAGTTATGTGCTGTCATAGCTGCTTGCCATGTGTTGTCATGGCTGCTTTGCTTAAAGTAAAGCCAGAAAGAACTTGCATTCAAAATTCAAAAATGTGAAGAACAGTCCACCTATGCTGGGTGAGATGGCACCAGTGATTCAACATTAAAAAATGGGTCCGAAGAGTGAACTTACACGGAATGGTATCAGTCAATTCCATTCTTTCCACTAACCCTGTTATGTGGTTTTGCTTTGCCTGTGTTTCTTGATAAAACCTATGCTAGTTTCCCGTGTCCATGGAGGAGGCAACTGCATTAGCCTGACAGAGACTCCTTCATGTGTTTTTGGCAGGAAACGTAGGGTGTATACAAAATAGAAGGCAGCAGTTGGGATAAACAGAACAACGTGGTGCTAACCAGCATACAAACTGCAATACTAAACATGAACAAACATTGGGGTAATGGATTCAAAGACACATTTTAATTAACAATAATGGCACAATTAATTAACAATTGTTAATTAACAATTAACAAGTAGTTAACAATAAATACTTAACCAAACAAAAGTTGTTTTGAGTTGAGAAATGCTTGACAAGGCACTTGTTCAGTTGACAGTATCTGGCACATACTATTTAGTGCTCAGAACAGACAAAAGTATTTTATAGTAGTGAAATGCTTAACATAAGACATGTTTTGTTTACAGTATCAGGCACGTAGTATTTAGTGCTCAGAACAGACAAAAGTAATTTATAGTAGTGAAATGCTTAACATAAGACATGTTTTGTTTACAGTATCAGGCACGTAGTATTTAGTGCTCAGAACAGACAAAAGTAATTTATAGTTGGAAAACGCCTAACAAGAAACTTAATAGAACAAAGTTGTTTATAATGGCAAAACTATAGCTTGATATGGACCTTATACAATATTTATTTATTTATTTATTTATTTATTAGATTTATATACCACCCCCATAGCAAGAATTCTCTGGACGGTTTACAGAAATTCTAAAATTGAGATAGAAACGAGTATACAAAATTTAAAATTCTAAAATGCAGAACATACATACATAAAGCATTAAAAACCATTAAAACTAAACATGTGGGTGATTAAGATGTGCTGCCATATGCCTTGGCAAATAGGAAAGTCTTAACCTGGCACCAGAAAGATAGCAGCGTTGGTGCCAGGCGAGCCTCGTCAGGGAGATTGTTCCACAGTTTGGGGGCCACCACCGAAAAGGCCCTGTCCCTCGTTGCCACACACTGAGCCTCTCTCGGAGTAGGCACCCGGAGGAGGACCTTAGATGTTGAACGTAGTGACCGGGTATATTCACGTTGGGAGAGGCGTTCTGTCATGTGGTCCCAAGCCGTGTAAGGCTTTATAGGTCAAAACCAGCACCTTGAATTGGGCTCGGAAACATACAGGCAACCAGTAAAAGTGGACCAGAGCAGGTGTTATATGGTCGAACCTTCTGGTTCCCGAAATCAATCAATCAAGATCTCTCTGGTTTGTTTTTGTAAATCATTTTGTCAAACATGTAGATTCTTTCCCCACTTTGATATTATGGACTATTGTGTAGATCAGTGAAAAAAAATCCTAATTAACACCATTTTAGTTCCATGTTGTAACACAACAAAATATAAACGAGTCAAAGGGGTGGGGTGGGGTGAACACTTATGCAAGGCACTGTATGTTCAGATGAGTTTATCTAATCTGGAACAACAAATTGCAGGATTGGGCCCAAGCTTTGAAAACTGATTTCCAAAAGTAAGCCCTGATTCAAAACTGCATACATATTGCGAAGTTGAGTCTTGGTGTTTGAAAACTGCATTTAGGCCTCAGCCATGGCTCATCTGCACTTTGGTTGAATCTTTCTACTCTTAGAGGTCAGACCTAAACTTGTCTACTGCACTTTGACTAGAAGAACTGCCATAGTGCACCGAATCTATTATTTATCCATTTATTTACATTATACAAAACACCAAAATATTTTCGTAACAGTAGTCTCCCAGGAGTGTTTGACATTTGGGAGCTGATGTGTTCTTTTCTAAAGCTGACTCTGTCTCTGATCTTATCCACTTTGCTTGATTTCTACAAGTACTATAGTTCAATCATGATTACAGCCTGTTTGTTTATAACAATCATTAAGGGTGTAGTCCTAAGTATGTTTAGACAGAAAAAGTCCTACAACTCCCAGCAGGGTTGGCTGGAACATACTTGGGAACTGTAGGACCTTTCTGTTTAAACATGCATAGGATTGTGCCCTTAATCATTTCAATATTTGATATAGTAAAGCACTATTAAAAATAACATCAACATATATAGAACTCAAAGCACTAGTTCACATATATTATCTGTGATGCTAATGTTAGTCCTCTAAGGCTAGAATACGATTATTTCCATATTACAGATAAGAAAGTTGAGGCTGAGAGGCTAACTGATGGGTTATAGCTGAGAGGACATTGAATTCCCAGTTCACATTTAGCCATTATAATACTGTATTTCTTCGATTGTAAGACACACACTAATTTCAGTACCACCAACAGAAAAAAACCTTTATTATTCTAAGAATAATAATCGCACCTGTGATTCTAAGATGCACCCTGTTTTTAGAGATGCTTATATGGGGAAAAAGTGTGTCTTAGAATCAAAGAAATATGGTACATCTATTCCTTTTTGGATGTAAGTTCAATTGAAATCAATTGAATTGTATTTCCGTTTAAATAAGTTTAAGATCAGGTTATTATTTTTTCTCTAAGGCAATATTTACAAGGTTTTGTTTTGTTTTGACAAGAGATTAGAATTTTAAGTTGAAATGTCATTGAGGCCAAAGCAGAGAGATTATATGTGCCCCTTATTTCCATCGTAATTGGGGGGGGGGGGGGAGCCCAAGCAAGTTAACTAGCTAGTTAATATAAGCAATCATAGGTGATGCATTTTTCTGTGGCTTGATTTTATAAGAAAATAGGTTGTTACTGATTTTTTAACAGTTTATAAAATTAAAAATTACAGTTTATAAAATAACGGCATTGTCTTTGTTTTTAAAATGTTTTTGTGTACTTTCATTTATGCTTTTAGAATGCCTCCAAGGAAGGAAATTTTGTTTTCCAAAACACATTCCATATGGATAGGGGGACAGGGCTCCTGTATCTTTAACAGTTGTATAGAAAAGGGAATTTCAGCAGGTATCATTATTATGCATGCAGCACCTGGTGAAATTCCTTCTTCATCACAACAGTTGCAAGAACCCTGCCTTATTTTGTATCTGGTCAAGAGAGCAGGGCTGAGAAATTTTATTATCTGGGAATTTTATAAATTTTATTATCTGGGAATTTCTTTTGGGAAGCTCCTGCATAACTTCTGATAAATTTCATTTTAGTTGGGTCCGTTCGGGTAAGTATCCGGCAATTTGTGGTAAAAGGTGCTACTTTGCTCACATTTACTTTAGGCCTATATAAGTCATTTAAGATAGAGACCCCCCCAAAAAAATCAATTAGAAATCAATATGGCGGCCATCTTTCAAAATGGTGAACTCTATCTTAAAAATGGCATAGATAAGCAGTTGAGGTGTCTTATAATTTTTTTTGGTCAAAAAATTCAATGGTACTATTTTAAAGTAGGTATTTTAATAAATCTGCTTTAAAAATGAGAAAATGAAAAAAAAATACTTTTTATTGTAAAATTTATTCACTAATCAAACATTTAACAGCCCCATCCAATGTTTAAAATATATCAATTTTTTTATTTATATAAGGGAAAAACTACCAAAAATATGAACTATTAACTGTTATTACAGTATTCCTCATTTCTAAATTTAATGTGTAACACTGGTATATATTGAAGTATACGTAAATTAAACCACATTTAAGAAATAATTAAATGAAATCATTGTCTTTGATGTTTAGGCACTTAAATATTACAATACAACATCAGTGTCCTCAAATGGTTCTTCTACTATTGAGTCAGTAGACTTCAAGCACTTTGCCTTACAGTTCTTACACAGCAGTGTACATGGGGCGCCAGCATTTTTGCAACTGCAGCGTGATTAGCATCCTGATTTACAGTTGCAGCGGACCAACTCTCTGCAACTTTCCCATATTGCTGGAAGAGATGTCCACAAGGGTGTCCATATGCCATCAGTTTTTATCCAGCCCCACTCTGAAGGTGGAGGTAAGACTGGATTTGCAACATGAGACTGCCCCCACATATGTCCACCCTGATAATCAGCCCTTAGAATGTGCTTCTGCAAGGCAGCTGCAGTCGGAGGCACATTTTCTAGCAGTCTACCTTTTGATGAAAACAGCATTTTCCTGGCTTCAGTGATGGACATGCCAGCACATTCTGTACTGTAAAGCAGAACAATATAAGTTTGACGTTTCTGCTGAAGTTCTGGGATTAGATGTGGCATAGGGTTTGAAAGTGCAAGAAATGAGCTTGTAGCATCTTCAAATTTTATCCAGCAATTCCAGGCACTTCATTTTCTATTAGCAGAAAATGATGATGTAGTCTCACATCTGGTCAAAGCATGGAAGCCTCTTAAGGCAACAGAACTTCTAGAACTTCTGCGATGTTATGCACAGATATATGGCGCTTCTGGTTGCCAACACCAAACAAAATCCACTGTCTCTTAAGGCCAAGGCTTTTTAGGCAGTGATAGTAAGATATAGAGAGGACAAGCACATCCCTATCTACAGTTCTGATCATAACATCGACTGCGCCATGAGAAACAATATCCGCAATGTGAAGTATCCGCAATGCGACCATCAGCTTCTAGTATCAAAAATGTTCCATGCAGAGAAGTGTTTGAACACGATGATAAAAATGTTCCGCCATCATTCGTTACAACCTCAAAACACATCTTGTCCCCTACTCTAGCTAACAAACCAAAAAGTTCTTTGTTTTTATTATTTCTAAGGAAGCTAGCCCAGTTTTTCAGAACAAAGTTTTCTTCAGTCACATGTCGCGAACTCCAAGTCCTCTTTTCTCTTGTGTAGGCTTCTTGATGCTATCGCCAGAGTAAGTGTCCCAGACGAAATCAGCTCTATTTACAGCCCGGTTGTCAATTTCTTTTGCAGTGTACTCACGTGTGCAGTATTCTCCAAATGTTTTTGATGTCCTTGGACAGAGCATGTTGATAAGAGTTGCACCATCAAACACAGTAGCATCACATTGACCTGTGAAATCATCACTTCCATCTGATACATTTTAGAGAATGGAAGCTAGGTCAGATTTTACACATGCCCATATTCCTCCATCCACAGAAAGAAAATGGCCGATTCTCATGTTGGAAAAATGTGTCTAGATCCAATTCACGGTATTGGGCAGCTGTTAGGTTTGCATCCGAGGAAGCCTCCTCGGACGAAGAGGAGGAGGACAACTTACCCACAGGAGAGGGTGTTTCCTCCCTCACAGCCAGACAGAAGATCAACACACAGAGGGAGGAGGTCGCAGGTCCATCAGAGGAGCTGCAGGTGAGCCAGACCCTTGCCCTGGCTGATGTTCCGGCACCTCCATGTTAGTGCCCTATTTCTTTGCTGGAGAAGTTTGATGGGGAGCCAGGCAAATTTCCAGCCTTTCTGGCTCAATGTGAGTTGTACATGCAACTATGACCCCAGGACTTCTCCACAGCTCAACTCCAGGTGGGGTTTGTGATAAGCCTACTGATGGACACTGCTGCCAAGTGGGCAACTCCCTTGCTTCTGCAAAAAAAAAACTGTTACTGCAGGACTATGGAGAGTGGTTAAAGAGTTCTGGGCTGCCTATGAGAACCCTCTATTGCTGCTAATAGGTGAATCTAGCGCCTTCAGCAGGGCCAGGATTCTGTGGTCACTTATAGCAATGCATCCCGGTTATTAGCCCAGGATCTCACCTGGAACGAGGCAGCTCTGATGGACCAGTTTCAGGAGGGGCTACATGATGAAATATTGGATGAGCTGGCAAGGGTTGATTGGCCTAAGACACTAAAGGATCTAATCCAGTTATGCCTCCGCATTGATGGGCGCCTGGAGAGTCGTAGGGTAGTGAGACAACCAGGTACAACTTGACCAGCCACCTCTGCAGGCCACAGACAGACAGCAGTTACCCCTGCACCCTGTATCCAGCCTAGTGAGGAGGAGCTGATGCAACTGGGTGGGGCTCATCCCCACCTCTCAGCATAGGAAGGAGCGGCAGCAACAGGGGGGCTATGCCTTTACTGTGGGAAGGGGGCATTTTGCTCGGGCCTGTCCTGTCAAACAGCCATGCCCCTTGGTGTCAGGAAACTGGCAACCCCGGTCCTAGAGGGAGTCTCAGGACAGGCAGGGATTCGGCACATCATCTGTGGCTCCAACCCTCTGCTCCTGTCAACCCCTAATGCTGCCTGCAGCTGTGCAGCAGCTGGGCTAACCCCCGGTCCAGACTCTGGCTATGGTAGACCCATGGCCTCCAGCACCTTCATGGACAGGGGCTTTGTGCAGCAACAGGGGTTTCACATGTATCTGCTAACCATGCCCCTCAATATCGAGACAATTGATGGGAGACTTTTGGTGTCAGGATCCATGACACACGAGACCAAGCTACTATGGACCAAAATCCCAGGGCACCGGGAGCAAATCCGGTTTCTGGTTTCATAGCCCATTTTCCGGTGGTACTGGGGATGACGTGGTTAACGCTGCATGACCCACGTATCACATGGCCTCGGGGGGAGGTCATATTTGCATCAGACTATTGCAGCTCCCATTGTTGGCTGAGGATAGTGAGCGCCGGGCTTGAAGGGCCCCGAGAGGACCCTCCGGAGGGGTTGCTGGCCAAGTATCAGGATTTTGAGGACATTTTCGATAAAAAGGAGGTGTATCACTTGCCACCCCATTGGCCATACGATTTTGGCATCAACTTGCTGCCCGGAGCACAGATATTGTTGGGCCGGATTTATGTTCTGTCGGAACCAGAGTTGGCCGCCTTGCAGAACTTCCTAGAAGAGAACCTAAAAAGGGGGCTCATTCGGCCATCTACCTCCCCAGCTGCGCGCCGGTGTTATTTATGGGAGGGAAGTATGGGGAATTGAGGCTCCGCATTGACTTCAGAGCCCTTAACCACATCTTGCTGCTGTAACAGCTGGTTTCATCATCATCTACCTTGACAACATTTTGATTTATTCAGCAAGCCCTCAGGCTCACGAGTCTCATGAGCAAGCAGTGCTGCAAAGATTGCCGGAACATCATTTTTATGCCAAGTTGGAGAAATGTCTGTTTGATCTAGAGACGGTGGACTTCCTGAGGCATCAGATATTGCCTAAGGGCATAGAGGTGGACTCCACAAAGGTGTCAGCCATCGTGTCCTGGCAACCTCTGAGGACCATAAAGGAGGTCCAGCGGTTCTTGGGGTTTGCTAATTATTACTGCCGTTTCATCCCTGAGTTTGCATGGGTGGCGGCCCCATCACGGACTTGCTACACTGTCAGAAAAGGTTTCAGTGGGGTTCGGAAGCCCAGAAGGCATTCCAACGCCTGAAGGGCCAGTTCACCATGAGACCCATCCTGCAGCACCCAAATCAGCAGACCCCATTTGTGGTGAAGGCTGATGCGTCTGATGTGGCTGTGGGAGCAGTTTTGTTGCAGGCTTTGGGAGAGGGGGAGACTCTGCTGCCCTGCACATTCCATTCCCGAAAGCTGGGCCTGGCAGAACAGAAGTACACGATTTAGGAAAAAGAACTGCTCGCCATCAAGGAGGCCTTTCTAGACATGGCGTCACCTGCTGGAGGGAGTCTGTTTCCCGGTGGAATTGCAGACAGATCACCAGAATCTGGAACATCAACAGACAGAGCAGAAGCTGAACCAACGTCAGATCTGGTAGGCCCTGTTTTTCACTAGGTTCCACTTCAAGGTGACATATATTCCTAGCACCCAGAACTGGCAGGTGGATGTAGAAAACCGGAGCATGCTGAGTCCAGGCAAGAGGACCCAGCCTTGCTCATGTTACTGCCGGAGAACTTCATGGCAGCCCTATTCCCCCTGACAGTGCTACCCCAATAACAACAACAACAGGGGCAAGATCAGTTTGCCCAAGCACAACTATAGGAAGTAGTCAGAGCAGAGTCATTTTACATTGGAACCAAATGTATATACCGTCAGGACCGCTGCGGGCACAGATACTATGGCAATGACATGACAGTTGGCCAGCGGGACACTTTGGCCTGTATAAAACCCTGCACCTTGTGACCCGTGAGTTTTGGTGCCCAAAGGTACATGCAGAGGTAGGGCAGTACGTCCGCTCATGTGAGACCTGCTGCAGGGCAAAGCACCAGACCGGGCGGCCCACAGGGCTGTTGCACCCATTTTTTAATTTATTTATTTTTTGGAATTCACTACCACAAGTCGTCGTGATTTTTTTAAAAAAATAAATAAATTGCTTTATTTTTCCAATATATACATATAAACAAATATTCATAAGTAAATGCATGTTCATTTATACAATAACCTTCTTTAACCTCCCAAAATTATAAACATAATTACTTTTCATTTCAGGTTTCCTCGTTTATCCCGTTCCCTCCCTATTCCCTCCCCCCCCCCCCCGCCTGGTACATTTCTCATAAATTGTCCCATTTCTTTTCCTGGGATGTTATATCACTTCTGTTTATCTTTTCCTTTATTATTTTTATAGTTATTTTCTAAACGTTACTTCTTTTCATGAGTTCCAGAGCATCCTATAGGCCTCTGCCAGAGTTGTTCTGTTCGTTTCTTTCTTCATATATTCTATATATTTTTGCCAATCTCTCTTAAAATTATCTTTTTGTTTTATTCCTCTTTGTAATTGTAATTTCTGTGTCAATTTTTCACTAATTGCTATTTCCCAAATTTCCCTTTTCCATATAGCTATTGTCAGCATCTTTGCTGTTTTCCAATTACTTGCTATTAGTTGGCTTGCAGCTGTCAGCATATATCCAATTAATGTTTTTTTCTTTTATCTCTTTATTTCCTTTGACAAAAATATTCAGTAATGCCAAGGAGTTAAAAAAATAATAGATCACCGGGTCAGGATGGATATACAGCAGAATTCTATGAGACATATGTAGATATATTGACTCTGTAATTGAAATAACTTTTTGATGAAATACAAGAAGGAGGGTCTCCACCAAAATCATGGATACAAACTATAATAATACTGATACCAAAACCCAACAAAGATAAACACAACCCGGAGTCATATAGACCTATATCACTATTCAGATTATAAGACTTTTACAAAAGTATGGGCTAAACGATTAAAAGAGGTAATTAATGAATCTATAGGTGAAGATCAGTATGGCTTTTAAAAAAATAGATTTATTGCAGACCCAATATGGAAAATATTTGGCCTAATCAATATTTGTAAAAAAAGAAAAAACCCAACAATAATTATGACATTGGATTTATATAAGGCCTTTGACTCAATCCAAAACTTATAACAAACTTACCAGCAGTATATAACTTAGGACAGAAATTCAAACATATAATCAAGGCAATATATACACAATCAATAGCAAAAATACGATATAATGGAATAGAAATGGAGAAAATAGAACTGCACTCAGGAATAAGACAAAGATGCCCTCTATCCCCTCTTTTATTTACAATGGTAATAGAATTTTTAGCAGATAGAATAAGGATGAATAAGGATATTAAAGGAATACAGGTAGGAGAGAGGGAATTTAAAATAAACATTTTACTTTCAATGCAGGACACAGAAAATGGATTTTAAAAAACTGACAGAAGAACTAGTGCAATTTCAACAGGTGGCAGGCCTAAAAGCAAATATGAAGAAATCAGATCTATTATGCTTAAATATAAGACCTCAAAAACAAATAGAAATCTCAAAGCAGATAAATATACTTCTAGTAACAAAAGCTTTTAGATATTTGGGAAATCAGATACCCAGACAACAGAAATTAAATTATGGGAAACTGTAAGAATATAAAAAAAGACATAGCAAGATGGGAGAAGATACAGTTATCACTTTCAGATCAGATTATGACAATAAAAATGATGATATTCCCAAAATTTACATATTTATTTAATACATTACTGCAAGAAATACCAACCAAAAATTTTAAAATATGGCAAAATAAGATAGAAAAAAAATATTTAAGTGTAGAAGACCACGAACAACTAAAACATTTAGATATAGACCTGGGCAAGAAGGAGGTTGGTGCATACCACATTTTAAAACATATTATGACACGTATCAATTAAGACATTTATTAATGATAATAAAGGAAGGAACCAAGGCACAATGGGTAGAACTAGAAAAAGAACTGATGGAGCTAAAGCCGGAAGAAATACAGAATATTTTTCATAATATATATATATATAAAACAACAAATAGAAAGGAAAAATAGTACAATCACAGGATTATTAAAAACATGGTATCTTAAAAAGGAGAAATTGATGCCAAGGTTTTCACCATTAACCCCAATTTGGGTACATCTGGAATTTGATATTAAAAATAAAGCAGTAAATAAAAATAAATTAAAGGATACAGATCAAAGATTTTTACAAAAAACATCACCCTATATGGAAGAATAGGATACAAGATACAGAAATATCATGGATAATATGGGCACAAATTAGCAGTTTTATAAACGGGAAGGATAGTAAGACAAAGTACAAGAGACTTAACAGAATGGGGAAAATTTATAGAGAACCATAAGGTAGGAGACAAAGGGATGATAACTCAAATATACAAAATACAAATATACAACACAAGAGATTAGGGGAAGTAAGACAATAAAACAGATATGGCAAAGGGATATAGAAGAAGAGATAGAGGAAGAAGAATGGGAGAATTTTTTTTGAAAGATTTCCTTTCAAAACAACATCCACAAGAATAAAAGGGCACCTTAAAATTAATTCAGAAATGGTGTTGGACACCCATTAGGCTGGCAAAAATGAATAAGACTGATACCCTCTTGCTGGAGAGGATGTAAGGATAATGGAACTCAAGTACATATGTGGTGGGACTGTGGGAAAGTAAAGAAATTTTGGGACAGGGTCTTCAGAGAAATTGAAAAAATTACGGCTCAAATATATATATATAAAGGCTGTTGCACCCATTACCCACACCGGCTGGACCATGGAAGGTCGTGTCACTCAACTTTATCACAGACTTGCCCTCGTCAGAAGGGCATACCACCATTCTGGTGGTGGTGGACCTGTTCTTGAAAATGGCCCATTTCATACCATGCATAGGCACCCCTACAACCAAGGAAACAGTGGAGCTCTTCATACAGCACATATTTCAGTTTACATGGGTTGCCAGAGAGAATAGTCTCCGACAGAGGCACATAATTTACTTCCCAGTTCTGGCAGAACCTGTTTCAACTCCTGGAGGTGTAGTTGCACCTCTCCTCGGCCTACCACCCGCAGTCGAATGGGCAGACGGAATGTACTAATACCAACTTAGAACAATACCTGCGGTGTTAGGTAGATTTCCAACAGGACAATTGAGGGGGCTGCTTCCTTTGGCGGAGTTTGCATACAACAATGCTATCCACACAGCAGACACCTTTTTTATTTTTTTATTTTTGCCAATTATAGGTATCACCGTTCATTCTTTCCCGCGTCGGTGGATACCTCCACAGTTCCAGCAGCAGATAGTTCGTCCAGGAGCTACAGGCAGTCCAGGCTTTGCTGCAGGAACAGTTGGAGCGGGCAAAGGAAGCCTATAAGCAAGGAGCTGACACTAGGCGTCAGAAAGGGCCTGTATTGAAAGTGGGGAATCAAGCATGGCTCTCTACCTGGCATCTCCCAGTAGCACAGCTCAGTCGGAGGTTGGCACCCTGGTTCATCAGGCCATTCCAGATCATTGCTCAGGTTAATCGGGTGGCGTTTCGCCTGCAACTCCTGCCATCAATGTGCATCCACATAGTGTTCCACTGTGCATTGTTGGTGTCAGTGGTGCCAGGGCACCCACTTTGCCCCCCAAATAGGCCACCACCTCCGGTAAACGGTGGATGGGGAAGAGGAGTATGAGGTGGAGGAGATCCTGGCTTCCTGGTTTCGTAGGGGATATCTACAGTACCTGGTGGAATGGAAGGGGTATTGCCCAGAGGAGCATTCCTGGGAGAATGCGACACAGGTGCATGCCCCAGCCTTGGTCCATCGTTTTCATCGCTAGTACCTGGGGAAACCACAACCCCATGGGTTTTTGGTGGGGACCTTGGGGGAGAGAATAGTGTTAGGTTTGCATCCAAGGAAGCTTCCTTAGATGAAGAGGAGGAGGACAACTTACCCACAGGAGAGGGTGTTTCCTCCCTCACAGTCAGACAGGAGATCAACACACAGAGGGAGGAGGTCGCAGGTTAGCAAGACCCTTGCTCTGCCTGATGTTCCGGAGGTGGAGGCAGAGATGGAGATGGTGATGCCACCCTGGCCTTGCGTGCGGAGGCGAGGAAAGAGGGCTGAGCAGATGCAGGCAGTGAGAAGGAGTGTGCATGTGAAAAACCAGCAGGGGAAAGATGCCGAGCCTAAATAGGAGGTGTAACAAGGCACATCTGGACTCTGGGTGGGGCCAGACTGGCAGGACTAGAAAAGGAGGAAGCCAAACACTGGTTCGGTCTGGCAAAGACCTTTTGCTTCCCTCCAGTTGCCAGTACCTTGCCTTGCTTCCTGACTGACCTTGGACTCTCGACTTGGACCAGCTGACTGATTATGCGCATATAACTGACCCTGACTTCCTGGACAACGGCCTCGGCTCTTGACTTGGATTGGACTTCGGACTGGCTATTGACACTGCGATATCAGCATTCCTCATTTCTAGCTGGTGGATTCGGACTGGTAGGCTTAAGTTCCAGCTTCCTTGGATTTTCCCTCGTGGCTGAACTGCTGCTTCTGCCTAAAAGACTGGGACTTGATCTTTGCAGTGTCCAGGCTTGTGTTTGCTTTCCTGGCCAGAGATTTATGGCTGGTAATTGACCAGTGTAATAAAACACTTAACAGGTAATGCTTTCGGCTCTCGGTTGTTGCATAAAAGCAGCAATGAAAAGCTTTGAAAATAGTTGAGGGAAATGGTAGAGAACTCTCTCTCTAAATATGATTGTATGAACTTCTGGTTGTGCATCCAGTCCTGTGAGCTCCACCAGTTTTGTCCTGAACATTTTTAAAATACTCCCCATGGGGAATATGTACTCTGTATCTTCAGAAACCAGTTTTCACTTATAAATGATGCAACGTGTGCGAAAGCCATGGACTAACAGACATTGTCTTCATAGACATGTTGCTGTTGCTTTTGCGTTTCTACAGATCTTGCTTTGTGGCATAGGTTGGCCATGCATCTGATGTGGAACTTAGCTTCCAAAGCAATTAGGTCTGTACCTTCCATTATAGCATGAAGATCAGTGTTATCAATGAGTGATGCTTTTTCATGAACATATTTATCAACTGTCATAGTTGCAACATTGGTAGGCGTCTGATTCCAAAGTGGTCCTTTAGCACATAAAAAGCAAATATTGTCCGTAAGTCTTGGAGATAGCGTCTTGCATGGCATCTGTGTTGATGATTCCCCACACGATTGTGGTTCATCTTGAATTGTCACTTCCTGGTTACAAGACTGTGAATGTTTAACTGCACGGTTCAGATTTTTTACTTAAGTGCCAACGTGTCTTATGTCTTTCAAAGGTATGCTGCATTCCCTCTCCTTCATCAAAATATTCAATTTTTACATCATTTGGTAATCTTCCATGTTCTTTAAATTTCTCTAGATTTTCTGATAGTGTCTTGTACTCAGCACTCCATTGTTTTGGATTAAGATTTTCAGCTGGACAGATGAGGACACCTTGTAGTTGGCACAAACAGCATTTATTCCAGTCTAACCCAGAAGGAACTACTTCTGTGGAGGCGAGTTTAAGTTTCTTCTGCATAGCCATCACACCAGTTCACCTGAATAAACAATAAAAAGACTTGTTACTTTTGAAAAATTCAAGCTATCTTAAACAGCAGTAGATGACTAAAATGTTTGATTAGTGAAGAGCTTTTAAAAAATAAAATTAATAAATAAAAATGTTCTTTTTTAATTAGTGCAATAAAAATAGTTTTTTAAAAACAAATTTATTAAAATACCTACTTTAAAATAGTATCATTGAATTTTTTGACAAACAAAACATTATAAAAGACACCTCAACTGCTTATCTATGCCATTTTTAAGATAGAGTCTGCCATTTTGAAAGATGGCCACCATATTGATTTCTAATTGATTTTTTTTGAGGGGGGGGTCCCTTTCTTAAATGACTAAGTAATTGTGAGCCTAAAGTAAAAGTGAGCAAAGTAGCACCTTACCACAAATTACCGGATATTAATGTTTTTTATGTAAACAACCCACACTAAAATCCCTATGCATATGCACTGGGGTTCAGTGAACAGGCATGTGGAGGCAATCTTTCAGCAATTTAAATGAAGTAGCTAAGGACTGTATTCACTCTATTTATAATTTCTGCCCCCCAAAAGGCAACATCTGGGCAATTCTAAAGTAGGTGTGTTAAGTGGTCCCTCGGTTACCCACATCTCCAGCATCATCATTGACAATCATGCCCAGTGCAATAGCATTTGAATATTGTTGTTGTTGTTGAATTAAGCAGTCTTCAATCAAGTGTGAAGTGGATATAACATTAACTGTAAATTCCACAGAGTATGTTCCACAGCACCTGTTTGCATCCAAATTCAGGAGTGAGATCTCTTTGAAATTCACTACTATGAGGAAATTATTATTATTATTATTATTATTATTATTATTATTATTATTATTATTATTTCTTACCCGCCTCTCTATTTTGATTGAGGTGGGGAACAACAGTAAATATGAAATACAGAAAACTGAATTAAGGACATAATATACGTTGTTGTTGTTGTTTTGTTTTGTTTTAAATATTTTTCTTAAACCTAAACATACATCAATACAGTAATAAAACAAAAACAAAAAACTAAAATTTTTACAAATTAAAATCATAATACATAGAATTGAATAACCTTATAACATTTCTAATTTAATATTTTGACACCATCCCATAACATAAAGTGCACCCCCCCCCACCCCGGGATCTATTCCTGTTTCCAAAATCTCATTGTTTCTTCTGGAGGTGGTTTTCCACTCCCCTTAGATAATGCATATTCCAGGAACTGATTCCAAATTCCCTCAAAATCATTCATTTTTGTTATCCCTCTTCTTACTTTTATATTACATGTCAATTTATCATTTATAGCAATATCCCAGATCTCTTTACACCAATCTTCAACACGTTAATCTCCTTGTACCTTCCAGTTCCTAGATATGATCAACCTTGCTGCCGTCAGCAAATTCGTTATCAGTTCTTTTGTTTCTTTATTACACTTTAATTCTCCATATAATTATAGTAATGCCACCATAGGTGTCTCTTCAATCTCCATTCCAATAATGTCTTTTATCTCTTTAAACACCATTTTCCACAATTTTTGAACAAATTCACATTCCTACCACATATGTAAATACGTTCCTTTTTTTTTACATCCTCTCCAGCAATTTGCTGAGTTCAGCTTGTTCATTTTATTTAATCTCACCGGGGTTAGATACCACCTCCATATAATCTTATAGTAATTCTCTTTTATTCTCACTGACATGTTTCTCAACACTCTTTGGCCACAGCTAGACCTAAGGTTTATCCTGGGATCATACAGGGTTCACCCCTGCCTGAGCACTGGATCCCCTGTGTGTCACCTAGATGAACAGGTTTGACCCCTGGACGATCCAGGGATAAACCTTAGGTCTAGCTATGGCCTTTGTCTCCATATTCCCTCCCAACTCTGTTGCCCTATTTGTACCTTCAGATCAGTTTCCCACACCATCTTACCCATATTTTCTGTCTCCCCCTTCCCAACCAATATTCTATATATTTCACTTGTTAAACCTTTTATCATTTTATTTTCTCCCTTCTAAACTTCTCTCCTTAAAATCAATTCCTCAAATTTTGTCATTTCGCTACACTCTCCGTTGTCCTTTAACCATTTCTTCGTCCACTGTTCTAATTGATAATAATTTAACCACGATAAATTCTTCTCCTTTAGTGCCTCTTCTAATTCTTCTCGAGTGTTCATACTCCTTAACCATTTTTTTAGCTTCATTATATCCCTCTCTATTAAAATTTCCCCCAATTTATCTTTTAGGTTCCCTGGAAAGTTTCCTAACATTATCACTGGTGTTATTGGAGAAATACTTGGAAGTAAATCCTTTTTATATACACGCCATATTTCCCAGTGATTTTTTAGAAGAGGGTTCTCTATTTCTTCCCCCCATTTTTTATTATATTCTCTAAAAAAATATTTTCCAATTTCCAGTCTTTGTCCATTCCTTTTCTATCCTCCAACCAACTTAAGTCTCCTACTCCTAACATACTTTCTACTATATGTCTTAATCTATTAGCTACGTAATATAATTTTATATTTGGGAGTCCTAATCCTCCTTTTTTTGCGTTAAATACCACCTTTTTTATTTAATCTCACTTTCCTATCCCCATTACAAAAAATATTTAAAATATTTTGCCAACTTCTTATCTCTTTTTCAGATATTCTTATTGGTAACATTCTAAATACAAAATTTACCTTTGGTAATATCTTCATTTTTACTAAAGCTATTCTTCCAAACCGCAATAAATTTAATCCTTTATATTTTTCTAATTTATCTATAACTTCTTTTTTCAAATTGTTTAAGTCCTCCTTTTCTAAATCCTCTAAATTTTTTGTAATTTTAATTCCCAAATATTTAATCATTTCTTTAATTTTCATATTCTTCTCTTTACTTTCCCAATCTTTCCCTTCCTTTTTGGTATAATTAAGTAACATCATCTCTGATTTTGTCCAGTTTATTCTCAATCCCGTAACTTCTTCAAAATCCCTCAGATGTTGCTTAATTCTTTCCATTTTCTCTAATGGATTCTTAATTGTCAACAATGTATCATCTGCAAACATATTTATTTTTATTTTTTATTATTATATCCTACTCCCTCTATTTTATCATCTTCTCTTATCACATTTGCCAATAGTTCTATAACCAATACAAATAGGACCGGTGTGAGTGGGCATCCTTGTCTAGTTCCTCGGGCCAGTTGTATCTTTTCTGTAATTCCATCATTTATCACCACTGAAGCTGTATTTTGTGAGTATAATTGTTCAATTAAACGTTTGAATCTATTTCCAAACCTCATTTTTTCTATTATTCTCTTTAGTGCTTGCCAGCTCACACAATCAAATGCCTTAAATATATCCAACGCTGTTATTCCTGCTTTGGTCTTTATCTTTTTTACCTCCTGTACCATGTTTAAAACTCTTCCAACTAAGTTATGCATTTGTCTACCCACCACAAAACCACACTGATCCAATATAATTACCTATAAAAGTATTCATCCTCCTTGCCATTATAGCTGAAATTTTTTTTGCATCCTGATTTATTAATGAATTAGGTCTATAGGAATCTGGGACTGTAAAGTCCTTATTCAGCTTTGGAATTAATATAATTAATGATTGTTCCCACTATGGTGGTATCTTCTCTCCTTTTATTATTCCATTATATAGTTTCAATAATTTTGGTACCAACATTTTTTTGAATGTTTTATAATATTCCGATCCCAACCCATCTAACCCGGGGGATTTACCCCCTTTCAATTTCTCAATAGCTTCCTCTATTTCCCTTTGAGATATATCCTTCTCCATTAATTCTTTATCCTCTTCTATTAGACCCTTCTTTATATGTTTATATATATATCTCCATCATCATCTTTAGTGTGTCCTTCTCTTTTTATAATTCTTGATAAAATTCCTGAAATATCTTTATTTTCCCTTTCATTATGCTACATGGTTTTCCTAATTTATCTTTCACTATCCCTATCGAGTTCTTTGACTTTTCCTTTTGTGTGAGCCTCGCTAGCATCTTTGAATTTTTATTGCTATTCTCAAAATACTCTCTTTTCATATAAATCAAATTCTTCTGTACTTCTTCTAAATTCTTGTTATCTAATTCTTTCTTTTTTGCTTGTAATTCTATCAATATTTGTTTATTTCTGCTTTGCAAATACTCTTTTTCTAGCTTCTTAATTCCTTCCTCTAAGTTTTTCTGTATTTCCTCTTGTTGCCTCCTTAAATTACATATTTCTCTAATACAGATCCCTCTAGTCACTGCCTTCATTGTATCCCACCCAACTGATGGTGAACTTCCCCCATTCTCATTAATTTCCCATATTTCCGACATTTCTTTCTGCATTTTTTCTACCACCATATCATATTTTAAGATCCTAGTATTCATCTTCCATCTATTTGCCTCCCTATAATCTCTTTTTACTTTAAAATCAAGGCTTACCAATGCATGATCCGTTACTTTAATTACCCCTAATTTCATATTACATACCTTTGTTGCTAAATCCTTTGAGACAAAAATATAATCTATCCTAGAGAAAGTTTTATGAACTGGAGAATAATATGTGTACCCAGGCTCCCCCATCCTAGTTAATCGCCATCCATCAACATAATCCTTCTCTTTTATCATTTTATTTAAAATTGTAATATTTCTTATTTCAAACCTAGTAGGTTTAGACCTGTCTACTGTATTGTCCATAACCATATTAAAATTTCCAGCTAAAATAACATACCCTCTTTTAAATTCCTCTATTTCCCTAAAAAATTCTTTAAAAATTCTTTTTGTCTCTCATTTAGGGCATATACATTAATTAAGGTATAATAATTATCTTCCAATTGCCCTTGTATCATAATATATCTCCCTTTCTCATCCTTTTTACTCTTTTCTATATTAAATCCACTTTTCTTCGAAATTATTATTGCCATCCCCTTTTTTTTTGAGGTGCACAGGGACTTTTCATAGTAGCCTGACCATTTTAAACGTATTTCATTCATACCTTCCTTAACTTGATGTGTTTCCTGCAGAAAGATAAAGTCGGACCCCTCTTTATTTAACAATTGCTCAATTCTCTTCCTTTTAACAACTGCCCCCAAACCTTTGACATTGAGTGTTGAAATCCGTATCTTCTTATCCATAATCTTTTTGTTTAATTTCTTTTAGATCCCTTGTGCACCCCCACATTATTAACAAAAACATAAATGTTAACATATAACAACATATAAACACTTTTTTTAACTCCCCCTCCCCTTTTCCCCCTCAAACCCCCTCCCTTCCCTCCCCTCTCCCCCCTTTCCCCTCCTCTACTACTCCGTAGGTGGAACACCCCGGTAATGGCCAACAACCTTAAGGGGGGGGGGGAATGAAGCCCACAGTTCTGAGATGGCAAGCCTCTCACTCATTTTTTTATTTTTTATTATCTCCCTTATATCAAAGCTTTATTTCCCACTTGTGCCTGAACATTCTTCCTCTCCTTCTTCTTGCTGAGATGACAAATCACTATCCATCCCCAGACTTCTCAGCAGCTCCATTCCCTGCTCCAGCGATATTACTCTGTGCTGTTTTCCATCTCGCGTAAATCTCAGGAACACCAGGTAACCCCATGAGTAAGCAATGCCCACCCGCTTAAGCTTTGCCAAAATTGGTTTTACACTTCTTCTCCAGACAACGGTTTGCTGACAGAGATCATTGTAGATTTGGACTGGCGTTTCTTGAAACTTCAACATTGCTATTGATCTCAATTTTTTCATAAATTGCTCCTACTTATTATAATTGCCAAATCTAACCAAAATGTCTCTTGGCATAGCTCTTGATCTATTTCCAGCTACTCTGTGGATTCTGTCGATGTCCTGCTGTGTTATGTCAATGTCGGGAACAAGCTCTTTGAACCATCCTAAAATACTCATTCTCAAATTTTCATCTTGTATTTCAGGGAGATTTTTTATTCTAAGATTCCCCCATCTTCCTTGGTCTCTCAATTGAATCAGCCTCTTCTCATGCAGATCAAATTTAATATTATGCTGAATTAACTGTTGTTCATTCAAATCCACTTGTTTTGATATTTGATTAACTTCTGTTTTAATCTCTTTTACATCTTTCTCAACTTTTACAACTGAAATATGCAAATTTTCCATTTTTTTGAAGACTTCTTCCTTGATCAGTTTTATTTCTTGAAGCATTGCTTGGCTGTTACTTTTAATGAACTCCATCAAATTGGTCTGCAGTTCGTCGAGTGCTGATTTTGGCCCAATGCCAGCTTCTGCCGCCATCTTTTCACTTTGTTGCTGTTCACTGTTTTGTTTATTTTCCAGACCGTTTTCTTCCCCGTTGCAATCACCAGGGGTGTCAATTTTAGTCAATCTTGCTGCCGAGTGGTCTGAGGGGTGTGATTTTTCTCTCCCCCAGGTGGGATTTTTAGCTTTATTTTTCCTTTTTGGCATTTAATCTTCCGATGCTTCTAATTACTGGGCGGAAGTTGATCACATCAATAAATCACAACTTTGATCCTTCCTTTGCCTCAGTTAATTCTTCTAGGTAATGATTAGTAACTATCTCTGCATTCCGATAATGCTGTGATTTACAGCATGAAAGCCTCCCTTAGAGCTACGTAGCTTCCCAAAACCGAAAGTAAAAAGGTTTTAACACTTTTACAGCTCTCTGAGAGACATTTCAAACTTTTCTGCTTGCAGAGATATTTCACCATTCATTATTATTATAAACAGAACTCGCATATCTTGCCAATTAGTGGAGATAATTGTGCTTCTAGGCTTTCTTTTCCGGAGCTGGGAAAAAGCCTACCACTCCATTGAACTGTCAGGCTCCGCCCCCCCATAATATACGTTGTTAAAACATCCTAAAAACATCCTACAATTCTGGATAGGCCTGCCCGAAGAGATCAGTCTTGATAGCTTTCTTGAATGCTAATAGACTGTCAAGTCTCCTCCGGCAGGCCATTCCACAGTCTGGGAGCAGCAGAAGAGAAGGTCCTCTGGGTAATACCCGTCAGCCTAACTTTGACTGACCGAAGTAGATTCTTCCCAGAGAACCTGAGTTTGCGGGGCGGATTGTACGGGAGAAGGCGATCCCGCAGGTAGCCTGGACCCAAACCATGTAGGGCTTTAAAGGTGATAACCAACACTTTATACTTCACCTGGAAACTAATTGGCAGCTAGTGAAGAGATTTTAAAACTGGTGTAATATGGTCACCCTTAGGTGTACCCAGTGACCAGCCTGGCTGCCATATTTTGAACTAGTTGAAGTTTCTGGACTAGGCACTATGTAGAGCACAGTGCTCAGGGGTAGATCATCTGCTTAGGCGACCATATCTCAACTCCGTATCCTGTTCTGAAGCTGGTTTGAAATGAGTCTAAAAAATATGTGCCATCCAAAACTGCTTGGAGTTGATTTGCAACTGCCCTCTCGATCACCTTGCCCTCAAATAGAAGATTTGATATTGGTCTATAGTTATTAAGGTCCAGGGGATCCAGGGAGGGCTTTTTAAGAAGTGGCCGTACCACCACTTCTTTTAAACATGATGGAAAACTCCCCTCCCTGAGAGATGCATTAATAATACATTGTAATTGTAATCTAACTGCAGCTCCTCCCTGGGTGACCAGCCAAGAAGGACAGGGATTGAGAGGTCAAGTTGTCTTCCTCACTCTTCCAAGCAGCTTGTCCACATCCTCGGGACTCATCAACTGAAATTGATCCAGTGTAATTCTATTCGCAGAGTTGCTGGACATTCCATTGAGTGTGTCTAAATCAGCTCTTATCCTAGAGTTTTTATCTGTTAAGTGATTGTTAAAGGCATCACAGTGAACTAGCACAAGCTCTAAAGTCGGGTTCAGGGGGGAAGGTGTCTGCATTAGAACAGTTCTGCTGGACATGAATTCGCAGACATAATGCGGTCAGAGAAGAAAGCTTTCTTCACTGCTCATATTGCCACCCCATAGGAATTAAGATGTTCTCTATGTCGTGTCTTGTTGGATATAAGTCAAGTTTTCCACCATTGGTGCTCCAGTCATCGTCCTTCCCACTTCAGCTCCCTGAGATCTTCTATATACTAGGATGCCCTATTAGAAGTGGGTCAGAGAGGACATTTGGGGGCGATTGTGTCAATAGCCCTAGTCAGGTCTCGATTTCATCTGTTAACCAGGGCTTCAACAGGATCATCGATGGTACCAGCCATAGAACCCTCTAAAGCTTTCTGGAATCCAAGAGGATCCATCAGCTTCGAGGGTGGACCATCTTAATAGATCCGCCACCCCTGCAGGGGCAGATAGCAGCCGTGATACTAACCCTGACCAGAGAATGATCTGTCCATGACAACACAGAGGTATTTATCCGCCTGTTCAGAAATGAATACAGCATCGAGGGTGTGACCTGCTGAATATGTGGATCCAGAGACCAATTGGGATAGGTCAATGTTTGTCATGGATGCCATGAACTCCCGAGCTGCACCTGACAAACTGGCCTCGAATGGGATGTTGAAGTTGTCCAGGACCAAAGCCTGGGCGACTCCCAACACCAGCTCTGAGACCAGTTCTGTGAGCTTGTCCCGGAAGTCTGCTAGGCAGTGGGGTGGCTGGTACACTAACAGAATAAATTTGATCATCCTTCTAGATAATCCACTGCCAGACAGCAAACTTGGCATTTCAGATACTGCCACAGCATCTGGACTGAAAGTGACTACTAAGTTAACTTTTAAGCAGAAAATACTACCAGGTAGCAGCAGTAGGAAGGCAAATTCCTCTTGCCAGATTTGAAAGGGTTTTAAGTAACCCTTCATGGTTGGTTGGTTTTGAAAATAATTTATTGTCCTTTAGTTCTGGTTACATAAATCAAATAATAAGTTGTACATTTACATTGAATTCCAATTCCAATTCTTGCCTGGTTTTAATACTGATATTCATTAACTTGCTTCATATTGTTTCATTACTCCCCACTCTTAAACCCTGGATCACCAAATTTTCTTTCAGACATGTTGAGAAGGGAACCTTTTATCCTTAGTCCTATGCTCTCCATAGCTCTGTAATATTCAGCTTCAGCTTTATTTACAAATTCAATGAACATCCATACCCCTTCGAACTTGTCTTCATTTAATTGTCTTTGTGCAATCCTTAACTTTTGGGCCAATTCTCTAAGAGTGATCTGCCATACTCTCTGGTTCCAGTTTTCAATATAGAGCCTTTTACCATCTTTCCAATACTTGGCAATATTTGGCAATCTTGCCATTAACAATAGATGACTCACTAATTCTATATACAAATTAAGCAAGGCTATGTTATGAGATGGATGGACCCATTGTCCTGTTATTGAACTAGTCTCTTGAAACACTAATATCCAGAAATTATTTACCCCAGGGCAGGTCCACCACATATGTAAATACATTCCTGTGCCTGAGCAGCCCCTCCAACACAATGGGGATGTCCCTGGGCTCATCATTGACAATTTCCTTGGTGTGAGATACCATCTCTGTGTCAATTTTAACATCAATTCCCTATTTTGAATCAATATTGTTTTAAATGGACACCTCTCCCACAATGCATTCCAATTTGTTTAAAGGAATCCTTTGTGATTAATTGGCTGAGGCAGAATATCCCTTGTTTGATTCAACTGGTTGACGAGTATGGGCATGCCATCTATTTTCATAGATGGGTATGTCAGATCTGCATGGAAATATGTATTCAGTTTTAGGTATCACATCAAAGAGAGCCAGGCATGCTTTGTGGCCATGATCAGGCAATGGAGTGGGGATGCTCTGCCTGAGAGTTGAGGTATTTTGATCACAAGGCTACCCATCTCTGTAAGGGCTATAAATGTTAATTTTGTCCTGTTTATCCTCAGAACCTGTATCAGTTGGGTTTGAGACATCCCAGTTGGTAACGAAGCCAAGTAAAAACATACAAACATCACCACAGACTCAAAAATAAATTGAAATGCATTAAACATTAACAAAAATTAAGAAAATTAGTGTGATGATTACATGAGAATAATTTAGAAGATTCTTTGTGACTGCATTATTAGAAACTAGAGAGAAAAAAAAGTCTAAAAGTGAAAATTAAGTACTCTAAACAAAAAAAGGACTTAAGGAGGTAATTCTGGTAGGGTATGTTCGAATGGTTGCATCTTCTATTAGATCTTAAATCCAAACTTTTCACCCAATTCCAGAGCCTTAAGCATAATGGCATTGAAGAGGTTAACTGAATTTGGGATTAAAAGGTGTAGCCTGGGCCCTATCAACATGGAGTTGGATTCTGAAGCATTTTCTGGTTATATCCGGATTTTCATGAAATTGGTTTAGTCTGTCAGCAGCATATGAAGCAAGACAAGCAGAGTACACAAACCCACTTTCATAGGTCTAACAGCACTTGAAAGTGCAATACTTCAGGGATGAGTGGGCAGAGTCCCACAAGTAGAACAGAACATCATCAACACCGTAGGTGCTGCTCAACAAATGAGGGAGGTTTGCTCCCTGCCCTCTCCATGCTCCCCTCTTCAGGGAAGTGTAATGGAAGAGGGGAATGACACCCACACTTCACATTCACCGTTTGTCTTCAGAAGTGAAATGCGCTCCGTTTTCAGTATGGTTACATTGATATGAAGCCACACACAGCCACAGCACTGGAGATGTGTTACTGCATTATTGAATGTCCTGCTCCCTTGGTCATTGTAATGATGGAGAATGAATTACTACCCTGTACATGTTAAGGTGAAACATTGACTTCAACATGTTTCCATGATATGCCACAGCCCTTGCTGAGTGACTATGCTCCTGCGACAGTGAAGTAGCTGCAAAGGTGTGGCAGGAAAAGTTCTTAAAGCCCTTAAAACAAAAGTAAGCAACTATGAAGTAGCAGCAAGGTAAAGGAAGTGAATCAGAAAAACTCTAACCCAGCCCCTGACACCAAAACAGTGCAACTGCAATGTAGTGCAATTTACAAATAGAAATTAGAAGAGGAAAGCCTGAAGTGCCCTGTATTGAAATTGCACAATTGCAGCAGTAAAGAGTGGAAGAGCACTACTGAAAAATAGTGCTAAGTGAAGTTAGAAGGAAGCCTATGTCCAAAGAAAGCTAATGTGAGTGGGGGGAGGGGGGACGGCCCTTGGCCAGGTCACAGACACATGCATGGTTGCTGCAGAGTGGCCACAACATCATATGTGATGAATAATCATGATGTGCTCTTGCTCTGCATTAAATTACCCAGGTAGATTGGCCCTGAGTTTGGTTCTAAGATAGCTTCAAGTCTGGACATGAGTCTAAGTCCCATTTTCAGAAAGAAGGTCCCAATTTCAGAAAATATTCTCAAATCTAACTTCAGAAAGCAAAGAGTTAAAATTATTTGCAAGTTATACAGTCTAAGAGTCTAAAGAGTTCCATAGTTACCCAAATCCTTGGGTCCCGTAGTCAAGGGATGATCAGAAATGAAGCAGCGAGAAGAGTGATATGAAGAAGTGGCATTGAGTTCTTGCTACCTGTGCTTATATACACTTGTTCTGGCCAGAGGTGGAGTGATGAGGCAACCATCTTCCAATCAAAAATGGGCTGCATGGGTGCTTAGACTATCCATTCATTAATCAGAAGTGAGGTGTCCATCTACCCCCCAACAATCTCCCATTTTATGGCGATGTGTTTTGGGAACATCTTCAACATTATCATTAATCTGAGACTTTTCAAAAATTTTACTGAAAGCTATCATCTGCCCATGTTATTTTGACTGAAATGTACAGTGGAGAGCTCACAGACATCTTTGGTCATAAACACTTTTTAACTTTGCAGTCATTGTTTATGCTTCTTGTTATGACTGCCAAAACCAACAGGCATCGAGTAAGGACATTCATCAGCATTCCATATTTGTGCACAATGCACAACACGAGCTTGTTTTATTATGGCTTTAATTTTTGTGAACCGCCCAGAGAGCTTCAGCTATTGGACGGTATAAAAATGTAATAAATAAATAAATAAATAGTCAGCAAAAGGTTTTTCCTCCTAGTTGTTATCTGAGCAAGCATCAGCTCTCCTGTTCCTCTGTTCATTATCAGCAGCTCTGCAAGCACTGCTCACCATGACCTTGCTATTGCTCTGCAGCTGCATCAAACCCAGTCCTTTAAAATCCTAATTTGAGGCATTATAATGCCATATCATTAATTAGCATTAAATCATACATCCATGCACTTCATGGAATCATAGGAAAGGAGAGTTGGAAGGGGCCTGTAAGGCCATCGAGTCCAACCCCCTGCTCAGTGCAGGAATCAACATTAAAGTATACCTGACAGATGGCTGCCCAGCTGCATCTTGAATGCCCCTAGGGTGGGAGAGCCCATGACCTCCCTAGGTAATTGATTCCATTGTTGTACTGCTCTAACAGTCAGGAAGTTTTTCCGGAGGTCTAGCCAGAATCTGACATCTTGTAACTTGAGCCTATTATTCCGTGTCCTGCACTCTGGGATGATTGACAAGAGATCCTGGCCCTCCTCTTTCTGACAACCTTTCAAGTATTTGAAGAGTGCTATCAAGTCTCCCCTCAGTCTTCTCTTCTCCAGGCTAAACATGCCCAGTTCTTTCAGTCTCTCTTCATAGGGCTTTGTTTCCAGACCCCTGATCATCCTCGTTTCTCTCCTCTGAACACGCTCCAGCTTGTCTGCATCCTTCTTGAATTGTGGAGCCCAGAACTGGATGCAATACTCAAAATTAGGCCTAACCAGGGCCAAATAGATGGGAACCAGTATGTCATACGATTTGGAAGCTATACTTCTATTAATGCATTCCAAAATAGCATTTTCTTTTTTTGCAGTCACATCACACTGTTGGATCTACAACAATTCCAAGATCTTTCTTGCTTTTAGTATTGTTAAGCCAAGTATATCCATCTTGTAACTGTGCATTTTGTTTCTTTTTCCTAGATGTAGAACTTGGCATTTATCCCTATTAAATTTCATTCTGTTGTTCTCAGCTTAACACTCCAGCCTATTAAGGCCACTTTGAACTTTGTTTCTGTTTTCCATAGTATTAGCTATCCCACCCAGTTTTGTGCCTCTGCTATAGTACAGTGGCCAGATAAAAAAGAGGGTAGGGCTCCTGCAGCTTGGACTGTTGTGATGAAGAGAAAATTTCACCAGGTGCTGTATGAATACAAATGAGACCTGCTGAAATTCCATTTTCTATACAACTGTTAAGGAGTCCTGTCCTCCTTTCCATATGCTCACCCTACATTTGGGTGGTTCCCTTGGCTGTAGGACTCTGGATTCAGGCCCCAAAGCCCAGCCCTAGTTGCGCCACTGTTCCTATTCCCTCTACCCCTTTACTTAACAGTTTGTTTTCTGGTTCCTTCCCACTTTTATTGAGTTTTATTTATGAATCCTTCCTGTTTCATCTATAATTGCATGGTGGCTTTCCAGCAAGATTTGAACAGAATGCAGTAAAGATGCAAAACTCATACAGAATCTTGAATAAGGCTGCTGAATTTGCCTGAATTAGCATTCATATGTCTTCTTTTGGTGCCATGCCTTTTGCTACAAGCTGCTCTTCCTGAAGTATGAAAAATTTGGATCTTTCTGTCAGGGCGGAAAATTTATCTCCAGAAAGACAAGCCCTGGAAGAAAACTGGACTTGGCACAGAGTTTCACACAGGTGGTGCTTATTAGTGTTGGAACTGTAAAGGTCGTAGATAAGGGATGAATTTCTCGTCTTATCCCTTAATTGAATTATTGGATGATGAAACTGTGTCATAATACTGTCTATGAAATGTATACATATATATGTTTTGCTTGCTGGTCGTTGATGGTTGTGGTGTGTCTCTTGTTGTTAAAGGAAGATTTTGTTTAGGAACGTTAATATTATATGCCTCAGTAAACTCTATTGCTGAAGAATCCACTTGTGTGAGTATTTCTTTTGAGGAAGGCACTCAGTCAGCTGTGCAGGGAGCCAAACGTACGCGACAGTTTCCTCCTCATTGTTCTAGGCTGCAGAAGTGGTTCTGTTAGTGTAATGGAAGTGTGATGTAGAAGTGCTAGCAAAACAAACCATTTTGTTAAAGTGTGATGTAGTGGCTAAGGTGTTGGACTGGGAGTCGAGAGATCCGGGTTCTAGTCCCCACTCGGCCATGGAAACCCACTGGGTGACTTTGGGCCAGCCACAGACTCTCAGCTCAACCTACCTCACAGGATTGTTGTTGTGAGGATAACATGGAGTGGAGTAGGATTATGTACGCCCCCTTGGGTTCTTTGGAGGAAAAAAGGCGGGATATAAATGTAATAAATAAATAAATAAAGTAGCAGCTCTATGTGCTTTAATGAGTGCCCATTACTATATCTTGTAGTAGTGAATTCCATAGTTTAATTATGCACTGTGTGAAGAAGCACTTTATTTTATCTATCCTGAATCTCCTACCAATTAGATTCATGATATGACTTTGGGTTCTAGTTTTTGGAGATAAGGAGAAAAATATCTCCTTGTCAATATTCTCCACACCATGCAGAACTTTGTACACCTCTATCATGTCTCTCCTTAGCCTCCTTTTTTCCATGCTAAACAATCCCAGCTGTGTAGTCTTCCCTCATAGGGGAGAGGCACCAGCTTTTTAATATTTTCTGTACTTTTTCCTGCTGTGCAATAATCTGTTTTTGGGTTGTTGCTGTTGTTTTGGTGTGGTGACTGGAACTCTATAGAGTATTCCGCCTGAGAGCACAGCCCACATCCCCCCTGTAGTTGCACACTGCAGGGGAAGAGTAGTAGGGTCAGGTATGTTGTTCTTCAGCCTGCCTGCTATTATTGATCTCATCTTCTAATGTGTTTGCATCTGAGAAAGCCCAGAATATTCTGGAAAATCAGTAGAAAGCACCATTCTAGGTTTAGAACTCCAAGTTTTGAAGGACACTTGGACAAGACATTCTGGCTGAGCTGGGAGACACGCTAATCAAGGGTTGTTTCCCATTCTGTTCCTATCCCTCCGCCCCCGCCCGGTTGATTAGCACGTGGTCCGAACTCAGCCTCTGAATGGGCTAGTTAGTCTACATCCTCACCGCCACTGTCAGCTGCTCTCCTTTTTCTCATCATCGTTCTCGCATCCTTCTTGACAAGCAAAGTGCTGGTGAGCAAACAGGCAGTGGCATCGCCTGCTCTTCCTTAAGTTGAACCAGCCTCCTGTTCCGCACATGCGAAGAGGCGCACTTCTTTCTATCCCCGCCATACATTGTACAGGATTGGACACAGTTTCTAGGGGAGACGCGAAGGGCGGAGCGCTGGAAAGGGAGGCGGCGGGGCTGGCTCGCTCCAGCAGGTGGAGCCGCGGTAGCGTCTCTCCCTCGTTCCCTCGGGCGGGAGGGGGCTGTCGGGGACCGAGATACGCAATCGCAGGCGCTCCCACGTAACCGGATCCCATAGAGCCAGCCAGTCACTGCCGAGGTTTCTCCGGACGCGCCATGGCCGGGTAGCGGGGAGCTGGTGGGGGCGGCCAGAATGCTGCGGGCGCTGGCTCAGGCGATGCGTCTCGCCATCCTTTTGCAACTGCTCGTCGGCCCCGGCTGGCCAGCTCGGGGCAAAGCGCAGCTGGGGGAGTCTCCCAGTCCGCAGGGTGAGTGGATGCGAGGCTAGTAAGGCAAGGCAAGGCAAGGCGCACCCAGGGCGAACGGGTTGGAGTGGCGCCCGGGAGACCGGCCGGCGGGCGGGCGGGGGGCGGGGGGCGCGGCGGCCGCATTGAGGTCTGTATATTGAATGGGGGGGGGGCGTGGAGGAGGCTTCCGTCTCCGCGGTGGACATCTGGAATCTGCTCTCCGTTGCGAGGGTGAATGGGTGGGGCACCTTTGTCGGGTGGGAGTTGCTCCTTAAAATTCTTGCGGTGTGTGTGTGTATTCGCTTCTGCGCCGTTATATGATCTCACCATCCCAGTCAAGTTGAGGGGTCTTACACATATTAGCTTTGCCGCGCTGGATTTTGAGTCTGTCCCCGGCTTTTATTTATCATTGTATGTGACTCCAGTATTCCTTCTTCATCCCCAAAGAGTAAGGGGGGACCCATCTACTTTTGTAACGTGAATAAGGAGCCGCGATGGATGCAAGGTGGGGGGAGGATGGGGGAAAGAAGAAGGGTGGGTCCGCGCTAATTCTGGGTACACGCGCGCGCGCGCGCGCACCAGCCTTATTGTCTCTCGATATAGTGAGGCCCATTGTCTACTCCAAAAGCACTCGACGTGGAGAACCTCCTCCCTGGACAAAAGAAGTCAAAAGGGGTAGGAATCGACAGCTACTTCTTGAGGTCTGAGCTATGACCGTGGGAGGGGTTGAAAAGGAGGGTTGTGGGGAAGGGTTGTCTATTCTTATGGCCGACTGGAACTTTTAATTTTTTATTTTAATTTTTGTGAACCGCCCAGAGAGCTTTGGCTATTGGGCGGTATAAAAATGTAATAAATAAATAAATAAACTTCCTTCTCCCCCTCTCCCCCATCTTTTAGGCTGCGCACAGCACAGTAGCATTGCCCTGCCCATCTTTCTGTGATCTTCACACCATTTTACTCTTCCCTTTTACCGTTATCTCCTTACATGGTAATCTGCTAGTTTCCCCTATACATGCAGCCCATCCAGGGTCTTTCCCTAGTGGCCTGAACCTTTGTCTGCCTCTTCATTTAGCCACCATCTCTGTGATGTATGTCTCTTCTTTTTGTACATTTCACCCATTTCAGTCATCTTCCAACAAATTGACTCTTGTTCCATACCCATTCTTTCTGTCTTTGACCCTTATTGATGTACCTGTTGTTCTGCATTTTATTTATCTTGATAGATCTCACATGCATGTATGTCACTCGATGTATTGCACCCAAATTTGTGAGCTCCCAGCATTGAACAGAATTGTGTGTGAAATGTCAAAGGCCAGATCTACATCAAGCAGGATATGACACTTTGAAAATGGTGTGAAAACTCTATATGGACTGTGTGCTGGGCCCCAACAGTTTCAGTACTTTTATAAACCATTTTAAAGTAGTAGTGTAGATCCTGCCAAGAAATCTCTTATTTGTGGTGTTTGATCTGTGATGGCTCTTCCATACTTGCATATGTGGCCAGGGTCTGTCAGTCTAACATTATCCTATTTACCTATCTCATGCATATTCCATCTATACAATGTTTTTTTTCTATTTATCTGACTCTTTAATCTATTCATCTCCTGTCTACTTATTTGTATTTTTCCAGGTGCAATGGTGATGTAATTCTCTGCCTTCATCCCCTTCTGAGCACCATGTTCTTCCTTCAGGGGATCCTTGCTTGGAACATGGTGTGTGCCTTAAAAACAAAGGTGGGCAGAAAGTAGATCTCTAGAAGTTTTGACTTCAACTCCCAGAAGCACCTGCCAGCATGGCCAAAGGTAAAGAATGCTGGGAGTTGCAATCTAAAACATCTGGAGCTCTCTCTGCTCACCGCTGCCTTAAGAGACATCTATGAAGAGCTGCACTAAAGGGGAAAGCATCTCCCTGTAGTGGTGACAAATGGCAGAAATGGAGGAATAGCACGGTGTGGTTGGGTGTAGGGTTGGTGCAAGTGTCCAGTTGGTTCTGTGAGGGCAGCGGATCACCTCATGGACCCAACTGGATATGCTCAGCACAAGGGCAGACCTGTGTCCCAGCACTTGTGAGTGCCTGCAAGCACTCAGGTGCAGGTCGACTGTGGGAAAGTATGCTTTCCTCTGCTCTGCTCCAATTGGGGCCTTAAAGGTCCTTGCAACGCAAGGCACCTTGTATTAAGAGGGCCTTTAAGGCCCCGATTGGAGTAGTTGGGAGGGTTGGAAAGAGTGCTTCCCGGAGCCTCCAGAAAGTGTGCAGTTCCCCCGGGCATGCTAATGGTGGCTGACATCAGCATGCCCAGGGGAATTATGCACTTTCTGGAGGCTCTGAGAAGCACTCTTTCCCCTTGCTCTGCTCTGAAGCCTTCTTTGTGTTAACAGGGCCTTTAAGGCCCCCATTGGTGCAGAGGGGAGGGAAATGTACAATCTCCGGAGGGTGTGGAAATTGCGCATTTCCCCCTTCTGTGCTAATGGTGGGCCATTGCTGCCATTAGTGCAGGGGGGGAGAAGGTGCTCCGCATAGGCTTGCACAGTGGATGCTATATGCATCCGTAAATTTCTAGTTGGGTGTGCGTGAAGGGAAAGTGACCTGAGGGTAGCTGCATGATACAGCCTCCACCCAGCTGAGGGGGAAACAAAAGTTGAGAAAGATTACAACCATTCAACATTCACATTAAGGCACTATATCAACACAGAACGATATACAATGCTGCTAAAAATATTGTACTGACAAAAGACTTGTCCTATCCTATGAAATGTGGTGGGATGGGTTGTAAAGTGAAGGGATTTTATTAGTACTAAATAACTATAACAAATAAATAAAATAAAATAGTGATGGTTAAATCTGCCACTATATATTTGAGATCTGGCAGTTTGCCCCAGTTATTAACTTGTGCCTAAAGCTTAACCCTAGAACCTGTTTTCCACACTTGGGCTTGCAAGTAACATTTAGGATGCCTCTGAACAGCCATGAAGCCCTCAGCCTCTGTAATCCAAACATTGGTGACATGGGTGAAGGGCTGCTAAGGTGGGCTGTGGCTTCCAGGCCGGCATTAGCTCCAGCAACTATCTTCTTACAAATTAATCACTAATTCTATTTCATGTTTTTATTTATTATATTGTGTTGTTTCCTTCCAGAAGTTTAGAGCAGCCTACAAAGGGTTCCTGTGTGGCCTTCCATCCCAAATAATGTTAAGACTCAGACCTGCATAGCTACATCAGGCACCTTCAGTCCACCCACTATCTAAATTTGCACCAATTTAAAGGCTGGGAAATAAATGGAGGGGAAATTTTCTATGCCCTGAAAGGAGAGGGTAGGAACTATAACTCCCTTTCTGCATTTGCTGGAGACTCACAGAAGTGTTGAAAGGGAGGTGGACACTAACAGATGTCAGTATAACACTTAATCGTGAGAGGATTACATTGCCAAGTACATTGTGTCCCACCACACTGCCCCCAGCCATTGGTTCATTTACTTCAGCCACATTCTTTTCCCTTTTGCAGTGCTTTTGAATTTCGTAAATGGTTTCTCCTTTGTCTTACAATTCCACCCCACCCACCCCGCCTGGTCCGTCACAACTATGCGCAAATTAGCCCATATGCTTATATATAGTTTTGTTTGTGTCCTTGTAAGTTACCTACTCCACTTCAGCTTCCCATTCAGCTGAAACCTACACAGAGCCCTTGCAAAAGACTGGGGGCGGGGGTATGATCCACCCAACCCCCCAATTTATGCAAATAGTGGGACCTGGAAAAATGTGCAAAATATTTTGGGATTTTTTTTAAAAAATCTGTTGCAATCCACAGTTGTGGAATTCCATCGGGCTCAAATGGAATGGAATTCACACAAGCTGACCGAGGAGCCTGGAAAAGTTGGAGTCTGGATCCTCTCAGAAAAAGACAGCCAAAGCAAGTAGAAGAAACACACTTTGAGGAGGTTGGCCCTACACTTAATACGGCTTGTTGGCAAGGCCTATGACTGCAGCCATTCTCTTCCTGTACCAGTTTTCAACAACTTGCAGCCCATCAGGTTAGATGCAGCCCACCAGCCAGTAATGTGGATGGTCTGCTGGCTGTTCAACAATACCATTTTTGCAGCCTCAAGTTAGCAGTGGAAGCAGGAGGCTTGCTTGAGTCCCTGGCAGGCTGTCTTACATGACTGTGAAGCTATTTGCAGATTGGTCACAATTTTTTTCTCTTCTGTTCTGGCAAATGGGGAGGGTAGAGCCTTCTCTGTAAGTTTTGTGTGGTCCCACTGAAAAGAGTGTTCCTGCCAAGTTCATATCAGGCCTGATGGACAGTGCCAGTTTTTGAACCTGCACAGTAGCAGTTGCTGAGATGTTTGTATGTGGTATGCTACCCTTGGCATCCCATAGCATATTGTATCCTACTGTCTTTATGTTGAATCCCACTCCCTGTGTGAAGAAGATAAGGATCCTCCAGATAATCTTGGCTTTGCCCCACCGCACCCCCCACCCCCCACCCCCCCATAGCCTGAAAAAGGTGATCAGGCTATGTGCTTGCTTTTCTGCTCTTAGAATATTTCTTGTAGTTGAAGTAAGTTGAGCATCTGGGAAAATCTGGATCCAACATCATTGGTCTCCTATGGCCTTAGCTAGACCTAAGGTTTATCCCGGGATCGTCCCGGAGTCATCCCCGTTCATTGGCCAGGTTGGCTGAGGGTGATGGCAGTTGTAGCCCAACAACATCTAGAGATCCAAGGTTGGGACCACTGGTAGTGTTACTCTAAACACTATGGCCTTAGCTAGACCTAAAGTTTATCCCGGGATCGTCCCGGGGTCGTTCACGTAAATGACACACAGGATATTCTGCAAGCAGGCAGGGACGATCCCGGGATAAACCTTAGGTCTAGCTAAGGCCAAAGTCTCCTATCCTATGGTATGCTTTCAGGTTTGGTTTCTATTAGTGTGATTTTGAGGAAGCATTTTGGAGAGATGTAATCCTCTTGACTCCCCTATTCAACTTCATTGTTGCCAGTTCCCTCATTTTAGAAAAGTTTCTTTTGAAGTCAATTGTTGACTGTGTTGGTCTTCCTTGGCAACTTTTCATTTAAATACATATAAATTTTAGCAGCACTGTGATATCTGTTTCCAATTGGTTCAACAGCACTCACATCTTGCACTAGGCCCTGGGCAGCACTCAGGTGGATTGCTAAGCGCTTAAAATATTTGGGGTGAAACTTTCCATTGGCATCAATGGAAGGTTTTTTTCTAAGATTAGTTGCCATGTGGAGGGGTGGGCAGTTGGGGAGTTACAGAGCACAGAGAAGGGAAGAATAACTGTGATCCTCCTAGAAATCCAGCCAATGTGGGGATAATTGAAGTCAATCATTACTTCAGCACTTTCTCATTGGATGTCTTCTTGATCTCATTTTCCGTCTCAAGATCACCCAGAGCGTTCTGGTCCAGCATGTTCCCAGTACTAAATTAACTTTTGGAGGTGGATATAGTCACTCTTGTGTTTCTGTAGAGGAGTCTGCCCATTTTTAGGCTTTCTGGTCTGCTTGACACTGTGCCCCCTTTGATGTACAGAGCAACATCAAATCCAGTATGTCTTTCCTTGTCCTTGCTATAGAGTTTCAATCTAGAGATGGTTCTCTCTATTCCAGCAGTTTTTTGTTAGGCCTACTATATGTATCTTCTCCTTTAAAACCAAACACTTCAATTCCCCCATCTTGGTGCAGAAGCATATCTCTTCTGCAGATGTCTCTGGTGTGTGTATCTTCTGCTATAGCACTTAGGCCTCTTTGACTGACTCTCCTACTTCACCATATACTCATGGCTATTTCCTTCCCATCTCCATCTGGGCAATTGGAAACATTTTCACCTTCATCCTGCAAGAATGAATAATCTGAACCAATGCTTTTTAATTCCATAGAGTCCCATTCCCTGTTCAATGCAGGAATCCACCTTAAAGCATGCCTGGCAGATGGCTGTCCAGCTGCCTCTTGAATGCCTCTAGTGTGGGAGAGCCCATAACCTCCCTACATAATTGGTTCCATTGTCATACTGCTCTAACAATCAGGAAGTTTTTCCTGATGTCCAGCCAGAATCTGGCTTCCTGTAACTTGAGCCCGTTATTCTGTGTCCTGCACTCTGGGAGGATCGAGAAGAGACCCTGGCCCTCCTCTGTGTGACAACCTTTTAAGTATTTGAAGAGTGCTATCATGTCTCCCCTCAGTCTTCTCTTCTCCAGGTTAAATATACCCAGTTCTTTCAGTCTCTCCTCATAGGGTGTTGTTTCCAGATCCCTGGTCAACCATGTTGCTCTCCATTGAACTCCCTCCAGCTTGTTTGCATCCTTCTTGAAGTGTAGACATTTATTTTGTCTCATTCTGGGTTGTGGTCAAGCAAGTCTTGATTTCAAAAATCTGCAAAACTTGTAGAGACTTGTAGAAACTTGTAGGGAGGTGCATATGTACCTAGAATAGGGATCCATATTTCAACTCTCTGAAAAGACTATCATTTGTCCACGCTCTCAGTTGTTACTAAGGTGTGACAGAGCCATCCAGTGCAGACCACCTCCTAACACATTCCCAGTCTGTTACTGCCAACCTGCCAACCTCTCCCTTGCTTGTCCCAGGCATTGCATTGATTCTTTCCAATGCTCCAAATTCTCCAACTGCTTCTCCTTCCCCTACTCACGCTACCTGTACTGTGCTCCAGACCCGCAGTCACAAACAGTATTCATTGTTGGGCATTCCCCAGACCCTAACCATACATCAATCACCAATGTGATATTCTATTAGACTTCCTACTGTTCTAAAATATTTATGCTTCACTGGATTGATAACAATGGAGAGAAAGTCACCTCTGCCATTTATAAACTTGGGCAAGTCATTGTCAGTGTCTTGCTGTGGCTGGTTCAGGTACAGTCCTGAGGCGGACTCTAGGACAAATCTGTTTTGAAGGTCAAATGGCAGGCAGAAGTCAGAAGGGAAACAGAAGATGAACAAATATCCTCTCATGCTGACATATGCATCCAGGGGTTGGAGACTTGTCATATTTGTGATGGGCATGTGTGATGTAGTGGTTAGAGTGTTGGACTTGGATTTGGGAGATCTGAATTCTAGTCCCCGCTCAACCATGAAGCTCACTTGGTGACTTTGGGCCAGTCACTGACTCTCAGGTTGTTGTGGCTAAAAATGGAGGGGAGGAGGACTGTGCAAGCCATCTGGAGTTCCTTGCAAGGTGGGATATAAATGTAATAAATAAATATAAATAAATACTGGTAAATTTGCTGCTTGGTGAGAAGATTGTGGCTATCACATGCCATCTTGGTACCTTTGCAGATATGCTGGGGTGCAGCCAGTGGTTGTTAGTTTATACCAATGGTGTGGGGAAATATAGTTATGAGGTCCTGGAAGCCAAATTTAGGTTGCTAGGTAGGAGGTTGAAAGCCAGGACCACCAAAGTAGTTTTCTCTGAAATGCTACCTGTTCCATATGCAAGGCCAGCTGGAGAGGTGAAGCTAAGGAGCGTCAGTGCACAGATGAGATGGTGGGATAAAGGGGAGTGGTTAAGATTTGTTGGGCAAATGTTTTTATTGAGTTTTCAAAAAAACAAACAGAGAAAGCAAAAACAAAACACATTAATACTAATTCACAATCCCTCCCCTTCCCTCCCCAAGCTTGGTCAATTTCAAAATTTTCTTCTTCCATATTTTGTTTTCTGCTTCTATTCCAATGTGTTATATTACTTTATCCTATTTCATTCATTTTTATTTTTTCATGAATCACACAAATTTCTATAAGCTTCTGCCAAAGTTACTCTGTTTGATTCTTTTTCATATAGCATATATATCTTCGCCAGTCCTCCTTAAAAGTATCTGTTTCCTTTATTCCTCTATGTACTCTTAACTTTTGTGTCAGCTTTTCATTTATTGCTATATCCCAAATTTTCTTTTTCCTCATAGATATTGTCAACATCTGAGCTGTCTTCCAGTTATTTGCTATTAATTGCCTTGCGGCTGTCAACAAAAAGCCAATTAATATTTTTTCTCTTATCTCTCTATTTTCTTTTACAAATGTATTCAACAAAGCTAACTCTGGTGTTTTGCAAATCTCTTGATCAGTATTTTTTTCTATTACTTGAAAAATCTTATCCCAAAACTTCCTAACCTTCATACATTCCCATCACATATGAATTTGGGTTCCATTAGTTTCACACCCTCTCTAACACAAAGGTGATAAATTCTTATTCATTTTTGCCAACTTCACCAGTGTCAGGTTCCACTTCTGGATTAGTTTTAGTGCAACTTCTTTTATTTTTGCGGTTATTGTTTGAAAGGGAAATCTTTCAAACAATCCTATTCTCCATTCTCTGTCTCCTCTTCAATGTCTCTTTCCCATATCTGTCTTATTGTTACATTCCCCCTTATCTCTATCTTTATTAAGATTATGTATATTTGTGTTATAATTCATAATTATTTGTGAATTTTTCCCATTCTGTTAAATCTCTTGTACTTTGCCTTATTATTTTCTAATTCTTATAAATTGACTAATTTACAACCAAACTAACTATGACATTCCCATATTTTTGTGCATGGTTGTTCAAAATTTCTTGTCTTATTATTATTATTATTATTATTTATTGCATTTTTATACCGCCCAATAGCTGAAGCTCCGTGGGCGGTTCACAAAAACTAAAACAATTCAAAGTGTAAAACAAACAGTATAAAAACATGAGATAAAATACACACATTAAAACGAATTAAAACATACCATACATGATTAAACATCCTGAAAACATTTTAAAATTTCACTGGATAGGCCTGCTGGAATAGATCAGTCTTTATTGCTTTTTTAAATTCTAAAAGACTGTCAAGTTGACGAATCTCCTCCGGCAGGCCATTCCACAGTCTGGGAGCAGCAGAAGAGAAGGTCCTCTGGGTAACAGTTGTTAATCTAGTTTTTGCTAGCTGAAGTGGATTCTTCCCAGAGGACCTGAGTGTGCGGGGCGGATTGTACAGGAGAAGGCGATCCCGCAGGTAGCCTGGACCCAAACCATGTAGGGCTTTAAAGGTAATAACCAACACTTTGTACTTCGCCCGGAAACTAATCGGCAGCCAGTGAAGAGATTTTAAAACTGGTGTAATGTGGTCACCCCTAGGTGTACCAGTGACCAGCCTGGCTGCAATATTTTGGACTAATTGAAGTTTCTGGACTAGGCACAGAGGTAGCCCCATGTAGAGCGCATTACAGAAGTCAAGCCTTGAAGTTACCAGTGCGTGCACTACCGTCTTTAGGTCTTCTAACTCTAGGAAGGGGCGCAGCTGGCGTATCAGCCGAAGCTGATAGTAGGCACTCCTGGCCGTCGCATCTATCTGGGCTGTCATTTGGAGCGACGGATCCAGAAGCACCCCCAAGCTGCGAACACAGTCTTTCAGGGGGAGTGTAACCCCATCCAGAACCGGTTGACACACCTCCAAACCTAGGTTGTGGCCTTTGACAGCGAGCACCTCCGTCTTGTCTGGATTCAGCTTCAGTTTGTTTTTCCTCATCCAGGCATTCATTCAGAGGAGACACACTATCCTTAGCTGACGCTGTTATTGAAGGCATAGAGAAATATATTTGGGTGTCATCAGCATACTGATAGCACCCCGCACCATGCCTCCGGATGATCTCTCCCAGCGGTTTCATGTAAATATTAAATAGCATTGGGGAAAGGATTGCACCTTGCGGTACACTGCACAGCAGCTCCTTTTTTGAGGAGCAGCTATCCCCAAGCATCACCATCTGGAACCTGCCCGAGAGGTAGGACTGGAACCACTGAAGGACAGTGCCTCCAATTCCCAATCCCCTCAGGCGATCCAGAAGGATACCATGGTCAATACCTATCCCTGCACAGAAATACAGGCGGATGAGATTGGGAGCCCCGTCGAGAGCGTCTGGATTAAAATAAATGGGGCTAGGAATAAAAAGAATATGATAATCGGAGTCTACTACCGACCACCCAATCAAGGAGAAGACGAGGACGAAACTTTTGAGAAACAAATTACCAGTGTTTCAAGGAAGTGTGATGTAGTAGTGATGGGGGACTTCAATTACCCTGATATCTGTTGGGAGACCATTACTGCCAAAAGCGGCCCTTCCAAGAAATTCCTGACATGTATGGGTGATAACTTTCTCCTACAGAAAGTGGTGGAAGGAACTAGAGGATCGGCAATCCTTGACTTGTTATTGACCAATAGGGATGACTTAGTGGATAAAGTGGCAGTTACGGGAACTCTGGGGGAAAGTGACCACGTCATACTTGAATTCTTGATTATGAAGGAGACAAAAGTCGATTTTAGGAAACTGATTTTAATAAACTCAGAACTATAATAAGTAAGGTCCCGTGGCAAGGGAGCCTAAAGAGAAAAGGAGTGCAGGATGGGTGGGAGTATCTAAAAAATGAAATTTTAAAGGCACAGTTACAAACAATTCCAACAAGGAGAAAAGATAGAAGACAACAGAGGAAACCAATGTGGCTCCACAAAAAGCTTATTGATGAACTGAAAACAAAAAGGGATACATATAGGAAGTGGAAGGAAGGCCAGGCTACAAAAGAAGAGTACAGACAAGTGGCGCAGAAGTGCCGAAATGGCGTCAGGAAGGCTAAAGCTGTGAATGAGCTGAGATTAGCAAGGGATGCTAAAAGCAATAAAAAGGCTTTCTTCAGATACGTGAGTAGTAAAAGACAGAGGAAAGAAATGGTGGTTCAACTGCTTAATGAGGATGGCAAATTGATAACAGATGACAAAGAAAAGGCTGAAGTGCTCAATTCCTACTTTGCCTCGGTCTTCTCCCAAAAGCGGGTCTATGACCCCCCTGGAAAAAGTGAAGCAGAAGTTGAGGGGGCAGGATTGCAGTTTGAGATTGATAAACAAATGGTCAAAGAACACCTAATTTCCTTGAATGAGTTCAAATCTCCAGGGCCCGATGAACTGCATCCAAGAGTAATGAAGGAGCTAGCGGAAGAACTCTCAGAACCTTTGTCTATTATCTTTGCAAAATCATGGAAGACGGGTGAGGTGCCGGATGACTGGAGGAGGGCTAACGTTGTTCCTATCTTCAAAAAGGGCAAAAAGGAGGAACCTGGGAACTACAGACCAGTCAGCCTGACATCCATCCCTGGGAAAATTCTGGAGCAGATTATAAAGAAGTCAATCTGTAAACACCTTGAAATCAATGCAGTGATTACTAGAAGCCAACATGGATTTGTCAGGAACAAATCCTGTCAGACTAATTTGATCTCATTTTTTGATAGGATAACCTCCCTTGTGGACTGTGGGAATGCTGTGGACGTCATATATCTTGACTTCAGCAAAGCTTTTGACAAAGTACCACATGACATTCTGATTAACAAACTAGCTAAAAGTGGGCTAGATGGAACAACTATTAGGTGGATCCACAGTTGGCTACAGAATCGGACTCAAAGAGTACTTATCAATGGAACCTTCTCAAACTGGGGAGAGGCAACGAGTGGGGTGCCGCAGGGCTCAGTCCTGGGCCCAGTGCTCTTCAACATTTTTATTAATGATTTGGACGAGGAGGTGCAGGGAACGCTGATCAAATTTGCAGATGACACAAAGTTGGGTGGGATAGCTAATACCCTGGAAGACAGAAACAAACTTCAAAGTGATCTTGATAGGCTGGAGTGCTGGGCTGAAAACAACAGAATGAAATTTAATAGGGATAAATGCCAAGTTCTACATTTAGGGAATAGAAACTAAATGCACAGTTACAAGATGGGGGACACTTGGCTCAGCAATACTACAAACGAGAAAGATCTTGGAATTGTTGTAGATCACAAGCTGAATATGAGCCAACAGTGCGATATGGCTGCAAGAAAGGCAAATGCTATTTTGGGCTGCATTAATAGAAGTATAGCTTCCAAATCACGTGAGGTACTGGTTCCTCTCTATTCGGCCCTGGTTAGGCCTCATCTAGAGTATTGCGTCCAGTTCTGGGCTCCACAATTCAAGAAGGACGCAGACAAGCTGGAGCGTGTTCAGAAGAGGGCAACCAGGATGATCAGAGGTCTAGAAACAAAGCCCTATGAAGAGAGACTGAAAGAACTGGGCATGTTTAGCCTGGAGAAGAGAAGATTGAGGGGAGACATGATAGCAGTCTTCAAATACTTAAAAGGTTGTCACACAGAGGAGGGCCAGGATCTCTTCTCGATCCTCCCAGAGTGCAGGACACGGAATAACGGGCTCAAGTTAAAGGAAGCCAGATTCCGTCTGGACATCAGGAAAAACTTCCTGACTGTTAGAGCAGTGCGACAATGGAATCAGCTACCTAGGGAGGTTGTGGGCTCTCCCACACTAGAGGCATTCAAGATGCAGCTGGACAACCATCTGTCAGGGATGCTTTAGGGTGGATTCCTGCATTGAGCAGGGGGTTGGACTCGATGGCCTTGTAGGCCCCTTCCAACTCTGCTATTCTATGATTCTATGATTCTATGAAAGCCGCTGAGAGGTCCAAGAGTACCAGCAGGGACACACTCCCCCTGTCAATACTCAGGCGTAGATCATACGCTAAGGCGACCATGGCGGTCTCAAATCCGTATCCTGCTCTAAAGCCAGTTTGAAATGGGTCTAGAAAATCTGTGTCATCCAAAACTGCTTGGAGTTGGTGAGCATCCGCCCTCTCGATCACCTTGCCCAGAAATGGAAGATTTGATACTGGTCGATAGTTGTTAAGATCCAGGGGGTCCAGGGAGGGCTTTTTTAGAAGTGGCCGTACCACTGCTTCTTTTAAACATGATGGAAAACTCCCCTCCCTGAGAGATGCATTAATAATACATTGAAGTTGTAATCTAACTCCATCTCCTCCCTGGGCGACCGACCAAGAAGGACAGGGATCGAGAGGGCAAGTCGTCTTCCTCACTCTTCCAAGCAGCTTGTCCACGTCCTCGGTACTCACCAACTGAAACTGATCCAGTGTAATCCTGCTCGCGGAGTTGCGGGACACTCCATTGTCAGCTTCTGCTATAATGCGTGTGTCTAAGTTGGCTCTTATCTGAGAGATTTTATCTGTGAAATGATCATTAAAGGCATCACAGCAAACTGCTGAAGGCTCTAAAGTCGGGTTCAGGGGTGAAGGTGTCTGCCTTAGACCCCTCACCACCCTGAACAGTTCAGCTGGACGCGAATTCGCAGACGCAATGCAGGCAGAGAAGAAAGCTTTCTTCGCTGCACGTATTGCCACCCCATAGGAACGAAGATGTTCTCTATGTCGTGTCTTGTCGGATATAAGTCGAGTTTTCCGCCGTCGGCACGCTGAAATTGGTGTTAATGGTGAGATCACTGGCATTAATTTCTTTTTTATGAAATACCATACTTTCAATAATCCTTTTATTGTGCTTCCTTTGTTCCTTATTTATTGTTTTTTATATTTAATACAAAGTATAGGAAATATTTATGACAAGCCAGGCCTGTAAATGAAGGCAGATTCCACTTGAACCAGAATGGAACCAAAACTCTGGTGTTTTAGCATTAAAATGGTGACAGAGTCACTTTTAAAATGAGCTGTGTGAGAAGGTAATGAGTGGGGTACCACAGGGCTCACTCCTGGGTCTAGTAATCTTCAACATTTTTATTAATGACTTGGACGAGGAAGTGCAGGGAATGCTTATCAAATTTTCATATGACACAAAATTGGGTGGGATGGCTAACACCCTAGAAGACAGAAACAAACTTCAAAGTGATCTTGATAGGCTTGATAGGCTGAAAACAACAGAATGAAATTTAATAGGGATAAATGCCAAGTTCTACACCTAGGAAAAAGAAACCAAATGCACAGTTACAAGACGGAATATTTGGCTCAGCAATACTACACGCAAGAAAGATCTTGGAATTGTTGTAGATCACAAGCTGAATATGGGGCAACAGTGTGATGTGGCTGCAAAAAAAGCAAATGCTATTTGGGGCTACATTAATAGAAGTATAGCCTTGTGTGGCGCAGAGTGGTAAGCGGCAGTTACTTCAGACGAAACTCTCCCCATGGCCTGAGTTCGATCCCAGTGGAAGCTGGTTCTTAGGCAGCCGGTTCAGGCCGATTCAGCCTTCCATCCTTCCGAGGTTGGTAAAATGAGTACCCAGCTAGCTGGTGGAAAGGTAACTGCGACTGGGGAAGGCAATGGCAAACCACCCCACTACAAAGTCTGCCAAGAAAACATCAGCGAAAGCAGGTGTCCCTCTAGGAGTCACTTAAGTGCTTGCATGAGAGGTTCCTTTCCTTTCCTAATAGAAGTATAGCTTCCAAATTGTGTGAGGTACTGGCTCCCCTCTATTTTGCACTGGTTAGGCCTCATCTTACTGTGTCCAGTTCTCAGCACTACACTTCAAGAAGGATGCAAACAAGCTGGAGGGAGTTCAGTGGAGAGCAACACGGTTGACCAGGGATCTGGAAACAAAGCCCTATGAGGAGAGACTGAAAGAACTGGGCATATTTAGCCTGGAGAAGAGAAGACTGGTGGGGGGAGAGATGATAGCACTCTTCAAATACTTGAAAGGTTGTCACACAGAGGAGGGACAGGAGCACTTCTGGAATACCCCAGAGTGCAGGACACGGAGTAATGGGCTCAAGTTACAGGAAGCCCGATTCTGGCTGGACATTAGGAAAAACTTCCTGACATTAGGAAAAACTTCCTGACTGTTAGAGCAGTACGACAATGGAACCACTTGCCCAGGGAGGTTGTGGGCTCTCCCACACTAGAGGCATTCAAGATCGGTCAGGTATGCTTTAAGGTGGATTCCTGCATTGAGCAGGGGGTTGGACTTGATGGCCTTATAGGCCTTTTCCAACTCTACTATTTTATGATTCTATGAATTTTGTGCATGTTTGTTTGGTCCTAAACAACAACAACTTAAAACATTGCCTCATTATAGATTGCATTTTTTTCCTTATGGACCAAAACAGCTTACTTCATTTAATTTAATTAGAAAGACGTTGAATGTCATAGTATTGTGAATTATGAACAACTATAATCATGCAATGAAATATTTGCTGCTAAGGCTTAGGGTAAGCATAATTAAGCAGTTTTTGAGAATGGAAGTTGTGTTCTGTCCAGCACCATAGTAACCCAGAGGCCTGCTGAAGGATTTGGCTTAGGCCTGGCTCTGTGGTATGGTTCCCATAGTAACAAACTAAAGTGATACAGAGGGGGGTTATTCACATCCACTTTGGTAGCAAAAATGGCTTGTGCTGCTTTTTAGGCCAAAGTGGAACTTGAAGGGTGGGAGGTATTTTGTAGGACAAATAAGGCCGTTGCTATGGTGATGGGAGTGCACTCTCAGAAATAGTGGAGGTTGGACTAGCACAAGCATTTAGACACTGGGAAATTGCTAGTTTTGTGGGGGGCACAGAGCAAGGTGGCTGTGATGTGAATAAAACACAGAAGGCTTTTTCACAGAGCTGTATTGCTGATAATTTATTACTGGTTGTTATATTTGTTGCTGGGTAAGGGGGAATAGCACCAATGGAAAGTAGAGAAAAAAGAGACGAGCTCTGGTGTTGTGTACGAATGAGCAATGAACGTTTTATTATTTCACGATGTAAAAAGTTGGAAATTTTTAATAGGGGGCATATTTAACAGTCTGTTTTCAGACCAGTTGCCAGAAAAGCAAGGGGAAAGTCTCTCTCTCCCCTCCCCCCATAGTGGGTGTTTTTTTTTTTTTTTTTTGTGGGGGTGGTGGAGGGAAGTTTTGTTTTGTTTTGCCAAACACTTTAGGTCAGGGATGGGCAGGGTTGGGAAGTCTGGGGTCTGTAGTTGACCCCACCCCCTGCAGGCCACAGTCTGCCAGTCACTCCACCCAAAATAAAAAAGCTGCTAGAACAGTTAGCTAGATTTGACCATTTTGACACTCTGTAATGCTACAGACACAATTTCCCCCCATCAAAACAAGACGAGAAATAAGATGGAATGTGTGGAGGAGAGATGAGAGGTGGACCAGGGCCATTCCACCAACCCTGCTGAAGGCCTTCCTCATGAAAATTCTTCCCCTCTCTACTGTCACCACCAGCAGCCATTAGGAAAATGAGGGGGAACTGCAGGGCCTTTCCCACAGACCTGCTGAAAATTAATTTCCCCCTTTTCCCTCTCCATTCTTATTTTTTCCTTGTGTATCATGTCTTTTTAAATTGTAAGCCAGCAGGCAGGACTGTCCTATTTAATTGATTATATGTAAGCTGCTTTGGGAGGTTTTTTTTTGGCCACATAAAATACTTCAAATAAATAAATAGACCTTTTGGGGGGTGGCCCACTCCATCTTAAGTGAATAAATAGATTTTGTATTGGGCTTTTCCTGCCACTCCCATTGACTCCATACCCAAATCTATTCTGGGCTCCATCCAGAGGGCTTTATCCAGGGCTGGCATTTTGTTTGAGGGAGCCTTGGTTAAGGTGCTGTTTAATGTGTCCCCAAATGCTTATCGGGGCAGAGAAGATGGGCAGCAGTAGGAACAGGTAATGGCACTGAAAATACTGTAATGGACCTAGATATGTAATTAGATCCAAACAACAGAGTGTGACTAACACAAATTTATAAAAGAAAAGAAAAGCAAGAACAGAATTCAAGTAATAAAGAACGAGAAATCAAAAACCTATAACACTGATGCGAGAATAAAGAAATGCTTCCAGCATTTAAACGAGTACAGTTTCAATTAATGGTAACAGTAACACAGTAAGTCTGTTGCAGTCCTGTCCCTCCTTTCCCCAACCTCCAGAGGTCCCTTCAGAAAACACAACCCCCAAAGTCCTGTTTGCTTCTTCAGTCAGGCTTGACACAGCACAGTTCCTTCATTCCCTCAAGAATAGATGCTTCTTTTACCGTATTTCTTCAATTCTAAGACGCACTTCCCCCCCCCCATATAAACATCTCTAAAAACGGGGTGCATCTTAAAATCACAGGTGTGTCTTAGGTTTTTTTTTCCTGTTGGTGGTACTGAAATTAGAGTGCGTCTTACAATCGATGGCGTCTTACAATCGAAGAAATACAGTATTCACAGCAAGTGCACTCTTCCTCTTGTTAGATCTACTACTCTTGGTCTTCTGCTCTCTTCTTTCTGCATCTGCTTTCTTCTTTCTCATGAAGATTTTCTTTAATGTCTCTCTCAGTCAGCCATGACTCCTTCTACTCTTCAGTCCTCCCTCACTCCCCCTCCCATCAAATCAACTGTCAATATTCTTTTTCTGTTACCTGGCAACTTTCTCCCTTCCCCAACCCTTGCTGTATTCAGTTCATTCTACAATACTATGGGCTCCATCACACCAGTGTTTTATTGCACTCTTGTCATGCCTGTTTTGCTGTTTTGCAGCATGGTACTCATATGATGTCATGTCCACCTCGTCCCCTCCATTTTTCATGTTTTCCTAGAGTGGGGAAAGTCTGGTTTATTTCCTCCAAGTGGGATTAAAGCACCCTTCAGCCCCTGTATATTGCTGTCTTCGCATTCTGTCCTTTGTTGGGGGCGTGTGCTTTGAATATGTGCTTGCTGATGAAAGAGGAGGGCGGGGTGGTTCTCCTCCAGTACGCTGTGGTGGTGTTGGGTCTATTCCTTTTTTAAAAAAGAAGAAAAAAAACTGCAATTGTTGTTTGTAAAGCCCCCTTTTCCTGGCTCGTCTCGCTCAAGTGTAGCTGGTTGGTGCGGGGAGATCGGCTTCCTCGTTCTCTCTTATTTCCCCTTGACCCCTTCTTGCTGGCTCTGCTCTGCTTTTTTGTTTCCTTATATCTAAGTGCATTTTCCACCACCGTGTGTCGGATTATGCTGATGTCATCTTTCAGACTTTTGCATAAATGGATGGCTTTAAGAATGTATAAAAATATTTTCCTATTACCCTTTAGAAAAAAACCTTTTTTTTGTTTTGCACAATTTGGCATGGGAACCAAGTCATTTGTGTCAGGAAGTCTACACATCTTAGTTTGATTTACTACCCATCTTTGGTTTGTGGTCACTCTTAGAATCCTTTTCAGATCTCACAGAGGAATTTGGGGGAGACATGAAGTCTTATTTGTGCCAGGATTTGAAGAAGTTGAAAAACAGGCAGGGTCTTTTCTGAGCAGTTCAAGAGACTGCTAGTTCATACCTTCTTCAAATCCCTGCACAAAATTAGAGAAAACCCCTTCCTTCTCCCAAGTACTCTTTGATTGGGTTTGAACATCACAATAATGCGTAATGCATTAAATAAGCCATGATGGCTTATTTAACCCATAATAGGTTATTGTGTTGTCTGTTGGGAGTTTTTTAAACCCGTGATGACTTTGTGGGAAATTTACTAAGCCCTCGAACTACAAGGACATCAACCAGCTATAACCACCAGTAAACAACTCTTGCTTTAGTTTAGATAAAAGAAGTGCAAAGTGCATAGCTACAGCCACCAAAAATTGGGGTTGAGTGAAATTTTCCAGTTGCTTACTTTTCAAAAGCAAGAAGTATCATTTTAGACTGAGAAAGCTTGGCACACCACCATGCCTTGAAATGTAGCAACAAGATGTGAGCCTTGAAAGATCTAACGTGTGTAGAATAACAGCTGTAATCACTCTCACTATCTTGCTTGTGTGAGCCTGAGGAATTGCATCAATAAACGCATTGTTTGAACCTTACCCTCTTGTCCATCTCACATTGACTCTCGGCCAAAATAACCCACTCTTATATCTCATGGTCTGCAAAGTGGATTATTTAACCCATCCCTGGTTATCATGTTGTGTGGCAGTCACAGTGGGTTTTTTTGATTACTTACAGAGTTGATTGGCAAGAGTGGTTAAACCATTGCCGCTACTCTCCTCCAGCTGACAGATCTCTACTTCCATGATCTCTCTAGCAACTGATTGTGCTCACAGCCCAACACCAACCTAGCCCCAGCAACCTCCCCATTTGAATTGTCATTTTGCCTTGTATGTATGTATCCTTGCCAGGGGATGCTGAGTATGGAGTTTTGTCCTGCTTCTGTAAACCTCCATGGATTTATAGCAGCCACCCCCTTTTTGGTGAAAAGGTGCTTTGCTCGCATGGCTTTGTCAGTTTTCAGTAGGCCTCACATAGGCGTGCACAGCACATTTCATTAGGTTGTAGACCCAGGGAATATTTTTTAAAGGTGAACATTTATTGACTCAGGAAAAACTTCCTGACTGTTAGAGCAGATAATAATGGAGCCAGTTACCTAGGGAGGTTGTGGGCTCTCCCACACTGGAGGCATTCAAGAAGCAGCTGGACAACCATCTGCCAGGGATGCTTTGAGGTGGATTCCTGCATTAAGCAGGGGGTTGGACTCGATGGCCTTATAGGCCCCTTCCAACTCTACTATTGTATGATTCTAATACTCAATTTTTATTCAGCTGGAGGACCATTCCTGCTGTGTCCGGATTCCCCTCTGGATCCCTATTCAAAGCCCCACTCAATTCAGCGCTTATTGCTTGAGACATTGCACATGCCTATGGGGCCTCATGTGCATCCCTGCTAGGGGAGGATATGTATGACGTTTGGACCCAATCTTGCAAGCTTCCAAGGCTTTATTTGTGCCACTCCCTTTTTGGTGCAGCTGGGGGGTTTACTTGTTGTGTGTAATCACATAGGGTTTTGATGTTGCATCGGGTACCTCCTGACTAGGAGAGGCTGTGTATAAGGTTTGGTCCTATTCCAGCATACTTCGAGAACTTTAGAGCCAAATCCCCCCTCCCCCCGCATCAGGGTGATGCTGGAAGTGCTGAATTAACCTCTTCCCTTAACCTCATTGGGATATTGTGTAAAGTTAAAACAGGTTGCTGGACCAACAGCCATCCTCACATACGCTTCCATATTCTCTTTTTCTCTCCCCTACAGAAGTGATGATCAAGGTCCAGGTATACGAGAATGGTGATTTGTCTCCACTGCCTCAGGCAGCCGTGGAAGTGTATGGCAACCAGACTTCTCTGGCTTCCGGCACCACTGACCATGAGGGTGTTAGCATGCTCTCCATCACCTATCGCCTAGGCACCTGGGTCCTTGTCATGGCCTCTAAGCATGGCTTTGTTACGAACTCTGTTCCTTGGCGTGTCATCAAACTGCCACGTGAGTCATGGGTGATCATGGGTTGAGGCTGGGTGGCAGGAAGACCACAGACAGGGTGGATTTGTGGGGTGTAATGGGCACGTCATGGAGGGGGTGGGGGAAGCATAAAGGATGCAATATTTTATCAGGCATTTTCTACTGTTATGTGAATAGTGAAGGAGTATACAATGCTTCAGTAAGTAGAATGAGAGGGTAGCTTGTTTCTCTTCAACCAAATGATGGTGCTTAATATTTTACGAATGTCATAAACAATTCTTACTCGTTGATGATGGCATGACCTGAACATTTTAGATTGGCCACTACTCTCAATGTTGCACAGCTAGTTTCCATTGAGTGTGCATGAATCTCATATCATGTGTGTGTGTGCATGTGTAGTATTCAAACATTTCTTTTTTTAAAAAAGCTTATGCCAGTAATGTAGTATAAGAATAGAAGGGCCCTGTTAGATTTCATCAAAGATTGATCTATTCCAGCATCCGCTTCCCACAGTGGCAAACCAGATATTGCTCCACAGCATGTGATATTCGGTAGTATACTGTCCATTTAGCCATTGTGATGGATTTATCCTCTGGGAACTCATCTAATCACCTAATTCCATTTAAATTAGTAAGAACCTAAAACACAAAATAATACAACAGGTATTGTTTTTCCTATTGTTCCATCTCCATGGTTTCACTACTATATAACTGTTGGCCAAGTGGCTTGCCCAGGAACAGGGACCTGTATGATTAGATAGCTGGAGATCCAACTATCTGGGTGCATAGTGGTTGCTCCTACTACTAGTAGGGGTCTTGCTGGTCAGCCTGGCTTGCAATTTGTGTAGAGAATGTTATTGCTTCTGCACCTGTTGGAGGGTTGCTTGTGGAAAGCCAAAAGAGAAAGATGGATAAGTATGAATAGTGGTCTGTAACTGCAATTGGTAGTGCTTTTCCTAGATACTCAGCAGGTACTGATGAGTGAAGGGTGAATGAGAGAGAATGGTGTCACCTCAGCATTCTCCCTATGTCCTTCCCTCACCCCTCCCTTGATGATGCTTGTGCTGTGTGCATTTGAGGCTCCCCTATTTGGGGAAGGACTACAGTGCTGGGCTACGACCATTCTTACTTCTGACCTTTAGGAAGTTACAATGGAACTCTTGTGTGCAAAGCATTTGTTCAGATCCATGTGGCCATCTGTTATCCTGCAAAGCAAAATGGATTGTGATTGTATGGCCAATAGTGATAATGGTGGAAGAAGGGTACAACATGCTGTATCAGGCAGGTATCTGTGCTCTGCATGCATAGTTGGTGTGTGGCCAAAGTGGTGTTACTGACTATTGGGGGAGGAAGTATTGTACAGCCTCTGCAGCTTAGCCAGTACACAATGTTCACATTGTATTTGATATTTGCATATTTATTCACTAATGGCCTGCTGTCACTACTACCAAAGCAAGGGAGTAGGAATGGGAGGAAACATGTGCGATATTGCAGAATGCCATTCCTACCTCCTCTTCTTGATATTCACTGTTGTAGAGAGCATTGAGTAAAGTGGCTCATGTGTTTGGAATGTGCAGGTGACACACTTCAAAGAAGAGATTTGTTAGCAATCTGCTCTTCCTACTTTGTTCTCAGCTTTTGGGTCTTTGTGCATAATGCTCCTTTTTTGTACCAAGTGTCCTTTCACCATTCATAGAATCGTATAATAGTAGAGTTGGAAGAGGCCAATAAGGCCATGGAGTCCAACACCCTGCTCAGTGCAGGAATCCACCCTAAAGCATCCCTGACAGATGGCTACCCAGCTGTCTCTTGAATGCCTTTAGTGCAAGAGAGCCCACAACCTCCCTAGGTAACTGCTTCCATTGTCCTACTGCTCTGGCAGGAAGTTTTTTCACATGACCTTCAGGAATCTGGCTTCCTGTAACTTGAGCCCATTATTCCGTGTCCTGCACTCTGGGATGATTGAGAAGAGATCCTGGCCCTCCTCTATGTGACAACCTTTCAAGTATTTGAAGAGTGCTGTCAGTCTTCTCTTCTCAAGGCTAAACATGCCCAGTTCTTCCAGTCTCTCTTCATAGGGCTTTGTTTCCAGACCCCTGATCATCCTTGTTGCTGCCCTCCTCTGAACCCCCTCCAGCTTATCTGCATCCTTTTTGAAGTGTTAGGCCTCATCCTGAGTGCTGGATGCAGTACTTAAGATGAGGCTTAACCAGTTCCAGATAAAGGGGAACCAGTACCTCGTGCAATTTTTATTGTATTTTTTATTTGGGTTTTTAGATTGTTGGATGTTTTATTATGTTCTTAATGGTTTTAATTTTTGTGAACCGCCCAGAGAGCTTCGGCTATTGGGTAGTATAAAAATGTAATAAATAAATAATAAATAAATAAATTTGGAGCGACACCTCTATTAATGCAACCCAAAATAGCATTTGCTTTTTGCACATCACACTGTTGGCTCATATTCAGCTTGTGATCTACAATAATTCCAAGATTTTTCTCACTTGTAGTATTGCTGAGCCAAGTATCCCCCATCTTGTAACTGTGCGTTTGATTTCTTTTTCCTAGGTGTAAAACTTTTATCCCTTTTAAATTTATCCCTATTAAATTTATCCCTATTAAAAGGAGTGCAGGATGGGTGGGAGTATCTAAAAAATGAAATATTAAAGGCACAGTTACAAACAATTCCAACAAGGAGAAAAGATAGAAGACAACAGAGGAAACCAATGTGGCTCCACAAAAAGCTTATTGATGAACTGAAAACAAAAAGGGATACATATAGGAAGTGGAAGGAAGGCCAGGCTACAAAAGAAGAGTACAGACAAGTGGCGCAGAAGTGCCGAAATGGCGTCAGGAAGGCTAAAGCTGTGAATGAGCTGAGATTAGCGAGGGATGCTAAAAGCAATAAAAAGGCTTTCTTCAGATACGTGAGTAGTAAAAGACAGAGGAAAGAAATGGTGGTTCAACTGCTTAATGAGGATGGCAAATTGATAACAGACGACAAACAAAAGGCTGAAGTGCTCAATTCCTACTTTGCCTCGGTCTTCTCCCAAAAGCGGATCTATGACCCCCCTGGAAAAAGTGAAGCAGAAGTTGAGGGGGCAGGATTGCAGTTTGAGATTGATAAACAAATGGTCAAAGAACACCTAATTTCCTTGAATGAGTTCAAATCCCCAGGGCCCGATGAACTGCATCCAAGAGTAATGAAGGAGCTAGCGGAAGAACTCTCAGAACCTTTGTCTATTATCTTTGCAAAATCATGGAAGACGGGTGAGGTGCCAGACGACTGGAGGAGGGCTAACGTTGTCCCTATCTTCAAAAAGGGCAAAAAGGAGGAACCTGGGAACTACAGACCAGTCAGCCTGACATCCATCCCTGGGAAAATTCTGGAGCAGATTATAAAGAAGTCAATCTGTAAACACCTTGAGGTCAATGCAGTGATTACTAGAAGCCAACATGGATTTGTCAGGAACAAATCCTGTCAGACTAATTTGATCTCATTTTTTGATAGGATAACCTCCCTTGTGGACTGTGGGAATGCTGTGGATGTCATATATCTTGACTTCAGCAAAGCTTTTGACAAAGTGCCCCATGATATTCTGATTAACAAACTAGATAAAAGTGGGCTAGATGGAACAACTATTAGGTGGATCCACAGTTGGCTACAGAATCGGACTCAAAGAGTACTTATCAATGGAACCTTCTCAAACTGGGGAGAGGCAACGAGTGGGGTGCCGCAGGGCTCAGTCCTGGGCCCAGTGCTCTTCAACATTTTTATTAATGATTTGGACGAGGAGGTGCAGGGAACGCTGATCAAATTTGCAGATGACACCAAATTGGGTGGGATAGCTAATACCCTGGAAGACAGAAACAAACTTCAAAGTGATCTTGATAGGCTGGAGTGCTGGGCTGAAAACAACAGAATGAAATTTAATAGGGATAAATGCCAAGTTCTACATTTAGGGAATAGAAACCAAATGCACAGTTACAAGATGGGGGACACTTGGCTCAGCAATACTACAAATGAGAAAGATCTTGGAATTGTTGTAGATCACAAGCTGAATATGAGCCAACAGTGCGATATGGCTGCAAGAAAGGCAAATGCTATTTTGGGCTGCATTAATAGAAGTATAGCTTCCAAATCACGTGAGGTACTGGTTCCTCTCTATTCGGCCCTGGTTAGGCCTCATCTAGAGTATTGCGTCCCGTTCTGGGCTCCACAATTCAAGAAGGACGCAGACAAGCTGGAGCGTGTTCAGAAGAGGGCAACGAGGATGATCAGAGGTCTAGAAACAAAGCCCTATGAAGAGAGACTGAAAGAACTGGGCATGTTTAGCCTGGAGAAGAGAAGATTGAGGGGAGACATGATAGCACTCTTCAAATACTTAAAAGGTTGTCACACAGAGGAGGGCCAGGATCTCTTCTCGATTCTCCCAGAGTGCAGGACACGGAATAACGGGCTCAAGTTAAAGGAAGCCAGATTCCGGCTGGACATCAGGAAAAACTTCCTGACTGTTAGAGCAGTGCGACAGTGGAATCAGCTACCTAGGGAGGTTGTGGGCTCTCCCACACTAGAGGCATTCAAGAGGCAGCTGGACAACCATCTGTCAGGGATGCTTTAGGGTGGATTCCTGCATTGAGCAGGGGGTTGGACTCGATGGCCTTGTAGGCCCCTTCCAACTCTGCTATTCTATGATTCTATGATTCTATGAAATTTCATTCTGTTGTTTTCAGCCCAGCATTCCAGCCTGTGAAGATCACTTTAAATTTTGTTTCTATCTTCCAGGATATTAGCTATCCCACCCAATTTTGTGTCATCTGCAAATTTGATAAGCATATCCTGCACCTCCTCTATTCACCAATTATTATTAGCATTTATGAACCTTTCTACACATGGCATTTATTGTGTGCTCATGTTTCCACACTCATGGTAGTTTGTAGGTGCTTTACACGATGTCAGCATCCTCCAAGGCCTCTCTTGTTTTGCAACTATTTATCCTCCCCCCTTTCCCTAATGAGGAAAGTCTGGCGACATGAATTGGCGACATGAAACTATAGTGTATTTGTACAATTCTCCTATACCTCAGCACTACCTAATGGTTGTGTAATGGGATATATTGAAAGGCAGAGAAAGGAAATCCCTGGGGAAAACCACATGTAAAGGAGCCAACCTGAGGGCTCCTTCATATTAGTCACTGAAGTTTGTGGGTCCTTTTCATGACATCATCATCCTCCAGTGCCTCTCCCACTCTTTCTTAAATTTATTCCACCATGATATAACTTAGCAGAAATGCAGTAATTGTTATAATGTTATAGCACCATCTTCTAGCTGTAGAAATGAAACAAATGTAACTTCCCCACAAAGGAAAAAAAGGGGGAAGGGGAGGCATGTGTATTGTGCCCATTGTAATCCTGGAATCACTCAGCAAGAATAAAGCCTGGTAAAGGTATGGGATATTTGCTTAATGTAGAGAAGCCCTTAAAAGCCCAAAGAATCCAGAAACAGGAGCCTCTTTTGCATTTTTAACATTAACACTGGTACAAGTACTGGGAGTGGTGTCAGAGGGAGTTTACAATTCAATCTCAGCCTGAATCATAAGCTCCCACAGATTTCCTCAGGAGGTGGTGGGTTCTTCTTCACTGGAGGTATTTAAACAGAGGCTGGATAGCCACCTGTGAGAGATGCTATAGTTGCATCCTGTAGTGCAGAACTTGCATTGAGCAGGGGTTTGGACTAAGGTCCCTTCCAACTCTGAGTCTATGCCCACAACACTTGTCCATTTTTGGCTTCTCCGCCAGTGGGGTTGTAGTGGGGAAACACCACTGTAGCATTACAGTACATCTGTTTATATGGCTCTGCTGGGAATGCTATGCTGGCAGATCTTCAAGGCACACTGGTGCAAGTGGATTAGATCAAATCCTAGAGCCAGTGTATTGGAATGTAGGATTGTGGTGTTAGGTGCTATGAAACCTTGGTATTAGAGTGAACACAGATCCTGCACCTAGGAGCCGGCCATTAAATCTCCCCCATTAAGTCTCCACACATCAGGCTTCACTTGAATGAGAATTTACTAGGTCATAGTCTCATAGCTTGTTTTCAGGGTCGGGATTTTGCCCTGGGCTATGGAAATACAATAAAATAGAGCATGTTTCTGAACAGATTGCCGTTCCTTTACTAGTGAATGACTGCAAATAACCCATATATTTGGGAATAGGGGGAATGTCCACCATAGGAGAATGCAGCTACAAGGAAGGCTTGAGCCCCAGCATTTCTCTCCTTGGAAATTATCAATCTACATCTGGACAGACAAAGAGCCAAAGTGCTTTGGATTTACTTCCAGTTTATATTTCTGATGTACTCACCCACTGTATGTTGGAAGGATGTGTGACAGACATGTGAACTGGAAGTAATAACTGGTCCCCTATCTGGACAGGGATAACCTAGCTTCAGTTGTCCATACTTTGGTAACTTCCAAATTAGATTACCGCAATGCCCTCTACATGGGGCAGCCTTTGAAGACGGTCCGGAAGCTGCAGCTTGTGCAAAATGCGGCGGCCAGATTCATAGCTGGAGCAGGGAGGTTTGAGCATATAACACCGATTCTGGCCCGCTTGCATTGGCTGCCTATATGTTTCCGAGCCCAATTCAAGGTGCTGGTCTTAACCTATAAAGCCCTACATGGCTTGGGAGCACAATACCTGATGGAACGCCTCTCCCGACATGAACCTACCTGTACACTGCGCTCAACATCTAAGGTCCTCCTCCGAGTGCCTACTCCGAAGGAAGCTTGGAGGATGGCAACAAGGGAGAGGGCCTTCTCAGTGGTTGCCCCCCGACTGTGGAATGATCTTCCAAATGAGGCTCGCCTGGCGCCAATATTGTTATCTTTTCGGTGCCAGGTCAAGACTTTTCTCACAGGCATTTTAACAGCATTTAACAACGTTAAGTTTGTTTTTAATGGACCCCAGAATTGTTGTTTTTAAATGGATACTGTTGTTTTTATACTGTTTTTATGTTTTTAAATTTTTGTATACTTTTAATGTTTACTATTTTTAATTGTTGTAAACCGCCCAGAGAGCTTCGGCTGTGGGGCGGTAGAATCATAGAATAGCAGAGTTGGAAGGGGCCTACAAGGCCATCGAGTCCAGCCCCCTGCTCAATGCAGGAATCCACCCTAAAGCATTCCCGACAGATGCTTGTCCAGCTGCCTCTTGAAGGCCTCTAGTGTGGGAGAGGCCACAACCTCCCTAGGTAACTGATTCCATTCCTCTTAAGTATTTGAAGAGTGCTATCATGTCTCCCCTCAATCTTCTCTTCTCCAGGCTAAACATGCCCAATTCTTTCAGTCTCTCTTCATAGGGCTTTGTTTCCAGACCCCTGATCATCCTGGTTGCCCTCCTCTGAACACGCTCCAGCTTGTCTGCGTCCTTCTTGAATTGTGGAGCCCAGAACTGGACGCAGTACTCTAGATGAGGCCTAACCAGGGCCGAATAGAGAGGAACCAGTAGCTCACGTGATTTGGAAGCTATACTTCTATTAATGCAGCCCAAAATAGCATTGGCCTTTCTTGCAGCCATATCGCACTGTTGGCTTATATTCAGCTTGCAATCTACAACAATTCCAAGATCCTTCTCGTTTGTAGTATTGCTGAGCCAAGTATTCCCCATCTTGTAACTGTGCCTTTGGTTTCTATTTCCTAAATGTAGAACTTGGCATTTATCCCTATTAAATTTCATCCTGTTGTTTTCAGCCCAGCGCTCCTGCCTATCAAGATCACTTTGAAGTTTGTTTCTGTCTTCCAGGGTATTAGCTATCCCACCCAATTTGGTGTCATCTGCAAATTTGATAAACGTTCCCTGCACCTCCTCGTCCAAATCATTAATAAAAATGTTGAAGAGCACTGGGCCCAGGACTGATCCCTGCGGTACCCCACTCGTTGCCTCTCCCCAGTTTGAGAAGGTTCCATTGATAAGTACTCTTTGAGTCCGATTCTGTAGCCAACTGTGAATCCACCTAATAGTTGTTCCCTCTAGCCCACTTTTAGCTAGTTTGTTAATCAGAATGTCATGTGGTACTTTGTCAAAAGCTTTGCTGAAGTCAAGATATATGATGACCACAGCGTTCCCACGGTCCACAAGGGAGGTTACCTTATCAAAAAATGAGATCAAATTTGTCTGACAGAACTCGTTTGTGACAAATCCATGTTGGCTTCTAGTGATCACCGCATTGATTTCAAGGTGTTTTCAGATTGACTTCTTTATCATCTGCTCCAGAATTTTCCCAGGGATGGATGTCAGACTGACTGGTCTGTAGTTCCCAGGTTCTTCCTTTTTGCCCTTTTTGAAGATAGGGACAACGTTAGCCCTCCTCCAGTTGTCTGGCACCTCACCATGATTTTTCCATGATTTTGCAAAGATAATAGACAAAGGTTCTGAGAGTTCTTCCGCTAGCTCCTTCATTACTCTAGGATGCAGTTCATCGGGCCCTGGAGTTTTGAACTCATTCAAGGAAATTAGGTGTTCTTTGACCATTTGTTTATCAATCTCAGCTGGGGACAACAACAGTTTATTGCGGTCAATAGACTATTCCAGCAAATAAAATTTTACATACAAGCAAACTGAACATACCATTAACTATTAAAAAAATCAAGCGATCATAGAAGATCTAAAAGAAATGGCCAAGTTCAAAAACTTGGCCACTTGCTCAGTAATTGATTTGTCTATATTACAAAGTAAAAGAGACGTTAAGAATTCAGTTGGGTGACCAGGATAAGATTGTAAAATAGGGTTTAGAAGATCGTTTCTAGCCCCTAGATAAAATCTACAAAACAGTAAAACATGAGATACAGTTTCCACCTCACTATTGTTGCAGGGGCAGCATCTGTTGAGCACTGGAATTTTATTAAATCTGCCCTCCAGAAGTTTGGAGGGAAGGACATTAAGTCTGGCTAATGAAAATGCTCTCCTGTATTTAGGAATAGTCAACCAGCGTAGATAAGGCATCCCATCTTTACAAAAAGAGGCTGGATTCCTAGGGACCATTTGTTTATCAATCTCAAACTGTAATCCTGTCCCCTCAACTTCTGCTTCTCTTTTTCCAGGGGGGTCATAGACCCGCTTTTGGGACAAGACTGAGGCAAAGTAGAAATTGAGCACTTCAGCCTTTTCTTTGTCATCTGTTATCAATTTGCCATCCTCATTAAGCAGTTGAACCACCATTTCTTTCCTCTGTCTTTTACTACTCATGTATCTGAAGAAAGCCTTTTTATTGCTTTTAGCATCCCTCGCTAATCTCAGCTCATTCACAGCTTTAGCCTTCCTGACGCCATTTCGGCACTTCTGCGCCACTTGTCTGTACTCTTCTTTTGTAGCCTGGCCTTCCTTCCACTTCCTATATGTATTCCTTTTTGTTTTCAGGTCATCTCTAAGCTTTTTGTGGAGCCACATTGGTTTCCACTGTTGTCTTCTATCTTTTCCCCTTGTTGGAATTGTTTGTAACTGTGCCTTTAAAATTTCCTTTTTTAAATACTCCCACTCATCCTGCACTCCTTTTCTCATTAGGCTCATTTGCCATGGGACCTTACTTCTTAGTTCTGAGTTCATTAAAATCAGCTTTCCTAAAATCCAGAGTACGTGTATGGCTACACTAAACTTTTGTCTCCTTCATAATCAAGAATTCAAGTATGATGTGGTCACTTTCCCCCAGAGTTCCCCTAACTGCCACTTTATCCACTAAGTCATCCCTATTGGTCAATATCAAGTCAAGGATTGCCGATCCTCTAGTTCCTTCCTCCACTTTCTGTAGGAGAAAGTTATCACCCACACATGTCAGGAATTTCTTGGAGGGGCCACTTTTGGCGGTATTGGTCTCCCAACAGATATCAGGGTAATTGAAGTCCCCCATCACTACTACATCACACTTCCTTGAAACACTGGCAGTTTGTTTCTCAAAAGTTTCATCCTCGTCTTCTCCTTGATTGGGTGGTCGGTAGTAGACTCCGATTATCATATTCTTTTTATTCCTAGCCCCATTTATTTTAATCCAGATGCTCTCGATGGGCCTCCCAGTCCGATCCGCCTGTATTTATGTGCAGGGATAGGTATTTTTAACATATAGTGCAACGCCACCTCCCTTTCTATTTCTTCTGTTCTTTTTGAACAAGTTATATCCTTCAATTGCTATATTCCAGTCATGGGAGTCATCCCACCAAGTTTCAGTTATACCTATCAAGTCGTATTTGCCTTCATATAATAAGAGTTCAAGTTCGTTCTGTTTGTTTCCCATGCTCTGGGCATTAGTATATAGACATCGAAGACCATGTGTTTTATAGTCTGGCTCTATTCCTACATAGTTGCAGACACTATTTTGGGGCACTATTGGAGCTGTTCTCTGTACTGTGGTGCCTTGGCCTTCATCCATTGTTACCTCGAAATTTACGTCTCCCGCCCCCATAAGGTTCAGTTTAAAGCCCTCCTGATCAAGTTCTTCATGCTGTGGCCGAACACATTCTTTCCAGCCCTTGTGAGGTGCAACCCATCCCTTGCCAGCAGTCCATGTTCCAAGTAGCGTAGCCCGTGGTCCCAGAATCTAAAACTCTCACGATGGCACCACTTTCGAAGCCAGTCGTTCATCCGGAGTATTTTTCTTTCCCTTTCTAATCCTCTTCCAAGAACCGGGAGGATGGATGAGAAAACTACCTGGGCCCCAAACTTCTTCAGTTTCCTTTCCAGAGCTTCAAAGTCTGAAATTATTTCTTTGTAGCTCTGCTTGGCGACATCATTTGTTCCCACATGGATGAGAAGAAAGGGGTATGTGTCCGTGGGCTTTATGAGCTTTGGTAACCCTTCAGTCACATCTCTAATCTGTGCTCCAGGGAGACAGCACACCTGGCGAGTCCATGGGTCTTCACGACATACTTGGGTTTCAATCCCACGCAGCAGGGAGTCTCCCACAACGACTACTCTTCTCTTCTTCTTGGTTGACCTACCTTCTGGCTCTTGGTCACTGTTGCATGGTGTCTCCTGTACTTCCTCCTCTGCAAACTGTCCTTCAGTCTCATTCTCCAGAAGCTGAAAGCGGTTGCTTAACTCTAATGGTTCTACCGGTGCAGAATGCCTTCTAATTCTTCTGCTCCTAACTGTCACTCTTTTCCAGGGAGTTTCCTCTTCATTGGCTTCCCTCCCCTCAGCATACTCCACTTCTGCTTCAGCTGGCTGTTGTTCTTCAACCTCATGTGCTTCTTGTTGCTGTTGCAGTTCTACCGTTCAGTCTAAGAACTCCTCGACTTCTCTTATTCCTTGGAGGGTGGACACTCACCGCTCAAGTCCTCTCACTTTTTCTTCCAAAAGTGCCACCAGCTTGCACTTGTTGCAGGTATACGCCATGTTGAGCTCAGGCAGAAACACGAACATTGCACACACTTTGCAGGTCACCACTTCTAGGGACTCCTTTCCATCCATATTGTCGATTTCTGCTTTGGTTTTTTTCTTTCTGATTATAGTGGAATTGCCTTTACTTTGTACACATCTATATGAGTATGTCTTAAGGGAAAGTAAGATCTTTTGGTTGGTGTTTTTTTTTTTTGGTGGTGGTTTTATGGGGGGGGGGTTCTCTTTGTTTTTCATTGTTTTTCCCACCTCTTTTTTTTCTTAGAGGCCTCCCCCTTGACCTCCCCTGTCAAACTCCTGTTTGCTCGCTCCCTGTTTGCTCGCTCCCTGGGAACTGGCTTACTTTTATAGCTTCTACTTGAGCTGGGCCAGCTGCTCTTCCCTGCTTCTGCTCAGGTCCAAGTCAGGAACCAGAATATAAATGTAATAAAATAAATAAATAAATCCAACCACCTTCAAAATCCTAGTGTTCTCTGTGCCCCCAAAATGCATGTAAACAGATACATCTCTGTATTTGTGTGTGTGTGTGTGTATGTGTATGTGTGTGTGTGTTGGGTGGTTGGTTGTTTGGTTCCTAGGTTGGTTGCCTTCTATTTCTTGTCTACTGGCAGAAATTATTGATAGTGTAATATGCCAGCTATGATTTTTGCTTCCAAAGCCTGGAGTGAGTCAATGAGGTGACCTTATTACCAAGTGCATCTTTACCAGTACACACTAAGTATCCTCACGTGTGCTTTTTGCTCTGAGACGAAGGGTTGCAAGTCTCATAGGAACATAGGAAACTGCCTTAAGTTCCTGCTGGGTCAGACCACTGGCCAATTTAGCCCAATCTTGTCAACACTGAGTGGCAGCAGTTCTCCAAGATTTCAATCAGGAGTTTTTCCTGCCTTACCTGGAGATGCCAGGAATTAAACCTAGGAACTTCTGCATACAAAGCATGTGCTCTGCCACTAAGATATGGTCCTTCCCGTATTACATACATCCGAAATGGTGGAATAGTTTAATTATAATTAATTCCTTCACCAATGGTACTTTCAAACCCTTTACCTTGAAGCAGAATTCTTGACCATAGCAGTCCATACTTGCCATGCATAATCCTCTCTCTCTCAGACAGATTAACCTTCATTATACTGGGAGCCATAGTGTGATGTAAGCTAAGGTTTGGAGTTATGGGTGGCAGGATTTGTGGGAATGCCCAAGAGTATCTGTGTTAATTGATTGAAATTTTAATAACCTCTGCTTTACCACCATTCCACACACATCTGCTCACATAGGATTGGATCTACTACTAGACAGAGCAAGGTGGTTGCAGTAGATACTTTAGGATGACAGCAGTTACTCTCTGGCACAGGAGGTCCCAACCTCCTATGTCAGCTTCCTGGTGGCAGTTAAGCTTCCTTGTTGGTGTTCTGGGCTGACTGACTGTAATCTTATCATAGAATCATAGAATAGTAGAGTTGGAAGGGGCCTATAAGGTAATTGAGTCCAATCCCCTGCTCAATGCAGGAATCTACCTTAAAGCATGCCTGACAGCTGCCTCTTAAAGGCCTCTAGTGTGGGAGAGCCCACTACCTCCTTAGGCAACTGGTTCCATTGGCATACTGCTCTAACAGTCAGGAAGTTTTTTCTGATGTACAGCCAGAATCTGGCTTCCTATAACTTGAACCCATTATTCCATGTCCTGCATTCTGGGATGATCGAGAAGAGATCCTGGCCCTCCTCTGTGTGACAACCTTTCAAGTATTTGAAGAGTGCTATCATGTCTCCCCTCAGGCTAAACATGCCCAGTTCTTCCAGTCTCTCCTCATAGGGCTTTGTTTCCAGACCCCTGATCATCGTTGCCCCCCTCTGAACCCCCTCCAGCTTATCTGCATCCTTCTTGAAGTGTGGTGCCCAGAACTGGATACAATACGCAAATTGAGGCCTAACCACCAATACAGCTGGTGCATATTACTTCAACATACAGCCCCCTTTGTTGGAGAGGCTGCATGGTAAAAGACTCGTATTCTCATTTCTGGTGGACTTGTACACATATACAGGGATTTTTGATGTTAGTACATAGAGAAATAATGGTTATTACTAGAGAAATGATTGTACATGATCCAGAATTATTTTTACTATCAATATACAAAGGATCTAATGTAAGTTTGAAATGTAAAGACTAGTTTTCATTTTTGCTAATTGCTGCTCGCCAGACAATCGCATAGCAGTTCAGAATAATCAGAATTTACCTGCATGGTACCGAAATATATGCTCTGTGGCAATAACAGAAAAAATATCCGATGATTTGCTTCTAATCCAAGGAAAAACAGAGCCACTAGCTTTTTATGCTATATGGTGGAGATTCAATCAGCATATGTCATAACCAGACTTACAACAATATATGCCCGTTTCTGCTTTGAGTGGAAGTGGGCATATATTTATTTATTTTATTTATTTATTACATTTTTATACCGCCCAATAGCCGAAGCTCTCTGGGCAGTTCACAAAAATTAAAACCATAATAAAACAACCAACAGATTAAAAGCACAAATACAAAATACAGTATCAAAAGCACAACCAGGATAAAACCACGCAGCAAAATTGTTATAAAATATAAAATTAAAATTAAGTGTTAAAATACTGAGAGAATAAAAAAGTCTTCAGCTGGCGACAAAAGGAGTACAGTGTAGGCGCCAGGCGGACCTCTCTGGGGAGCTCATTCCACAACCGGGGTGCCACAGCGGAGAAAGCCCTCCTCCTAGTAGCCACCTGCCTCACTTCCTTTGGCAGGGGCTCACGGAGAAGGGCCCCTGTAGATGATCTTAAGGTCCGGGTAGGTACATATGGGAGGAGGTGTTCCTTCAAATAACCTGGCCCCAAACCGTTTAGGGCTTTAAATGTCAATACCAGCACTTTGAATCAGGCCCGGACCTGGACTGGCAGCCAATGAATTTGTAAAAGGACTGGCGTAATGTAATCTCACCGGCCAGTCCCTGTTAGTAAACGGGCTGCTCTGTTTTGTACCAGCTGAAGCTTCCAGACCGTTTTCAAAGGCAGCCCCACGTATAACGCATTGCAGTAATCCAAACGAGAGGTTATCAGAGCATGGAGCATTCACCTGTGCCTCAAGTGACAGTTCTGGATCCAAGAGCACCCCCAAACTACGGACCCGATCCTTTAGGGAGAGTGCAACCCCATCCAGGAGAGGTCAAACATCACCTCGCCGGACAGATGAACCACCCGCTAACAGTACCTCCGTCTTGTCTGGATTGAGTCTCAGTTTGTTAGCCCTCATCCAGTCCATTACCATGCCCAGGCACTGGTTCAGAACAGTCACTGCCTCACCTGGGTTTGATGAAAAGGAAAGGTAGAGCTGGGTATCATCCGCATATTGATGACACCTCAGCCCACATCTCCAGATAACCTCCCGCAGTGGCTTCATGTATATGTTAAACAGCATAGGGGATAAGATAGAGCCCTGTGGAACCCCATGGCTTAGGAGCCATGGCACAGAGCAATAATCCCCTAGCACCACCTTCTGGAATTGGTCATCCAAGTAGGAGCGGAACCACTGCAATGCAGTACCTCCAACTCCCAGCTCAGACAACTGTAGAGTTGGATACCATGGTATCCAGAAGGATACCATGGTCAATGGTATCAAAGGCCGCTGAGAGGTCCAGGAGAACCAACAGGGTCGCACTCCCTCTGTCTCTCTCCCGGCAGAGGTCATCCCACAGGGCGATCAAGGCAGTTTCCGTTCCAAAACCAGGCCTGAAACCCGATTGAAATGGATCTAGATAATCCGTTTCATTCGAGAGTGCCTGGAGTTGTCCTGCAACCACCCGCTCATGCACCTTGCCCAGGAAAGGGATATTAGCCACCGGCCTGTAGTTGTTAACATCCTCCGGGTCCAGATTAGGCTTCTTCAGGAGTGGTCTAATTACCGCCTCTTTTAAAGAGGCCAGCACTACTCCCTCTCTCAAGGAGGCATTTACAACCTCCTGGACCTAGCTGGTGATCCTCTCCTTATTTGATGTAATGAGCCATGAGGGGCAAGGGTCAAGCACACAGGTGGTCGACCGGACTTGGCCAAGCACCTTGTCCACATCCTCGGGCCTCAATAACTGAAACTCATCCAATAAAACTGAACCGGACAGCGCTCTGAACGCCTCTACTAGTGGAGCTGCATTAAGTGTGATGTCCAATTCATGACGAATCTGAGTGACTTTATCTTCAAGGGTTCAACTATCTCACGCCCTGGCCCAGAGTGTAACAGGCCGTGAACCACTCGGAAAAGCTCCGCCGGATGACACTGAGAAGATGCAAAGCTGGTGGAAAAGAACTGTCTCTGCTACCCTCACCGCCACAGAGTAGGCTCGATAATGAGCTCTAACCCGTGTTCGATCAGACCTAGCACGAGTTTTCCTCCACCTGCGTTCTAGCTGTCTCCACTCTTGCTTCATTGCCCTCAGCTCAGGTGTATACCAAGGAGCTGACCGGGCTCTGCTCAGAGGGAAGAGGGCGCTTGGGTGCGATCACACAGAGCAATTGCGGCCTTGCTTCTGGGTTGAGCCAGGGCACTCAATTGAAACCCGGGCTTGCTGCCGACAGACCAGGTAAGTGAAGTCTGTGGGGGGGTGGGCTTGCTTGGAGCCGCGCCGCAGTTCGTGTGGCAGCAGCGGTGGACCCAGGTGAGGCGGGACGGGACAGGCGGGGGCGACTGGGGGGGCTTGCCTGGGCCCACTGCTGCCACCGCAGTTCGTACGGCGGTGGCGGTGGGCCCAGGCGGGACGACCGGGGGGGGGCTTGCCTGGGCCTGCCGCTGCCGCCGCAGTTCGTGCAGTGGCAGCAGTGAGCCCAGGTGGGACAGGCCCAGGCGGGACGGAACAGGCGGGGGGTGACGGGGGGCGGCTTACCTGGCTTAACTGGAAGTAGTTGTGGCCTTGCTTCCGGGTGGAGCCGGGGGCTCCATTTAAACCCGGGCCCGCCGCCGACGGACCAGGTAAGTCAACTGGGATGGGTGGGCTTGCCTGGGCCCGCCGCCGCTGCCACAATTTGTGCAGTGGCGGCAGCAGCGGCGGGCCCAGGAGGGATGGGATGGGATGGATCGACTCTTCAAATACTTAAAAGGTTGTCACACAGAGGAGGGCCAGGATCTCTTCTCGATCCTCCCAGAGTGCAGGACACGGAATAACGGGCTCAAGTTAAAGGAAGCCAGATTCCGGCTGGACATCAGGAAAAACTTCCTGACTGTTAGAGCAGTGCGACGGTGGAATCAGCTACCTAGGGAGGTTGTGGGCTCTCCCACACTAGAGGCATTCAAGAGGCAGCTGGACAACCATCTGTCAGGGATGCTTTAGGGTGGATTCCTGCATTGAGCCAGGGGGTTGGACTCGATGGCCTTGTAGGCCCCTTCCAACTCTGCTATTCTATGATTCTATGACTTACCTTGAATTGGATTTATCATGAAATGGACACTTGCCTCTGTGTCTCTGCTGCTTGGACGCTGAACTGTCCTGTGAGTTTTCTTATCTCTGCTCATTACTCCTGGCAACCTGGAAGCATTGTTGCTGGCCAGATTCCCAGTCAGTGGAGGCTAATAAGACTCTGTATCTGAAAACACGACACTACGGTTCCATCTAGCCCAGTATTGTCAACAGTGACAGACAGCATCTCTCCAGGGTTTCAGGCAGGAGTTTTTCTAGCCCTACCTGGAGATGCCAAGGATCGAACCTGGGATCTTCTGAATGTAAAGCATGTGCTTTACAAACTGAGCTACGGAAAACCAGGGAGGGAGGGGAATGTAATAAAACAGCAGCAGGCAGAAGGTAGATCAGGATCTATTGCAAATCACCAGTAGATCAACAAGGGTTTCTGAATCCCAATACATGGCCAATTTACCTTGCCCCAAACACCTTGCCCCAAATTCAATGGTCATTGAAGTTACACAGGGAACACACCTCTCCAACTAATCAAGATGCTTTGATTTGCTTGGAAGAAGATTGTACTTGTAGCGATGGGCCTGAAAATTTCCAGCTACTAGGCAGCCTTTGTCCCTGGAATGGGACAAAGTTGGCTGTCTTCTTGAGCAGCTTCCAGGTTGAGGTTCAAAAGCTGTCCAGACTGCAGATAAATACATCATGCCACCAAGTCATTTATGACTTGAAGATGCTAGTTGTGCCTTACCTCACCATACCTGATTGAGGTTGTTTGGTCATCCTCAGGAATCCATATTGAAGTCTTACCCTTTGATGGACAGGGCTTGTTTAATACTAAGATTGATGACTGTACAGAAGACACGTATCACAGCGCATTGTGTGGGATTTATGTCCCAACAACTTCTGAGGTGATGTTGGCTTTTGTCATTGACCACTTGGTACCGACCCAATGAACTACCACTACAACAGCAACATCAGTGGTCACAGGCAGGGCAATTGGGGAAAGCATTCCAACCTCAAAATTCTGTAGTTATCACAGGAAGCCTGATAACAGGAGTAAGCAGCACCTTTGATTCACTGCTTGCCATCCTTCTTCACCGTGTGATGATTCAAGCACCCATCTTTGGAATGTGTCTGTCCATTTACCATATGACTTGTTGCAACATCACATTGGAGTCATAGGTCCTTGCCATAGTCTGGAGGGAATATCAGATCAAGTTCGATACTCTGCTCTGTATGGTGCCATGCTGATGACTGCTCCATCCCCAGTTCTCCATACCAAAGTTTGGATCCTCCTCAAGAAGCGGGCAATTGAATCTGTCCCTCAGATGCAACTTAGGGACATTTTTTACTCAAGGTACTTCATGGTACCTAAAAAGGATGGAAGACCTCAGTTGATCATGGACCTTTGACAGCTAAAGCGGTTCATGTCACCCAAGAAGTTCAGAATGGTTTCTCTGGCATCTCTCGAGGAGATTGGTTCACCTCTATTGACCTTAAAGATGCCTACATCCATATCGCCATAGAGGAACAACGTGAACACTACCTCTGCTTTGCCATCGGTACCGATGCCTACCAGTTCTTATGTTATTCACCAACTGCATAGTAGTGGTGTGCTCCCATCAATAACTGCAGACTATAGAGGTCTATCTTTACATAGATGATTGGCTGTCGGTGACATCAACAGAAGGCCAACTTCTTTGGTTGATAATGGTGACCTGCACTGTCCTTTAGGAGCTTGGACTCTACATAAATGTAGAGGAATGACCCATTGTAATCCAATTCATCAGAGTACTTTTGAACTTCCACCTGGGCCATGCATTCTTACCCGACATCAGGGTAAAGGCATTGATATCTCTGGCAGCACAGCTGCAGATGAACAGTTCTACCACAGCTCTCATGCTCCAAAGCCTCCTGTCATTCACTATGCTTGGTTGTGTATGAGACAACTCCAAATGGTTCATACTGAACTTTGATACTGATTGAGATGCCTACCAAACCAGGCTTTGTCTGCCATGGGACTTTAGAGACTCTCTCCAAAGATGTTCACTTCCAAGCAATCTAACCCAACGCATGCCATTTGTTCGACCTTTTCTGTCCACAGTCCTTACTATGGATACGTTGCTCTCTGATCTCACAGTCCATGGATGTTGGGCAGCCAATGAGGCCACACAGCATATCAATTTGCTGTGCAGGCAGTGGACTAGGTGCTTTGTGCATTTGAACTGGACCTGCAGGACAGACTGGTCCAGATCACTTGGGACAACATGACTGTCGTCAAGTATTTGAACAAGCAGGAAGGTACCAGGCCTCTCCCATTGCCCACTCCTACACTCCAAATTTTCAACTGATGCATAGCAAGGCGAACTTGTGATGGTACATATACCTATTTCCCCCATTCCTGTTAATGACCAAGGTCCTGGCAAAGATTGAAATGGGAGGACATGGAGGACATCCTCATAATGCTGTGGTGGCCTTACCAGGTTTGGCTTACTTAACTGCTAAAGATGGCAAGGGTTTGGTACTGGCTCCCACATCTTGCAAATCTCTGCATGACAATGTGGAAGATTGGGTGATGGACTCTAGCTCAGAAGTGCTTCAATGCTGCCCATAAACCCTCTACTTAGCTTTCCTACTCAAGGAAATAGTGGTTTTTCCCCGCTTTTGTTACATAGTTACATAGAATCACAGAATAGTAGAGCTAGAACGGGTCTATAAGGCCATCAAGTCCAACTCCCTGTTCATTGCAGGAATCTACTTTAAAGCATACCTGACAGATGGCTGTCCAGCTGCCTCTTGAATGCCTCTAGGGTGGGAGAGCCTATGACCTCCCTAGGTAACTCGTTCCATTGCCGTACTGCTCTAACAGTCAGGACGTTTTTCATGATGTTCAGCTGGAATCTGGTTTCCTGTAAATAGAGCCCATTATTACGTGTCCTGCACTCCAGGATTATTGAGAAGAGATCCTGGCCCTCCTCTGTGTGACAACCTTTCAAGTATTTGAAGAGTACTATCATGTCTCCCCTCAATTGTCTCTTCTCCAGGATGATGATGATGATGATGATGATGATGATGATTATCCCGCCTCTCCCTCTGGATCGAGGTGGGGAACAACACCAAACACAATATAATACAACATGCCCAGTTCTTTCAGTCTCTCTTCATAGGGCTTTGTTTCCAGTTCCCTGATCATTCTTGTTGCCCTTTGAACACACTCCAGCTTGTCTGTGACCTTCTTGAAGTGTGGTGCCCAGAACTTGGACGCAATACTCAAGATGAAGCCTAACAAGTGTCGAATAGAGGGGAACCAGTACCTCATGCAATTTGGAAGCTATACTTATATTAATGCAGTCCAAAATAACATCTACCTTTCTTGCAGCCATATCGCACTGTTGGCTCATATTCAGCTTGCGATCTACAACAATCCAAGATCCTTCTCGTTTGTAGTCTTGCTGAGCCAAGTATTCCCCATCTTGTAACTGTGCCTTTGGTTTCTATTTCCTAAATGTAGAACTTGGCATTTATCCCTATTAAATTTCATTCTGTTGTTTTCAGCCCAGCACTCCAGCCTATCAAGATCACTTTGAAGTTTGTTTCTGTCTTCCAGCGTATTAGCTATCCCACCCAATTTTGTGTCATCTGCAAATTTGATAAACGTTCCCTGCACCTCCTCGTCCAAATCATTAATAAAAATGTTGAAGAGTACTGGGCCCAGGACTGAGCCCTGCAGTACCCCACTTGTTGCCTCTCCCCAGTTTGAGAAGGTTCCATTGATAAGTACTCTTTGAGTCCGATTCTGTAGCCAACTGTGAATCCACCTAATAGTTGTTCCATCTAGCCCACTTTTAGCTAGTTTTTCAATCAGAATCTCATGGGGCACTTTGTCAAAAGCTTTGCTGAAGTCAAGATATATGATGTCCACAGCGTTCCCACAGTCCACAAGGGAGGTTACCCGATCAAAAAATGAGATCAAATTAGTCTGACAGGACTTGTCAGACTAACCTGCTCCAGAATTTTCCCAGGGATGGATGTCAGACTGACTGGTCTGTAGTTCCCAGGTTCCTCCTTTTTGCCCTTTTTGAAGATAGGGACAACGTTAGCCCTCCTCCAGTCGTCCGGCACCTCACCCGTCTTCCATGATTTTGCAAAGATAATAGACAAAGGTTCTGAGAGTTCTTCCGCTAGCTCCTTCATTACTCTAGGATGCAGTTCATCGGGCCCTGGAGATTTGAACTCATTCAAGGAAATTAGGTGTTCTTTGACCATTTGTTTATCAATCTCAAACTGCAATCCTGCCCCCTCAACTTCTGCTTCACTTTTTCCAGGGGGGTCATAGACTTGAATTGAGCACTTCAGCCTTTTCTTTGTCATCTGTTATTGATTTGTGATTCTCATTAAGCAGTTGAACCACCATTTCTTTCCTCTGTCTTTTACTACTCATGTATCTGAAGAAAGCCTTTTTATTGCTTTTAGCACCCCTCGCTAATCTCAGCTTTAGCCTTCCTGATGCCATTTCGGCACTTCTGCGCCACCTGTCTGTACTCTTCTTTTGTAGCCAGCCCTTTCTTCCACTGCCTATATGTATCCTTTTTTGTTTTCAGGTCATCTCTAAGCTTTTTGTGGAGCCACATTGGTTTCCTCTGTTGTCTTCTATCTTTTCTCTTTGTTGGAATTGTTTGTAGCTGTGCTTTAAAATTTCCTTTTTTAAATACTCGTTACATCCACCCAGTTTGAGAAGTTACTGTTGATAAACACTCTTTGAGCCCAATATTGTAGCCAACTGTGGATCCACCTAATAGTTGTTATTTATTTATTTACAATATTTATATACCACTCCCCATTGAAAATTTTGGAGTGGTGTACAAGATAAAATAAAAATAAAAACAGAATAAAACACTTCAAACATAGTCATTCATGGCTGGACATTAAGGAAAGGCTTCCTGGAATAATGATGTTTTCAGGAGGCACTGAAAGCAGTACAACATTGGTGACAGCCTGACCTCCAAAGGCAGGGAATTCCATAGGAAGGGGGCCACCACGCTGAAGGCTCTTCCCCTTGTGGACTCCAATCGGAGGATGGATCTATGTGGAACCACCAGGAGCAGACTCTCGGATTATTATTATTATTATTATGATTATTAATTTATTTATATAGCACCATCAATGTACATGGTGCTGTACAGAGTAAAACAGTAAATAGCAGGACCCTGCCGCATAGGCTTACATTCTAATAAAATCATAATAAAACAATAAGGAGCGGAAGAGAATGCAAACAGGCACAGGGTAGGGTAAACAGGCACTGGGTAGGGTAAAACTAACAGTATAAAGTCAGAACAATTCCTGACTGTTAGAGCAGTACGACAATTCAATCAGTTACCTAGGGAGGTTGTGGACTCTCCCACACTAGAGGCATTCAAGAGGCAGCTGGACAACCATCTGTCAGGGATGCTTTAGGGTGGATTCCTGCATTGAGCAAGGGGTTGGACTAGATGGCCTTGTAGGCCCCTTCCAACTCTGCTATTCTATGATTCTATGACCTCAGTGACTTGGAAGGTTGGTAGGGGAGAAGATGCTCTCTCAGGTATCCTGGTCCCAAGTTGTTTAAGACTTTCTACATGAGTACAAGAACCTTAAACCTGGCCCGGTAGCGAATAGGCAGCCAGTGCAGTTCCCTCAGCAGAGGAGTTACATGCTGGAAAGGGGCAGCTCCAGACAATAGCCAAGCTGCAGCATTCTGCACTAGCTCCAGCTTCTGGAGCAGCTTCAAGGGCAGCCCCACATAGAGCCCATTGCAGTAATCCAATCTTGAGATTACCAATGCCTGTACCACCTTGGCCAAGCTATCCCTGTCCAGGAGAGGCCATAGTTGGCAAACCAGCCGAAGCTGGTAAAAGGCACTCCAAGCTGTGGCGGCCACTTGAGCCTCCAGTGACAGAGATGGGTCTGAGAGTACCCCCAAACTTTCAGAGGCAGTGCAACCCCACCCAGAACTGGCAATGAGCCTGCCTCCCGAACCCACAGGGCTTCCATCTTGCCAGGATTCAGTCTCAATTTATTGGCCCTCATCCAGCCCATTACTGAGTCTAGGCACTGGTCCAGGACCTGCACAGCCTCACCTGATTCAGTCGTCACTGGGAGATAGAGATGTGTGTCATCAGTGTATTGATGGCATTTAGCTCCAAATCCCCTAATGACCGCTCCCAACAGCTTCATATAGATGTTCCATCTAGCCCACTTTTAGCTAGTTTGTTAATCAGAATATCATGGGGCACTTTGTCAAAAGCTTTGCTGAAGTCAAGATATACTATGACCACAGCATTCCCACAGTCCTCAAGGGAGGTTACCTGATCAAAAACTGAGATCAGATTAGTCTGACAGGATTTGTTCTTAACAAATCCATGCTGGATTCTAATAATCATTGCATTGTTTTCAAGGTGCTTGCAGAGTAATTTCTTTATAATTTACTCCAAAATTTTCCCAGGGATGGATATCAGACTAACTGGTCTTTAGTTCCCTGGTTCCTCCTTTTTGCCCTTTTTGAAGATCAGGATGACATTAGCTCTCCTGCAGTCGTCCGACACCTCATTTGTCTTCCATGATTTTGCAAAGATAATACAGAGTGGTTCTGAGAGTTCGTCTGCTAGTTCCTTTATTACTCTAGGATGCAGTTCATTGGGCTCTGGAGATTTGAACTCGTTCAAAGAAATTAGGTGTTCCTAGACCATTTGTTTATCAATATCAAACGGCAATCCTGCCCCTTCAGCTTGTACTTCACTTTTTCCAGGGGGGCCATAGACCCACTTTTTGGAGAAGACTGAGCCAAAGTAGGAATTGAGCAATTTGGCCTTTTCTTTGCCATCTGGTATCAATTTGCCATTCTCATGAAGCAGTTGAACTACCACTTCTTTCCTCTTCCTTTTACTATTCACTATCTGTCTGTAGTCTCCGTTTGTAGCCTGGCCTTCCTTCCACTTCCTATATGTATCCTTTTTTGTTTTCAGGTCAACTCTAAGCTTTTTGTGGAGCCACACTGGTTTCTTCTATTCTATCTTTTTTCCTTGTTGGAATTGTTTGTAATTGTGCCTTTAAAATTTCCTTTTTAAAAAACTCCCACCCATCTTGGACTCCTTTTCTCATTAGGGCCATTTGCCATGGGACCTTTCTTACCATAGTTCTGAGTTTATTAAAATAAGCTTTCCTAAAATCCAGACTACGTGTATGACTACCCTCAGCTTTTGCTTCCTTTAAAATCAAGAATTCAAGTTCGACGTGGTCACTTTCCCCCAGAGTTCCCGTAACTGTTACTTTATCCACTAAGTCATCTCTATTGGTTAGTATCAAATCAAAGATAGCCAATCCTCTAGTTCCTTCCTCCACTTTCTGTAGGAGAAAGTTATCAGCCACATATGTCAGGAATTTCTTGGAAGGGCCACTTTTGGCAGAATTTGTCACCCGACAGATATCAGGGTAATTGAATCCCCCATCACTACTACATTGCTCTTCCTTGAAACACTGGCAATTTGCTTTTCAAAAGTTTCATCCTCGTCTTCTTGATTGGATGGTTGGTAGTAGACAACGATTATCATGCTCCTTTTATTCCTTGCCCCATTTATGTTAATCCAGATGTTCTTTATGGAGCTACCAGGCTCATCCTCCTGTATGTCTGAGCAAGGATAGGTATTTTTAACATATAGTGGAACTCTGCCTCCCTTTATATTTCTTCTGTTCTTTTTGAACAAGTTATATCCCTCAATTGCTATATTCCAGTCATGGGAGTCATCCCACCAAGTTTCAGTTATACCTATCAAGTCATATTTGACTTCATGTATTAAGAATTCAAATTTTTTCTGTTTGTTTCCCATACTCTGGACATTAGTATATAGACATCAAAGACCATGTGCTTTATAGTCTGGCTTCATTCCTACATTGTTGTGGACACTATTTTGGGGTGCTATTGGAGCTGTTCTCTGTGTTATGGTGCATGGGCCTTCATCCATTGTTGCCTTGAAGTGTATGTTTCCCGCCTCCGTATGATTCAGTTTAATGCCCTCCTGGTGAAATTCTTCATGCTGTGGCCAAACACATTCTTCCCAGCCATTGTGAGGTGCAACCCGTCCCTTGCCAGCAGTCCATCTTCCAAGTAGCATAGTCCCAGAATCCAAAACTCTTACGTTGGTACCACTTTCGTAGCCAGTTGTTCACCCAAAGTATTTTTCTGTCCCATTCTAGTCCTCTTCCAAGAACTGGGAGGATGGATGAGAAAACTATCTGGGCCCCAAAGTATTTCAATTTCCTTCCTAGAGCTTCAAAGTCTGACTTGATTTCTTTGTAGCTCCGCTTGGCAATATCATTTGTTCCCACATGGATAAGAAGAAAAGGGTATGTGTCAGTGGACTTTATGAGCTTTGGCAACCCTTCAGCCACATCTGTAATCTGTGCTACAGGGAGACAGCATACCTGGCGAGTCCATGGCTCTTCACGACATACTTGGGTTTCAATCCCACGCAGCAGGGAGTCTTCCACAATGACTACTCTTCTCTTCTTTGTCGACTGACCTTCTGCCTCTTGTTCACAGTTGCACGGGGTCCCCTGTAATTCTTCCTCTGCAGGTTGTCCTCCGGACTCATCCTCCAGTAGCTGAAAGTGGTTACATAACTCTAATTGTTCCACTGGTGCAGAATGTCTTCTAGTTCTTCTGCTCCTGTCACCATTTCCCAGGGAGTTTCCTTTTCTTTGGCTTTTCTCACCACAGCATTCTCCACTTCTGCTTCAGTTTGCTGTTGCTCTTTAATCTCTTGTGCTTCTTGTTGCTGTTGCAGTTCAACCGTTCAGTCTAAGAACTCTTCACGTTCTCTTATTCCTTGGAGGGTGGACACTTGCCGCTCAAGTCCTCTCACTTGACTGCTTACCTGACAACCAAAGGGAACTTGCTCACATTTTCCAGGAGGAGGCTCTAAAGTAATCCAGTTAACAAATTAATCCATCTCACCACCAAGTCGACTGTGCATCAAAAGCAACGGTAGGATCTATTGTGCTATCGAGGCAAGCCTGGTTCAGTGGGGCTTACAACTGACACAAGGTCACGGATAGAAGATCTTCCACTGATGGTGAAGGTTTGTTTAATGGTGAAGGTTTGTTTAAAGGATGTTTAATGGTGAAGGTTTGTTTAAAGGATGCTCCTAAAATTCAGAGAGTGATACCATTTCAAGAGAATGGGGTTTTCTCCTGGTACTTTATGATACCAAAGTGGGATGGCGAACTTCTCCCTTTTCTGGACCTCAGGGGCTTCAATGAATTTATTTTAACAAAGAAGTTCTGTATGGTCATTTTAGCCACCATACTACTGCTTCTGAAGCAAGACTTGTGGTTTACAGCAATAGACCTGCAGGATGCGTATTTTCATATTGCAATCCATCCGATCCATCAGAAATACCTTCGCTTTGTTATAGGGTCTGAGATGTTCCAATTTTGTGTGCCCCCGTTTGCCCTACCATTGTCCCAATGGTGTTCATGAAGTGTATGGCAGCTGTGTGTGAACATCTTTGGACCTGAGTAATCGAACTGTACCCATATCTAGATGATGGGCTAATTGTGACACTATCGAGAGCCAGAGCTATACGGGACAAGTTAATCATTTGGAATCTCCTGACTACCCTAGGTCTATGTATCAATGAGGAAAAATAAAACATTATTCCTACACAATGGTATTCCATTTATAGATGTAATCCTGGTCGAGTCTACCTTCCAGAACCATATGTCATCATTCTGATCCATTTGGCAACTCGGCTATTTTGCAACAGAATAGCTACAGCTTTTGAAATCCAGCAGTTGCTAGGTCTCATGTTGGCGATGGTATATGTGGTTCAATAGGCACATCTCAATATGAGACCTCTACAGCAGTTTCTTCTTGGATCATTTGACAACAAGCAGAATGCTCGTCACGTCCATCTATCCATTCCGGAGGACATTGTGCAAACTCTTTGTTGAAGGATGGTACCAGAGAATCTTTTAAAAGGAATGCTTCTTTTGCAGCCGACACTGTTGAAGACACTTACCACTGATATCTATGAGTTGGGGAGCTCACTGCAGGCATTTTTGGGACACGGGCTTCGGTCGACAGTAAAACATTTCCACATAAATGTTCTTGAGTTGCGCGCTGTCAGGAAGGCACTTCTCTCTTTCGAGACTGATCTTCAGTACCACTGTGTTTAGATATTGACAGACAATACCACCATTGTGTGTACATTGATGGCACTATATAAATAAATAAAAATAATAATAAAAATAAATAAAACAAAGAGGAACACAGTTGCCTCATTTGCTCTGATTAACTCTGGATGTTTTCAACTGGCCAATACCTCAGGGAATTTTCTTAATGGTGATGCACATCACGGGAGTGGACAATATCTTGGCAGATTGACTCAGTCACACTTACCTGGATACAGATGAATGGGAAATGTCAAGAAGCATCTTACTGGTTTTTTTCTGACACTGAGACACTCCAGTAGTGCTTATTTGCCTCTCCCCAGAATGCAGTGTGTCATAGGTTGTGCACAAGAGCGGGAATAGGCAAGTCATCCAGAGAAGATGCCTTCCTTTTTCCATGGAAAGGTGAGCTTTATTACCTTTCCCATCTTTTCTTCCTGGTATGGGTTGTAGCAAAACTTCAACGGGATCATTATGCACATTTTAGAGGCATCAAGGAAACCGTCTACTAGGAGGTTGAATGGAAGCAAATGGAAAAGGTTTGCAATTTTTGCCCAATCCCATAATTTTGACGCAGTTAGTGGTCCCATTGATGGGATTTAATTTTTTCTGATTTCATTGTTTAAGGCTGGACTTAAATATTCCTCTATTGAGGTTTACTTAGCTGCCATATCTGTTAAGGATATTGCTGTTCAAAGTTACTCTGTGTTCACTCACCCTATAGTGAAGTCTTTTTAAAAGCGATTGAGAAACTACGCACCTCCAACCTACTGTTCCGTAATGCAGTCTCTCAGTTGTTTTTAAAGCACTGACCTCCAAGCTCCTCAAGCCACTTGCTTCTGTGGATTTACGACTGCTAACACTTAAAGTTGTTTTTCTGGTAGCGATTACTACAGCCAGTGCACACACAATGAGATTTTGTTCATTCTATTTGCTGGCTGGCTCATGCTGGATAAGCCAGCCTATCAGTACTTGTAGGTAGAGTACCAGATGATGTGCTGGAGGTCAGAGCAGCAGCAGCAGCTCCAGCTCCATTCATGTTTTTTTCTTGGTTTCTTGATGGCATTATCAATTTTATTACAGGTATGTTGTTAATCTTTGACGCCTTGAGAGAGGACAGGTGGGTCTTTTGTTGTGAATGCCTTGTGTGAGTGTGTCTCTCTCTATGTGTGTGTGTGCTTTTGAGGGTGTTGTCCATGCTTTTGGGGGGATGTGTGTATGTATGAGGGTTGTGCCTGTGTATGTGCATCTGGATGTGTAACATGGATGTCTGTGTATTTTGCAATGGGTTCTTGCTGGCTTCTCAAGGGAAACCATATTACATGCAAAAGAATGGACTATGGATGCACACAGAACTTACCATGCCTTCTCCTGAGCAATCCAGTCCTCCTTACATCTTACGAGATATGCATAATTTGGAATTTTGTACTGCACTGCTTCTGAGTAGGTCTGCTCTGGTGGATGCTTTGTGAGGGATATACAAGGACATGGATTTTGGGATGCTTTCATACATTGTTCCTGTGTTCCAAAGGCTTCTTTTCTGTGTGGCTTTGAGAATATCACCTATTTTAATGATTATCATTATCATTATTATGGTTGTGTGGATTCCTCCCTCCGACTCATCATCATAAAATCACTTGATTCTCTGTGGAATGAGAGTTGTTGCTGGAACAGGAGAGTGTTGGTCCAAAGGAGTACTTTTGTATGGCTGTGTGATTTCCTCACCCCCTCCTTTTCATGTTTTGTGCCTCAGTTTTCTCTTTCTTTGGTATGGATTGCTGACTGCTAGGGATTCAAAGACTGCTCCACATCAACTAACCCCTTGACTCCACCAATCATGAGCTCTTGGCTCTGCCTCTTGTGGCCCCTTGGCCTCATCTCTGCTTCCTGCACTCTGCCTCACTGGTCAAACTGACCAGCAGCCTCCACTGCGAATTAGCCTACATGCAGTCTTGCCATGTTAGTTTCTTTGTATGTTAATTACTCACTTTGGTGCTCCCTTTGGCAGCAGAAACACACAAGGAAATTGACAAGGCAAAACTACGTGTATCCGACAGTTCAATCTGTGCACTTATTTATTTATTTATTACATTTCTATACCACCCAATAGCTGGAGCTCTCTGGGCGGTTCACAAAAATTTAAAACATTTGAAGTATAAAACAACAGTATAAAACCATAATATAAAATACAATATAAAAGCTCAACCAGATAAAAACAGCAGCAATGCAAAATTACAGATTTAAAACACCAAGTTAAAATTTATTTATAGACTGTTAAAATGCTGGGAGAATAAAAAGGTCATCACCTGGCATCTAAAAGCATATAATGTAGTTGCCAAGCGAACCTCCTTAGGGAGCTCATTCCACAACCGGGGTGCCACAGCAGAGAAGGCCCTCCTCCTGGTAGCCACCTGCCTCACTTCCTTTGGCAGGGGCTCTCAGAGAAGGACCCTTGAGGATGACCTTAGGGTACATATGGGAGGAGGCATTCCTTCAGATAGCCTGGCCCCAGCGAACCTCTCTGGGGAACTCGTTCCACAACCAGGGTGCCACAGCAGAGAAAGCCCTCCTCCTAGTAGCCAAATAAAAAAAAAGCAGCTCCTTTTGCACAAATTTAAAGCTCCAGAATTATTTTTTTAAAAAAATCCAATTTATACACATTACCACAAATGGGGCTCCCCAAGTGCAAAACATTTCCAGAATTTAGGGTGGGGGGATTGCTATGGTCTGCTGCCACTTCCCAGAATGGAAAAACTGCAGAATCCCATCAGTCTCAAATGGAACAGAATTCCCAGCATCACACTTCCCTACTTGTATCCAATGTAGGTAGGACTAAGTAGGTCTAACATTGGGATACAAACCTACGCTTCCATGATCACTGCTACTTATCCTATAATAAAAGTAATGGGCTGGATGAGGGTCAATAAACTGAAACTGAATCCTGGCAAGATGGAAGCCTGTGGGTGAGTGGTTCCCAAGTCTGGTAGATAGGCTCATTGCCTGTTCTGGATGGGGTTGCACTCCCTCTGAAAGATCAGGTTCGTAGTTTGGGGGTAATCTTAGATCAGTCTCTGTCACTGGAGGCTCAAGTGGCCACCACAGCTCAGAGTGCCTTCTACCAGCTTCGGCTGGTTCACCAACTATGGCCTCTCCTGGACAGGGATAGCTTGGCCACAGTGGTACAGGCATTGGTAACCTCAAGATTGGATGACTGCAATGTGCTCTATGTGGGGCTGCCCTTAAAGCTGCTCTGGAAGCTGGAGCAAGTGCAGAATGCTGCAGCTCAGCTGTTGTCTGGAGCTGCCCCTTTCCAGCATGTAACTCCTCTGCTGAAGGAACTGCACTGGCTGCCTATTCGCTACCGGGCCAGGTTTAAGGTTCTTGTACTTGTGTACTGTCGTGTTCCTGGCAAGCAGAAGCCGACGGAGCAAGGCAGCTAGGATACAAGGCAGCAAGGTAACAAGTTGCTCCAACAAAGGCTGAGGCCAAACTGAAGCCTTTTATGCTGTGGTCCCGACTCCACCCTTTTTTTCAGGCTGGAAGTCTTAAAGGGACACGCCTCTGGCCTGTAGCCTAGCACTCCTCTGTCTCCAAGAGCTCATGCCTGGCATGTTGTTGCCATTGACATGACAGCTTCCTAGAATGTGGGGCCCTTATAGCTGAAGGTGGTGGTCCAGTACCGGGGCTAGGCTCAGAGGAGTCTGTAGATTCAGTGACCACTCTGAAACTTTCATTGGGGAGCAATATATAAATATTGTAAATAAATAAATAAAATAAATAATAAAGGCAATAGAGTCTAAATAATAATAATAATAATAATAATAATAATAATAATAATAATAATAATAATAATAATAATAATATCCAATGTATAAGAGGATAGGTCTTTGCTCAAGGGGCTTACAATCAGAAATTCAACACAACACAGAAAGGTGAGGGAAATGAAGGCAGGTGTAAATGCATTTGCATTTATATGTGTTTATAAGCTCAATTACAGTAGTGTATTGGGCTGGAAAAGGTGGTTTTTGAGGAGGAATTTAAAAGAAATAAAAAGTGGCTTCACAGAGATATTCTGGTAGATTGTTCCAGACATAAGGGGCAAAGGGTAGTTTGAGAGGGCAGGAGACCTTCAGATGGCTGAACTAGATCCAGCTGGATGAGCTGGATCTACTGGGATCAGTGAGTGAAGGAATAAGGGTGGAGCAAGGCTGTGGAGGACTTTGAATGAAGGACAAGAAGCTTGTGCTGGATCCGGGAGCAGACAGGAAGCCAGTGTGGAGATTTAAAATAGGGTGCCATGTGGTCAGAGTGATGAGAGAAGTGAATAATTTTGGCAGCAGAATGCTGGGTAAAGGTGATGGGTGCAAAGTGAGATCATAGAAGGCCAGAGAAAAGATTGCACTAGAATCATAGAATCATAGAATAGTAAAGTTGGGCCTATAAGGCCATTGCATCCAACCCCCTGCTCAATGCAAGAATCCACCCTAAAGCATACCTGACAGATGGTTGTCCAGCTGCCTCTTGAATGCCTCTAGTGTGGAAGAGCCCACAACCTCCCTAGGTAACTGGTTCCATTGTCGTATTGCTCTAACAGTCAGGAATTTTTTTCCTGATGTCCAGCCAGAATCTGGCTTCCTGTAACTTGAGCCCGTTATTCCCTTCATACCTGCTACTCAAGGCGATTAGCAGGTATGAACTGGAATATGGAATGCAAAAGAGAGAGGTCAAAGAAAAAGCCAAGGATTTACGCCTGTTCAGCAGAGTTGGTGGTAATGTTGTCAAAGCGTACGAAGGAAGGAGGGCTTAGAAGGAAAGATTATTACAATGAAGCATCCATCTACTTCAGCTAAGCAGCTGAATGCAGGATTGGATTGAGGAGGAAAACTCAGGTTTAGGGTGGATGTCATGTCTTGGTAACCTCAAGATTGGATTACTGCAACGTGCTCTATGTGGGGCTGCCCTTGAAGCTGCTCCAGAAGCTGGAGCTAGTGCAGAATGCTGCAGCTCGGCTATTGTCTGGAGCTGCCCCTTTCCAGTATGTAACTCCTCTGCTGAGGGAACTGCACTGGCTGCCTATTCGCTACTGGGCCAGGTTTAAGGTTCTTGTACTTGTGTACAAAGCCCTAAACAACTTGGGACCAGGATACCTTAGAAAGCGCCTTCTCCTTTACCAACCTTTACCAACTGAGGTCATCCGAGGGCCTGCTCCTGGTGGTTCCACATAGATCCATCCTCCGATTGGAATCCACCAGGGGAAGAGCGTTCAGCATGGTGGTGCCCCTCCTGTGGAATTCCCTGCCTCTGGAGGTCAGGCAGGCACCGACCTTGTACTCCTTTCAGCACCTCCTGAAACCATCTTTATTCCAAGAAGCCTTTCTTTAACATGCAGCCTTGGATTTCTGTTTTCGCTTCTTTTAAAAATTTGTTTTAACTGTTTTATTCATTTTACCTTGTACACCGCTCCGAAATTTTTCAATGGGGAGCGGTATATAAATATTCTAAATAAATAAATAAATAATCAGTGTATAAGAGTACTAATAGCAATAGGAGATAGTGGCTGTGTTTGCACAAAACTACATGGAGAATCCTGGGTTGTCGTGAATGAGCTGGTGATGGTTCATGCGGCCTGTTCACTCCCGTTTGGCTCTTCTCATTAGTAGAAGTGGTAAACTTACTGGGAAGTGAAAGCTTGGTGGGCTGTCTGAACCAGGGATCCTGGAATGTCACTGCCTTTACAAGCCAAGTTTTATAAACCAAAAGCAACAAAGATGAGAGGACCACAATCCAGGGCAACATACACACTCAGATTTTTCTTTAAATGTTCTTTTCATTAGCTCTTCCACTCCAGGGAACCCCCAGATTTCTGGGGTACTTTAGGAGCTGCTACTCTAAAGGCAGGATGACTCATATAACGGCTTGGGGCCAGGTTATCTGAAGGAACGCTTCCTCCCATATGTACCTGCCCAGCCCTAACATCATCCTCAGGGGTCCTTCTCTGTGAGCCCCTGCCAAAGGAAGTGAGGCAGGTGGCTACCAAGAGGAGGGCTTTCTCTGCTGTGGGAAGAGCTCATTCCACACCCTGGCTGTGGAATGAGCTCCTCACTTGGCACCTATGTAATACTCTTTTCGATGCCAGGTGAACACCTTTTTATTTTATCAGTATTTTAACTGTTTGTCATCTTAGTTTTTTAACTTTGCTGTTTTAAATCTGTATTAATCTCATCGTTGCTGCCCAGTTTGATCCTGGTTGTACTTTTATATTGTACTTTTGCGCTGGTTTTTTGGGTTTTTTATTTTAATTTGCAAATATAACAATAAAAAGCACAAGGAAAAAAAGACAGAAGTGGAAGCCTCTAATAGAGAAGCAGGAAAAAAAGAAGAAAAGGGGGGGAGTAGGAACATGTCATAAAGCATTTCCATACATAATAAACATTTTTACAACTCTTAATAAAGAAAAAAGAATAATAATAATACAAATAATTATGATACAGATAATTATTAAAACAAAAACATTTCAAGTCTCTGATTCCCATACCTATTATTCCAAAACTGAACAAAACATGCCCCACCTATCCATATACTTTGTGTCTCTTAAAATTCCTTCCCTCCTTTGTATGTAGTCAGTCAGCTTATCCATAACTGCAAGTTCCAGACATTTACTCAGCCATTCATTTTCTGCTGGAGATTGTGCCGCCTTCCACCTTCTGGCCCAAATAATCTTAGCTGCAATTATCATTATTGTAACCAAGGACTTTAAATTACCAGGGACTTCATCAGGAATAATCTGAAAAATTATCAACACCAAGGTTGGTCTTAATGGGTGACCAATTATATCTGCAATGGTTCGAGTTATCTGAGCCCAATATATTGAGGCAAGAGGGCAATCCCTCCACATATGTTTAAGATTAGCATTAACTATATGGCACTTCCAACACTTAAAATAATTAACAGACTGTATTTTATTTAAACGTTCTGGTGTTAGGTTCCATCTTAACATTCATTTATACTGGGGGGGCGGAGCCTAATGGCCCGATGGAACGGTAAGCTTTTTATGAGCTCCTGAAAGGGAGGCCTAGAAGTGTTATTATCTCCTCAAATTGGCAAGATATCTGAGATATGTTCATTCTAAATGTTTGGTGAGATTTCTGTGCCAGCGAAAAGCTTTGAACTGTGTTGCAGAGAGCTGAAAGAAGCTGTGAAAAAATTACTTTCGTTTTCGTAGAAACGCAGCTCAGACTGCTAACAGTAAATCATAGCTATCGGAGTGCAGAGACAGTAACTAAACATACTTTATCATCATTTAGAAGATATGAAATAATCGCTTATGTTACTGATGCAAAGAAAGAGTTGAAAGTGGTGATTTATTGAAGTGACTGACTTCCGCCCAGTAATTAGAGCGTTGGATCTAAATGCCAAAACGTAAAAATAAAACAAATAATAAAAAGAAAAAGAAAACCACTTGGACCAGAGACAGGGTTCATCCTTCTGATCAATCACATGCACGTCTAACAAAGGTTACCTCCAGTGAAAGTGAAGAGGGGAGCGATCAGGATTTTTGTAAACAGCAAGAAAAAGTTGGAGAAGCTGAAAAAATGGCGGCTAAAGTTGGAAAGAAGCCAGACTCAGCTCTTGAAGGAGTTTATTAAATCTAATAGTGAAGCAATGCTTAAATGAAACAGATAAAGGAGGAAGTATTTAGAAAATGCAGGAGTTAACAACTTCAGTAGCTAAAACTGAGAAAGATGTGAAAGAAATTAAAACAGAAATGAATCAGCTTTCAAAACAAGTGGATCAGCATGAACAACAACTAACAGATTATAATATAACTTTTGATCTGCATGAGAAGAGACTGATTCAGCTGGAGGTCCAAAGTAGACGTGGGAATATTAGAATTAAAAACTTCCCCAGAAATACAAGGAGAAAATTTGAGGATGGTTATATTGCGTTGGTTTAAAGAGCTAATTCCAGACTTCCAGATAACAGAGATGGAGATTGACAGAATTCATAGAGTAGCAGGAAATAGATCCAGAGCAAGACCAAGAGACATATTGGTCAAATTTGGCAATTATTATAAGAAAGAGCAACTTATGAAGAAATTAAGATCAATGTTGAAGTTTCAATAATCAACAGTGAAAATCTTCAATGATCTTTGTCAGCAAACTATCAGCTGGAGGTGCAGTGTTAAGCTGATAACAGCAAAGCTTAAGCGGAAGGGTATTGCTTATTCTTGGGGTTACCCAGTGTTTTTGAGGTTTATGCGAGATGGAAAACAGCAGAGAGTAACCTCGCTGGAGCAAGGATTGGAGCTGCTGAGAAGTCTGGGGCTGGATGATGATTCGTTATCCCAGCATGAAGAAGGAGAAGAAAGTCCTGGCACAAGTGGAAAATAAACTTTTTCCTTACTAATGAGATAATAATAATAAAAGTAATGAATAATTAAAGTAGAAGGCTTGCCGATGGGGGGCCATGGGCTCCATCTCCCCCCCCTTAAGGTTATAAGCCATGACTGGGGTGTTAGGCCTACAGAGAATTAGAGGGGGGAATAGAAATAGGGGGGAGAGGGGGGAAGGGAAGGGGACAGAGGGGTAAGGGAGGGGTACATAAAAAGGGGGTTACATGTTATATGTTTAAAATTTTGTTATTGTTGTTCATATGGTTGTGTACAAGGGATCTAAAAGAAAATAAACAAAAGGAATATGGATAAGAAAATACGGATTTCAACACTCAACGTCAAAGGTTTGGGGGCAGTAAAAAGGAAAAGGATTGAGCAGTTATTAAACAAAGAAGGATCTGACTATCTTTTTGCAGGAAACACATCAAATTAAGGATGGTATGAATGAAATTCGTTTGAAATGGTCAGTGTATTATGAAAAGTCTTTGGGGACATCAAAAAAATGGTGTGGCTATAATAATATCAAAGAGAAGTGGATTTGATATAGAGAAGACACGAAAGGATGAGAAAGGCAGATATATTATGATAAAAGGCCAATTGGAAGGTGATTACTACACTTTAATAAATGTGTATGCCCCAAATGAGAGACAAAAAGAATTTTATAAAGAATTATTTAGGGAAATAGAGGATTTTTAAAAAGGGTGTGTTATCTTAGCTGGAGATTTTAATATGGTTATGGATAATAGGATAGACAGGTCTAACCCCACTGGATTAGAAAAGAGAAACAACATTACAATTTTAAATAAAATGATAAAAGAAAAAGATTATATTGATGGGTGGCGTTTAGTTAGAGGAGGGGAGCCTGTTTACACCTATTATTCTCCAGTTCACAAAACTTACTCCAGAATAGATTACATTTTTGTTTCAAATGAATTTGCAACTAAGGTATGTAATATGAAAATAGGGGTAATTAAAGTAACAGATCATGCATTGGTAAGTTTAGATTTTACATTTAAAAGGGATTACAGAGAAGCAAAAAGATGGAAGTTGAATACCAGGATTTTAAAATACGATAAGGTTGTGGAGAAAATGCAGAAAGAATTGTCAGGAGTGTGGGAAATTAATGAAAAGGGAGGAACCTCAATGTCAATTGTATGGGATACAATGAAAGCTGTGACTAGAGGGATCTGTATTAGAGAAATGTGTACTTTAAAGCGGCAACAAGATATAATACAGGAAAAGTTAGAGGCTGAAATTAAGAAGGAGAAAGAATTTTTATAAAGTAGAAATAAACAAATATTAATACAAGTACAAGCAAAGAAAAAAGAATGGGAAAACAAAAATTTAGAAGAAGTACAGAAAAAATTAATTTATTTGAAAAGAGAGTTTTTTGAGAATAGTAATAAAAATTCTAAAGTGCTTGCGAGGCTCTCACAAAAGGAAAAGTCAAAGAATTCAATTGGAATAGTAAAAGATAAATTGGGGAAATTATGTAGTACTATGAAAGGGAAAATAAAAGTATTTCAGGAATTTTATCAAGAGTTGTATAAAGAAAAGGACACAAATAAGATGAGGATGGAGAGTTATATAGATAGGTATATAAAGAGGGGATTGATAAGGGAGGATAGAGAATTAATGGAAAGGGTTATATCTCAAAGAGAAATTGAGGAAGCTACTGAGAAATTGAAAGGGGGTAAATTTCCCGGGTTAGATGGGTTGGGATCTGAGTACTATAAAACATTTTTAAAAAAATTGGTACCAAAATTATTGAAATTATATAATGGAATAATAGAAGGAGAGAAGATACCGCCATCATGGGAACAATCATTAATTATATTAATTCCAAAACCAGATAAGGACCTGACAATCCCCGATTCTTATAGGCCTATTTCCTTAATTAATCAGGATGCAAAAAAAATCTCAGCTATTCTGGCAAGGAGGATGAATACTTTCATAGGGAATTATATTGGAGATGATCAGTGTGGCTTTGTAGCAGGTAGACTAATGCATAATTTAGTTGGAAGAGTTATAAATATGACGCAGGAGGTAAAAAAAGTCAAAGATAAAAGCGGGAATAATCGCGTTGGATATATTTAAGGCGTTCGATTGTGTGAGCTGGCAAGCACTAAAGATGATAATAATAAGATTGGAATTTGGAAACAGATTTAAAGGTATAATAGAACAATTATACTCTCAAAACACAGCTTCAGTTGTAATAAATGATGGGCTTACAGATAAGATACAACTGGCCAGAGGAACTAGGCAAGGATGCCCACTCTCGCTGGTCCTATTTGTTTTGGTCATGGAATTGTTGGCAAATGCAATAAGAGATGATTGGATTATAGAAGGAGTAGGTGTAAAGAAGGAAGTAAAATTAAATATGTTTGCAGACGATATATTGTTAACTGTTAAGGATCCACTTGAGATAATGGAAAGAATTAAACAACATTTGAAAGAGTTTGAAGAAGTTACGGATTAAGAATAAATTGGTTAAAATCAGAAATGATGATATTTAATTATACTAAAAAGGAAGTGAAAGATTGGGAAGGAAAGGAAAAGAAAATGAGAATTAAAGAACAGTTTAAATATTTGGGAATTAAAATTACAAAAAATTTAGAGAATTTAGAAAGGAGAATTTAAATAAGCTGAAAAAAGAAGTTATAGATAAAGTAGAAAAATATAAAAGGTTAAATCTATCGTGGTTTGGGAGAATAGCATTAGTAAAAATGAAAATATTATCAAAGCTTAACTTTATATTTAGAATGTTACCAATAAGAATATCAGAAAAAGAGATAAAAAGTTGGCAGAATATTTTAAATAATTATTGTAATGGGGATAGGAAAGTGAGAATAAATAAAAATAGGTGGTACTTAGCACAAAAAAAGGAGGATTGGGACTCCTAAATATAAAGTTATATTATGTAGCCAATAGGCTAAGACATATAGTAGAAGGTATAAAGATAGTGTTTCACTTGGCCTCACCATTGGTGCTGTCCACATATCACAAAATAATAATAATAATAATAATAATAATAATAATAATAATAATAATAAATTTATTTCTTACCCGCCTCTCCCTTTGGATCGAGGCGGGGAACAACATTAGAACAGGAATCAATACATCTTAAAAAATCATGATTTAACATTGATCTGGATAGGCCTGCCGGAAAAGGCTAGTCTTTAAAGCTGCCTTAAAATCACACATAGTGTTAATTTTACGAATCTTCTCCGGTAGGCCATTCCACAATCTGGGGGCGACAGAAGAAAAGGTCCTTTGGGAAACTGATGTCAGCCTAGTTTTAGCTAACTGAAGTAAGTTCACCCCAGAGGACCTGAGTTTGCGGAGCGGACTATATGGGAGAAGGCGATCCCGCAGGTAACCTGGACCCAGGTTACTGTTATTGATGCTGATGCTGTTATTGAAGGCATAGAGAAATATATTTGGGTGTCATCAGCATACTGATAGCACCCCGCCCCATGCCTCCGGATGATCTCTCCCAGCGGTTTCATGTAGATATTAAACAGCATTGGGGATAGGATGGCACCTTGTGGTACGCCATACAACAGCTCCTTTTTTGAGGAGCAACTATCCCCAAGCATTACCATCTGGAATCTACCTGAGAGGTAGGACCGGAACCACTGGAGCACAGTGCCCCGGATTCCCAGACCTCTCAGGCGTTCCAGAAGGATACCATGGTCGATGGTATCGAAAGCCGCTGAAAGGTCCAAAAGCACCAGCAGGGACACACTCCCCCTGTCAATGTTTATGCGGAGATCATCCACTAAGGCGACCATAGCTGTCTCAACTCCGTATCCTGCCCTAAAGCCAGTTTGAAATGGGTCTAGAAAATCTGTATCATCCAAGACTGCTTGGAGTTGGAAGGCAACTGCCCTCTCAATCAGCTTGCCCAAAAATGGAAGATTTGATACTGGTCTATAATTATTAAGGTCGAGGGGATCCAGGGAGGGCTTTTTGAGAAGCGGCTGTACCACTGCTTCTTTTAAACATGGTGGAAAACTCCCGTCCCTGAGAGATGCATTAACAATATGTTGTAGTTGTAGTCTAACTGCATCTCCTCCCTGGGCGACTAGCCAAGAAGGACAGGGATCGAGAGGACAAGTTGTCTTCCTTACTCGTCCAAGCAGCTTGTCCACATCATCAGTACTCACCAACTGAAACTGATCCAGCATAATCCTACTCACGGAGTTGCTGGACACTTCAGCTTCAGCTTCTGTTATAACGACGGCATCTAAATTGGCTCTTATCCGAGAGATCTTTTCTGTGAAATGATCATTAAATGTATCACAGCGAACTACCGAAGGCTCTAAAACTGGGTTCAGGGGAGTAGGTGCCTGAGTTAGACCCCTCACCACTCTAAACAGTTCTGCTGGACGTGAATTCGCAGATGCAATGTGATCAGAGAAGAAAGCTCCATAGGAACGAAGATGTTCTCTATGACGTGCCTTGTCGGATATGAGACAAGTTTTCCTCCATCGGCGCTCCAGTCGTCGACCTTCCCGCTTCAACTTCCTGAGATCTTCTGTGTACCAAGGTGCCCGATTGGAAGCAGGTCGGAGAGGATGTTTGGGGGCAATCGTGTCGATAGCCCTAGTTAGGTCTTGATTCCATCTATTGACCAGGGCTTCAACAGGATCGTCGACAATACCAGCCATAGCACCCTCTAAGGCTTTCTGGAATCTAAGAGGATCCATCAGCCTTCGAGGGCGGACCATCTTAATAGGTCCACCATCCCTGCAGGGGCGGATGGTAGCCATGATATTAACCCTGACCAGAAAATGGTCTGTCCATGACAACGCAGAGGTATTTATCACCTCCGCCCATAGATCTGTCTGTTCGGAACTGAAAACAGCATCGAGGGTGCGACCTGCTGAATGTGTGGGTCCAGAGACCAATTGGGATAGGCCCATGTTTGTCATGGATGCCATGAACTCCCGAGCTGCACCTGACAAACCACTCCCAAAAGGGATGTTGAAGTCGCCCAGGACCAAAAGCCTGGGCGACTCCAACACCAACTCCGACACCAGTTCTGTGAGCTCGGCCAGGGAGTCTGATAGGCAGCGGGGTGGCCGGTACACTAACAGAATCCCCAGTCTATCCCTGGTCTTTAGACTCAGGTACACACACTCAATGTGATTCAATTCCCGGACAGGAAGTCTGGTCAGGTTGAGATTATCCTTATAGACCATAGCTACTCCGCCCCCCGCCCCCGTCCACTTTTCCTCACCTGCTCGATAACACAGTACCCAGCTGGGAGGGCCTGGGCCCATGTTGGGCCACTGTCATCTCCCAGCCAGGTCTCTGTGAAACATGCCAGGTCGGCCTCCTCATCTGTGAGGAGATCATAAATTATATTTGTTTTGTTTTTAACCGACCTGGCATTGCAAAGGAGCAAGGAGAGGGTCCGTGGTTGGCTTGGTTCGTTCTCCAAGTTCCCCAGGGTGGCAGGGCGACCCGAAGGAAAGATGGGTGTTAAATATCTATCTCTCCGTCCCCTGTAATGGCGCTTCGCCCTGCCATCACCATATCTCCCTCTGCCCTGCACAACTTGAATTGTCGCCTCCTTTCCATTACACATTATACATCTACAATAACCTCACAATAGCAAATTAACAACAATACACAATTAACAGGGGAAATTAACAGTTAATTAGCTCAATTTGAGGGGGAATTGAATGGCTGCTGCCAGATGACAGTTGCTGGAAGGGAGCAAGAGGGATGGCTGATCAGGTGTCTCCTCAGCAGAGCTCCCCTTCTCTGTCTCCTGCAGCCTGGTGGAATGGCTGCTGCCAGGTGACAGTTGCTGGAAGGGAGCAGGAGGGATGGCTGAACAGGTGTCTCCTCAGCAGAGCTCCCCTTCTCTGTCTCCTGCAGCCTGGTGGAATGGCTGCTGCCAGATGACAGTTGCTGGAAGGAAGCAGGAGGGATGGCTGATCAGGTGTCTCCTCAGCAGAGCTCCCCTTCTCTGTCTCCTGCAGCCTGGTGGAATGGCTGCTGCCAGATGACAGTTGTTGGAAGGAAGCAGGAGGGATGGCTGAACAGGTGTCTCCTCAGCAGAGCTCCCCTTCTCTGTCTCCTGCAGCCTGATGGAATGGCTGCTGCCAGATGACAGTTGCTGGAAGGGAGCAGGAGGGATGGCTGATCAGGTGTCTCCTCAGCAGAGCTCCCCTTCTCTGTCTCCTGCAGCCTGATGGAATGGCTGCTGCCAGATGATAGTTGCTGGAAGGGAGCAGGGGAAGGATTCATGGGCAGACAGGATGAGACACTCTGTCTCCAAACTGGGCTTCTTGCAAGCATTCCTCCTTACGAGGGGGTTTGACGGGGCCAAGGATGAGATTGCTAGAAGGCTGTATGACTGTGATATTCAGACATCTATGGCAGCGGTCGAAGTGAGCCGCTCAAATGGGCTCTATAAAAGTATCATTACTGCTCTGGGAAAGGCTCCCCTATATTTAACTTCTGGAATGCCACAAGAGCTGAGATGGCTATTTACTCTGTGCAGGTTAAATTCACTCCAGCTGATGGAGGTGAAGGCACGCTATAAAAATCATCCTAGCACCAATGTAGATTGCCCAGCAGACTGCCCTAAAGCTGAGGATATAATTCATCTCCTAGTTGAGTGCCCAAGGTATGCGGACCTGAGGAAACATTACCTTGAGCCTTAAATTCCCAGGTTTAATTTCATGTCATCTAAAGGTGTAGTTCAAACACTTTTGGCTGGTACAGACTATTATACATCATTTAGGACTGCCAAGTTTGTACACCAGGCGATGGAGGTCCGGAAACTATTGATAGACTCAAACGATTAAATTCTAATAATCAATATTATATGTTAGTTAACATTGTAATTATAACCTGGATGATTGTTATCCTAGTTACTCTTTTTTGTAGCACTTTTGCTGGCTAGTGGCAAGCTCGCGGCGGGTATGTTATTGTCTCATCTGTTTGCGAATGGCCCATGCGGCTAATATGCAATAAAGTTATTTTCAGAAGGTATAATAGGAGTTAGAGAATTAGGTTGGTTGGAGGACAGAACAAGAATGGATAAAGATTGGAGTTTGGAAAATACATTTTTTAGAGAATGTAATAAAAAGTGGGGGGAAGAAATAGGAAACCCTCTTCTAAAAAACCATTGGGAAATTTGGTGATTATATAAAAAGGAGTTACTTTCGAGTATATCTCCATTAACACCAGTGATAATGTTAAGGAATTTCCCAGGGAATTTAAAAGAGAGATTGAGTAAAATTTTAATAGAGAAAAAAAATAATGAGGTTAAAAATTGGTTGAGAGAGGTGAACACTTGTTAGAAGAGGTGTTAAAGGGGAAGAACTTAACTTGGTTAAATTATTGGCAATTGGAACAATGGACAAAGAAATGGTTAAGAGATAATGGAGAGTGCAGAGAAATGACAAAATTTGAAAAGTTGATTGTAAAGAAAGAAATTGAGAAAGGAGAAAATAAAAGGATAAAAGGTTTAATGACCGAAATATATAGAATATTGGTTGAGAAGAGAGTGACAGAAAATATGGGGAAGATGGTTTGGGAAACCGATTTGAGGGTTCAGATAGGGCAGCAGAGTTGGGAGGGAATATGGAGACAAAGAGTGTTGAGAAATGTCAGTGAGAATAAAAGAAAATTATTATAAAATTGTATGGAGGTGGTATCTAACCCCGGTGAGATTAAATAGAATAAATAAGCTGAATTCAGCAAATTGTTGGAGAGGATGTGGGAAAAAAGGAACGTATTTACATATGTGGTGGGAATGCGAATTTGTACAAAAATTGTGGAAAATGGTGTTTACTGAGATAAAAAAAATTGTTGGAATGGAGATTGAAGAGACACCTATAGTGGCATTACTATCATTATATGGAGATTTAAAGTGTAATAAAGAGACTAAAGAATTGATAACAAATTTGCTGACAGCAGCGAGGTTAATTATATCTAGGAACTGGAAGGTTCAAGGAGATTATCATATTGAAGAATGGTATAAAGAAATTTGGGATATAGCTATTAATGATAAATTGACATGTAATATAAAAGTAAGAAAAGGTATAACAAATGTAAATGAATTTGAGGGAATTTGGAAACAGTTCCTAGAATATGTATTATCTAAGGGAAGTGGAAAACCACCACCAGAAGAAACAATGAGATTCTGGAAGCAGGAATAGATCCCGAAGGGTGGAGGGGTGCACTTATGTTATGTGATCATGTTAAAATGATAAATTATAAATGTTAAAATGTAAGCAATTTATGTAATGATTTATTTGTTTTAATTTAGTATTATGTTGTATTTTAAGTTGTGAAATCAATAAAAAAAACCTAAAAAAAAACATTAATTTATACTGGGATTCATGAACTGAGAGTGAATAAGAGCTCTTATCAATCAATTGCCAATTTTTTTAGCCACATTCCCTCTGAAATAGGTCTTCCTAGATCTCTCTCCCACCTTTTCCTTGGGATAGGTTCCTTAATTTTCAAATCCAGTAATATTTTATAATTCACTGATAACAATCCCACCTTCTTCGTGGTCTCTGTGCATTACACATATGGGCTCTGCGCCTGCGCGAAGCCCCACTTCGGGAATTTTCTATAGCTAAGAGCCATTTTGGGTGGGAAACCCTCCCCTCTCTACTGCGCATGTGCAGCAAAGTTCCTGCCCAGATTCCCCAGTTCTTCTGAGACCTGAAGGCCTCATCTGAGGAATACAGACTTGTCAGATTTTTCAGGTGTACCTGAAAAAACTACTAGAAGTAACATTAGTAATACTTGATGGACACCAAGAGGGGAGTATGGTGGGTGGGTTGTGTGACTGCACAGATGACCACTTGAAGAACCACAGTTACAGGTAAGCAACCTGTCCTTCTTCGTGGTCTCTGTGCATCACACATATGGGTGATTAGCAAGCTTTGCTCACCGGAGGAGGGTTGGTGTCCATATGTGTGACTGCCCATATGTGTGACTGCACAGATGACCACGAAGAAGAACCACAGTTACAGGTAGACAACCTGTCCTTCGATTGTCTTCTCCCAGTTTGTTAGTGTCCTGGAAAGCGGCTTCGCAACCAGCCACTTTTCAACTTATCTAAATAGGCTGTGTGCCCAGACTGGGAAGGCCGCCAGGTACCAGCAAACACACCAAATGCAGTGATAACACTTAATTTGTATTTCTCACACAGTTCAAACATAAATAACAGAACAGTCTTTCTGTGCTTACGCAGAAGTCAAAGCCACTCCATAAATCAATCCAGTTATCATAATGGGCACGGGAGAGAGAGTCACGAAAGTCCACAAAGCCAGTCCGAGTTCCAAAGGGCAGGAGAGAGTCAGAGAATCCAAGAAGTCCGTAGTCCAACCGGTATAGCAGAAGCACAAGGCAGAGGTTTCAAGGTCCAGAGCTTTCTCAGGCAAACCAGATTAAGTCTGACAAGTTCCTGGCCTGCACCCTGTTACTTAAATACCCAAGCCCAGAATCACAGCTGTTCCCGGTTTATCTGGCATTTAGTAGCAATACGCTTGGATCTGCGTAACGCCTCCTTCTCCGCCCTTTGTTGTTTGAACGATGGCACCGGTAATATGTTTGTTTGCTCTTCCTCTAAGGCTGAGCTGGAGGGAGCCCCCGCTGGCTGATGCCCAGCCATGCTGGTACTAGGTCCAGCCTGCAGCTCTTCATCCCCAGACTCTTCATCATCAGATAACTCACAGTTCCTAACAGTTCCCTAAGAGTCAACCTTGGGCCAATAAATTAATTTTAAAAAATCCTTACTTGAAAATACTGGAATCAAGGTGGAGTCCATCCTGACGTTTTAAATGAAATTTTCTGCCTGGTCAATAATCTTCCTTGCTTAGTAAGATCGCCTAATCTTGAGATTCCTTTAGCTTCCCAATTCTGAAAATCCGCTAATTGAGCATTACTATGCAAATTTGGGTGCTTTATGATTGAAGTCCATGGTGAAACTCCAGGACTCAATTTTTTAAATATTTATCCCAGGTACTCAGCAGCTGTTGTGGAACTAGAGTTTGTAGAATTGATGTACCTCTTTTTCTTTTAGGACACCACAATGTAGAATTCAATGGGATTTCCACAAAGTGTTGTTCTAAATCATATAATACCCTATTCTCCCCTGGAAACAGCCATAAATGCAACCATTCAAATTGAGCGGCATCATAATAAAGCCCCAAATTTGGAACAGCAAGTCCCACCCTTTGCTTTGGGCACTGCATTGTATTAGTGTCTATTCTAGGACACTTATCTTGCCAAATAGAGTTGTCTAAAATTTTCTGCCAACTTTTCAGTTCCCTAAAATCAATACATAGAGGCAGTATGACAAACAAATACAGAAATCTTGAAACTATTGACATTCTAATTGCATTTATCCTTGCAAGCCAAGATAGCTTTAGTCTCTTCCATCTACCAAGCTCATTTTTAACCATTTGGACCAGATTATCATAATTTATCTTAGCTACTCTCTTCGCATCTGTGACCAATTTCACCCCAAGGTATTTTACTGGACGGTCCATGACCCTCAAGCCATAATTTTGCTAAATGTATCGTTCATTTACGCCCAAATTAATAGCCAAGATTTCTGTCTTCTGTTTATTAACTGCATAGCCAGAGATTTTACCAAAGCACTCAATTGTCCCCAAAATAGGGGGAGACTTGCTCGATGATCCACTATAGAGAGCATAACATCATCAGCGTATAGTGTGATCTTAATCTGAGACTCCAGTACCTCAATTCCTCTGATTCTGGAGTCTTCTCTAATAGCACAGGCTAAAGCAAAAAGTAACGGTGACAGGGGACAACCTTGTCTAGTCCCTCTTTTAAGTTTCAGCTCCTTTGTGAGTTGTCTGTTCACTAAGATTTTTGCAACCGGGTTAGAATATAACACCCTTATGTAGTTGATAAATCTAGATGCAATGTTAAAGGCTTTCAACACCTCAAACAAATATGGCCACTCCAATCTATCAAAGGCTTTAGTGGCATCCAGAAAAAGCAATATAGTTGGAATCTTACTGATTTGGGTCTTATCTATGATATTAATAGCTTTCCTAATATTAAGACCTATCTGCCTACCCTTAGTAAAGCCAGATTGATCAGGGTTGATATATTTACAAATAACTTCATTTAGCCTTCTCGCTAAAATCCCTGTCGAGATCTTATAATCGGTATTTATTATTATTATTATTATTATTATTATTATTATTATTATTATTTGTATCCCACCTTTTGCCCAATACTGGGCCTCAAGGCGGCTTTACAAAGTTTAAGACATACATTGTAAAACCTAGGAAAAGAAATGTACCAAAAATAAATAAATAAATAAATAAAAACATAAATGTTTAAAATACGCGACAAATTATAAGTCATTAACTTAGATGGAGGACCAGATTATTCTCCAAAGGCCTGCTGGAACAAACAAGATTTAGCCTGCTTCGGAAAGCCCATCAAGGAGGGAGCCAGTCTATCTTCCCTGGGAAGAGAGTTCCAAAGCACTGGAGCAGCCACCGAGAAGGCCCTCTCCTATGTTCCCACCAAGCGTGCCTGTGAAGATGGTGGGACTGAAAGAAGGGCTTCTCCAGAAGATCTCAAAGCACGGGAGGCTCATAAGGGAGAATACAGTCTTTCAGATAACCTGGACCCGAGCCATATAGGGCTTTATAGGTCATAATCAGCACTTTGAATTGTGCCCGGAAACAGACCAGAAGCCAGTGGAGCTGTTTTAACAGAGGAGTTGTGTGCTCCCTGTAACCAGCCCCGGTCAACAATCTGGCTGCAGCTCTTTGAACCAGCTGGAGTTTCCGAACTGGTTTCCGAACGTGGCAGCCCCACGTAGAGCGCATTACAGTAATCCAATCGGGATGTAACTAAGGCATGTGTCACCGTGGCCAGGTCCGACATCTCTAGGAATGGGTGCAGCTGGTGCACTAGCTTTAACTGTGCAAATGCATTCCTGGCTACCGCCGAAACCTGGGCATCCAGGCTCAGGGAGTGTATGATTCAACTTCCTTTAATATAAGAACAATCTTAGCTTCTGACCAGCTGTTAAGAAGTTCACCTGAATCCAAACAATGATTATATAAACTAGCCAGTTCCACTATTAGTACATCCTTATAGGCAAGATCAAACTAAGACCATACGGAGCCCTATTTTTATTAGCTTTCTGTAAATAAGAGACAATCTTCTCAGTGATTGTTGTACTAATTACTTGGTTATCTAAGGCAGAAAAGTTGGGAATATGCAAGGTCTCCAAAATCTCATGAATATCGTGTATCGATGGGTTCTGAGATGTATATAAGTTCTGATAGGACTTATAAAACTCCCCACTAACCTCTTTCCTGTCCATCGTGATTTGACCCCCAACTTCCCGCACCATGGATATCATATTTTGTTTTTGTTCCTTTGCAAGGCGCCAAGCCAATAGCTTGTTTAGCTCCCTTTTCAAAATATTTTTGTTTTGTTAACGCCAAGGGTTTTTCTGCTACTGTTGTATCATGTAGATCAACCCTGCTTTTTGCAGCCACTAATCTTTCATATATAGCATCTGAGGGGTCTTGCTTATGTGTCTTTTTCCAGGTCTTCCAGTTCCAAAACCAGATCTTTCTGTCTTGTTCTGAATTGTTTTCTCTTCCCTGCCTCTATATTAATAATAGCCCCTCTTATGACTACTTTAAAAGCATCCCAAAGAGTCACAATAGAATTAACTCTGCTTATCTCGAAAGAGAGTTTAACTTCCAACAGTTAAATCTGAAGTACTCAACAATAGCTGTTTGAATTTGATCACATGCCACATCTCCATAAAGAATATTGGGACTGCTCTCTGGTGTCCATTCCTTCCATTCCACAGCAACCAGAGAATGATCTGACCCAACTTTTGTGTCAATTTCTGCTTCATACATGCCCCGACAAAGGCCAGGAGAAGCAAATATATAATCAATTCTGGAATAAGACAAATGTCTTCCTGAATAATATGTGAAATCTTTTTTAAAGGGGAATTCCAAGTAATCAGCCATTCACGAATTTGTTTTGAAAATCTTTTGGTGATCACAACTCTCCTAGTATTTTTGTTTAAAGCTGGGTTCATTACAGAGTTGAAATCACCGACAAACATCAATTCACCTTCTCTGAATCTGTCTAGATCTTTCACAAATTTATCAAAAAGTCAGCCTGGACCACTTTAGGAGCATATATACTCACAATTGTGACTAAAATATTATCCAACTGCCCCTTAACCATAATATACCTCCCATTCTGATTACTAAAGGTATCCCTCAGTATCCAATTAAATTTCTCCTTAATATATATTGCAACCCCTTTACTTTTATTAATAGCACAAGAATGATACAGATGCCCATTACAGAGCTTAGTTAGAAGGTGACTATCAGCTGATGCAATATGAGATTCTTGTATACAAGCAATATTAGCTGACTGTCTACTTAGGTATTGAGAAATCTTTCTTTTAACAGGGTGATTTAACCCATTGACATTCATTGGGAAACATTTTAATCTTGTCATATTTATTTAAGTTTACAAACTTTGAAAAAAAGTAGTGGGGAGGAAGAGAAAAAAGGAGAAAAAGAAGAGAAGGGGGAAAGGAAGAAAGGTGGGATTGGGACAGCAGGACATTGGAGGTCTTTAACTCCTCTAGGGGGAGAATCATTGTCTTTATCCATCTTTATAAACATGGACTTGAAATTTTCCTCCAGGGCCTTTGCCTCCTCTATTGTTTTAATATTTAGCCATTGTCCTTTATGGAGGATAGAGAGTCTAAGGCCATAGCTAGACCTAAGGTTTATCCCTGGATCATCCAGGGGTCAAACCTGTTCATCTAGGTGACACACAGGGGATCCAGTGCTCAGGCAGGGGCGAACCCTGGATGATCCCAGGATAAACCTTAGGTCTAGCTGTGGCCTAAATTCCCCACCTATATCTTATCATTGAGCAGAGGGTTGGACTCCATGGCCTAATAGGCCCCTTCCAACTCTACTATTCTATGATTCTATGATTCTTAGTTCTAAGTTGAGATGTCAAAAACTTCAAATCCCTCCATTTGGCCAAAATATCTGGGTGGATATCTGACAATATCTCAATTTCCTTGCCTTCAATAACGAATTTCTCTTTTGCCCAATATCTATACACAATGGCTTCTTTAATACGGAAACTCATAAGTTTAACTATAATGTCTCTAGGAAGATCAAACGTCCTTTTTTGTGGGGAGCCTATTCTATAGGCCATTTCCACCCCTACAGAGCATAGCCTGTCAAGTTTGAGATAGTTTCCTAGGTGGTCTTCCAATAAAGCTGCAAGATCTCCTTTTTCCACACCTTCAGCCACACCTCTCAATTTTAGATTCTTTTTTTCTGACCTTATATTGAATTTCTTCAAGGCTATTACATGTTCTTTCCAGTTCTACTTCCAGTGCTCTATTTATATTTTTGTTTCTCGTAGCAAGGCCTTATTTTCAGCCTGACCTGCCTCCAGTTTTTGTATCTTCTCCTCTTAGCAAGAAACTTTCCCAGAAATAGATCTCACATTAGCCTCCAGGCTTTACCCACAATTATATTAAACTTATCCTCGATTTTCCTATCTCTATCCTTTATTTTCTTCTCTAGATATCCCATAGGTCTGTTCAGAATTTTTTTATACCTTTTCTCCCCTTCCTGTTGTAGATTTAAATTTCTTTCTTCAAATGCCTTAAACTCTGTGCTAAATAATTCCTGGATCTTCTCTGTAGTTATTACAAGACCTCCTCCTTCCTCTTTCCTCCTTCCTCCTCCTCCCTCCCTTGCTGACCTTTATTCCTTCTGCCCATCATCCTAATATAGGATGTTATTTTAGATTTATCTGGAAAGTCCAACCACTTAAATTCAAACTATGTTTTATTTTGCATCTCAGTTTCTGCTAGCCAGTCTGGTGTGGTGATGTATCTCTCAATGCCTCACCCTCTTCTGGGCCAGGGCAAGCTCTCCGCGGGGCTGGAGGCTGTGACAACAGCTGCTGCTTCTCAGGGTAGACAGGATGGCAACAAGCACACACACTGCTTCCTCCATCTCTCAGCGCTCACCTCCTACGCTGTGTTTTTAGGGACGGTGTAAAAGCCGGAACGGAACGGAACGGAACAGCCCGGAACGACCCCATTATATTAAAAAACCATACCAAAAACAGTGGCATGTGTTAGCAACACTTGAGAACAATATTTTAGGACTAAAACCATGCCAATATTATATCACTATTAACCCCAGAACTCCCAAAACAACGTCCGGAACAGAATGGGATGGCCGGAACGGCCACTACTGAAGGAGCGATATCAACCAAACTCACCAGTCATGCATAACTCCATGGCAGGGATGCAATAAGCCACAAAACGTGCAAAGAAACTGCGTTCTGATAACCGTTCCGCACACAGCACATATTGCGCAAAACGGGCAGAGACAGCAGCTTCCAAGTGAAGTATGTTAATCAAACTCACCAGACACACATTACTAGGTGAGCCTGATGTAATAAGCTCCAAAAATTGCCCCGAAACCACGTTCAGGTACCCGTTCTGGGCAAAAATGCGTATTGCGCAAAACGGGCCGTAACGGCAGCTTCCCAATGAAATAATTGAACCAAACTCACCAGATGCACATAACTAGGTGGGACAAACATAGAAAGCTCCAAAAGTTGCCACGAAACCACGTTCAGGTACCCGTTCCGGGCAAAAACGCTTATTGCGCAAAACGGGCCGTAACGGCAGCTTCCCAATGAGGTAAGTCAACCAAACTCACCAGATGCACATAACTAGGTGGGACAAACATAGAAAGCTCCAAAAGTTGCCCCGAAACCACGTTTAGGTACCCGTTCCGGGCAAAAACGCATATTGCGCAAAACGGGCCGTAACGGCAGCTTCCCAATGAGGTAAGTCAACCAAACTCATCAGACTCACATAACTAGGTGGGTCAAATATAGAAAGCTCCAAAAGTTGCGCCGAAACCACGTTCAGGTACCCGTTCCGGGCAAAAGTCTGTATTGTGCAAAAGGGCCGTAACGGCAACTTCCCAATGAGGTGAGTCAACCAAACTCACCAGACACATATTACTAGGTGAGCCTGATGTAATAAGCTCCAAAAATTGCCCCCAAACCACTTTCTGATACCCATTCCGGGCAAAAGTCTGTATTGCGCAAAATAAGCCATAACGGCAGCTTCCCAATGAGGTAAGTCAACCAAACTCACCAGAAGCACATTACTAGATGGGACAGATATAATAAACCAAACTTATCAGATGCACTTAACTAGGTGGGACAAACATAGAAAGCTCCAAAAGTTGCCCTGAAACCACGTTCAGGTACCCGTTCCGGGCAAAAGCGCGTATTGCGCAAAACGGGCCGTAACAGCAGTTTCCCAATGAGATAAGTGAACCAAACTCACCAGATGCACATGACAAGGTGGGACAAATATAGAAAGCTCCAAAATTTGCCCCAAAACCACGTTCAGATACCCGTTCTGGGCAAAAATGCGTGTTGCGCAAAATGGGCCGTAACGGCAGCTTCCCAATGAAATAATTGAACCAAACTCACTAGATGCACATAACTAGGTGGAACAAACATAGAAAGCTGCAAAAGTTGCCCCGAAACCACGTTCAGATACCCGTTCCAGGCAAAAACACGTATTGCGCAAAACGGGCCGTAACGATAACTTCCCAATGAGGTAAGTCAACCAAACTCACCAGACGCACATTACTAGATGGGACACATATAAAAAGCTCCAAATGTTGCCCCGAAACCACGTTCCAATACCCGTTCCAGGCAAAACCCAATATTGCTCAAAATGGGCCGTAACGGCAGCTTTCCAATGAGGTAAGTCAACCAAACTCACCAGATGCACATTACTAGGTGGGACAGATGTAAAAAGCTCCAAAAGTTGCCCTGAAACCACGTTCTGATACCCATTCCGGGCAAAAGTCTGTATTGCGCAAAACAAGCTGTAACGGCAGCTTCCCAATGAGGTAAGTCAACCAAACTCACCAGAAGCACATTACTAGATGGGATAGATATAATAAACTCTGAAATTTCCATGAAAGTCAGGTTCTGTTACCCATTCCGGGCCATAGTTCATATTCCCAAAATTAGTTGGAAAATAAAATTATGGGTGAGGAAAATGAGGCACTGTCTATTGTCAGGAAATTGCCTCGAAAGGCAACTTCTATGTGTGTGAATGCAATCAAATAAACCACTTTCATTGTACTAACTGGAACATTTAATAAACTTCTCAGAATCCAGATTGAAGTTCTGCAAAGATGGTTTCCTATCGAAGCCCGTAGTTGTCATGTGGTTTGGTAGTGTGCTTAAAATATTAGTCTATGATGGCACTGTTGGGGTTGGGCTGTCTCATTCCATCATGAAGCTTACAGTGACCTGTGGCTATTCACATCTTTCAACCTAACCTATCCCACAGGGTTATTACAAAATTGGGAAAGACCATTGTAGTTCACCATGCGTTTCTGGGTGGTAGGTGGGATATAAATGTTCTGCCAAAAAAGCCCAGGTCTTTTGAGGATTGCCATGGGAGTACTGGAGGCTGCGTTCCAGGAAGCCCAAAAACGAGGCCCCCAACCCCTTCCAGGGCTGATGGAGGCCTTCCCCCTCAGCCCTTTCTCCCAGGAAATTGGGTGCCAGTCCCGGTTGCCCTGGAGATCTCCATTTTTCCAGAGGTCTCCCGGGTTTTCCGGGTCATCTGGTCACCCTTATCACACCAGGAGACAAAGCGTTAATGCCCACATTCCACAATCTTGACAGGTACCCCTCCCCTCCCCAAACATGGGATTTATTTTTAAAAGCCAATCACACAATTTTTAATTGTATGTTAGGTGTCTTGAATAGGTTAGCCCCATGTGAATAAGAGGGAGCTAGGTTGACCATTTGTTTGATTCAGTATAACCCATTGTCATTGGCTGTGATGTTCTGAAGCTTTATTAACATATACGCTTCTTTAGTCATATTCTTTTTTTTTTAATAATTTTTATTCATTTTCAACGCTATATAAACATAGATAAACATTACCAAAATATAACTGAACAAAACACAATAAGAAAAAAACATCAAATATCTGCTGCATACATATTGAATAATTGTTGAGTACAAATATCAAAAACTATTACATATACCTTATCATACTACAACATCTTCATTCTTAACATAAAAGTGCACCCCCCACCTCGGGATCATTCTTGAGTCCAAAATCTAATCGTTTCTTCTGCTGGTGGTTTCCCACTTCCCTTAGTAAACACAAACACTAGGAACTGTTTCCAAATTCCTTCGAACTCATTTATTTTAGTTACGCCTTTTCTCCACTTAATATTACATGTCAGTTTATCATTAATGGCTATGTCCCATACTTCTTTATACCATTCCTCAATAGAATATTCCCCTTGGATCTTCCAGTTCCTAGCTATCATCAGTCGTGCTGCAACCAACAAACTCGATATCAGCTCTATAGTTCCTTTTCCACACTTTATATCTTCAAATAGTGACAGCAATGCTATTTTTGGTGTTTGTTCTATTTTCATTCCCACTATTTCTTCAATTTCTGAGAACACCATCTTCCATAATCTTTGTACATATTTGCATTGCCACCACATATGTAAATACGTTCCTTTTTCCCCACAACCTCTCCAACAATTTGCTGAATGTTGATCACTTATCTTATTCAATCTAACCGGGGTTAGGTACCACCTCCATAAAATTTTAAAATAATTCTCCTTTATTCTTACTGATAAACTTCTCAACACTCTTTGTTTCCATAGTCCCTCCCAGCTCTGTCGCCCTATTTGTATCTTCAAATCTGATTCCCAAACCATTTTCTCTGTATTCTCTCTAAACTCCTTCTCTAACAATATTTTATATATTTCACTCATTAATCCTTTTGAAACTATACTACCTCCTTTTCCTTTCTCCTTACTTACTACTAATTCTTCAAACCTCGTCATCTTTCTGCACATTCTATTATCTTTAATCCACTTTTTATTCCATTGTTCTAATTGACCATATTCTAGCCAAGATAGCTTCTTCTCCTTTAACAAATTTTCCATATCCTCTCTTGTTTTAATATCTCTTACCCAATCCTTTAATTTTATTTTATTTTTCTCTTTTAATATTTTACATAATCTACCCTTTAGATCCTCTGGGAAATTCTTTAACATTATTATCGGTGCTAAGGGAGAGTTGCTCGGAATCAGCTTCCCTTTAAATTTACTCCAAATTTCCCATTGAGTCCTCAGGAGTGGATTATCTATACTTCCAACCCACTTTCTTCCTCCGTCTTTAAAAAAAACATTCTCCAAATTCATCTCTACCTTACTTATAGTTTTTTCTTCCATCCAATATAAATCTCCTACTCCCATAATTGCTTCTACAACATGTCTTAATCTATTTGCTACGTAGTATAATTTTATGTTTGGGAGACCCATTCCCCCCTTTTTTTGGCTTAGGTACCAATTATTTTTATTCACTCTTGCTCTCTTCTCCATTACAATATTTATTAATAATATTTTGCCAACTTTTTATCTCGGTTTCTGATATTTTTATAGGTAACATCCTAAATACAAAATTAATTTTAGCTAATATCTTCATTTTTATCAAAGCTATTCTCCCAAACCAAGATAAATTTAATCTTTTATATTTCTCCAATTTCTCTAGTACCTCCTTCTTTAACCTCGTTAAATTTTCCCTTTCTAAATTCTCTAAATTTTTTGTAATTTTAATTCCCAAATATTTAATCTCGTTCTTAACTTTCAATTCCATTCCCTTAAATTCCCAATCCTTTTCTTCCTTCTTGGTATAGTTAAACAACATCATCTCTGATTTAGACCAATTTATTTTTAACCCTGTAATTTCCTCAAATTCCCTCAACTGATATTTAATTCTTTCTAATTTTCTTAATGGATTCTTAATGGTCAATAAAGTATCATCCGTAAACATGTTTAACTTTATTTCCCTTACCTCTCCAATTCCTTCTAACTCTTCATCCTCCCTTAGTGCCTTCGCCAAAACTTCCATAACCATTACAAACAGGACCGGCGAGAGCGGACATCCTTGTCTTGTTCCTCTGGCTAGTCGTATCTTTTCAGTAAGTCCGTCATTTACCACCACTACCGCCGTATTTTGGGAATATAGCTGTTCTATTACATTTTTAAATTTATTTCCAAATCCCAATTTATCTATAATACTCTTTAGTGCCTGCCAGCTCACACAATCAAAAGCTTTAAAAATATCCAATGCCATAATACCTGCCTTAATATTTGCTTTTTTTATTACATTTATTACATTTAAAACTCTACCCACTAAATTATGCATATGCCTTCCTACCACAAACCCACATTGATCTGCTCCTATGTATTCTGCCAAAAATTTATTTAGTCGTTTGGCCATAATAGATGTAAAAATTTTAGCATCCTGATTTATTAAAGAAATAGGTCTATAAGAATCGGGATTAGTCAAATCTTTATCTGGTTTTGGGATCAGAATTATCACTGAATGTTCCCATGATTCAGGTATCTTCTCTCCTGATAATATCCTATTATAAAGTTCCATTAATTTTGGAACTAAACAATCTTTGAAGACCTTATAATATTCTGGACCCAAACCATCTGCTCCTGGTGATTTACCAACTTTTAACTTATCAATAACCTCTTCAACTTCTCTTTGAGTTATTACTGACTCCATTAACTCCTTATATTCTAATTTTATTCCCTTCTTTATAAACCTTCCAATATACTCCTCCACCTTTTCTTGTTGAATTTCTTTACCCTTGTACAATTCCTGATAAAATTCCTGAAAATTTTTTATTTTAGCTTTCATTGCATGACAATAATTCCCTCGGCTATCTTTCAACGTTTCTATCCCATTCCTCCCTTTTTCTTTTTGTGTGAGCTTGGCAAGCAACCTCGAGTTCTTATCACTGTTTTCAAAATATTCCCTTTTCATATACATTAAATTCTTTTGAATCTCTTCTATATTTAAGTTTTCTAATTGTTTCTTCTTAGCTTGTATTTCCACTAATTTATATTTATCTTTAACTCGCCAATATCTTTCCTCCAAGTTTTTAATTTCTATCTCTAACTTTTCCTGTTCTGCACGTTGTTGTCTTTTTAAACTACATGTTTCTCTAATACAGATTCCTCTTGGTGTCCCAAATGACTGACCCAGCTGTTCCTCCTTTTTCATTAATTTCCCATGACTCCGACAGTTCCTTCCGAATTTTATCTACTATTTTATTGTATTTCAATATCTTTGTGTTCAGCTTCCATCTATATGCCTCTTTATAATCTTTCTTAACTGTAAATTCTAAACTTAACAAGGCATGATCAGTTACTTTTATTACCCCCATTTCCATTTTACAAATCCTCGTTGCAAAATCTTTTGAAACAAATATATAATCTATCCTGGAGTATGTATGATGAATTGGGGAAAAATATGAAAATCCAGGCCTATTCCCGTTAAGTAAAC